>NW_027271017.1:2840000-3567500 GCF_040938485.1 Diadema antillarum | reverse complement strand
TACATCACGTATATATTCTAGGGCTTTGCAAATCAGTGCATTCTTCTAAACTCATCGCGTAGCACTTTGTGTCATTGATATTTTCATTTTACATTTCTACAAGCCTACAATCAGTGACTGTAAAAAAAAAATACACACAGCCGTGATACAAAAGTGAGAGAAAATGACATCTTAAAGGATGATGAGCGATTTCAAACTACATTTTATCGTACGTTATCCTGTTTCTCATCTGCGTATCTCTATTGATTATACTAATAAGAAGTTATGATACTGTAAATGAGCATAAATATCAATAATTGAACTTGATTTCAAAATAAAATTTTCTATAGTTTTGTAATTTATCACTCTGTATAAATCAGTGCTATTACAGATAAAGACGTTAATTTTATGCTCAATTCAACCATTTGGCTGCGAGGCATGAGATGACAATAAAGACTTTATTATGTTCAATTCAATACATTAGTTTTGTTGATGAGAGTAATGTTACTTTTGGCTTTTTACAGCATTAGGACTTATTAAACTGATAAATAACAACAGTAAATGTATCAAAATAACCAAAGACTAAGCTTCCATACACGTTTAAGGGATCCTACGTAAACAGCTACGGTTACTGTATAGACAGTTAAAACATTTTATTTTCGCTTATAGTAAATCGAGAATTTTTAATTTTATGTGAGGAAGGGATATTGATTAAAGCTTTTCTGCTCAAAATCGGCAGGTTGAAATACCAATAGTCGCTCACCTTCTGTTTTCCGCGTTTGTTGCTTTCCGCACAAAGCAACACTGATGTGTTTCACCGCTGTCATGTTTTTGGCACAGGTTGAAGTTTATGCAGGTATCTGTTTGACGACAGAGAGGGGTGATATTTGCTCGAAACGAATTTCCTTTTCTCCCCCAATATAACTCCTTGTTACAATGCCAAATACCTTTGGTGCCCCCTCAGTCTGTACATGTACTGACGGCAAGCTGTGATCTGTCTGGTCATCAGTCAAGATAGAGCGATGACAGGGGGAGCGAAGCAAGTTATTACAAGTCAAGTATGACATAATATCTATCATATCCTTTTCGAATCCATATAAACCAAAGCATCATTTCCTAATAGTCAGTACGCGCATGCGCATATTTCAATCTCAGGCACCCCCAACGCAAAATGTGTGTGTGTGTTTGCGCGCGCGTGTATCTGAATGGGCATTCTTCTTTCCGTTATCTTCGTAGTATATACCCAAGTTGAAAATAATATTGATAGTTTAGTCCTGTCAAAGAAAGGAAAATAATCCTCTCGATTCCAACCAATAGCAGAGACAATGTTTTGTTCATTCTTTGATGCTGTCTTAATCTGCTTCTCATAGATAAGAATTCTATACATAATTATTTTCATAAATGTACTAGATGCTTTAATTGGGATGAAGAGATTATCTATCCTGATGGTGACTTTAGTGTAAATGACGTGGCTATCGCCATGATCAAGTCCGCTTCAATTAACCCACTCCATACTGAATTCTGAAATGCCCATAGACTTACTACGCAGGCCACCAGGTTCCCATACGGAACGGGTTTAAAAAAAAAAAGATGTGGTAGACATCTCATGATTCCGTATGTAACGTTTTTATGATAATGTTTCATCTTTAATGCAATCATGATCATTTGTATGATGATGATGATGATGTATTTATATTTATACAATATTCATATAGCGCCATTTATTTGTAGAAACAAAGGCGGATTAGTGCGCTCGTGTATGTACGTGCAATAGAGTGTTAATAAATGCAAGAAGTAATCATGTTTTGTTTTAAAGATGATTTTCGGCGTTGATATATGGATAACAAATGACTTCTTTTACTGTCAGAGAATAGATTGACTTACGAAGGTCGATTGTGCTGACTAATTGTATGCATGCCATCCTCATGACCAGTATCATTCTGCGGGTATCCTCATTATGCACACGTTATCCTCATCCTTGAAGAGTTGTAATGACGTGTACATGTACAGCAATATCAACAAAAAAGTTTTTTTTTTAAAAATCTGAGTATTTCTCACTCCCTGTGAACGAAACAAGAAGCTCATAGAGGTATGATGTATTCCTACTATCTTGTAAAAGCGCAGCGTTCACACTACCGCGCTTGCCGTTCGATAATGTATATTCATTATTTCTACTTTAAATATGGTTAGAAACGTCCTCGTATTACCTAGTTCTGTCAATCCACCCGTCAATCAATCTGTTGATACTTTGTCTCTGGTAGCAGTCTCTTAAAGTTGATAACTTTTTTTTTTCCAACCGCCTCATTAGAGGGTTATTGAACGTCTAAAACGATATAAAAAGTTGGAATATTCCTTTCTGAAGAAAGTGCATTTAGACAGCATTAGTCCATTGTATTATCAAACTGAAGCGTATGGTTGATGTAAGAGCAATTTAAAATGTATTTTGCTATTCATCCGACGACACTGTATCCAATTTGTTCTTTAGTCACACTGTTTTTTCCTAAGATTCTCAAGATTTTTGCTGCCTACCATCCTGCATAAAACGTCTCTTTTGACATGAAGTAAATACGAATAGCAGTGACATGCTAATGGGGTTCATCTGAAAAGTGTGAATGGATTTTCTTCTCTTCCAAGTCTGGTGGTTACTTTTCCGCGATCGATCCTTTCCGCAATCAATATACCTTTCAGGAATATCTGAGGAACGATTGATGCTCTTTTTCTTCTCCGTAGAAGTATGAAAGTTAGTTCACTTGTAGCATCTTCTGTACTATCGATGTGTGTGCGCTTCCTTGAAGAAGGAAGGGGTACCTTCATTTGAATTCTTGGCTTTTTCAGTAGTTAGATGAACATTCATCGATCGTCAGTGATTTTTATAAGGAAGATTAAAGACATAGATGACTCGTGCTTCGCGAAAACGTGGACATGCCCTTTAGTCCAGATCGGCTCAATTCTGATTGAGATTGTAGAATCTTTGTCATTGATAACAATGTGGTCAATGAAAATATCATATTACTGAGAGAGTTTGAAAATATTCCTGCTATTTTTTTATGTTAAATAATGGAGAGCTACTACTTTTTAATCTTTGCTGCTTTTGGCAATTAAAAAATCTAGTCTGAGGATTAAGATGTTTAAATATATTCTAGCTAGGTGGTTATGTTCCCATAATTTTTTATAGGTAGTAACGTTGGTTGGCATTTGTGCTATTACTGTATTGATTTTCCCTCTACCATTAGCATGAACACTGAACGTGTTTGTATGTTTTCCGATATTGTTTTATGATTATATTAGATAAGTGATTAACATATTTGCGATTTGTAATTTCAAAAATTAAATGAATAAAGAAATTAATTCATTTATAAATATAAACACAACAAAATATTCCACGCAGTATAAGATGTAATAATTTGCATGACAAAAAGGCCATCTTTTAAATCGATTCTGTCTAGTGATGTGTGTCCATAAATAAATGTCAACTCAATTTTGCAATTGGCATATCATACTCAAATATAACCCAAAGAAAAGGTGTCTCTAATGAAGGAAAGCTTTTCCAATGATTGGTGTTCTGTTATCCATTTTCCTCTTTACTGATAGCGTTCCTCTGCACTTATACATGCATAATCACTTTACATAGTCATCCTCAATTCCCGTCTTACCATTAATGGACAGTTTTTCAATCATAAAATCGTAAAAAGAATAATATTTGATATCATTATGAATTGACAACTTTGTTGGTGGCACCTTGTAATGATTTCCTATAATTTAAATGATCGGTTTCTCCTCCACTAACGTGTGTGGTTACTTTTTCCAGTGCTTAAAATGTATTGTCTGAGTTTCTTATCATTATTATTTTATCTATTACTTGTATCCATTTATTTCAAGAGTGCATGAAATAGTTTTAATATCTGGTTACTTCTCTGAAGATAAAATTCATCGTGTATTTTTCTATGTTGCGGGTATTACGCATTATTATGAATGCATTAGTATGGGCGACAGATTTAATTGAAATTGAAACGACACAATGAAATGGAAACATGAGTGCGATGGATCACTTTCGTATGTGTATATATTTTTCACATGAAATATGAGACAGAGAATACAACTAGTTACAAGAAGAAAGACAATAGTACCCAATTATCTAATTTAGCTATCCTGTACCATGCAGAATTACTTTGTTTGAAGAAGTTCTATTAGATTGCAACATAGGCCTATACTGGAAATTACTGGTATCATGCATCAATCACCCAAGATATAAAATATTCTTCAGAGAACCATCAAAGCACCATTTAAGCATATAATAAATTAATCTTACAATGTATTATATACCATGTAATGTCAGATATCCCATATTTGAATACACACATGAAAAAGCGGTCCTCTTCATACCTATGTACGCAATTTTACGCAAACAGAATGACAAATGATAATATAGGCACACTGAAATAACACTTCTGAAAAATCAAATAGGGCAACGAGGTAAGTTAACGTACAGTATTACATGTAACAAATGTATCCCAGAATCTCGGCTATCCCATTGGCTGACTGCATTTGGAGTGCATATTTACTGATTGCCAGCATTCATTTGCATTATTCAGCCAATCATTTGTTAAAGTTTGTCCGCTAACACTTTTCCATGCTGCATTCACATTTCGTTGCCTTAAACCTTTGTACTGAATGGACGGCTCAATGTTACCAGATTTATACGATGGGAAACTAATATCATTATGTTCTTATCTACAAGCCACTAAAAACTATCAATCGGCTTGTAATGTAGCCTATGCAGCAACAGGAGAAAATTCACGTTGAAGTACACGCATCTTTCAATGGTAATTTACTTACACAAGCTGTGACATAACCAATGCTTCCTGAAAAAAAAAAAGATTACTAAGAATGTAAGCAATAAAACTGAAAACATAATCACATCATTATACACAGACACCAATGCAACAGCATCACCTCAACGTTCATTTCAACACCATGTGGTGCAGTATTGATGTATTAAATTCAAATCAAGCTGGGAACCTTTGCATTCCCTTTCCTATACTATGCTAGTACTGGTACAGATGTAAAGTTTGGGTTAGGATACCAGTCCAGGTGCCATGTTTTATAAAGTGATGCCAAAGGACAATCATTTTATGCCACCTATGTGGTGGATCAATGGACGTAGGTGCATCTGCATGGCAAACCAATCTAAAAGTAGTGAGTCGTCAAAATCTTTATCGAAAAAGTGAATGTGCTGTAATAAGATGGCTACAACAATTTGTGACGTTATCGTGACGGTGCAATATAGGAACAATAAAAGGAAATCATGACACACGTTTTATTTCATTTCATAGTTTGTCGAATATAAACAAAGGGCATGTTGGGTTAGACCTCATTTCGAAGGCAAGGGAAATTACATTGCTCATAGCATTATGTAAAGTGGCAAGTCAATGGAATAGTGTCTTAAATAAGATGATTTTAACTTGTAAAATTTAGATTATGATTTTTTTTTTATAATTGTTGAGCTGTTTTGTTCCCATTTTCTACATTCACTGAATCTAAATATTTATTTCTGGTGTAAATTCCTCTTTCATGTCAACACTGGATGCATACAAAACAAATGTCTGAAATGTAGAATGACTAGTAAATACTTCCCTTTTGACATCTTCTAGAAGAGGTAAACTTCCCCCGAAAACACTGGAAAAAGGCACATTGTTTGCAAAGTGATTCCATGCTATCATTTTATTCCACTCATTTAATTCTTATCCTGCAGAAGAATTACAACCTAATAAACTTCGTGAAAATGTTGTGTTGCATACTTACATGTTTAGGGCCACAAACAATGTAAACCTCATTTTAAACACTCAATAAGTGATTTCAAACATGATTGACCAAGATGTGGTTTTTAATCAATGCACATGATATATTTAATTCATGCTCCCTCCCCCCCCAAAAAAAAAAAAAACAACAACAACAAACAATAACAACAAACAAACACTTCAAATATCGATCGAAAGTCTGTGAGATGATATCCTGATATTTTTGAAACTGACAGGGAGAGTCTAAACACTTAAACCTGCCTTAAATGAAGATCATGTTGATAGTAGTAGTACAATTTCATACATCCTTAATAGGAGCAGAAAAGAACGCTTATAAGATTATAATAGAGTTGTAAAATGTAATGCATATAAGTGTACGTAAGTATCGGGAACACTCTGATGTTGTGGTTGGCTGTGAATATTGAACTTCTTCAGTCGCGGATCCAGGGGGGGGGGGGGGGGGGGCGGGCGCACTGGACGCCCCCCCCCCCCCCCCCCCCCTTATTTATCTTTTTTTTTTTTTGCTAAAAAAAATAAATACGAAAGAAAACGGCCCCTTTAATTTTGCAAAGGCGCCCCCTCTTTACGGAATTCCTGGATCCGCCCTTGAAAGATCCTAGGGTTAAAATCTCACAGGGACCCTCCATTCCTGGAACAGATATATTACCCATAATGCCCCTCTTTAGCCAGGTACATAAAATGGGTGCCTGGCGATGCTGGGCATGCTGAAGATGTGATATTTAGTGGTCAGGCCCTGTGACCGAGCAGTTTAGAATAACAGACGGCTAGATTATTTCCTACACATCTTTCTGTTATCGTTTGTTGCCTGTTACTGCAATCAGCAATATTCATCAGTGTAACATCTCTACACTATATACTGGAGTAACTGGCACAGATATATTAGATTGATATGACAAAGAGCATTTAATTCTAAAGTTAAAATGCCCTGACACTGGCCTTTGCATGGGACTAACGGCACAGTACTTGTCTGACCTGAATGCCCCTGTGTATAACTTAATGTATGGCAGGCAAGTCTTGTTAATGAATTGGCAAAATGCAAACCAAATAGCATTGCAAATACATGTACTGCCAAGCACAAGGGCTCATACAGAGTTACATATCAACGTTTGGTCCAACATAGGTACTCTAAAATATGTCCAATGGCACAGAAAACTAGAAATATCACTTAAGGTGATTAATACCCCCGCCCCGTGACGACAGTCTTACCCAAGGAATGATCTTTCCTTGATCTTCAGCCATTTAAATGCCGTTACCATGGCAACGCAGCTTCCGACACGTCCGAAAAATATGTCTTGCACATCTTCCCACCAAGACTATTGTGTGTGCCACATTTCATAAGCTTTTGTCAAAAACTGAGGAAGTAGTTCAATCCACAAGATCTTTCCTTGATCTTCCACCATTAATATGCCATTACCATGGCAACGCAGCTTCCGACATGTCCAAAAAATATGTCTTGCACATCTTCCCACCAAGACCAATGTGTGTGCCACATTTCATGAGCTTCAGTCGAATACAGAGGAAGTAGTTCAATCCGCAAGATCTTTCCTTGATCTTCTGCCATTTATATGCCGTTACCATGGCAACGCAGCTTCCGACACGTCCGAAAAATATGTCTTCCAAATCTTCCCACCAAGATCAAGGTGTGTGCCACATTTCATAAGCTTTGGTCAAAAAACTGAGGAAGTAGTTAAATCCGCAAGATCTTTCCTTGATCTTCTGCCATTAATATGCCGTTACCATGGCAACGTACTTTCGGGTACTGTAGAAAAATGCGTCTTGCACATCTACAACCAAAGGCACACATCTGTACCAAGTTTCATGGAAATTGGGCAAAAACTGAGGAAGTAGTTTGCAACACAAAATTTTCCATCATTTTGGCTCATAATATGTGAGCTGTTACCATGGCAACATACTTTTTGTCACTGTCAAGAAATGTGTCATGCTGACCTATATCCTAAGACAAACATTCAAAATGGATTCCATGAGAATTGGAAGAACACTGATGAAGCAGTTTTGCCATGAAGCATTTTGCCCTATATTTTACCAATAACATGCCGTTACCATGGCAACGCACTTTTTGCCACTGCGGAAATATGTGTCTTGCACATTAACATATTCAGATGAACATCTGTACCTAATTTCATAAAAATTGATCAAAAACTGTGGGAGGAGTTCGCGACGCAAGATTTGTACCCATTTTTGCCCATAATATGCCGTTACCATGGCAACGTACTTTTGGGTACTGTCAAAAAATACGTCTTGCACATCTACAACCCAAGGCACACATCTGTGCCAAGTTTTATGGGAATCGGTTGAAAACTGAGGAAGTAGTTCGCGACGCAAGATTTGCAACGGACCGACCGCCCGACCGCCCGACCGCCCGACCGACCGCCCGACCGACCGCCCGACCGCCCGACCGTCCGCTGATTCCTATATACCCCCTTCAAACTTCGTTTGGCGGGGGTATAATCAAATTGAAGGCCTTCTTTGCACATTAACAGGTGATAATAAAACTTGGTCCAAATTTATGCATGTGAAAAGGTTCTACTCGTCCACACCGTCTGCATGCGATGCACTGCTGTGCCCACCGTAATGTTTTCCATTTGGTTGCCGCCTGCTCAGAAGTGTTTCCCGCTCAGTGCCAATTTGAGGTTTGAATATTGACTGGTCCATTGCCTTAAAAACAAACGTAGAGAAAGACACAAAAATATGAATGTGCAACTTTAACACCAGCATTGATAATATTGATATCTCCCCACTCAGGGTTATAAGGGTATGCGTATGCCCGTTCCCTCACTTTGAAAGCACCTCCCCCACAGCCAAAATTTTTAACCCTTTCGCGGGCTTTTCGCAGGCTTTTCCCGCCTTGGAGACCCCCTAATTCCGAAATACTGCTCAGTGTATCAGATACCAGTGCTGACGATAAGTACCTCACAGTCAGTCGGACAAATTATCATCAAGTTAAGACGACTGGGCGCTTCGATTTGGCGCCGCCGGGGAGATTGCAAATTTCGTTGGAAATGATCAGAAATAGCATGAGGATAAACCATCCTCGTAAGACATTCCAAAAATATAAAACGAATTTACTGATAATTAGTATTTGCTTTTCGCGCTCTAACGTTGTATACCGACTTTTGATACCTTAACGTCAATCGAAGCCGATAAAAAACACCCCTAAAGGAAAATTCCGGGTGAAAATTCAACTATACCCCTTTTTACAATTCCAGGACCGGACTCTGTCGTGCGAAAAGTACCCCTTTACCGGAGAATTTGGAAATGCGCACGCGGTTCCCCGTCACTGGTGAGCCCGGAGTAGGGGCCGGTTTCCGGAAGGACATTACTTCCTACCACACCGGGTATTTCACTGACAGCATCCATGGCTGCTTGACGTTAGATGGTCTAATGAAAGGTCATAATCAAAAGTCGGCGAATCACATAGTTTTCATGAGTTCAACACACTCTTACTTTTCGCCTTTTCTCTTATGAGTAAACCCCTTCCACATGACAGAGAATATTTGAATGCATTGCAACTCATGTCTTTATTGTGCTCATTCCCAAGTGAACACTCAAACTTTATAGAATTTCTGACACGTCAAACTTTGGAACTGTCACACTGACTTTATCAATAAATAATCTGAAAATGTGTAAATATAATGTATGATATTATGATGTTGCATAGTTTTATTGCAGAATGAGCGAAGTGCCATTTTTAAACAGTTCAAAGTAAGTCTATCATTAGTTAGACCAAAATGAAACCTTTCCAGTAATACCTCACTTGTGATATAGCAATGAATATATAGAAATTATGAATAAAATTATTACGCATTTTCTTATTATTATTTCCTCTGTCTTTTAGCAGCTTTAATCACAAGTATTTCAACTTAATAAGAATGGAGTTTGCTTGTTTTGCGATGACACTCCTCATATTCAATGTAATTATGTATTCAGAGATTCCAGATGGTTCGGCATCTGGTGGTGCAAATGAGTGTGTGTGTGTGGGGGGGGGGGGGCGGTTAAGGGGATTAAAGTGGGAGAGGACTCAACTTACTGGGTATTTGATTTGGTCCCTCATGGTGCTGGACATGTCCTGCATCTCGATTGGGGAAGCCTCACTGGATTCCGACAAGTTGTCGACAGGTGGCGGGTATTCCTCCTCCCCGGGTTGAACCCGATGGAGTGATGTTGGTGGAGGAACCAGTGGTGCTGTGAGGAGGGACACAAAATTTAAAGGGATGATATTGTATTAGTTGAGGTGAGGATTCAGCCTTTAACTTTTTGTTCCCTTTATAAGATATGTAGAAACCACTTTACGAAATGTTAAAGAGCATACAATTCTAAGAGGAATTGAAATTCATTTTGATTAAAATCAGTTTTGAAATGGCTTAGATAATATCCCAAAACAAAGTAAGATAAAGCAATCTTAGTAAAAGGTGGGTTTCACCTTTTATTAAGATTTCTTTGTTTGGATATCTCACCCATTTCAAAACCACTTTTCAGCAAATGGATATTGAATTCCTCTTAGAACTATATGTGGCCGTGCATCACAAATCCCACAAAAAGTCGCACCCCTTGATTTCACCAGCCACCAGAGCACTCAAAAAGGGTGAAATGGGTCAACCGAGTAAATTTCGAGTTTTCTCTATACCTATTCTTCTTCTACATTAATCGTAAGTTTGGGTACATAAAATGAATGGGAAAGTGGGTATTCCACGGTTTTTCTACAACCCTAATTTATGCAGTATAGGGTGATCAGGTATGTCCTAGAGGCCCTTTTCATGGAAAAAAAATCCTTTGCACACTCTTCACTTTCAGCTCTCATAATTTTGAAAGGATACTGCTACTGCTTTTAAAGTTGGCATAATTCATGGACAGAATGTGTTTATAGAGCACGCTTACTTTCAGCTTAATCAATTTTGATAAGTCCTTCATTGTTGTTGCTCCGGTGGCTTACATTCTGTTTTTGTCTCATTCATAGCACAGCTAGCACGGCTTGGTAAAGATTAAGCGCTTGAATAGACCCCGTACTTTAGACTTTAGAGCCTCCGTTCTCAGTTCACACTTTTCCAGAGTATGTGCTTTCTTTCAAAGATTTAGAAAGGTTAGAAGGAGAGTCCATTTGAATTGAGTTATACATCGTTTTAAAGCTTAGAGTCTGTCCTCTTTCAAAATCTGCCCTAACTTAACATTCATGTCTGGCGACTTTCTGTTGGTTTTGTGGTGCAGGGTCACATCTTATGCTCTTTCATATTTCTTAAGAGGTTTCTTATTATGTAAAAAGTCATCATAAAAAAAAAATGAAACATGTAGTCCCTATTAACCGAAACTATACCATTTCCTTAAACCCTCCTTGGTCTGACTCTGAACTCAAACTTGTGTGACAGAACGTTTTATCCCATCCATTGCTTCAATAATGTGCTATGAGATTAATTATTGCTTGAAAGAGTGAGTGCAAAGTTTTTGACATCCTTGCCTTCAGTAACCCTATCAATAGTAGTAAATTTTCCATCTATGATGATAAACTTTACGTCACCATCCATCACTTACGCCAATCAATAAATTAAGTATTCATCACTGATATGAACGACTTTTAGATCTGTCAAAGAACAGTAATGATATTGACTGAGGAAGTAACATTACTAATCAAAAATGATGGCACATTATCTGGCAACAAATTCTACATGATTGGGGAGTGAATCACTCCAAGTCACGAAATCACACTGCTGTCCTTTTTCTCGTCAATTCCTCTCGCCAATGCTTTTCAAAAGTGTATATGTGCTGAGTTAATTGGCATTCTAACAAAATAAGTGAAAAATTATCACAGCTCTGTACAATCAAAGCTGGCATAGGCATCGCCATCCATGTTAGACAATTCAAGCCTTCATACAGCACACAGTCAAAGACAAAAATTACAACAATGAGAGCTAAAAGGGTGAGGTCAGAGGTCAGAGGAAAGTTTCAGAGGTAGAAGGTAGCAACTCACATTTAACACCGTTTCTGTGTTCCCACTTGTTGGAGGAATGCTCTTCCCCTTCTTCCCCTTCCATCTCAGTGGTGCCTCCCGTCTCATCCTCCGGCTGACCTCTCCCGTGGGTAATCATGAACACTCCGATGAATGAACAGGCGCACCTGTAGCAGTCACAATATTGTTTTCATCTGTATTACTTTAAGAAGTACTTTTTTCCCTTCTTTTGACAGTTGGAGAACTGACGTTAAATAAAAATACTTATAAACTCACTCAACTTTGATATTTTGATTTTCTTGTGTCCAATTTCACTAATAGCAGTCCAGTTTTGTTGTGGTATAGACGTTGGATGTTATGGGAAGAAACTTAATGAAAAATGGAGTGCAGTAAGAATGAAATGTTGTAAAAAAATATATATTATCTGACCAGTCATATCACGCAATTCAATTTCACAGTTTAAAAAAATAAATAAACCAGGGCCCCGTTTCATAAAACTTGTTATCTGTAACGACTTACGATAGTTTTTATAAGCTACTGAAATCCTTGCAGCTGATTGCCTGAGAGCAAATTTGCCTTACAAATAATGATGATGATGATGATGATAATGATAATAATGATAATAATAACAAGTTTCATGAAACGAGACCCAGGACATTCCAAGCCCACGTGTTGCAGAACAACATAAAATAATTTAGGCTTATCATATAAAAAAGGTGTTAGTCGTGTCTTCTATTGATATTTTCTTGCGGGAAACCACTGATTAACGTATTTGGTGCAGTACATGAACAAGATCGTCCAGATCGTCCAGAGAGAGAGAGAGAGAGAGAGAGAGAATGCACAAAGGGACAACTTGGTGCTGAAAAGGCAGGGGCACATAAAAAGAGGCGTGATTAAAACATGTGAACTGCAGAGATTAAATTTTGTGTTTCATCAAACACCTTCTGCTATAAAATGCGTGGGTGGGAAGTCACAATGAGTGGTACATCAGTGGTGAATTCAATGCACTTTGACCCACCAGGGGCCATGGCAAATAAAAGAAGGCATAAGACTCTGGAGCTTTATATTTAAAAAAAACGTCCTTCACAGTAAACATGTTTGGCAGATTTCAACGTCAACAGACTTCACCAGAATTACATGTCAATCCTAAAGATTTATGAATCAGTGTCATATGTTGTTTTACCGATGATTGATTTATCAAAGATTAAACAAAACTGCCTTCACTTTGTCACAGACTAACAGCGTATCATTTTTAACTCGACACACGTTACTCTTTTACATCAAGTTCTATGAAAAGTGTAATTTATGTCAAGCATGCAGAGACTGACACATCATGCAACGTTAGACAACTCTCTTATTGAAAGTTATGCAACTAAAAAGTCCTTTCCCCCAAAGTGACCAACTGGGTTACGGGTGGGGGAAAACTTGCTTAAAAGTCAACTTACCCAAATAGAAACATGCATATCCTGATGATGGTCAAACCATAAAATTCTCCATAGAAAAATACACCTGTAGAGGTAAGTACGACAAGTATAGTTTCAGTTACCATGTTGTGCACACCTGAATAGCCAAAAACAAAACTAAAAACTCACCACAATCCAAGCATTACAAATTTATCCTTTCATACTGCAGAATGGATAGATTAATATTTCGTGCACATTGCTGGAGGTGTAACATGAGTAGACTTAAAGGGAATGATTGAATATTTCTGCGATGATGAAGAGCCAAATTGAAAACGAAAAACAAAAAAAACTAGTATCCTAGCCTGTTTCTCCCTTATCCATTATGCTGTTCAATATGAAATCATATGCTACAAAAATATGACCAAGACAGAGTCAAGTTTTTAAAAGTCGATTGGCGCATTTCGTTTCAAATACGATATTTTTTTCCCATGCAAAGTATGCCTGATACGACCTGATTCCTTGCAGGAGTTACATGGGTCAAACAACATTTGTAACCGCTTGATCATACTGGTGTTTTTTAACCTTTGGCATACATGGACAAAATCTACAATTAATAGTATTCAATCTATGGGGAGTTTTCATATCTTGGAAGAAAATAATTAACGAAGCTTGTTAACAGATATATAAGCGTTACTGCTGTCCTTGTTGATATAAACGATATATCATTCATATGTCAAAGTGTTCACATATGAGGGACAATGTGAAAAAAAAAATCTTGTTCTTGTGAGAAAATCACTTGTAGAGCCGTTTCAGGAATTTATATTGGAAATGCAACGAAGGAGAACTCTTCGCGCAATATACTGTACCCCGAATATCATCTGCCCAATTCTAGGTGGAACAGCCATGCACATCCTTATCGACAGATGTCCCACCCAAGAGAATTATCAGTGGCACTCACCTACTAATATTGCACTTAGAGTAAAGAATACAAAGAAGACTGGTACAACGACTGAGGCATCAAACTCTTGCATCGCCCTTGTCACAAATCTGCGTGGAGAGAAGAAGACACAAATCTCTGCAAATCTTCTATAAAATCGATGGCGATGGCCGATATCATAAGTGTATCTTCCACAAGAGATATTCCCGGACAAGCCCCCAATTATTATGGAGGAGAGTAAAAGATAGTGGCAACTCAACAACACGTCACACATATCCTCAGTGATACCAAACAAATCACTACCACTGCACCATACCAGGCTTTCTTGGAACATCAGCAACTGAACTTTATTCCTCCCCTCGAGTGCCATAGTCAGTTCGCAAAGTCTCGAAACTTCCTCTGCCCCACGTGGGCTGACCACGTTACACTAATTTACATGAATACATATTCATAACAATAATCAAGATTCTTATTACCATTATTTATCTAATATTGTTTTAACAGGAAGATTACAACCCCAAGATTCTGATGTGTTATATGACAAGATAGATATTGCACTACTTGTTAGAATTTTATGGTCAACATAGATTAATATTATGTTCAATTACACAATTTCACTCACTAGAATGATGAAATATTATTGTATCATTCTAGTCAGTAAAATTCTCGAATTACACGCATTTCATGATAGTCACTCGATTGAATTAGGACAAATAATTTACGATCTATGTAGACTATTTTATATACGTGTATTGTAATGCATTCTTTGTTTACTAACTAAAGTAAATTGACACAACTGAACTCAACACTGCGATTGAAATTTCATACCTAAAATTATGGATAGATAATTAGAGTATTAAGAATTTTTTTTTAGAGACCTTAATGATCTTAAACATTCCACTACTGTCAAGTTATTCTTACGACTGCTGATACATTTCTTCCCTGCAAGCCTTCGAGGTAACATTTACAACTGCAGATTATGCTGGAGCATTGCAATGGACTTACTTGATTTGAAACACTCCCGTAATGATAACCACAGCGACCATGATGTAGATGACGGGACTTTTGAATTGCGAAAAATTCCCCTCGAACGCAAGACTGATGGCTGTCGAGACCGTCTTAGCACCAAGAACTGTCAGAGAAGCTGATTGAGATATACAGTAGTGAGACAAAAAGCAAAATTAGAACTTCATGCGAAGGTACGAATGTACAGCTTTAAAATACTCTTAACGTATCTGAGAGCAGTCGCTTGATGTTGAAAAGCTGAAATCTTCAGGTGTATATTTCTTCGATATGTCTCCCTCTACAAATTTGATTTGTTAAGATCGCAACTACTGATCTGTAAATTAACAAACATGTCGGGAAAAGGAACCAGTGGAACTCGAACCTGTCACATGTAGCGACACTTACCCCGGGCTTTATCGGATTGCCGGCAGTGACACGATGAACATGGAACAAATACCCAAGTTCCGAAATTCCGACATTATTATGTTAAGTAGTACGTTATTATGGGGAATTCTTCCTAGAAATAACTATATGGTACGCATGACTGCGAGCTATTCTGACTGAATGAACTGGGTCCTTACATTGTGTGAAATCTTTCATTTTTCTGATAATGGAGGCAATACACACACAGGTAAGAATCCGTCTCTACAATCAAGAGAAAATCACTATGAATCTATAGAAAAACAAAATCTCATTAGAATTCATGCTCAGATCTCTGGAAAAAGTGTTAGTTCTATGTACATGTAGACGACTATAGGAACGTGTTTCATGAAAATTGAGCCTTTATATGACAAGAAAGATACGGATTTCTCTTTTCTAGATTTGTATCTCTCAGCAATACATAAATGTATTATGATGAATGTCAACCAACCATTTCCATTTCTATTGTTTTTTCATATAAAATCAATTACGGTGTGTTAGATTAACAAGGAATGATGATGATGTGGTGTAATGTCATTTATCATCGAAAAAAAAAGAAGAAATGTTACTTATATGATCTATCTAGGCGCAAACAAACATGACCGTTGTCATTTGATGATGATTTTTATCATTACTTGAGTTGATTTATTTTTTGCATACTTGGTTAAGGCAAATATTGCTGTTCGGTGAAAAGATGTACACTTACATTCTCGGGTTTCTAATCCTAAATCTGATTGTGGGTGAAACTTCAGCCATTGTTTGTTTGATAAAATTCGTTATCTATCATAAAGTTCACTTGAACATAGTGTGGAATTTTGCCCTTTAAAGGCAGCCGATCGCCATCCGTAATGGTACGTAAACTCCGAACGACCGAAGTTTGTGCGTGCAATTGCGCAATGGCAGACTCGGTGCTATATCCATAAACGTGTGGGACAATGCTACCACTGAGACAAGTGTGTGTGTGTGCGTGTGTGTGTACGCATCATACACAAACATTGTCACCGCGAGCTGCGGTGATTGGAGGAGAGAGGCCAGAAGACGCTGCGGCGTGTGTGTGTGTGTGTGTGTGTGTGTGCGTGTGTGTGTACGCGTCATACACAAATATTGTCACCGCGAGCTGCGGTGATTGGAGGAGAGAGGCCAGAAGACGCGTGGCTCTTTTGGCCTCTCTTCATGCGCATGCGCACTGAGAGTGTGCGTCCATTCGGAAGCTCTCGGGACAGCCATTTTGGGTTAGGAGATAAGCACAGGGAGCTCTCTTGTAGCCTACCGTATTTTCGCTGACCCATTGAGCCAGCGCTATTCTCATTCGGGGGTCACTACATTTGATACAGAATGGGGGAGGCAGCGTGTTGCGTTCGTCTCCGTGCCGCACAAACCACTCGCCACGACTGAGTGTCTTTAAAATTTTGTCCACCCTGGCATAAATTCTTCGTATGGTTCGTGTGTACCAAAGGTTGTCTAGACCCGTTGAAGAATCTTTGTGTTCAATTACTGTGTGAACAACAAAAACAAACAAAGTCACATCACTGTGATCCTCACGTGTACCAATTAACGCTATTCATTTTTTTTGTTGTTGTTAGAAATACCTTCTCCACCACAAGATCCCCCTCCATCAGGACCTGCACCTCTCCATCCCCCCTCCATTCTTTCCCTTTTGCCCTTTTCTTTCCCACTCCCCCTTTTCGTACGCAATCTTTTATGTACCTGCAGTACCAGGGGCAATACCTCACTTCCCTTCCAATACCAATCGCTCTACACGTGCCCTAATCTCGTATTTGTCCTTCCACGTGATTACCTACACTGTTGTATATACCCTTTTCATTTTAACCTGGAGCTATAATAATCACGCTCTGATGTACATAGGCTGACACACATAGGGGATACCATTAATTCAGTCACCGATCACAAATCTCTGTCAAGCCTCATTTCTCTTCAGTGAAAAGGCCGGGTGGGTGATCCAAAAAAGCTTCTCTCTTTTTGTACTGTGTGTGTGTCTATCACACCTGCCGAAACAGGGATATACGGGACTCCAGTTCTCTAGACCCCAGCAACCTCCCTGTGTAGAGAGGTTAGCTGCTTGCAGTCGATCCTACTGTTTCGGATCCGCAAGTAGGGCCTACCCACCCATAACTTACACGTCATACCACAGTAACAGCATGGTGTGTATGTGTGTGTGCATGTGGGGGGGGGGGGGTGATAAACCGGTCATAAGTGCCCCCATATGAATATAAAAGATGACACGTGATTTGATTTGACAGACTGGGATAACTTGGTCAACCAATTTGATTGTGAGTAACTTTAAATGCATATTACAAAATCCTTTTGTTGGTAAACTTGATTCAACGGAAATAATCCCCTCAACCACTGTTATTTGTTTTTGGCAGCTCTCGAACAATTGGTGTAAATAATGTTTCTACCTCTTTTTCCTCTATGTTAAGCTTTCACTACGGGAAATGGGCCTCCCATTGACACACTTTGTGGCGTCAGTATTAAGTTGCATATCGGGATATCGGTTCTGGTTGAAAGCATGGCCCTGGATTTATATCACACACGCAAGCATGCTTGCACGCAAACTCACTATTTTTTCCAATAATCTTTTTTCTTACTCAAGCAGCCGACACACACACACACACACACACACACACACACACACACACGTATAATATTGCTTGGGCAGAATTCTGTACAGGTGGTTACTGAAGCGACATAAGCACAAGGATGTCTTAGGACAATAAAGTAAGCCTTCATTCATTGGCCATTTCTGAAGGCTAACACCCAGAATATGGAGATAGAATCATAAAATGCTCTACCCTCGCTGCTTCAAAAGCTTGCTTTTCTCAAATCCTAAATCAACTTCATGGGGGACTTTTCAGGTACTTTTGAGAGCATTACTTCACACGACACAAATTTTATCTCACATCCCAATGAATGCCATTCACTTATGAAGGATGCAATGTAAACCCTGCGACTATAACTCTTGAATAAGCTCCAATCGCCATCTTGTGTCTTCGTTACCGGCATTACCACCATCGACTTTTTCTATATTTTGTGTCAGTATTTTAGAAATGATAATGACTTCACTTTATACATGGTTAATAGGGCCTATATACTTTCACCTGTTGTGCTTCATCTTACAATCCTGGATATCATTACAAATCAAAGCTGAAAGTCAACTATGTGAATCTTACATGTATGAATAATTGTTGCTATTGATTTGTAAGCATCATAATCTGTAAACAAAGCTTTCACATTTTTCTGATAATTTTCCCATAGGGCTGTATCATCTCAGTAAGTTAGTCACATGGAATTTTACAAGAAGAATGCTGTTCTCAGCCTAAACAATCCTTCAAAGCCTAGATAAACAAAATGAAATAATCACTGGTTCTTGCAAGTGAAAAAAGCTATGGTTCATAATCTCACGTCCAGATGATGAGCACAATTTCACTCTTGAAAAGCTTTTGGCATACATTTTTATCTCTTACCGGCAATACCTACTGGATAAACATAAAGATACAGACATAAGGAAGTGATACATCTCATAAACTTTAGCACTGTGTGTGCAGCGAGCTTGAAAGTTTATTCATATCCCCGGCATCGGGCAACTGAAAACTGCAGGTTAGAATGATGTTTCCACTGACTTTGACGCAGGAAAAATTCTGAACAAAAGGTCAACTTGAGGTTTTCTCACCTATGCAATGCAATGCAATATGGGTCTCGAATATGGTGTACGAAATTGCAACTTAACATTGGAAAATTACAGAGTAGGAGCCTATGCAAGGCAAGCCATCAGAAGTGTATTCATAGCAGAAGAAAAAAGAAGAAGAAGAGCAACAACAAAAACAAGAGAAACAATCCCACACCAAATAATGACATTTTTGCCACCGTGAATTTGAGAGCTCGCTCTCTTCACAGAAAATAAACAAAGCACCATTATTGTTCCCCTTTTCGCTACACAACTCTCAACAACACCCTCAAAATTACTTCCGCCCACGTTTAAATGGTCTACTGTGAAACATTTCACTTCTGTTGGGTCTACTGTTCTCTATATGCCTTCACATCAGTGAATGCATGGCATGATGTCTGATCTGTGTGGTTGTGTGCTTGTCTGTACTTTTTCCATCCAGAATAGTTCCACCTTGTTTAATTTTAGAAGGTACGTGTACGTCTATACTAACATAAGAGCTGCCTCACAAACAAGACAATTCCTACAATAAACAAATTGCTACTGTCAAAGATATTCACATCGGCATATAAATCATCTCTAGTGGCTCTAATTCTTACTATGCATAAAATTACAACAACAATACATTCTGATCAGCAACATCGCAAGAATTATAGACATACTTGATAAACAAACCAATGCAAGAACAGAGAGAAAAAAACGAAGAAAAAGTCAGAACCTGGACAGATGGTTGCTAGACAGGAATAAGAGGGTAAATGATTGATTACTACGCCTACCTAAAAGAGCTGCTGGTAGTAGGTAGAGGATGACATGACTGTAGCCGCGGACGAGCCTGAGGTACATCAACAGCACGAAGAGGACTACCTCCAAGCACTGTATATGAAAGGCGGATACAACAGACGAGAATAAGCTTGAATAGCAATGCGTATAGATAACATGCTGTCCCATGTCATACAAGTCGCTCCCATTATAACGAACACAGTACGAAATTTCGCCACAACGATTTAAAAATTCAGGTCTGAACTCACTGTCTCGTGTCATACAGGGCGCTCCCGTTACAATGAGCACGGTAAGAAATTACGTCACAACGATTTAAAAATTCAGGTCTGAACTCACTATCTCATGTCATACAGGGCGCTCCCGTTACAACGAACACAGTAAGAAATTTCGTCAAAACGATGTAAAAATTCAGGTCACCAAATTATTGTCAGCAACGCACACGGGGCAAAGTTCCCTTCGGTTATCATGAAATTTCCATATAGGAAAGAAAACTGTCATTTCCGAAGACTTCGTTACAACAGGAGTTTTCTGAACTTCGAGTTTTGTGCACACTTTGTGCATTTGATAGAGATGGACACTGACAAAGAATTAGGGCCTACATATTCAAGGCAATTAATAAACAGCGTCATAAAGTGCGAAAAGGAAGCATAATCAATTATCACATATCTTCGAAAGAATCTTTCTCCCCTCATTTGTAAAACAGAAATCCCCATTGTTGTCAGGTGAAATATTTAAGTTATTATACAATGCATCCATATATTAATATTGCTGTGGGCAACTTTGGTTGGTGTGGAGGGTAAAGACTACAGGCACAGTGAATTTCTGCGTTTACTCTGCACATTGCATTATTTGAAATAAAACAAAAAGCTTGACTATTTAAAATCCAAACAACTTTTGGATAGGAATGGAAAGTCCTGTGAAACTCACTAAGTCGTGTTACATTGAATTACTTGATATGGAAAGAGTACTATCATTATTCAGGTACACTAATTCATATATTGGTTTATCTATAACTCGGTGAAACAAAGGGTGCATGAACCCCACTTACATGCAGGCACACACTGCAATACAATGCTAGTGTGTACACACATTATATACTGCTGTGCTGTCTATAACTGCCTGAATAAGCTATTAACTGAGTATACATCCGCATAAAAATAATCCCACACAAACAAAATCAAAATGCCTACCTTATTATTGCCAATATAAGCACTATGATATTGCTACCACTATTACCATAATATTCATCATCATGTTAACTATATCATATCAGTATCATAATCATTATATAATATCATTACCATATTTAACATTTGTTATAATAATGTTAAATCATCATAATCATTAATTTTAATCATAACATTGATGATGTTTACAAGATGCCAGTTTAAGTGGATGCCAGACACAACGAGAGTTAACTCTTTTTCGGTAAACATCTGAATGTAGCCTCTGGGCGTTTTTCTTTCAAAATTTGAAAAAAAAAAATCTTATGTTTAAGTACTTAATACTAAATGATGGCGAATGAAAATCAGTTGTGAACATACTTACCAGATACACCAAAAATGGCCAGTAGGCAAGTCTTTGTACAAAGTCAGCGGGGTTCAGAGGAATTTCATCCTGAATAAAAAAAAATAGCACAATACCATATACATAATTACAAATGATGCAACCGCGTCTCATGTTAGGAGGTTTATATTTACACTCTGAGATCAAGGCAGCCACAATTTGGTCCTGTTTTGGAGTTGCTTTTATTTTCATTTTTTTATTTTCATTGCAAATACAATGATAGTAATGATGAAGGTAATAATAACACCAACAATAATAATAGTAATGATATTAATGATAATCATAATTTTAACATCTTAAATGTTTTCGAAACATGTTATTACAGATCTAAACAGTATTTCAGAACGAGATCATTTTAATCTTCAAACTTGTCCCATGAGCATGATTACTTATTTTACATTTTTCGTGGATTGGTAATGCATAGTGAGGTGCAGCTGTCTATGTTTGGTGCTGAGTGTAGTGTGTGATGAGTGCTTATGTTTGATGCTGCTGTACTGTTGAGAACATTGTTGTATTTTGTTTTCTTTCATAAAGCACGTAAAATTACTTTAACCCAATTTTCGGTAACCCAGGGTACAGCTGTATATATATATATATATATATATATATATATATATATATATATACATACATATATATATATATATATATATATATATATATACATATATGATATATATATGTATACATATATAAATTATTTCAACAAAATGGTGGATTTCTATTTGGTACCCCATGATACCAAATAGAAATACCAGTACGTATCGTTTGATGATCATATCACTGACTCCTAGAATGTTTGAGACGCATTCTAATGTGGTATGCAACTCCGCTATGAATGCGAATTGAGGTTGCAACTTTTGCTATGAGGCCGATGTCAATACACATTTTTATCATTATTCAGATACAGCAGGCATTCCTTGTGCGCGCGTGCATGTGTGTGTCCGCGTGCGCGTTTTAATCAACATTTTAATTAGCATTATGATGATGATTGGTGATGGTTATTGTTATCGTCATTATAATTACAACTTTAACTCTAATTATCTTTGTAAACATTTTTGCAGGTTTGCCACAGTATAATATGCAATGGATACCCTTACGATTCTGTAAGTTCACTGCCAAAACACTTTCATTTTCAAAACACATTCACTTCAAATCATTTTCATCTGTATCTTAAGAGCCATTACTTTGTGCCACAGTGGAATTCAATTTAGGGCCCACATCATCAGATACATAATCCTCAGCCTGGGCATAATACATGATTTGTCTGATGAGATGATTGGATAACACAGCGTCCCCAAACTTGATGGGCTATGAAAATGCGAATGATTATAGTGACCTGTTTTTAGTGGTTTTTTTTTTTCTTTCCAGAATGACCTAAAGATAAACACGCAAACACGTACTCACACACACACACACACACACACACACACACACACACACTCTCTCTCTCTCTGTCTCTCTCTCTCTCTCTTTCTGTATGTTTCGACGAATATTTGGTCCCTGTATATAATTTTATGAAAAACGAGGATATTTATAAGACCTTCGTCTCTCTTTGTATTCAAGGGTTGATATATTTGCACTTTGCTATGTGTGGGCGGAATTGACTTTTGAAGCACCAAACTCACTTCTTTTTTCAAATGCTTTCAAATTGACAACGTTTAATGCTTGGATTTGTTTGAATCCTCAGCCTCCTCCTTTTATACTCATATAGAATATTTTCACAATAGCAATGTTGGCCCTTCACCACGTACAAAGGTCCCCTGCTGAACTTTGCAGAACACATGATCTGTTTGTACTGGTCGAAGAAACACTCGGAAGCTGCTCACAGCAGGAAATTAGAGGGTTAGATATTTATGCGGATTTTCTGGATTTTGACTTACTGCCCACTTCAAGAAAAAAGCACCTCGTGATCTATATGATGATTACCATTATTGAATCGCTAGATTCAAGAACAGGATAGGTTGTTTCTCATCATATGACAATTCTGGTGATTCCTACCTATTGTGAAAAGATGTGTGCACACTAAATCAGACTTCCATACGTTGCAATGTACATACAAAACTCCATTTGCAGCCCAAACATTGACAGAGAAGTTTACACAAACTGAGCCATTTCAAAGTTAACAAGATTGCCAAACGAAGGTGGGTCAAACCTTGCTCTCTAAAACCAGAAAGGCAACACCCCTATTACAAGATTTAGCAGCCCTGCCTCTGTTATGATATTTAGAAGTTATCCATGTCATACTTCCTAGCCACGCAAAAATGTTAACCCCCCCCCCCCCCCGCTATGTGCATTCGAATTCTTCTGTGATGCATGAATGACAAAGGAAGATACTTTACAATCTTAAAAAGCTGCGGTTATATGCTGTTTTGACGAGCTTGATCATCTGTGACTGCCACTAATATTTCAGGAAATGTTTCGTATGATACATGACAGGATTTGCTTGCATGGGTAACGTGTAAATGCAATAGCCTGATTTATAAAATCCCAAATTTCACCCTGTTCTGTATATCTACACTTTTACATGAAATCTACTGCTTACTTTGTTAAGAAAACCTTTTTGCAAAATAACCACATAATAGTCCCATGATATGCAACAAAGACTAAGTGTTTGTCCCCGTGCAGCCAGTATGGTATTTTTAGATGATAGACATTATCCAATTATTCTTTTAAAGTACCTGAAAATGTAACTGAATGCTTTAATGCTCCTGTTCTTTACTGCAGGAAGCAAATATACAAACATTGACATTTATCCCACTTCGTATTGGTCGGGTTGTTTGACTTGCAAGCAATCTCTGCTGACTCCAAAAGTCACATCGTTCCGTCAGCTAGTGCCAAGCATCTTTTTTCTTTTGTATTTAAACATGAAGCTTATTCAAACTGCCATGCAAATAAAACACAATCCAAGGTAAAAGACTTACATTCCTTGCAACTATGATTTACACTTTAATCTATATCTCAGTCACTTTAAATGACATAACTAGCGGACTAGTACTTTTAAGGTACGCTCCATGCATTTTACGATTTCACACCATGCATTTTACGATTTCACACCGTGAGAACGATATTATAAAAGAATCAGCAAACAATGTGGTGGATTTGTCTTGAAGGTTGTTACCTGTGTTGAGAAAATGACGATCATGCAGGCTCCGATCACAATTATTACTGTTCCTGTTTGGGAGAAAGGAAAATGTGTGTTCAGTAAGTCTTTTTCCCCCTCCTGCTGTATACAATAAAATAATGTGAAAAGCTCTTCTTGTCTAGCCAGCAAACCATTGGTAATGTATGTTTTGCTCGGTTTGCCAGACACAAAAGATTTCGCAATCATTTTGACCATTGGGCTGCGGACAGTTATACTGGCCGCTAGATGGTTGGAGGACTAGGTAGAAACACGTTTATACTGAAAAAAGAAGATGTTGAAAAGGCTGGTACACTTATGGTCTGGTGCTTCACAATAACGGCCAATCTAAACAGAAGTATTCAGGTGTAACACAATCTGTCACAGGGCTTAAAGGGAGTCACCTCTCATTCTTTTTATTAGATAATAGAGCTTTGCTTTCCTAAGAAATACACACAATTGTAAGAAATTCTTTTGAAATTACAACAAGTCAGTAAACAAAGTAATTGCAGCATTTCATCAACAGCGGTAGCCATAAAAAGCAAAAATTTGACCTCAACATCAAGAATGACTGATTTATTTTCTCTGGAGACTACCTAGTAGACCAATATCCACCTACAAACAAAAAGTACTTTACATTTAGTAGCATTTCATCATGACACGTATGCAGTGGCGGATCCAGGCGGGGGTGCACCGGGCGCGAAATAGAATATAAAGAGAAATAAAAAGAAAAAAATGGGGTGGGGTGCGTGCGCCCCCATCCCCCCCCCCCCCCCTTAATTTTGCAATGGCGCCTCCCCTTTACGGAATTCCTGGATCCGCCCCTGCGTATGTAAGAATAATCATTACAAAACTACAATACAACAATCTCCCATTTTAACAGTGACGGCTGATGCAAAACTATTCAGTGTATGGTAGATGGCATCACTGAACCATCAGGGTGCTTATTCAGGGGTGGTCTGACGATGAATATAAAGGAATTTCTTTCATTGAAAGGACATAATTCATATCCATATAAGAGAATACAGAATATGGCTGAATTTTTGGCTTGCTTAGCCATGCAGGTATGCGTTGTTTGTCCATTGATGTGATGTGATGTCAAAGACTAAAGTTGTTCTATAACATCTCTAGCTTTGATCAATCCTTTATAGAGTAAGACATATTTGACCTATAACCCGTATACAAAGTAGCTCATTAAAGATAAAAACAGTGAGCTTTCCAATTTACTCTATGACGTCACAGCCAAGGACAATTTTCTGTGACATGCAAGAATTAATCGTTATTTAAGGGTAATGAATTAATTAATCAAAAATCTATGAGTTTTATAAAAGTTGAACAGGGACTGGACACATTGATAATATATCTAACATTTATATATGTTATGATACACTGACTGATTTGACGGTTGATCAAATATTTCGAAGTATACATAAAAGATATTTATCTCACCTAAAACGTCTTGACATCTCAGTTTCTCTCCGAAGCATCTTGATATATAAGCATTGGCTGAAAGTACACCAAAAAAAAGGAATAGAGAGGACTAAGCATTTATTGTTTCTTCTTAATTTCTTGTATGCATGTCATTTTGTAATGCGCAGTAGAGTATATCATTATAGTAGCTGCGCAATATAAATGTCCTTTTATTATTATTATTATTATTAATCAATCTACCCCACCCCCCCCCCCATCTCTTACGTACTTCATCTTGACATAAGAATGCCTGACAGGAAGAGTAAGCACATCATACTTTATACAACATCACTTATTTTGCTATGTAGCCTTTAATCAAGTGTATTTCTGCCAGTGAAAGCCTCCCTCATCTTAACTAAAAGGAAATTGTTAACAAAAACAAAAATCCTCGTTAAAGCACAATTTTCTCCACTACAAAGCATTGAATCATGGCAACACATACAAATCACTCTTCATATCACAACACCAGTATTGTTTTGTGACTTTCGTCAAAAATGGTTCTACATACATGCATTTTCTTACTGCTGCTCAAAAGAATACGTATATATACACTAAAACACACCTAGGCCTAATTACAAAGGACGTCACTTCAGATAAATTTTGCCTCCAGTCATATTATTTGAGGGATGAAAAGCACGTGGACCACAGCCATCTACATCGAGACAGGGAGGTGGGAAGTCTCTTCCCACCTCCATGATCGACATTAGCAGTGGCCCCACTTGGCCCGGGGCAACTAAAAACTGATGTAAGGCCACCAAATTTTCAAAAACGTTGATCATTAATGTGGCCCGATTTGGCAACTAAAATTCAAATGGATTGTTCTATTTAATTTTATTTCGGGTCACCAAAACTTTACATTTAACGTTTTAGTAGTCCGAATGGGGCCAACAGAGGAAGCTAAATAGTGTTAAGCCGTGCAGTTATACAATAATGTTATACGTGTCATTGGGCACTAACATCTAACGTTTCTCTCAGCTCAAACTGCACAATTCCAAAGCCACCTATATAGTATAGGGGAAAACGGTGCCTAGACAGATGTACACAATGTATGGATCAGGCACACCGCACCTCCAACAAAATGCCTGATACTCGATCTACAACAGTCCAGTCCATTGTCAATGAATTGAGTGGGTGCATGTCTGCCAGATTTGCAACAAAAGCAGAGATCTGTTTGAACAGCGAAACTATTTCACGTACTCCATGGGGCTCGGTCGTCTCCTTATGACGATTCAAAGAATCTAGTGTGACTGGCATATAATTGAGGAGTGTTGTGTGAAGAAAATAATATATAATAAATTCTGCTTGTGTAACTCTCTCAGGAGCCAGTGAGCTCTGATTCGAAAAGATTGGCTGGGATTCCCCCCCCCCCCCCCCAAAAAAAAAAAAACACCACCACCACCACCAACAACAACAACAACAACAACAACAAAAACCCAGATAAATTCTGTTTTACCAAAGCATTTTTTTCTTTTTACATTTAACTACTGTTGTACTGGGGTGCGGCAACTCCACAAAAAAACTGCATCGAGGTCCGTTCAATTAGAGAGGTCAACCAAAGCTAAGAGTGTAGCTCTCAAATTTCATGATATTTACAAAAGAGTCAGGCACAGAGATACACACACGCACACATGCACACACGCACACACAAAGAGCAAAGCGAATTTCTAGATGTTCAATGCTGGACTAGACTCGCTAGAGTTATAAGGCATCGTAGCAAGGCCAGAAAGCATGTAAAGGGAACACAGCTTTCTCTCTTTTACACACGACATTTCTGCACAGACGAATTTTCAGTTCAGTCTTTGCTAATTGCTAATTTTATACAATACCATGTCCCCCAGACTATCATATTTTGTTTCCTTCTATCCAATACTACTACATAAATTACATAGACTGGGTATATGCCACACGGGTGTACTTTCTAACAGAATGTCGTGTCTGGTCTGTGTGCCGCATTTTAGAAGCAAGAAAAAGAAATGAGCTATTACTGGCATCTGACTGCAGAATAAAAAGTGTTATGTGTCGCTACAGTAATATCTGAATCACAGCAGAGAAAACAGAACAAAACAAATGCTACTTGACATACACACTGGGCTTGGCAAGCATTCAGCCCAATAACAGACTGTATACCGAATTTCGATTGGAAGCACACAAAATCATCGTAAAGCTACGACATTATAAAACAGACTCGCGCTAGAAGTTCAGCACAGATGAAAATAAGTATGGTTTTATTCCAGTTTATTTCCTCTAAAATGGAAGAGAGTGAATACGCATATTTGTCAAATTTGTATATCACAGACCGTGTGTGATAAAGATTATGCAAAGAAATTTGAAATAATTGAAACAGGATTTAAAAAGGATGGGTCATGTGGAAATGTCTTTTATCATTCACAACTCATGTTCAAAATGTATCATTTATGACATATCACTTAGACAGTCAAGTACATTGTTTGGTTTGTACACCCACACAAAAATGTTAGCACACAATATAGTGATGTATTCTCAATCAATAGCTGTAGAAGAAATTACACACAACAAACCATATGGGGCAATGTGTTACAACATAATTATACAACAACATATGGCCAAAATTTTTACAGTTGAACATCTTTAGGTCTTTATGAAAAATGAATAGATTATCTAAATAGTATACATTTTCGGTTCTATTATCTCTTTGCCCCTAATAGGAAGATCGTAATGTGTATACTTTTACTTCTCATTAAAAGAAGATAAATGAATACTTAAAGACGAGAAAATCAAAAGAAATGGTTATGCAACATGCATCTTATAAGCATTGTATGGACGGAAATCAGTAATAGTCATCGACATTAAACATTGTATGCAAAGAACACAAAAGATTTAAAAGTGTTTGTTCTTGTTGTTTTGTTTGTTTGTTTGTTTGTTTGTTTGTTTGTTTGTTTGTTTGTTTGTTTGTTTTATTAAATTCAAATTCTATCACACATAGGACATTTTGGGAATAGATGTTTCCCCAGCATCTCTGAAGGAGAGATGCATATTCTGGTCATTTAAGAGTGATATCGCAAACATGCACACAGACAAAAACATTTAAGCATACATACATACATACATACAAAGAGATTCCACTCTCCCGTTTTCGACGGGAGATCTCCCGCCGAAAGCCCATCTTTGCAAAATCTCCCGTTCTCCTGTTTGAGATTTGATTTCTCCCGCCCTGGCTCTGTGTCTCCCGGTGGAAAGGATTTCTTACTTATTGCTATCGTATGTTGAAAAAATAAGCCTTAGATAGCTCCAGAGAACATCTAGAACCATAGGAACTTCGCGCTTCGCACGCATCAACTTGGAGTCTCCCGTTTGCTAGGGGTTTCGGCCGGGAGAATCTCCAGATCAGAAGGTGCTTTGGGTTGGAGACCCTGTAGAAATACATGAACATGCACACATATGCATATGTATCAACACACACACACACACACACACACACACACACACACACACACAAACAAACACACACAAATATATATACTGTGTATGTACGTATGTGTATGTTATCTATAAACTGACCACAATTTAAATTTCAGTATTATAAAATAACTGGTTTCATAAGATAGATGGGTTATATACTGGCATCAATTCGCTCATCACCACAAAGACATGAAATTTTATATTTGTCATAGTGCTTTCATATGAAATATTTTTCCTCGGGGCAATATTTCTTCTCTGAACACAAGCTCGTAACACTACTGTAACTCAAACATACCAGCTTCTATGCAGCGGAAGTCATATAAACTGCCTCATGTTTCTCCATCAAAAATCATCGCTTTCAAGGAAGAAATCACCTTTCACTTTCCATGGAATATATAGATTATCATACAAAGTTACTTCATGTCCAAATTATCTTAAGAAACAACACAAAAATAGTCTTTTTATTCCCGGGAGAAGTCCCACGGGAAAAAAAAGAAGAAAACAAAAACAGAGACAAACACCAATGCTCAACTGGTTTGAAAGAGATCTATTTTGCATTGTCTTGTCTTATTAAGTTTTCGTTTCTTATTCCTTTAGTTTCCTTCTTTTTTTTTTTCTTTTAGGGGAGGGAAAGAGTTCGAAGGTAATTCCCATCGGAACCATCCACATCCCTTCACATTCAAGGTTGTAATGCAAATTGTTCCAATAGTCAAATAAGTGTCGACTGTAAAGCAGCGGAAAGTTGCATTGCTCTCTCAGAATACAAAATCTTAATGAATTGCATCTGAGTTTAAATGCTTGAAAGGAAACTTTGGTCGGTCTTCAGTTCTCTGTTTCGTTTGTTGTTGATGGTGGCTAATTTGTATTTCTGAGATCACAATTGCACTGAAAAGTCACGTTACATATTCAAAGGATTGAAGATATGATTATGATGCAAAACTCATGGCACTGCGTACAGAATGTACCTTGTCAGAAAAAATAAATAAAATGATAGCCTATGTACGAGCTGTGTCGCTGGTGTTTATCTCCCGACAATGAAACTAATTTTTAATTTTAGTTCAGATTATGCAACGTTGCACATTTATTGTACTTGTGAAGGTTGTGTTGTGTTATGTAACAGAAAAATAGAAAGTAATCCAGCCAGGAATGTGGAGGATATAATCACTTTGGCAAAATCACAACAGGTTGACCAATCTGCAAAACGCCTTTTTTTTTTAAAAGTTGTCTCCTTCATTAACAGAGTAAACAGAACATAAGCAATTAAAAAGAAACTATTGTTGAAAGTAAGGATTAAAATGACTCTTCCGTTCTTATCACAGGCATTTTGTTGCCATTGCGTTTGTCTGTTTGTCTGTGTGTATGTTAGTTTTGGTTTGTTTGTTTGGTTTTTTTTTTGGCTTCTCCGTTTCCGTTTTTGTTTCTTTTGTTTCTGAGCGAGCCACTTCAGTGAATACTAGAAGTCACTGGACACTACTGGACACTACTGGACACTAGGGACACAAATTATTGTGTTGCTGTCCCCGAGACTGCTTTTCTCTTTACTTAGAAGGTCTCTTTCTTCAGAGGGAGACACTAGACGGATTTTTACAGATTAACGTTTGAGGGAATGAAGCTGTTACTGTGAAGAAAGTATGACTTTTTTTTTTTTACTTTCTGAAACCTAATATCAAATGAAATAAAAGAAGTCATGCATGGATCAAGGTAATCCTCGTTCCACTTCTCGGTTTTGAGGTGAAAAAAAAATGGGTTCTGGAACAGATTTTTAGTTTGCAACATTCTTGGGTGTAAATCCTTATCTACTGTAACACTTCATATTTTCACATATTAAAGGTTCTGTTTTCCTTTGGGAGGAGTGATTTAAAAATATGTTCAAGACATCACAGATATATATACACTCTGCAAAAAAAAAGAAGAAGAAGAAAGTAAACACTTTTTCGAGTTCATAGTTTTCAGAGAAGAATTTGATGAAATCAATGTCTTATATACCATATCAAAGGTAATTTAAGTTGCTATCAAGCTAGTAGATCAATACAAGGAAAAACTACGTGTGAGTGAACACATTCATCTTTGCCCTCCAAGGCACTAAAGTCAAAATTGCAAAATTTGACTTGTTGTCTTTTATTTGGCAATGCCTTCAAGATAATAATGACAACAGAAAGCAAGTTTAATACAATGAGAGACATAAATGAAATAGTGAAAAATAGTTTTTGTCCTCTTTATCTCGTTATAACCTCAAACGAAAAATGAAAAGGGGAAATATTCAATAGGGATATATATATAAATAGGGAGTAATGGCAGAATTACAGAATTTTTTTATTTCACTCTTTTTATTTTGTAATTTAAGGGTTCATGAGATAAATTTAAGAACCAAATATTATACACAACTTTCTTAATTTCAAAACAAATTGAAATTTCTACCATTTTCCGTCATATTGCTTCTTATCTTATTTCATTTGAATTTGGGTTTGACACAAAATTCTTCATTTTTCTCCCTTAATTTTGGCCTTTATTGATATTTTGGGCTTCAAAGATATTATTGAGATCAAAGGTTAATTTTTGCAAATTAATTCACGTATCTGATTGTGTTAAATTTATCTTTTGTTTTTACTGTTATATGGAAGAGCAGTTAGGCATGAATGACAACTTGTTCATTTTTGCAGTTTTTACTTTCGTACCTTAGAAAAGAAAAACAAAGGTGTTCACTCATGCGTAAAGTCTCCCTTTTCATTGACCTATCAGGTCGATAATCATTTAAATTACCTTCAATATGGTATGTAGTACATTACCTTTTAGCAAAAATTTTATGAGAAATATCAACTTGAAAAAGTGTTTACTTTGTGTGTTTTTTTTTGTTTTTTTTTTGTTTTTGTTTTTGTTTTTTTGCTGCGTGATATATTTGATATATATTTTTATGGCAAATTAATTACATTATAACTCCTCAATTCATTGAAATGAAATAGGTCGTGCGTGTATTAAAATGTAATCCTACTACATAACTCAAAATCTTAAGGGCAATTTTCTCTTTGGATTCCTTTTTGTTGTAGTTGCTTTTTGGTCAACATTCTTGGCTGTATTTACACGCACAGTAACACTACATTCCTTTTGCAGATTAATGTATACGGGAATGCTGTTTTACAAAAAAAAATATGGCATTTTGTTTGCATTCTGAAACTTACACTACTAAATGAAACAAAATAGTCCATGCTCGCATTACAGTAGTCCTTATCCTAGCTCTATAAGTTTTGAGGTGAACCTAGAAAAAAATTCTTTGACATGATTTTTTTTTTCTGCCATAGGCTATAATTCTCTGAACTGAAAAGGAATAGCATACATTTGCACTAATTTGGGTCTAAGAAGACAGGCAATGATGTGATACACTGTATTTATGCCAACGAGAAAGTGAAAGGATTAAAGATAATTGGATTTTAAACCATATCCAGTACCCCCTACAAATACCTGCACAATTTCCACAGGAGTAACATTAAATTGTCTTTTCTGAACTTTCATGTTCAAGTATATTGACTGATATGTTTTACATGTGAAGAATGATGAAATTGAAATTTCATGAATGAATTTCACAGATTCAATGATAATTTGTCTCTTTCTAATTGTGTGAGAAGATTAACACTAGGGTTAAATAAAATGAATATGAGAGACCAGTTTTTATGTTATACTCCACGCCTAAATTCTACCGCGGTGCGCCATAAGATGTACAGGGCACATTGCTGCTACGGAGACCTAATTTTTTGCAATCGGTGATAACGACCCAAGTGCTATTTCAGCATTATCATGACTTTTGCAACGTAATGGCAATGGTGAAAGTAACACTTTTTAAAATCATTGAGGAAATAACAGAGAGATAGTAAAATTTTCATATCATTGACAGAGTTATAGAGAAAATGTTTAGCTGGGTTAGGAAAAGATGCAGCTTCAATTCTTCTTTTTTAAGTTAATAATTCCACATAGGCAAACTTCAACTTGGCGCACAATGTCGGATTTTAAACCGCATCATTTAAATACATGTAAGAACTACACATATTACACTTTCATGTATATATCTCAAAGTAAACGCACCTATCCTGTAGTTTTAAGCGTGTGTCACTTTGAAAATGAATGAATGTATCCTTTTTATGCTTTACAATGTAATGAAATGAATTCATGTAAAAGGAATGCAATGGGTCTTCTGCAATGTATGCTAAGGTATAGAGGTGGCGGGTATAATATGTTAAAGGACAAGTTCACCTTCATAAACATAAGGATTGAGAAAATGCAACAATATTAGTAGAACACATCAGTGAAAGTTTGAGGAAAATTGGACAATCGATGCAAAAGTTATGAATTTTTTAAATTTTTGTGTTGGAACCGCTGGATGAGGAGACTACTACAGCTTGTGAGTCATATGCGTACAACAGTACAAAGAAAATATAAAAGAAAATTCAACATATTTTCACTTTTTTCGCATAATAAAAGAGCAATTGACTTGCCTCTTTCTAAAGGCAGGGGGAATAATATTACCCATAACATTTATCGGTAACGAGTCAGGGGGATGTGTACTTTTTTCAAAAGATGGAATTTTGTGAAATTCTCTTTATATTTTCCTTATATTGTTGTACGCATGTGACATCTAAGTTATTCATACACTGCAGTAGTCTTCTCATCCAGCGGGTACTGCACAAAAACTTCAAGAATTCATAACTTTTGAACGGATTGTCTGATTTTCCTCAAACTTTCAATGATGTGTTCTACTAATATTGCTACATTCTCTCAATCCTTATGTTTATGAAGGTGAACTTGTCCTTTAATGGACTAAACTTTGATCACTTCCGACTTCGGGCAAGTAATTTGATAGCTTCATACTGAACGAAGCAAGATCATGCTCAAGACCATTTTACCACTTCCTGCAACAAAGCTTCACAGACAGACACACATATACCAGAGGCGGATCCATTGCAGGAATTCCGTAAAGGGGAGGCGCCTTTGCAAAATTTGAGCGGGGCTCACGCACCCCCCCCCCCCCCGTTTTTCTTTTTTTTTTCTTTTGTTTTAACCAAAAATAAAGAGGGGGCCGCGCCCGGTGCGCCCTCCCCCGGAATCCGCCACTGCACACACATAAGCGCACACAGACATACATGAAATATCATGCATCTGTAACCACTGCAAACCACTGCACAAGACAGCAGCTTTCCAATCACTGTGCACGTGTGGCGTTGTGAGTGAATCCTACTCCAGGCATCTACTAGAGTGCGGTACCCTGTTTTTTAACTATTCACAGCCCAGGGGCGGATCCAGGAATTCTGTAAAGGGGGGGGGGGGCGTGACTAATATTTCTGGTGCCACTTCCGGGTTTCAATTCATTTTTTCTTTTGTTTTTAACGAAAAATAAAGGGGGGCGTGCGCCGGTTGCGCCCCCCTCTGGATCCGCCACTGAAGCCTGCACCTTTGTCATCAATTATGAGGGAACAAAAGGACGACAGAATCAGGACATGCAGTAAAGCATAGAATAGTCAAAAATGCACAGAGTGGTTGTAGGTACCAGCACTTCAGCTTTACCTTGAGTGGTAAGCCTTCAGGGCAGGAAAAATAATCATACATGTACAAAGAAACGCATTATGGTTAATCTTTTCAAAAATGCATACGGACGTGAGACATTATTACTGGCTTCGATCGGGATAAGGCATTTTTCTTTCCTGTCTTTTTGGGTTGAAGTTAACGTAGACATGCTGAAGTCCACATTATATTCTCTTTCAATACGTTTGGAAAGTACTGAGGTTCGACTTGATATTTTAGTTCAATCCATCTTATTCAAAATTGTGCGGATGCGAAAAAAAAACCCAACATTTTCATCACATAGACAGTAACAACGACTAATGGATGATAGTCATTACCTGGTTATGTATTCGAATCTCTAAGACTTGAAAAATCAAATCTATACATTTTATAAATATATACTAGTCATGACTTTAACATCATCTTAAAAGCTGCACCTTAAATACAGGAGAATACTTTTTTTGGCTTTGCTGTCCTGCATTTTCAGCAATTTCAAAAGTTTTGTTCAACATGAAATGAATTTCTATTTCCTCAAAATTATTATTTTTTTCTTCGCCTTCTGATGGATAAATTAACAAAATCAGGGATTCTCCTATCCCCTATGACCGTGTCATCACTAGCCCGTTGAAATTAAGCATTCAGTCAAATATACATTATCTTCCCTTTTAAACTTTTTTTTTTTGCATGTAGAGGCACTACTCACGATGGCAACACATTATTTTCACAATATCTATAAATCATCTTTTTCCTGCCAATGCAGCAATCTTTTACGACTGTGCCACATAGCCCTGACTGCTGCTTTCCGACTGTGGTAAGAACCAACCAACCAACAAACCAACAAACAAACAAAAGCAGGGTGTTTGCAAGTGGTAACAGGTGCCCATCCAGGCAGAGAGTTTGATAATAGACTTATTAATTTTGTAATATGATATCACCGATTTCTTTCTCATTGTTATCACTGGTGCAGGAAGGTGTATTTTCCGCACAATTTCTGGGCGGGTCTTGGCAGGATGCATTTTATGCAAAGAGTTCACGAAGAGTTTTATCGCAAAACGACCTAACTCCATTCTTCTTAAGTTGAGATATTTGTGATTAATGCTGCTAAAAGGAAAATAGTAAGAAAATACAGGATATTTTCAATCATAACTTCTAGAATATCTTAGGTCACAAGTGAGGTATTACTGGAAAGGTTTAACTTTGCTCTTATCTGATGATGGACTTGTCTTTGAAATGTTTAAAAATGGCGCTTAGCTCATTTTGCAATAAAACTCTTCAGATATACATAACTTTGGAAATATGACTGAAGGACTTTAACGATATAATCAAAGGGTTACAATATTTGCATAATCTAACAAACATAGTATCTGTATATCTATTCATTTATCTATTTCTGACATCTACGCAAGGGAATCCATTTACCAGACATAAATTATTGTAGGTGATCTTCTTCATGCAGGGCCCTGCTAAACACAACACTTATCATATGGGACACGTGCATTATCAATGATTCAATGCTAATTTTTCCTCTTTTTTTTTTTTACAAAAGAAAAAGAAAGTTGAGGAGACACCTTTACAGGTACTCTTATGCTACTGGGGATTTTTCTTTACAGAAGGATTCTACCCATATGCTGCGTGCTGATAGCAAAATATCAGCAGAACTTTAAAAACTCGAAAGTGGACTTACCCACAACTGTTGTTGTACCAAGAGGTGCGATCACAGAAGCGGGGCCGAAGCCGTAGGCCAAGAAATTACCCCCCTCTCCTAGGATCATGAGTCCAATACCAAGCCACCAGATCCAGCTTTTGAGATACTCGCTGTGTCCAAGAGGGTCAAGGCCTTGCGATGCTCTTCTCTCATGGATCTTCGTCAGAGCATATTTCTGGTGCAGCCAGAATATAATTCGACTTTAGGAACCATCATCAAATGGATTCAAATTGAACTAAATGGTTTGAACGGCATCTACCATGTATTGAATGTGTTTTTCATCTTATTCATACAGACAAGGAGTTGTCTAAAGCTGTGCATGCAGGTAAAGTAACTTTACGGGGAATGTAAGCATGGTAATTATTGTTGGATTAAAGTATATCAGAATGGTATTTTATGACGTGTTTAGCTCAAATAGCAATAAGAGTAATAATGTTATCTTCAGATCCAAAGACAGATTGTATCCATTAGGTAACATCAGCTATGTGTCGGATGGGATACTAAGACAAAAATTTCCTCAAGTATGCTGCATTATACAGCATGTTTCATCTTCGCTGTTTAACTATCAACAACATGTTACAAAACAAGAGAGCATCTATAGTCAAGGGCATTATTGTTAATAGCCTATAGCTCAGGTTCTCCTATAAGGGGGATGCTCTATGACAATAGCAAGTTAGATATATTATGAAAACGTTAGACTGTAGAACATCCATTTAAAAAAAAAATCATTAAAATCGAAGTACATGTATTCTCATTCTCAAGATTCCCGATCGACTTAAACTCTTCAATTTAGATAATAAAAGGACTTTTTGGAATGCTGTCATTCTCGAAATTCTCAAGTGTAATCAGTATTGCAGCGTATTCCTAAGGCAATGCCTTTAGATGCATGTAAACAAAGGGATTGGTCTACATCAACACAAGACTAGAACATTAGTAAAGGAAGAGCATCTTTCTGCAGGTATCCCAGAGTGAAAAGAAAAAATCTAAAAATCGAATACTACTCTGAAAACTAACTGCTCTGAAATCTGTGTCGCATTCATGAGGAACGTATTCAGCCTTTCACATGCAATCTGCTTATTCTCATTTATGAACATTTAGTTTTACGACAGCTAATGTATAAAGTATTTGTGTAGCAAGAAAGTTTGTGTACATGTTGATAAAAGTGTGTGAAGAATATGATGGACAAACATACAATGTAGAGGTATGTAAACATTAATTCCTAATCAAGTACAGCGTATTGCCACACCTTATGTATCACCTTAAACCTTACGAGAGTGACACAGACGTCAACATGTTTTGTATATATCTATATATTCAGGAATGTTGGAACTCTTTTATTCTTTTACCTGTATATTCATGGAGACGCTGATCATAAGGTTGCCTCCAATGGCCAAACATACTCCTAACACCAGTGACTACAATCACAGGGAAGAATAACAAAAACAAAGATCATAATAGTATCTGACCGAATCAAAAGCCCATTTTGTTGTGCAACAATCATAAGGGAAAAAACGGGAAAAAACAAAAACAAACAAAAACAAAACAAGGATCAAGAATGGCATATGACCCAATCAAAGATACAATTTTAAATCTATCTTACTTTGTTGTACAATACATATTATTATATTCAAATTCATGAAATTCTTCCATCGAGATGTTTGGGTACGCACACTCATGATTTCTTTTATCATGGCTACTACTAAAAAACACTGATCAATTCGGTGCTTATTTACGTCGATGTAGGGCAGTCTGTCAATCAGTTACAATATAGAAAAATATAATATACATAACATGCAGACGGAGAGAATAACACACTTTTTAGCATAATGAATCATGAATATGCTTCTCTTCCACAACGGGCAATACAATTATATAACATTAGTTATCAAACTGGATTGCCAAGAACATAAAGGTGGTAGCCCTGCGCCCATATTGCCCTCCTCCACCTGTACATAAAGTGAATAACTAATAATTATGCACTTGAAGGATACTTACCACCGTGACCACACTCACAGCAAGACAATAAGATTTTCATTATTTCTAATAGTCCTCATAACACAAATTTACACCCAGGATTTTTTCTTAAAATTGCATGACATACAATTATTCCACAACTATTTTGCGTTAATCTGATATGATTATCTCTATTAAGTCATCAATGCATGAAATTAAAGAATTCTGGTAAAGGCTTTAACTTGTGCAAGGTTCAATGGACATAACGGAGTAAGCTCACTTTCCTGTTACTTTGGTAAAGAAGCTGTCCCCCCCCCCCCCCCCCCCCAAAAAAAAAAAAAACACACACACAAAAAACACAAAAAAAAACACAACAACGAACAACAACAACAAACATATATATATATATATATATATATATTCATATATTTGATTGGTAGCTTCAAACTCTGATCAATCTTACAGCTACATAAACGTGGAAGAAACAACGAATATTCTCTCGATCACTGGCCTAATAAACTGTCGTAAAGCATGACTGAAATAGTCTGACTTATTGGATGGCATGTACATGCAATGTAGAAAACTACCAGATGGATCTTCTCTTAAGTCGGTGTGTGTAGGTCATTAAAGTATGCACTTTCTGTCAGCCTGTCATTGAAGATTAAGCCTACATAAATGAACTTCCATTAACAATATAATCACAAGAATACAAACGAACCGATGGTACGAGCGGAGTCGAAATTCCCAGGTTTGATCCCGGCGGATCGGATGTACTACCATGGCTTTCCGTGGCGGGTGAAGTTACAGACATCTCGCTTTCCCCTTCTTCCAATGGGCCAGCGTAGGAACGTCAAAACTGGTAGACGCCGATGTCCGGTTTACCGAATACGACGAGGAGAAGGTTCGCTTGATTTGTTACGGTGAAACATTATATCTATGACCGGATTTTCGGTGCGTTGATTTGTAGCACTAAAGTCCATCGTGGTACTCCATTTCACCCGTTTCCTGCCTACCGTTCTCTCACGATCTCTCAGACAATGAACACTAATTTTCACCTCCGATCACATCATCTCTTCAGTTGTTCTTTTCCCATAGATTTGGTCCGTCCATTTGGTTTGACTAATCCCCGACAAAAGTTGACGCTACCAAGTAGGCCTACCGACTGTGCGGCAGGTTTAGTAAAGGAAATCACAGGTGTCTACTCCAGAAAGGGTTGTGGGAAACTTCAAATATTCCTCGACTTTTTTTCAGTCCATGACCATCCGAGCGTGCGAATACACTCAATACGTTTGCCAAGCGAACCGCATCTTTTTCTTATACCTAGTCCCCGCGGCAACTCTCTTCGGGGACGGTAATTCAGCTTTCAGCCTCATGTGATGCAAACAAAAACCTATGGAACAACTTGAAATTTGGCGTACCGCTAACAATAGCTCAAAGAACACTCCCAGATCGCATGACTGCCCATAGAGCCTAGGGAGCCTAGACATGCCATGCTGTCAGTACGCAGCAGCTGATCGAGACACACCCACAGTTATGTCTCCCTCTAGTGCCTGGAACACGCATAGGGGACTTCCCTTCCTTATATTACTTTTACTTCAACGATGCGGCGGGAGACGAGGGTCGGTACTGTAAGAAATCTGCCCAACAACCGCCCAATATCCTGGGACTTTTACGTTTATCTGACCTCATAGCTTTAACTTGTTCTGTGCCAGTGAGTCAAATGAGCACAAATGTTCTACATAAACCTATAAACAGGAAATACACGTGGCACATAGATGGTTAAAGGCATAATTTACCATTTGCAGATGAAACAAAAACCCAGCATTAGTGCTTTGAAATAGTTCTAAAATATGAGTTAGGGATAGAAACAACCACTGTGAAAATTTGAAGCAATAAAATCGATGCTAAGCATTGTAAAATATACAAAATTCGAAAAATAGATATAATAAAAATGCTTCCAGACTAATCCGTCTACAGTTATGGTTTATTGAAAAAATTACTCATATTATTATCTCCTTATATTTTAGGCTTTATTGCAAAATGTTATATGGTAGGATGTTTTGTGGTACAACAGACCTACGCATATGCATCAAATGTGATATCTTGAACATTTTTATAAATCACTGCTCCCAAAGGTAAATAGGACCTTTAATGCAGACGTGGACACCCTTAATTCAATGCAATTCAATTGAAATGAAATTTTTATTCCAATAACACAATCATGTTTGTTGTCGATACAGATTCAAAGAAAACAAAACAATTAATCAATTTAAAACATCTCTTCTTTCATTTCGATCAAAGACCTGCCGTACATTTATGGCACAATTTACTATTTGCAGATGAAACTAAAACCCAGCATTAGTGCCTTACAATAGCTCTAAAATGTGACTAGGTATAGAAACAACCACTGTAAAAATTTGAATCGGTAAAATCAATGTTAAGTATAGTTGAATATACAAAATGTGAACGATAGTTATAATAAAAATGTTTCCAGACTAAACCGTCTACAGTTAGTGAGAAAAATACAGATATCTCCTTATATTTTAGGCATTATCGGAAAATTGTATATGATAGGATGCTTTGTGGTACAGCAGACCTATACATATACATTAAATCTCATATCTTGAACAATTTTTAAATCACTGTTCCTAAAGGTAAACAAGACCTTCAAAGTCTGCATGAATATTGTAGTTCGATAATAGGGTTAAACTGAGATGGGAGAGGAGAGCCAATGGTCAATACAACATGGCTTGTGACAGGGGCATAAACTGCCAAGTAACGGCGATTGAAAACATGATGTTTACAAAATAAAATTGTTATGTTTGATAAACAACTGCTATCAATCATGTTTGTGCAACTCAAAATCATTGTAAACTTGACTTTGGTAAACAGAGTTATGATAGTAAGAGAAATGAATTACAAGAGGCGATAATTTTCTATCTGCATTTTATTTCATGCATCTAAACATGAACGTATGCTAGTTTTTTTTTACGTAGTATTAATACAGGAATGATGCAAGGCAGAATCCTACAGGATATAGATCAAAGGGGATTTGTGAAACACTTTATTGGATAATAATATAATTACATTTTCATTGTAGAACGCTACAAACTTTTTAAAGTGAAGGTCAAATGGACATTACGATCAGAAGATTTTCCCCATTTTTAATCATGGACTGCATTTGACAAAATTTATGGAGTCACAGCCATTTTTAAACACAGCTTTCAAACTTCAATACCTTTGTTTGAACAATGTGTGAGAGGACCCTGGGATAGTTTGATGTTCAACAGTTAGTGTTATAGGAACTGTTTTGAGAAGTCTGCATAAAGTGAAAGTTCTGGCATGATGGAGCTGCTTTCTTTATTACAGCCCAGTGCTATCATTTGCAGATGAAAAACAAATTAAGTTTTAGTGCTTCAAAACAGTTCTAAAAAATGAAAATATTCGTGAGTTTAATCAAAGTCAACTATTGTTCAATGTACAAAATGTGAACAACACTTTTATTTCTTTAAAAAAACCGTTAGCATAAATCCTCTACGGCTATGGTTTTATTCTTATGTCATATCTCATATCATTTTTCTTGTTTGTATTAATATCTATAGTGGTATTAATATTAATATTTATATCAATATTGATATCAATATTATTATTAATATTACCATTAATATCAATATCATTATTAATGTTGCTATTAATATAAACATAAATATTAATATTAATATTTATATCAATATTGATATCAATATTATTATTAATATTACCATTAATATCAATATCATTATTAATGTTGCTATTAATATAAACATAAATATTAATATTAATGTTGATATTCAAAATATATAATATCATTATTATGAGTGTCATTATTATTATTTTTCAGGATTCTTTTTCAAAAGTAGGGTCCACCGTGATATGAACGCTAGGTGGCAGGCTTGTTTTTCGACCCTCAGGGCCATTGAGCTGTTGGGAGGGGAAAAAACGGTGCGGCAGCTCGACGACTAGTCGGCAGTGAGGGTACTTTGTGATGGTCGAAGAATATCATAACAATGCAGATGATGTAAATATAGGAGTACATGCATAATATAGCGTGGAAATCACAATATAGGTGGTAATGAGAAAAGGTTTAATAAAAAGAAAAAAAACTGGAATCTAGCTACGTTATGAAGATTGGCTCTTATACCTGATGAAAAGACAAAGTGAATACACATGCTAAAGGTAACCAGGGAGGTACTTCCCTGTCAGGGAGGTACCTCCCTGAGGTGACGCATGCATAGAATGTAGGCCTATATACCTATGCGTTGATGATGTCTTGAAGTGACAAGTTTACATTCGTTTGTAGTTTGTGCACAAAATATGACAAAAATCAGGTTTTGGGGTCAATAATTTAGCGTCTGAAATGTAACAGTTACAAATAATAATGCGGCTTACTGTAGCACTACAATAATGATTTGCTGTCATGTATACCTCTTAATTTTACTGATTAATTTTCAGACCTTACTTAAGGTCTTTGTACAGGTACAGAACTGTATGTATAAATGGAGATTCCTGATATTATATCAAGAACACAAGACTTCTGTCAATTTGAATAATGTAGTTGAGACTAACATTACTGATTTGTGAAAATATGGGAAAAATCGAAATTCCATGTCTTTGTTATTTTTGTCAGATCAAATAGCTCTTTGGTCAGATTGTGATGGAACCTCTGCCATGTCATTCGCTTGATTTTACGTATCATAGGCATGGGTGTGGAATTGCACCGCCAAGTGAAGAAAGAACGAAAGGAAAAGAACAGTTCGGGAAAAAAAAATCGAATCTCTGGAAGTGGGCTCGAATGGTGGCGCTATTTTACGTCAATCATAGAGACGTTTGGCGACATGACTTTCACGTTTAAATTTACTGTATAATGCAGTGTGTCATTAAATAGGTAAATGGCCAAAACAAACAGGAGAGTTAAAAGTTTCATCATTAACCATGTCACAATGAGGCTGCCTCATATTTCCTCTTCTGGCTCTCATGAACAATAATGAATATATCAATAGTTTGTAAACACAGACAGATAGATAGACAGGTAGATGGAGAGATAATTTAGTAAACACACAAATGAATGATTGAGACAGGCATTTATACTGTTTGGCTATTATCGCGTCAACAGAGGAAATAATGTCACACATCCTGCAAATATTCAGATTTCTATCCTTCTTCGCTGCTGACGTCATGTACTGGGAAAGACATCTTTTTTTTTTTAGAAAGACAGAGTGAGAGAGATTAAAAAGAGTGGGCGAGGGGTGCTTGGTATAACTTTATTTTCTTTTAATATCTTTTATTCCGACAAAATAAAGGGGGCGCACCCGATGTGCCCCGCCCCCTGGATCCGCCACTGTAGACCTCCTGTACGTCCTCAATCAGGTCAAGCTTCTCATTGAAGACAAGATAAACAAAAGAAAACAACACTATCGCCTTTTGCGGAGGAAAGTAGGTCTACTGCTGTCTGGGGTCGCATGGTTCAAGTACTCGAACAGTCGAATCTCTCTCCCAGTCTTCACACTACTGCTGTTTCTTCCTTATACATCCCTGTCCGGACCATTTTGACTCATTCCTCGCACAGACCAGAGAATTCCGGGTGCTTGGTATCACCATGTACCGTGGTAGGCGGAAATCTCGTCGGAAATGCTGAGTGTGCACCACTAGTATACAGAACCGCGGGGTGTCCCCGGGACCTGTGGTGTGTGTTATATTTGTGGTGTCCAGCCTGGATTTTGGAGTTTTATGGTCCGTGGGAACAATATACTGTTCTTCCGACATTCAAGCATCATCGCTGCCCCTATTCCTGCATGCCTGACACATTTTCAATAATTTATCGAGTAAGTATTATTGTCTTTAATCAGCCCCTCAACAACAGTGTTATCTTAGACACCTACCATTTTGTCACAGATATGACTCTCCGCCGAAACATTACATTGATTAGATATAAGTTCCCCTAAACAACATTGCTATACCAGGAAATTATATGAGTCCCTATGTTATGTGAAGTTAATTAGCGCATTTATGAAGTTGTAATGTAAAGCGTATGGTGGTTGCAGGAAGTACTATACTAGTATTGCATGGACATAATGATAGCCTCCCATGCACCTATACGTTCGACATTACGATACAAACAGGCGATCTGACATTTTAACTGGATCAGGGCGAATGAGAGGAAGAAAATGAAGGATATGTCTTTCACATCATGGAAATATGGCGCATGCATGGGTTCTATCTATGCATCGGTACTAATATTCAATTAGAATACATAGATAGATTTTATATAATTTTTCTACATGGACACGTCTGTAGCCAGCTTACTTTGTAATGATTGGGATGTCTATCGATTCTATGCCAAAGTCATTGCTCACAAACTAGGCCTACTTGTATTTTAGCTCGATGTCTCGCGCCAAGGGTTGCCAGATCGTCTTCGTGGTCAAACTAAATTTATTTTACTGCCAAATGTAACCAAACATTTCTCATAGCGAGATTTCACGACCAAAATCAATCTATCTAAGAATTGAAATTCAGGTAGGGCCTATAGGCCTACGCATAGGTCCTTATATGAATGATATTAGTTCATGAATAATGTCGTGTCATAACAACGACAAATAATAATGTTTTTGCCACAATTCATTAATGATAGGCATGATGAACTTCACCACAGCACGTGGCATTTAAAGCCCTCATCATACCTGGCTGCCAATTAAAAAACAGATATCATGGTTTATTGTCTCAATGCTTTATGAAATTATTTCAGCTTGTATTTTTTTTTCACTTTTTAGTCACAGTATGTTGTTTTTGAAGCCCTTTATTAGGTCTCCAAATTTGACATAATTGATAAATCATAATCTATGATTGTTTGAATATTGAATTAATTCATTTTGATGTTGTTGTTGTTGTTGGCTACCAAGAAACGACCACCACCACCACCAACAACAACAAAAACAAAGTTAGTGTCAATCCTTAAATTGCTCACGATCACTTGGGTTTCCTACATTCAATGTCATTTGTCATGGACAAACAGGCTGCGAAACACATGTATTACCAATGCATTATGATCACTTCGGTATAACGAATTTTTATGTCTGAATGTACATATACGTGTATATACGGATGTATGACTAGGTGTATTTGTGTATGTATAATTATATATTATATGTATCAATATAGACATAATTATATTCATTTCCCAAAGATAAGTGTGTATATACTTTTATAAGACAAATGATTTTAACGTATGCGTTTACAAGCTAACGGTTATAAGGGAAGGAGCTAGTATTCCTCCAGATTACTGAATATCGTCTAAATAGCTCATGAAAACAATACTGTTGACTATGAGTGAAGAGCGTGCATAGTCATTGCCCTATGTTATTTGCTTAATAAAGTTCAACTGAGACGCAACATCCTTGGTATGTGGTACATATTCCTCCCCCTTTCATTCTTTACCTCAAGTCTCGGATAAATTACGTCTTTTCAAGATTTGCTGCCTACGTCTATAATCAAATGACCTTTATTGGACTGTCAAATGAAAAAGTTGGAAACAGTCAGACAGTAGGTGTGAACGCGCAGATTCGACAATAATTCAGTATTCTGCAGTCCAGTATGAAGCAATTTCCATGTACATCAATGTATTCCTTCACTAACATTTCGACTACAAATGATAGATTTGATTGTTCTGTTCTGATTTTTTATCTTTCTTGTTCCATGTTGTTTATCTTTGCTTCAGGGTGACTTCAGACGGCAAGAGAAAATACATTTCTTCTTTTTTTTTTTCGTCCTATAGTGCGGGCTACGTCCCGTTGAAGGAAGATGATTCGTATGGGGAAGAGGGTGAGTGAAACCATGGAAACAGGGCAAGCTTTGTGCACCAACCTGAACTAGCATCATTTTATCTACTGTTTCTACTTTTGTGATGACAGCCAACTGTTGCTCTCTCTCTCTCTCTCTCTGTATAATATTATGTTAACAAATGTATTATATGAGTGAAAAGTGAAATTCTGTTCTTAGCTTAGTTAAGACCAAACATTAGAGAAGAAGAAATCAAAATTGTGAAAAAGTTACAATTATCAAACGGCCGTAGACACAAAGTATATGAAAAATAAGCATATAATATATATATATATATATATATATATATATGCATAAGTATTGGAACAAGTTCGCGTGGTTGACTGCAGGTTCATCCGTATTTATTGCTACTCGGAGTTTCATGCAACCTCCATGAGGCGCAATCATCAGGCAATAATAATAATTATTGCCTGATGTTTGCGCCTCATGGAGGTTGCATGAAACTCCGAGTTGCAATAAATACGGATGAACCTGCAGTCAACTGCGTGAACTTGTTCCAATACTTCTGTCTAAAGCTCTTCCTTTGAGGATATCGAACACTCTTCATAGAAGGATAGAATCACCAAAGGTATATATATATATATATATATATATATATATATATAATATATTTGTATTTACATGATTCTTAATATTATGAGTGTGAATGTGTGTGCGTGTGTGTCGGTGTGTGTGAAATTGACTAGTTGTATTTTGTCTGCGCTTATGGAGAAGATCATGATTACCAATAAACAGTAAAATGCGATGTAACGACTCTTTGCCCGCTTTCACCGTGTTCACTTGAACCTTTTTTTTTTTTTTGTAAAGGAGGTTTAATTCCGATTTGTTTTAACGTATTGAAAACTTGTTAAAGGACAAGTTCACCTTCATAGACATGTGGGTTGAGTGAATGCAGCAGTATTAATAGAACACATCAATGAGAGTTTGAGCAAAATCGGACAATCCGTTCAAAAGTTATGAATTTCTGAAGTTTCTGCTCAGTCATGGTTGGAGGAAAAGACTACTATAGCTTGTGATGTCACATGAGTACAACGATATAAAGAAAGAATAAAGAAAATTCAACATATTTCCATTTTTCTCGCATAATAAAAGAACACTCGACTTCTCTCTTTCAGAAGGCAGGGGGAATAATATTACCCTTAACATACGTCAGTAGCAAGTCGAAGAAATGTGCACTTTATTCAAAAAGTAAAGTTTTGTTAAATTCTCTTTTTATTTTCCTTATGTAGTTGTACGCATGTGACATCATACACTGTAGTAGTCTTCTCTTCCAGCAGTGACTGCGCAGATACTTAAAATATTCGTAACTTTTGAACGGATTGTCCAATTTTCCTCAAACTTTCACTGATGTGTTCAACTAATATTGCTGCATTTTCTCAATCCTTATGTATATGAAGGTGGACTTGTCCTTTAATGTTTGCACTTTTTTTGGGGGGGGGGGGGGAGGGTTCTCCTCTGTCTAGGAGTCCAGCCTGATCTTTCTGAAAGGGCCCCTAGTGTTCCTGGCAGCTCCGATCTCCTAGTTGGATTCGAACCCCGGGTCCGAAGTCCATGTGTTCAAAGTTGTACCACAGTCCTCCCATCAAAGAGCAGTTAGACCTTACATCAGTGTTAATAGATCTTGATGTGTTTACCCTCCTCTGACAGTCCTTGGGCAAGATCACCATCATCTTGCTGACGGGGCTCTTGGTTTTCCTAGCCGCCCTCTCCGTCTGGACACCGGGCACCGAAGAAATGAAAGACAACAGGTACATAATTCAGTAAGTCCGTCCATCTCCTTACATCGGCACTGCCTTCATTGTCATAAGTTTCCATGCTAATTGTCATTTGTAGAACCAAAGAACGGAACATATGTACAACAAAATGTCAAGACACGTTTATGATACATTATTCAACTGGTATATATATATCATTCATGATACGTCCATCCTGGTCTTTTCATCGGCATTGTCATAAACATCCATTTCTAATATAGTTTGTTTGAATTGCCACTTGTGCGACCTAAGACGCCTCATGTACAACAATACACATTTACGACACAGTGTTGAATGGGTAAATATAACTTTAACGTTTATCCTCTTCTTATTATCTGCATTGCCAGTAATACCATTATCATCATTATCATCATTATGACTATTATTGTGGATATTTCTTAATACAATTTTGTGACTTTGTTCGACCTAGCAACAAGTTGCTTACATTCTATAACAAAGACACAATGATGCAATATTCATTTTCATTTCAATTCATATCGGCCTTGACTGATTCGTTGTTCAGCATGAACAAATCAACGTCGTTCCCGGACTTGCAATGCCAAAATAATTTAATCCATGTGTTCAAACAAGGATTATAGGCATATAAAAAGGTCCGAAGCTAATCTTCACGTCAGCAGTTGATTATTATTTATTATTACCTATACGAGGTAGTTTTGCGAGGCAATTGCAGTTGGTATTTTGCAGGGTCAAAAGGTCAGCAGTCAATATTCGTTGGTATTTTCCGGGTTTCGCCACTCACTTTACACAGGGAGATGGGAAGAGAAGGAGTGGAATCTCTCTTCCCACACCCCTACTTTACATGTAAACATTCCGATCGACCACGAAAAGAAAACAATACAAGGACGTCGCTGCGGTGTCGGTTACACACACCGCAGAAGAACGCCGATAAATCAACTCGTGAGGTCGACCACTTCCAGCAGCACTACGCGTCAAACAATGACTAGTCCATTTGTGCTCAATAACTGCACAGTGATCATCAGTTACTGCAACTCTCCAAATTGAAACAGAAGCAAAAATAAAGTGTAAAAGCGTTCAGATATTTGAAGTTCGGCTGTTACAACTACATAAAATATGCATCTTTGAAGTTGGAGTTGAATGATATACATTGATGAACAATTTTTCAATTATTCGACATGTTGGTGATGATCTACAGGTAGTCAAATATGGCTTGATCTATATCATAGTGTATAGCCGTATTCACATATTTTCCAAATTTACCTAGGGAATAGGTAATGATTATGATATTGACTGGCCTTGAGGGAGATACCAGATAAATATTGCCCGCACTGAAAGAATATTGCCCTCGTCTTCGACTCGGGCAATATTCTTTCAGTTTGGGCAATATTTCTGGTATCTCCCCCAGGCCAGTCAATATTATATAATTTTCATCAGTTGATATTGGCTCGGAATATCCACGTAGATGATATCATCCCTATGTTTATCAGCTTTATCCTATTAGATATCAACACGCTACAAGAAAGGGACACACGTTCTTGAAAACAAAGACCCCAAAAATAAACTGTCATCATGACAAACTATGGTTATGTTAATACTGTTATACATTGTACCTTGATAGTCATTTTTAATCATTGCCAGTAAAGAAGAGATTACAAACGATCTAATTTTGGCCGAAAGCATGCCTTAATTGCCGGCCTGTGCTTGCGTAAAGGTATGTATATTTCTATAGAACGTACAGAAACTAACACAATTTCATCAGAACAGTAACAAGATTAAGAATAACATGTTCAAAACTATTGTTTCCAACATGAAAATACATAATGGTATAGGACATACAAAAATCTATGGCAGCACCTTCATAAATTCGAGATTAGTTTTTAGGAAGAACATTGTTTTTGTCGTTTCTTTTTCAAACAGCAGTAGCCACAATCAATCACAAACAACTGTCATAGCCCTCATGGTAGAGAAATTCACCACAAGCGTTGATTTTAAGATATCTTTTTTTAATAGTTTTATTCAATATCGATATTTCATTCAAATACAAGGATTCTTACTGTTATATTGAAATCATAATTTATGCCATTTTGCCTGGCCTGACCACACTGACGACCACTGGGGAATCCTTTATATTATTATCACTATGTCAGCCAAAAGTATTAGTGTTTCTCAGTCATCACACACACACACACACACACACACACACACACACACACACACACACACAAACATCATCATCATCATCAGCAGCAGCAGCAGCAGCATCATCATTACTTACATGACCGTCTGGTCCAACCATCATCACCTTTATCATCATTCTGGAACACCAGCATCTCTGTAATCCACTAGTACTCCAGTACCATCAGCATAATTGTCGTTGTCATACTGAAAGAGAATACTCCCATAAAGCTCTTAATTGGTACAGATATTTGAAGGTGTGGATATAGAGTAATTCCAACATTCTCATCCTCTCAAGTTGATTGGATGACTGCAAGCCGCTGCATCATTCTGAAACTGTAAGATATTATTACGGTCATGATCATGGTTATATAGGATTCACATGTAAGGCTCGATTCTCCTTATCAGGAATTATGATTGTTATTGTCAAAATAATCATGTTGAAACAGATCTTTAAATTTATCCGTTTCATCCGGTTACCGTTTTGTATAATGATTTATAGATCCATTGCTGTGTGTTTCTTTTTTTCTTAATTTTGTTGTATGCTTTGATAAGACAGAAAAGTATGAATCGTAGTGTGTAGACCGCTTTTCAACTCTATTCACATTATGTCCGGGCAAATATTGGTAAGAGCTGACTTATATTTTGTTTTGGTTTGTTTTTTCTTCACAGATTGCGTATTCACCCAGTCAAACCCGGCAAGACAGCTGTCAGAGATCCCAAGAATTTCGCTGCCAAAAAAGCAAGCGCAAAGTTGGTCCGGGCGCGAGGACCAGGCCCCAACAAGCTCCTATCGCAGAACGTCTCGTGGCGTCGCAAGAGCGTTTTGAGCGGTCAACGTGGTCCAAGTAAGACCAACATTTCCCTTAGGCATGCCAACGTTTCGCAACAGATGCCACCACGCGCAAAATACAACGTGCTCAAAAGTAAATCTGACATTCGCGCAATGATGGAGAACTTGAAGAAAAACAAGGAACAACGCATGAAGGCTATGTCCCCGCCCCAAAATAAGTCAGAGCATCGCTTGGTTTCGAAGAGTCGGGGTGGATTCTGCCTGCCGCACTTCAACGTGGCCTACATCAAAACGCATAAAACTGCTTCAACCACGCTGCAGACAATTGTCAATCGATTCGGCTTGTTACATAATCTTTCGTTTGTGTTAAACAAAATCAGTCCCACGAATGGACATCTGGTTTATATTCCAGTTACAAAATATTCTCCAAAGATCTTCTTCCTTCCTCCTCTAGGCCACGACAATAGCAGCTCAGAGCGATTTCGGTATAACATGGTGGCCGTTCATTTACGTTATAATCGATCAGCGATGGATTCGTTTATGATGCCAGGGACTAAGTACATCAGCATTATTCGAGAACCCAGTGCTCACTTCGAATCTGCTTTTAACCACTTTAGGTTCACCGACAGCTTCTCGCCAGCTACGAAATGCAGGGTCAAAGGCCGCGAGATTCAAGAGTTCATGCGAAAGCCCGGATATTATCGGCGTCAGCTGAAGAAACTGCCGTGGGATACCACTCGTGGTCTCAGATGGTATTATGCTCGAAATAATCAAATCTTCGACCTCGGTTTGGACTCCAAGTATCACGGCAATGACACGGTAGTGCGACAAACTGTCGACACGCTCGTACGCGATATGGATTTCGTCCTCATCAGTGAGTACTTTGACGAGTCGCTGGTCGTACTTATGAAAATGTTATGCTGGACCTTCGACGACATCGTCTACATATCTAAAAATCAACGCATAAACCGAATGGAGCTTGACGAACCTACCAGACAGAAGATTCGCCAGTGGAACAGGGCGGACGTGATTCTCTACGACCGTTTTAACAAGACGCTGTGGAGAAAGATCCGCGAGTATGGGCCAAGCTTCGGCCACGATTTGGCCACATTTCGCAAGAGGAAAGAAGAGGTGTTTTCCAGATGTGTCGGCAACTCAACCATCAAATCGCACGGCGTGTTCAAACACAGGGAGTACACCCCCAGTGCGAATTCCTCCACCTTTTGCACCTACGTTGCTGAAAGCAAAACGCGACTTTTCCACAGGATATGGCTTCGGCAGGCCGGCTCCTGGAATGACAAGCTAAAAGCAGCGAGGCTGAAGGCACTCAAGCTTCAGAAGATGAAAAAAGAGAAAATGAAAGAGAAACAGTCGGGAGACAAAGTTGTAGTCGACGCGCAACAAGATCGACGCGCTAATTATGTGGCCAATCCAGATGGCGTAAGAACAAGAGAAAATGAAGATGATGATGACGATGATGACGTTGAATCAATCCACAATGAAGAGGAACGAAAACCCGACAATTGCCGGAATCTTCCGGAAGAAGACATCAATTTCGCCAGCTCAGAAGGAACTAATCTGGTATTTCCGGAGGAAATATAATTTTTTACATGCAAGTCTTGAATAATTGAACTTGGACTTCACTGGGCTGTGTTTCTGTTCTTCTGGTGCTTACAATGATGCACGATATGTGAATACCCGCAAATGTGCTGCATTTCCATTAACATTACGAGCTTAAAACCGGGCATTATTTGTTTTATGAAATGGATCATGCGTTATGATATCAGCTGGTAGAAATTTGTAGTGCAAATAACGGGGTCACTCTTCGATACACCGTGCAGACGACCATCATAGGAATCAGTTTAGGGCTCGTCCGCGCGCACAAAATAATAATCCAGCTTCACGGAGCAATCGGTAGTCGTCGCAGCTAGGATAACAAGCGCAGTCAGCAGTGAAGTAATCTTTTTGCTCCACACTTTTCTTACCATACTTTGCATTATCGAGAGAGAGAGAGAGAGAGTGTGTGTGTGTGTGTGTGAGAGAGAGAGAGAGAGAGAGAGAAAGAAAGAAAGAGAATATCCCTTGTTTAAACACTTTGAAAAGTAGCAGATATTAAATGAAATCTGATGGTGCAAATTGTTATGTAATAACAGAAGTGGAGGTTGTAGTTGAATATGTTGTTTTTAATTGAAAAAACGTCAAACTACAGTTAGTGTTTCTTACTTGGCCCTCCCCCACATGCAGATGAGCTTCCAAAAAACAAAACAAAACAAACAAAACCAAAACAATTGCGCGTCTGTGTGTGTGTGTGCGTATGTGTGTGAAGGTGTTTGTGTTTCATAGTGAAAAAAAAAACCCTTGCAGGAGTTACAATGTATCACAATTGCCATCGTTTTAGTTTGATATGACTACTGCCATTACATGCGTAACTGGTTGCTATGTATCCGGATTCGATTTAGACAAGATATGACTTTTTCGACTGATACATTGTTCGTTTGTTATTATGATAATCGTTATGATCATTTCTCGTTAAATAATGGATCGTTAATGATGATTTTATGAATTATATTCTATAAGCATATGTTTCTATATCTTCAGTTCCATATGCTGCCATTACACTGCGTTGATGTGGCAACAATATAATACATGATGCAAAATGTCTATAATATGCCAAAGTTGCGACCATTCCATTACTGCGAGGGCAGCTGATGCGGGCAACAACGACAAAAAGAAAGATAGAGGGAGAAAGGATTAAGAAAAAAGACGGAAGAAGAAGAAGAAGAAGAAAGTACTTTTCGAAGGTAATTTTGTTTCCACATTATAATGATACAGCGCTTTGTCAGAGACTTGCCTTATACGATTCATGATATACTATTAAACTGATGTGGTGATATCTGCCAGTAATAAATACGTTTTTCTCCTAATCAATACCTATTAACTTCTTGCGTTGAGTTTTGTTTCTGTTTTGTGTTGTGGTGGTAATTCAATGCCACTTGGCATTGGCGGAATTAATACCTTTCCGTTACTTATCCTGTTTATCCTACCTTTTTTGCATTGTGTTTTGTTTCTGTTTTGTGTTGTGGTCGTAATTGAAACAAAAAAATAATTCACTGGTTGATTGTTATACTGAAATGAAAAGTAACGTCCATCATGAAATGCTCTCCTACTCATATTGAAAAAGATAAGTTTCTGGTGTTTTCATTAGGAAAATTTAAGTATCTGTATACGTTCAGATGGGGAAGGGGTGGGAATAGAGAAAAGAGGGGGCGAGTTGAGTTTTGGGGAGTGGAAGGTGGGATAGATATACATTGTATATTATAAACAGATGTATCCTTACGGAAGGGAGGGAAGGAGCATTCTTTTTCTTTTCTAATAACATTTCATTTAATGAACATTGAGATGTTAGATTAAGCAGAATGAATGTGTTGCTTTTTTATGACAAAGACACACACACACACACACACACACACACACACACACACACATACATATATATGGAGAGTTTGTTCGCAAAAACCGATAAGTCCATTTTTGAAGATTTTGAAGTATGGATGTCATCAGGTACAAAATAGTACCTTTTAAATGATATATTGGTCACTACATATAAAGGTATATTTTTGAAGTTATGGTCAAAAGAAGCAAAAATTTTCGTATTATTCTTTTTATGTTTCTTGACCTTTAATCGCAAATATCTCCATTTGGCAAATATGGACTTATCGGTTTTTGCAAACAAACACTTCATATATATATATATAATGCATGTATCGCTTTGAAGAAAAAAACAGCCTAAATAAATGATTCAGTAATTGTTTTGATATTAAGAAAAGATCTCAATGAGGCATTTTGGAATGGAATATTGACTTTTTAGATAACGCAGTTATGATTGTGAAATTAGTTATTGGTCAGATGATAACAGTGTAAAAATACTCTAACTATATTGTTTTCTTAAATATTTTGGTTCCGTTGGTGAAGACTAAAACAATATCATATTTTGAAATCAAAAAGAAAAAAACAAAATACTGAGTCACGTCTTTTGCATGCATCTGATACAAATCACAAAGATAAGGAACTGTGTACTAGTATTCGGTTTACCTTTTCTTTTCTTTTTTCCTCCATATCTGAGTGTGCATTATATATTGTGCGATAATCACCTTATTTTTTTTTTTTTTGTAACAAGGTGGCATACAAAGTATGGCTACTAATTTGCCCTGTCACCTCGGAATGATGGGTTTATAGCTCATTTAAAAAGAAAATAATACAATTATGACTATCAACTCAGTGATTTACTCTTACAACCATGACAATCGTCTCACATTAAAGGGGTGGTTAATAGCACTGGTTGAGGTGAGGATTCAGCTTTTAACTCTTTGCGAGATACTTAGAAAGCACCTCACAAAATATTAAAAAAGAACCCTAACAATTCCAAGAGGAATTCAATGTTTCCTTGATGAAAACCGGCTATATACTAAATGGCTGAGATATCCAAAAACAAAGTAAATCAAAGTGATCCTACTCAAAGATGTGTCCCACCTTTACTTAGGATCGCTTTATTTTGGATATCTCAGCCATTTCAAAACCAGATTTCTTCAAATAGACTTTGAATTCCTCTTAGAATTGTTAGGGTTTTTTAAATATTTTGTGATGTGCTTTCTAAGTATCCTGCAAAGAGTTAAAAGCTGAATCCTCACCTCAATCAGTGCTATTAACTATCCCTTTAATGTGAGACGATTGTCATGGTTGTAAGAGTAAATCACTGAGTTAATAGTCATAATTGTATTATTATTGAATAATAATGTTCTTTCATATTTCATAAAAGGTTTTTCATTATCTCAAAATACTATCATCAAAAGAAGTTGGAAATCTGAAGCCCCATCTCAACTGAGTTATACCATCCCTTTAAAGCTTGTTACTTCGAATTCGACGCCATTGCTTACAGAAACTTTGAAAACGGAGACATGCATTACAGTTAATAGAAATGAAAGTGGGGGGGGGGGGGTATTCAGATGCTCAATTCATAGCATGACATCTGACGGGGTAATAAAATATTATGGTAACAAAGAAGATTTGCTTATCTATCATCGATGAATCACATGTTGTACGATCAATGATAAATATCATGTGAGAGGCAAGGCAGTGTCAGTGTGACCTGTCTGTTATATACTCTCTCTCTCTATACATATATATCTCTCTCTCTATCTATCTATATATATTATATATATATGAAATATATACATATATGAAATATAATACATGTATATAACACGTACATGACATTTCAATTTTTTTTTTTTCGGAAAACATTTTTTGACCAGTCCTTATGAGTATTCAAATGAGCGAGTTGATGATGTCATACCCTCACAATTTTTCATATTATTATAATATATGAAATTCGTTAAAAAAAATATTTTTAGCTAATACAAGTAAAGGCATGCATGTTTCCATACCAAGATACAAGAGTAAACATTGAATTTGTTCTGTTTTAATTTGGATGGTTTTAAGACAAGTCTTATATTTATGGAACTGAAATATGTCGTTTATGTATAATTAATGAATAAGAAGAGAGCATGACATCGTCACTGGTAAAAAAAAAAGAAAAAGAAATTATGTTTCCCGAAAAAATATGAAATTTCAAAATGTTATATCTTCCTAAAGTCTTATTTGATTTTAGTCATTGTTGTATTATTCTGTAGGGAATATTTTTCTCTTTCTTTTGAAGTTTATTCATTTTTGGGGTGGATTTCCTTTTTAAAGCTGCAGATAACAAAGACAACAATATTTTGTGAGCCATATGTGATAACTTTCAAATCGTCAGACTCATTATACGTGATAAGTGCAACACAATTGATTTTTTTTTTCTGTTTGATTACAACCTCACTTCAACAAAAATGTGAAGATGGCGTTTATCTGTTTGTGTGTGTGTGTGTGTGTTTTTCTTTTGCATTCAGACCCTTCCACGCCAAGCTCTGCTTGTGATGACGGTCCCTGTACTAGTGATTTCTCCTTTGTTCATGTATAAATACGGACGTATGCCGTAACATGTTGCTTTGATTCATGATTTATGTTATTACAGACTGATGTTGTTATGAAATGTACATTTCCTATTATTGATTTGTATGTTATACTCTCCTTTTTTTGCATACTCCGTATCACTTTGTTTTCAAATATTATTGTATTTGGAAAAAGAAAACGCAGAAATAAACCAAACTAAATCTTTAGTTAGTCTCTTCATAGACTCTACCACAGCCTCAGTGCACTATTCTTATACTTGGAATATTCGTTATGAACTCAACAATATTATAATTATGCTCATAAAAGCCTCGGCCCTACTTGTGTAATTATAAGGCAGGGCTGCCAACTCTCACTCATTGAGAGTGAGACTCACTCATTTTGGTCCTTTCTCACTCTAAAACTTTATTTCATTTGCATGCATTTCTAGCTGATCTCACTCATTTTGACTCCTAAATTATAGCATTGGCCTATGGGAGTCTCACTCTCAACTAGTTTCCAGTAATGCCAGCCCTGATATGGCCTCCTTCTTGTCTTTTTTTTTAACCTCGTCCCTATGTTTCACCTTTTTCTTTCTTGTACTTACTTTTCCCTTGTACCTTGCTAATTAGCCTTTATAAAACCCCATGTCATCATTACTTACTTGGTGACCTAACTATCTCCCCACTGCGACACTCGTGTACATTGTATTCACATTTTGTAATTGATGTCTGTTTCTTGGAACCCGCAGTTACTTTCTAATCATGGTCTACTGTACATTTCATTTCGCATCTTTGTGGCTGTCTTATTTGTTTCTTGTTTGTTTGCTTGTTTAGTGTAATGTATTACATGAATGTGAAGTGAAGTATGAAAATAAATGGGCTAGAACTGTTCAATGAGTCTCGAGTTTAAGACCGGTGCTATTGCAGTTTTTATCAAACATGGCCGGCGCCATGTTTTCAAAAGTGGGCCGGGGCTCTTCAGGCTTGTGATGCCACTTTCGGGTTTCATCAGCTAAAAGGCTAAAAAAAAAAAAAAAAAAAAAAAAAAAAAAAGGAAGAAAAGAAGAAAAGAAGAAAAAAAAAGGTCTTCAGCTCAACTTCTGTCTTCTGTAGTTCGGTAAGGTGCCACCTCCGGGTTTCTTCAGGTGACAAGAAAAAAGAAAAAAAAAAGAAAAGAAAAGAGGCCTCCAGCGCAAAAACAAAAGCCTTCTCGCGCTCATCACAGTCATCAAAGTTTCTTACTATTTCATTTTAGTGCCACTTACGCACTTCCGGGGTTAAAAAAAAAGGGGACCCAAAGTGGTGACACCTTATATATTACTTGGTATGGTGCAAATCAAATTCGAAAGCCAATTTATTCCATACAAATATAACAGTTATCACGATCATAATGGGGGAGGGCTGTTTCAGAAAGAAACCACTGATTGTGATCGTGTAGGGCCTACCACACTGACATTCCATTTATTTCTATAAGTTGTCAATGTGGCGTACTGAACTCTAATTAGGTAGGTTTGAAAATCGGTAGATAATCATTAAAATGGAGCTGCATGAAATTAAACTGGAAAGGTTATTATAGGCCTAACGCAAAATGGCACACAGCTCGATCAGTGAACTGGCGCACAGAGAGTTCTGTGAACTGGCGCCGTTTACTACCAGCTTTCAGTCCCATCTCGCAGATGGCGCCTATCCATGGTCTGCGATTTCACTCCGTTTACATCCTACTGTACCTGTGTGCCTGTCCGTAAACCACGTACAACTCCATTGGCGCAAACAAGGAAGTGGTTGCGTTGAAAAAATAACCAATGTAGCCGCGAAATTGTGCACGGAGTCTGCGAGGTAGCAGTGGGCGAAAATCATTCATTCTCGTCAGAGGAGCAAACTAAAAATTGGTTTGCTTTGACGGGTTTGTCATTCGTGGCTGCTTTGATCACCGTGGACATATATTTATCCTCACACCCTTCCAGTAAGTATGATCTCAATTATATCCACAATGACTGTGATTTGGTGTATCATTAATTTTGGCTACAGCATTCAGCTGCTCAGACACGTAGTAGCTGGCACCAGCAGACAGGTTTAGGGTGGGTGCTTGTTGGTCCTTTTCTCGACCGTGACGTTCCCCTGCCCCAGCGCTGAGCTGCACCTCTCGTCCGTGCTCGGCCGCTTTATAGAGACGACCAATCCACTTGGACTTGACTTCCCTCCCATTCCAGATACAGTCGGCACTGCTCGTTAAAACTATCCTGTGGGCTGTATAGTTAAAGGAGAAATATAAAAAGAAATGATAATGAAGTAATGGGGAAGTTGTTCGATGTTAAACGCAGCCATCGTGTCGTATTCGTATTGCTACTCAGTACCGTCGGTAAAGGCTATTCTAAAATTTACACTACAGACCGCCATCACTGCACTTCATGCGCTATCTACGCGTTTTCGTAGTATTATGAGTGACGTGATCTTGAGTTCGCTTCAAACTGTTTGCACGTTAAAGATATCAATTAGAAATAGAAGACTAAATATAGTATCTTCTTCTTAGTCGTCCTGCGTCCTTCAGGCTTGAAAATCGTTCCAGTATGACACTACACTGGGTCACTGCACTGTGTCAGTAGCAGTGCAGGGGCGGATGTGGGAATTTCATAAAGAGGGTTGAGGGGGCGCTTAATAACAAAATTAAAATCAATTAAAAAAAATAAATAAAAAAAAATAAAGGGGGGGGGGGGTGTCCGGTGCACCCCCTCCTGGATCCACCACTGAAGTGTTGTAGCACCAACCACTCAGTACAATAGCAATAGTCATATTAAACGTTACAGCAGGTGCCGAACTACAGGTGGTCAGTTGAATTGACTCAAACTGCATGATACTTGATGCATTTTAGAACTTTGTATTTCAGTATCTTTTTTTTTTTTTTACTGCAGCCTATGCAAAGAATCTGTATTAAATTCTTGACATACAATGTACTAGACAGAAAGATCCGTCTGTCCGGAGGACTCTTTTGTATTTTGCCATTAACGCCGTCCTCCGTAGACAGACGGAAGGTTGTAGTACCCATTGCTGTGTGGATGTTCTTAACCACTGTCTCTATGGAAAATTGGGTGAGGTACCTCACCCTTCTCGACTGCGTCTAATTCACGGCCCTAGGTCGGCAAATTTAAGCTTGAATAGTTAAATCAACTATTCAAGAATAGACTTCACTCACCAGATTAATGAATAATCCAATATTTCGGTCGAATTTTCAACGCAAAACACACATCAACCAGCCCGTCGCGTCGTCACGTTCAAACTGCAGAAACATACAGTATGAATCTATTAGCCAATCACATGCGAGGTAGGTTCTACGTGTTTTTTTTACTTAATAAAGTACCTCGCATGTGATTGGTTAACAGATTCAAAATGGTGACCTACAGCTAGCGAACGGCGATGTTGCGATATGGATAAAATTTCTGCATTATAACCGCGTTACTGTGAGTATTTCGATTGCAAAATGTGAGAAATTAACCCCAAATATTGCTGCATAATGTGTCATGTCATGTCAAACTTGTTTGAATATAAAAAAGCTGTCTGAAATTTGGTTTATCGTAACGTTTGATTTGTGCGCTACTGCCACACAGGAGCTGGCATCATTGACTTCGGTCTGTATACGGAGGGGATCCGTGAAGCCAGACGCAGTCTCCGCGGAACATTCCCCGACGGACAGATACAGACCGATCTTTCGGTCAAACAATGTACATGTACGTAGGTCTATAGTACACTGTATGATATGTTTCCAAGACTAAAGTGTGGATAGTACCAAGGAAGTTACACTTTGTACATGTATAGTGGGTGATTTCAAGTTTGATGCTAGTGCTAGTGCTAGTGCTATGCGTATCTTCCAAACAATAAATGCCTTAAATCAAAGCTCCAACACCGACGGTCAGAATATATATTAACAAAGCGATACCAAAATTTTGTACTCTTGAACATTGTGTGTTAACTCGCTTACAACTATCAGTATTGACCCTACTCTCTGTACACTTTGTTCAGTTGTATGCACCTAGGCATAATTTGTAAGTTGTAACCACTTGTTGATTATCTGTAGTGTAGGCCTTAACTGATCAGCTAGCAGACACAACAGGAACTACATAGTATGTATTTGAAGTCCTGAAGACTTGTCACGAGTATTTATGCAGGCAGGCATCTATTTATGGGGAATGCATGTTATAGCAAAATCAGCGAAATAAGGTCCTTATGAAACAAGTTACAGACCGATGTGTTGCCTCTAAACCCCATACAAGTGCGTCAGTGGAGTGCCCACTTTGAATAAATAGACAGAACCAAGAAAACATAAATTTGTTTTCTCTCTTAAAATCATTCAGTCAGGAATATGAACTGATGTAATACACACTTGAGCTTTTGTACAATCACACCATGCAATGCATAGTATTCCTTTAATATACGGTACTAATAAAAGACCATTATCAGTGTAACAGAAAAAATATATTAATCAGAGGAGTTGAAGTTGACAAATTGAAGAAATTCACACCACAACCTTCAACCCTCTGATTAATATTCTCTTTAATACTTTCATTTATAATGCCTTGTCTGCCTATTAAGTGGACTCACATTTAACAATTTTCGGAGCTTGGGTATTTGTTCCAAGTTCATCGTCACTGCCGGCAACCACGGAGAGCCTAGTGGTAGTGTCACAGCCCGGAAAGCAGTAGATGACAGGTTCGAGTCCCATGGTTCCTTTTTTTCTGACTTTTTTTGGGTTAGATTACAAATCAGAAGTTGCGATCTTACAAATTTCATTTGTTACGGGAGACAAATTGAAGAAATTCACACCTCAGAATGGTTAAAATTACGATTGTTCTGCAGCACTGAATATTGTACATTGTACATTGTACAAAGCGTACATACTGTCATGTGCTATTTATTTAATTACCAAATAACAGGAAATTTGAGTTTGATGACCCACTTTCACGAAGAGCACATGCTCACATGTTTGTTGTTGAATTGCAGAGGTCAAGGTTAAACACTAGTTTTGGTCTCATCCACACGCCCACATAAGGGAGAACTCCAAAATGCTGCATAGTATACAAAATGTGTATATTGATGAGTCTACAGGTCTCAGAAACAAAGACGTGTGGGTTTAATTGGCAACATTCTGCCCAGTGGAGGTCACGATTCCAACCACCAAAGAAAAGGAAAGTAAAGACAAAGCCACCTCGAAGAATGTTTTCATTGTTTTGAATGAAACTGTTCTGTTGAAATCAAAGGGACAGAGTTTTAAAAGTCATTCAAAACAACAGCAGCCTACAGTTTAGTGTAAGAATGCTGTGTAGAGAGGCATTCTTTCTTTCTTTTTTGTGAGGCAAGTGTACACTTTGTAGTCATTGCATTAAATATCATTCCTTCAGGTTTAATGTCCATAAACTGTTAAAGCGTGTAACTGGATATTTAATGAGAAAGACAATAAAGAACATAGTCTTTACCTAATTTCTTTTTGACAAACATCAAATGAAGAACTTTGTAAAGTAATCCTGGAGTGGTACATCATTAGTTCTAATCAAGTATTTTGTTTTCTTTCAAGACAAAGGTATGATTTAGAATTATGCCCATCCTACGGTTGTAAACATACTTTTTCCAACAAAAAGTGTGATATATGATGTACATTGTGTACCATGTAGTGGGAAAATACATGCACCAGACATTACTGTACATGTACATTGTATTGTATTCCCCATTGAATATCTACTAAAAGGTATAAGATCTATAGAACATCAAATGTGCAACAGTTTTACAAATTATATTGATGTGAATGAAATTTGAGTTTCATCATGTTTGGGGTATGTTCATTAAAAAAAGTAAACTCTAAAATTGAATTTGCTTCATAGTTTTAGATGTAAGAGTTTATAACTTCCCTGCAGATTTATTTTGTTTTGTTTTGTTTTGTTGTTGTTTTTTAATTTAATCTCCTTGCCATGGATTCATTAACCCCCCCTGAAAGTTCAGATTTTGTTTTTAGGTCACCCACTGGCCTTTGCTTTTGCATTATACTTAGGCTTACAATTCATATTTTACTGTATAGTGGGAGGGATTCAAACACTGTAGTCATACAATGTACACATTGCATTCACATTGACTCAGAACTCTGAACTAAACTGCGTGTGCGTGGTGTGGTGCAGATAGAACCACTGTCATTCATGACAGATGTAGACAATTATTTGTGCCTGATCAAAATCACAGGAAATGAACAGGAAGAGCAAAGAGGGGACAGATTCCTATTTTGACGTGCGAAGGGTAAAGGGACTGTCGAAGGGATAATGCGGTTGGGACTATCTGGCCCAAAATGATAACCAGCCGACCAGTGTAAATACAGCTGTATTTAGGATTTGCTATAAAGTTTGTTAAACATTGATTACACCGTAGATTGGTATACAGTCAATGACCGTTCGAAAGCTTTGATGTGATGATCTACCAAATATTCATTCTTGTTTTAAATATGATGTGGACAAGTTTAACAAAGACAGCACATGTGTAATGATGTCAGTAAGAAAGCAATTCGAACTAGATTTTCATCAAGCCTGACAAATTAGGTGATCCGATATACAAAGACAGTGTACTACAAGTTCCCAGTACAACAAATGATTTCTGAGATTCTCATTGAAGAAAAGGGGATCAAACCTGTCATGCCTACAGATTTAAAATGGAAAGGGCATATTGTATATCATGTTAACAAAGAGACAAAATGAACCTCATTTTGACACACAAGATGGCGTCTGAGGAAAAAGCCATTTTCTTATGGAATGATCCACTCGACACAAGGTCCATATCTGTGTTAAATATGGTGCAATATGTATGCCATGTATTTACCAAAATACAAGACAACATTTTTTTGATCCTTGACTCTACTTTAGACAGCCGAGATGGCATCTGATTAGAAAGTTGTTATTTCAGGAAACTGTATTTGCTGTTATTTTTGGGTACAGATATTTTTGCAAATTAGAAGGTCACAGACATTGAAATTGCGAGATGTTTTTTTTTGCGAATCAACACTGAAGCTATCATAAATGCATTGCTACCATTATATAGCATATGGCAACATTTTCACGTCTTGTTAATTTCTCGATCCAGTAGTGATTCGCGAAAATTTCAAAAATTAAGCCATCGCAAAAAAACAGCTTATACAGGTTGCTGTATAGTGTATGTGGATTGCCTGTGAAACCTGGTGTGATGTAAAGTGTGTGAAGAGTCCACTTAATGTAATGTTAGCTATCGCTCAAAACTTAAAATATTTGTATAGATTATCTGCATACTGCATACTGCATTTTCTTCCTGGTAGGACCGCTCTTAAAGCATCAAACAGTGGGCTGAGTGTTGGGTTCCCAAGTCTGGCAACACTGACAACATGGATTGGACGTGATGAACATGTTACATGCCAAACAGCCTTCAAGGCCTTTTTTCGAATATTTCTTAGAACTTGATTGCGATGTTTCAACGAGGAAGTAAAAGCCATGCGCCCTTTGTACATAATTACCATCATAGCTGTCACGTTCTCAGCTCAATTTTATTAACAGTCCATATTGCTGAAATTTATATGTATATTAAACACTTTTGAGGACTTTTCAAACTTTGCATGAAATTGTGGATATGCCATGTGTATCATTGAGCACTATAGCTTTAATGAGGTACTTTTATGTAAAAACAACAACCAAGAAGAGACAGAGCCATTTGGAGTCATGAAGTATGGTCTTTTTTAATAATAGATTTGAATGTACAATTTATCAAAGGATAAAATGTGTACTTTGATTGGAAGCCAACAGGTCTGTACAACATACACGTGTACCATCCTGCATCTTTCAATCTTAAACATATCATACAGGCTGTATGCATGTACGGTGTACAAGTTTCACACTGTCAATAAATTATTCTTAAAAAATGAAGGTAATAACTTCTCATTCTAGGAGCTTCAATGTGCACTGTAGAAATCTGTCATCACTAGTCTCGGTAATGATACAGTGCACCCATTGTGAATGCAGTTTGTAATCACTTGTTAACCAATGTGCGCTTTATTTTTGGAATGGTGCATGAATTCATGCCCACTGAACCATGATTAGCATACTAACTGCTATGCTATGCAAACTTAGATAGTAATGTATGTGTCTGTGTGTCTTTCATTGCTCTTCTTCTATTTGCAGACATTTCACTAACATACATTGTAGAACAAATGGAGAGAAATGTTTCTATAGAACCCTACAGGGATTGTGGAATTCAGTATTCTAAATGCAGGCATGCACAATAAATGTTGCGAGGGTGGCATTGGTCTTGAACAGTATTCAAGTGGGATGTAGCCATACAGCAGTTGTGTACCACAGGGGACATTTTGTGTAAATCGGTATCTAAAACTGTACTGTATCTATAGGCCAAATATGGGTTACCCACTTGTAGGTTTTTATCTTTAAAATTGGGAATTTCTCTAGTCTGATACTAAACGCAAAATTAAAAATAGTGGTACATGTATGCAAATATAATTGTCGGGAAGTCTTATTGCAAAATATTTTTGCCATCTAGACCTTCATCATTATATAGCATGCAGTGTATGTGTTTGCAGTTTGTATCACTGACCATTTCAAGCTTTTTTTTTCTTTTTTTTGCTCTGTGGGAAAAGACCATGTTTGAGTCGGCAAATATCTGCAGTGCGACGAGAATAAGGAAGGAAGTTTGTCCTGACCCAAAGCCAAACCCACTGATGGTATCACCACATGTTTCCATGGGAACATATTCTTTTCTTTGTTTTGGGGGGCTTTTGGGTATTGCTCATATTGAAAATTATTATTCCTTTTATTTGCTTTTTTTAGGATTGTATAGGGCAAGTCCAAGATAAGGTCCCCTCAGAAGGCAAAATTTCATCTTTGCTCAATATTGACATGTTTGGTATCATTTTGAAGCTTATGAGTTGAAGTTTTGATTTCCATGGAGGAAAAAATGCTATTATGTAAGTTTATGCAAATTTCAAGGGCTTCATTTGCATAAATGTGAAACACAGCGTTACGTATGGGACATTTATAAAAATTCATATTAATTCAAAGGAAAGCAAATGATATTTGATTAATATGTGGACATAAGAAGTTCATCAAATAGTTTAACTTGGTATAAAAATTTAGGGATTATGCAAATGATTATGCAAATTAGCTCGTGTCCTATCATGAGATGTCCCATACGTAACAAATTGAGGTCATTTTTTTAGGTTTTTTCTGACATTGCTAAGGATATTTTAATGCCCTTTTGGAAAGTTCTAATTTATTGTTTAGAGAAATTAAATACCATAGAAAAAAGAAAAAACAGTAAAAGAAATATATTCTATTAGGCATTGAAATAATGTTACGTATGGGACAAATGCGTTACGTATGGGACATCCTCATACATATTGCATGTGAATGCATGTAGCTAGCTGGGAAGGTCTCTCAGTATGCAAATGGTCAATCATCCTGAAGAAAGCATCCCAACATTGTAGCTACTTTTTGAGTTTTAGACACTTGAAACAATGCATGTACTTGACTGAACAATTTTCAGAAAGGGGGAGGGGAAAATGGCAAAATACACAATGAAAAATCAGCATTAAAGGGATGGTATAGTTTTTGTAGAAATGGGGATTCAGTTTTCAACATTTACAAGAATTACTAAAGAGCATACAATCCTAAGACTAGAGGAATTCAAAGTTTATGTGACAGAGATCCAATTTGAAATGGTTGTGATATATACAAAAAATATATAAAGTAAAATGATTCCTTTTTATTGCAAGTAATACACAATTCAGTTTCAATAGTAGCCACGACAAAATTCATGGGTATACATACTGAGGTGTGACTCGAATCAATGACCTGACTGCTAGACAGACATCATCTACTCGATCACTGGGGTTCCACGCAGCAGGTATTTCTTATTTATTGAAATTAATATTTCTTGTGTCAAGTCATTTTTTATTGAAACTAAATGGCAAACTGCCCTTCATCAATGGAAGTAAACACTTTAAACTATTCAATTTTTCAGTAGTAACTATCCTGATAAAAATAGGGCATACATACTCAGGTTGGTCATAAAAAATATAGAATATGATTAAATATGATTATGATGGTAGATATATGGGGGATATTGTTCCCATATCAATCTGGAACAGCATTTGAGTAATTTCAACTGATTCTACCTCAATGATTATGCAAAAATTTGTTTATGGGTATTTTGCAAAATTATTTTGCAAAATACTCATATAAACTTGGTTCTCCACACACTAAACGAATGGGGGACAAAGGGCAGGCATACTTAGGTTGGTCATAAAAATATAAAAATATGACTGAATATGATTATAATGGTGAGTATTCGGGGAATAATGTTTCCTTGACAATCTGGATCAGTATTTGAGTAGTTTCAACTGATTTTACTACAATAATTATGCAAAATACTCATAAACATGGTTCTTCACACACTAAATGAATGGGGGACAAACTGTCCCATACGTAACTGTCCCATACGTAACACGTCATGTCTGTCTTTAATTAGAACCTGTAATTAGAGTTTTTTGCCTAATGACATGAAACTTACCTGTGATAATCTTGAGTGTTGTGACTTTCATCACAGTGAGTTACAAGTTGTAGAATGAAACACTTTCAGAGAGTTTTGAGATTGAAAAAAATGTTATAAAAAACAAAAGTTTTCTGGTCCCATACGTAACGGCACATATTTTCTCTTCTAGAATATAATTGTCACGGTCATTTTTCTCAATTTTTTACATGTTTATACTTCTCCTAGATATCAATCACCATGATGAAGTTCAATATGATCAAAGGCCATTAACACTATTTTTCAGGTCATAAAAGTCTCTGAATGTCCCATACGTAACGCGCGCATTATCTTGGACTTGCCCTATATTATTTTTGAGTCTCTCAATCTTCACAATTGTTGAATAGTTTTGGGTTGAAGGCAGACATACAAATTGTATATTTCTGAGTGTCTTGAGATTGCTTCAAATGCCATTTTAGTAAATACATTGTAGTAAAAGTCGTGAAGAACTTGTAGATTAAAACTCGTCGGTGGTATAAGTGTCCTTGAATTGTGATTAATGTTTCTTTTGTCATCTGTCTTCCACAACTTTTATCATGATGATAAAAAAATGTGTTGGGGAAAGAGGCGGTCACTGTTTTCACACGTGTATACTGTTGAATGAATGAGAAACAATAGGTGTTTTCACATCAGCCCGATAAAAATCCAAGCTCGAGATATTTTCCAATTTCCCAAGTCAGAAAATAGCGCGCTATTTTGAAACATCGGGCTGATGTGAAAACGCCTACTGTGCCTTTGAATATAGAGAATAGGCCTCAAACCTACACATTTTACCCATTGTACAAAGTGTACATTCAAGGAAAATGTTTAACTACCAAAGTGTAGTATACATGGATTCAATTTTTGTAGTATTAAATATGACGCATCCATGAAGTTTCAGGAAAATACACTACTGTGTGCAGATCTACGCATGTATAGCAGTGTGCATGCATTATGATCTACACTGTAAATGTGCACATCGGAAAATAAATACTCATCATTACGTACATGTACATTATAAAGACAAAATAGCTAAAATTTGATTGCACTGTATGAGTGCACAAATACATTTCACTGTATGGGTGCACAAATGTTTGGTACATGATGGATACAAATATAAATTTAACATGGTTCCTTCATTGTACAAATACATCGCATCTGTAGGGGCTTGCAAATTGTACTCAATCCCTCATTGAGCTACAGGTACAAGCATGTACATGTACATGTAATAGTATGTATTCACAGTGCATTAGAATGGCCATGGGTTGTGTGAGAGGTACAAATGTACAATGTACGTATTGACCAGTTGAGGACAGACTGATTTTGCTACAACATGCATTTCCCAAAGACACTTGCCCGAGTATACTTGGGACTCGTCCTCAACGGTTAACTGAGTGAGAAAGAGAGCCATTCAGATCAACTGCACAGTACTCCAATTGCTTAGGATTGTTTTCCTATATGTTCTACTGTAAGCACTTATAGGATGGTGTACACTTTCACATGTTTCTTTACAACCTACAATGTGTCAACAGAACCGTTGCAGGTCATTTTACACTGTTTTCAAAGAGGTAATGTGAATTGCAATGTTTTTCTTTTTTTCTGTAACAGAGTCAAGTTACTATTGTATGCTACATACTGTACACATTCCTTTAGGGATTGTATAGCATTTAGTGGAGACGAGGATTTTGCTTTTAACTTTTTGCATGATACCAAGAAACCACTTATATGAAATAGTACAGAGCATACCGTTCTAAGAGGATGTTCAAAGTTTATTTAATGAAAATCAGTTTGGGAATAGCTGAGACATCCAAAAATCAAAGTAAAACAAAGTGATTGTGATAAAAGGTGGGTCCCACTTTGTATTATGATTCCCCTGTTTTTGGATATTCTCGCCATTTCAAAACCAATTCTCGTCAAATAAATATTGAATTCCTCTTGGAATTATATGCTTTTTTCACATATCATAGGAGGATTCTCATTATCTCACCAAAAATATTAAAAACCTGAAGTTATATGTCTCAACCAAAACTGTATGATCCCTTTAGGTGTGAGTTGACAAGGAAACCAAATTTCATATGATGTGGGTCTAAAGAGATGTATTGATATTTTACAGTGCATGATGTGAAGCTGACAATACATGTACAACTAACACCTTGGAAAGGCTTAATGTGAGAATTGAAGGGAAAACAGTTTTTAATACCTATTACCCATGAAAAAAGAGTGTCTGTGATTTGCTGAGATTGAATGAATAATACTCAAATAGCTGCATTTCATGAATCTCTTTCCTCCATATCATTGATGCTATGCCATGGATCCAATGTATTGAAAGCAGAGATGGGCAACCAACCCATTTAAAGTTTTGTTCACCAGACTGGATTGAATTGAAAAATGGAAATTGAAAGTCTGTATGCTTTATAAATGATCAAAGTTTAGAGTGATGGCAAGCATCATTGACTATTAAAAAAAGAGAGAATATTGATAAATCTATAGGCTTCATTTTTTTTTCCTCAGGAAGCAGAACTCCTGAATTGCTTGTGTATCGTTTCTCCTTTGATTATATGATACTTCCTCAAGTCTTGCTAATGAAGTATAGACTGCAGCAATGGTTTGTGTGGGGCTGTGTGTGTTTTACTTTTGTTTGTTTTGGGGGCCTGTTTTGTTTTGTCTTTAAGTTGAGCATTGTGGTTATTTGCTTAGCTACAGACTGATAAAAAAAAATGTTACTGTTGCCAGTAAATGATAAGACATTGTCTTTTTAATAGTGAAAACTGATGACAACTTTTGCTCAGTGCACTGCTTGCATCCTGAAAATTGACAATGATAATTAGAATAATTTTCCTTCTTTTTTCACCACTTTGTGCAACTCTTCAAGCTCAGCAACCACAACAATTTATGAGCAACAATATTATAGATAAAGACAGTGCCTGTGAATGTCATTAAAATACTTTGTCTGAGCACTTTTGTATTTACCTTTAATACTAAAGGAGTCCACTTTTTTAATAGCCCGTTGAGGATGAGTCCTGAATATACTCGGGCAGGTGTCTACATATGGGGGAAATGGGTGTTGTAGCAAAATTAGTCCGTCCTCAACAGGTTAAATTTGTTTACAAGTAGTGATGAGCCATTTTTGCCTTTTGATAAGCATTGCTACATTGTACACATGTATGACTGAGTAGAACATTTATTTGTATTGGTGCCTTTCAATCTTGTACATGTATTTATAAATTTGAGGCAGCCAAGAGTTATAACATGGACAACTACGTTGTAGTCAATAGCTTGTCCTAATTGATGGCAGTGTGCATCAGTAACCAATCATTCAGTTTGCCATTATGGAACATATCAAGTGTGGAGATCTCTGTCAATATTGTGTGTGGTAGTGAAGCGGGGACGGGAAACTGACTGTGTGTAAACAGTCTGACTTTGTAGTACTGAAAATGTAATTTATCAGTGTTCACTGGCTGCCCGCCTCAATTGATTGCTATTTGTTCGATTACAGTGTACACATCTGAAAGTGACAAAAGATGTGTTGCTGCAGTCTTGCTTGACATTTTGTGCTATTAAAATTTGTGCTATCAAAACAATGGTATACAATATTGTTGAGGTGTTATTATTAAAAAGGATCATCATATTATGCAGTAGCTTTAGTCAGTAGCCTATACATGTACACTTGTATGTTACAAACTTGTCTTGATAACATGTAAATCTGTATCCCCCTCGTCACTTGACATTTAAATGCAATACATTCAGTTCTACTGTTTGTTTGTATTTTGATCATGTACATGTAACTGCAACCTTTAAAAATGGCTCATTGGTCTTTATTGCAAACTATTGCAAAAGTTGATGATGAGTGTATTGCCATTGGTCTGTGTATTACAGTACACTGTATGCCTCATGTATCGCACAGATGGCCAGAGGTGGGGAAGGATGCATGCTAACTAGGAATAATGGATATTTTATCAGCTGAGAATGAGAAGGGCAGTATAGGTGCCTCGAACACCATGGCTTTAGTGGCAACTTAATGCCCTTTCATTCTCAGCCAATGATTTGCTGGTCAAATCTTCCCTTTATAGATTTAGTAAAAACTGTAAACACCGATATTTTTGCGCGATTAATTTTTCGCGCTGGGCAGCTCAAAAACATATTTTTGGGTTCTTGAATTCCCGCTGTGCAATTATTACCCCATTCTAAACATGCAGATAAAATCTTGAAGATATTTTCGCGGGTTTTAGAATTTGCGCTTGCCAAAAGTAGCATGAAATGCGCGAAAGTTAATGTATCACAAAAATTTGAGTCTGCATTTACAGTAGACATTAACGTATACTTGGCCAATGGCTATACAGTGTAGTTGGAATCCGAAAAGTTCAAATTTTAATGCATACAACTTGTAGTTACAGTAAATAAAGTTTCATTCCTACATGTATATACTCTATCATGTCTTTCCACCTCCAGGTGTGCTATGCTGTAGTCGAGAGTGATGGGGTGTGTCGGAAGTAGCAACAAAGACAGGGGGGAAGACTACAGGCCGTCCCCTGGCCAGCCCCCCATGTCCATGAACCCTCCCCTGGCTTTTCCACAGTCCTACCCAGACCCTAACAGCAGCAGACCTTTGTCAAACCCCATAATGTTCCACACGCCAGATGCCATTATTCCCTCTGCTTCACCGAGACCAGGTATGACCGGAAGTACACAATCTATAATTTCACTGAATTTCATACAAATGAAGAGTTTTATTGCAAAATGAGCTAAGCACCAGTTTTAAACATTTCAAAGAAAGTCCATTGATCATCAGATAGAGCAAAATTAAACCCTTCCAGTAATACCTCACTTGTGACGTAAAAAGGAATATTCTAGAAGTTATGGTTTTAAAATATCCTTTGTTTTCTTATCATTTTCTTTGTTTTTTCAGCAGCTTTGATGTATGAACTTAATAAGAATGGAGTTAGCTCGTTTTGTGATAAAACTCTTCAAATAGTGAATGGTCATGAGTGCAATTCAAGATTTTGCATGAGGTGAGAGATAGAGGCGTATGGGTAGAAATCACTGATCTCTACGTACAGAAGAACAAGATCAGTGGTGAGGTACCACAGCTTGCTACAGAAGAACAAGACGAGCTGCTTGGCAGAGGTCTGTGCTCTCAGAGTGCTTCTCTAGTTCATTATGTACGCTGGCTTGTACATGGGTAATTCCGTGAAGTTGGGGCACAAAGTGTGACATTTTAGCATAACTCAATACTAATTATGCTATACATATATTGTTTATCTAGGCTTTACATTTGTATTGAGACCATACATTTTCATGGAAATTTTGTGCCATTCAAACTCAATTTTGATGAAGTTATTACACCTGTAAAACGATATGCAACAGTGTCCTGTAGCATCGTGACGTGTCCATGTAGCATCGTGATAGTTAAAATCTGATCCTAAAAGACAAATTAATGCAATTAGCTTGACCAAAATTTGATATAATATGCATAATTACTAGATTAGTCAGATAGCTAAATATCTTAACTCTCCTTTCCACAGTTTTACTTTTACAAGAAAATTACACAATTTGTCACTATGCTACGCGGTGTCCACCAAATGTCACAAAAAAAGGACACCGCATCGTGATACATTTCGTAATTTTCTTTTAAAATTAAAACTGTGTGCAGGAAATTTGAGATATCTAGCTATCTCATTCATATCTTGTAAATATGCATATTGCATCAAATTTTGGTCAAGCTAATTGCCATAATTTGTCTCTTAGGACCAAATTTTAAAATATCACGATGCTACAGGACACTATTACATACAAGGTGTATTGTTTGATAACTTCATCAAAATTGAGTCTGAATGGCACAAAATTTCCAGGAAAATGTGTGGCCTCAATGCAAATGTAAAGCCTACAAACAATAAATGTATAGCATAATTAATATTGAGTTATGCTGAAATGTATTTTTTAAATATCACGATGCTACATGGACACTGCCCCAACTTCATGGAATTACCCACATGTATGTGTACGTCATGCATAGTATACATTAAATATTTGATGGTGTTTTTATTGTCACAAATTTTTTTAGTTCACTGAAGTATATTTTGCAATAAGTTATATAACAAGAAAAACACTTTGAGAGTGCAGACCTTCACCAAGCAGCTCATTTCTACCACTGATCTTGTTCTTGCATAGATTTCAGTGATGTCCATGCATGCTGAAAATCGCCCAATTTACCAATAAAGAAGCCTTATAATGTTTATGTTTCATCATCATCTTCCTGTTGTGCGGTGCCTCACCCGACCAGAGCATGCACTTTAATGGGCGTATGCAAACCTCAAGTACGGGCAGCTTGAACTCCCAAGTTCATTGATCCTATCTGCTAAAAGACCAAAAAGCCGTCAAAAATCCATTAAAATTCCCAGATCAGTACTGTCAAAATTTATTTGTTTGTCCTTGTGTTATAATAATTTTTTTTTTTCTGCAAGTTTCATTCAAATTCGTTTGAAAATTGTTGAATTATTTTGCAAACAGATGAACGGACGTCGATGAAAAGATTTAGCCTCCTCCTTCCTTGGAGGTAAATATTGTGCATGGTAACAAAACTACATTTGTGTCAAGCGTTGTATAAAAGAACTGATATATTTCATTATTAGTCATTCTGCTAGTTTGGTTATGGAACTTGATCACAAATTCCTGCAACTATGAAATGAAATTAGTCTCACAAGTGCCAATATATATGTGAAAGTATTTCTCCTTTTTCTTTACTTTTCCCCTCTTCTTATCAAAGCTGTCGTCCAAAGTTTTACAGCGCTGTACGACTATGAAGCAAGATCAGAGGATGATTTGGAGTTCCGCAAAGGGGACGTCCTGGATGTCACAAAAACGTAAAGCATTGTTTGTTTTCAAGCATTGTAAATTAGTTTTTACTCCATTCCCGAAACATACCATTTCATGATCAATTTTGAAAATTTAAAGGTGCTGTGAAAACAACAGACTGTAGCTTGAAATTTAAAGACAAGTTGCATTGTTAAAGGGACTGTACAGTACTGGTTGAGGTAGGGATTCATGTTTTGAACATTCCTAAGTGAGATAATGAAAAGCCTCTTATGAAATATGAAAGAGCATGTAATTCTAAGAAGGATTCAACGTTTATTTGATGAAAATTGGTTTTCAAATGGCTGAGATATCAAAAAAAGTGTTAATAATAAAAGGCGACATGCCCCAACTTTATTAGTATCTCTTTGTTTCACTTTGTTTTTGGATATCTCAGCCATTTCAAAACCGATTTTCATCGAATAAACTTTTGATACCCCTTAGAACTGCATGCCCTTTGACATCTCATAGAGTGGTTTCTGAATATCTCACAAAACGTTAAAAGCTAAATGTTCACCTCGACCAGAACTGTACACACCCTTTAATACTATAAGTCCAGTTGACTCTTACCCTATAAAATAATGAGAAGGTGACTATTACTCAAAGCTGGTCATCCAATAGTTGTTGGTGAGATTCTCTTTTATTTCTCAGAGTAATATTGCATGAGAAAAATGTTCAATGCTGAAATTTTACAAAAAAGCGGTTAAAAGATCGCAACATGACATGTAGATTGTTGTAATAATGATGTACGTAATGCAAATAACATTACTGTATTAAAGTAACTTTGATATTTCATTTCATTTTTGGGGCATTACATAGTTAATTTAGAGTTCACCCAGTAAACCTTTAAAGTAAATGATTGACAAATTACCCTACATCGACGTAAATTAGGGAAACCTATTCGAAAAGTAGATGAACAAAAAGGAATTTGTTGAATGTGACCAGTCAGGGTTACGTGTTCTAACCCATTTTTTCTACTGGTCCGACCTGTCTGTCGAACCAGTAGGTACCCAATTTTTCATGTTTTACTGGTCTATTCCTGAAAAGTTACTGGTCCGACAGGGACTTTTAATTGTCAGGGACTGTCGGACCAGTGCCAGTGTGCAGTGTTGGTGACCTACAAAATCTCTCTCTTTCCATCTAAAGGGATGGTATAGTATTGGGTGAGATAAGGATTTAGCTTTTAAAATTTTGCAAGATACGTAGAAACCATGTTATGATCTGTTAAAGAGCATGCAATAGAGGATTTCAATCTTTGTTTGATGAAAATTGGTTTGAAATGGCTGAGATATCCCCAAAACAAAGAAAAACAAAGCGATCCTGATAAAAGGCGTGTTCCACCCTTTATTAAGATCGCTTTGTATGGGGTATCTTAGCCATTTTAAAACCAATTTTCATCAAATAAACTTTGAATTCCTTTTAGAGTTATGTGCTCTTTCATATTTCATAACAGGTTACTCATAGTCTCAAAAAAATCATTAAAAAAAAATCGACACATGAAGCCCCATCCCAACCAAAACCATACCATCCCTTAACCCCTTCATCCTCTCTCCTTTTCCTCTCTATCTATCTCTGCAGAGAGGGAGACTGGTGGATGGCCCGCTCACAGAGGACTGGCAGACAAGGCTACGTACCCAGCAACTATGTCGCCCCCATTGACAGCATGAAACGAGAAGAGTAAGCGATTACATTTTATAGTAATAATAGATATAATTATATTCCACATACTAAAAATCTTGCTATAGTATTGGTCAAGAACTGATCACATGATAAAGTGACTGTAGTTTCGCCCATCACATCACCTGAGAAGAAAAGTTCGTTACACTCTATGTTGATAGTCCCTTTCGTTTCGCTGATCTCTTCAGTCCATACAGTCCTAACGCGAGATGAGTACGCGCAAAATAAAAGTGCGTTGCACTGTGGATCTGTGGATAGTCCACAGTGCAACGCACTTTAATTTCGGTGCCGCGGTGCGCGGAGCAAATTCGTTGTTTTGTCATCTACGTGCATACGTCTATAGTAAACTACGTAGCCTATAAAGCCCTAAGGATACCTGCAATGTAAATACAGCTAAAACAGTTTTAGATGTGGAATAAAATGGGAATATCTAGGACCCCAGATGTGGAATATTTAAAGCAAATAATCAACTTTTAGTTTCAGGCAATGAGACAAACTATCACCTCGGCGATCTGAATGTGTACGCTATCTTTCCTCAGCTGCGCTTCGGAAAGATAGCTACATCCAGATCGCCTCAGAAGTGATAGTTTGTCCCATCTCCTTCACCAACGTTGATTATTTGCTTAATATCTGTCACTAGATAATATCTGTTCCTTTCAAACCGTAATTAACAGGTCATTGTCACCTTTGCCATCACGAAGGGGGGGGGGGGGGGGGATGGGCAGAGGGGTCATCAAATGAGATGAGCTCATTTCTGCTTTTGGTGACAAGCGATACATGAACACACTCCTGTAATCACATTCATATGATTATTGCTTCATCTATTTATCATTATGTTTTTGTCGTTGTTTTGTATTATCTTTTATCTTTTCTATGACTTTTTCATTATCTGTGCTTCTGTTCATCTGTCTAAATTTGAAGGTATATAGTTGTGCCTTTTTTTCTAAATCTAGTTGTATGTTTTCAAAGAATTAAATTTGATGTGTCATATCAAATGAGACTCACAGTTTAAGATTATTCTTGTTCGGCATGTGGGGCAATATTCGTTGAAAGACGGCAATCAAATTTCACTGTCACGCAGATTGAGGGTCAATATTCTTTTGTGTGACCAGAAAGTGCTCTGTCTAAATGTGTTTAAACAAGTGCAGGTGGCTAAAGAAATTGTCAATTTTTTTAGGAAGAAACAAGTCATAAAGTCACAAGTCATACACTTTCATTTTGTCCTACAGACAGCATGTTTGAGAGCATAATTGCAAACTTGATGTAGGTGGGGGAAGATATCTTTTACTTCCCCACTCTATTTGAAAACAACATACATTTTTAACCCGTTGAAGACAAGTCCAGAGTATACGGTGGGAGATGTCTACGGGAAATGTGTGTTGTAGCAATATTATCCCGTCCCCAATGGGTTAATAGTTGCGCTGAACTTTTTCCCCCTCCTGCTCAAATGTATGTTGTGTCTTTTAAAGGTCCTGTTTACCTTTGGGAGAAGTGATTTTAAAAATGTTCAAGATATTATATTTGAAGCATATGTGTAGATCTGTTGTATCACAAAACATCCTACCATATAAAATTTTTGCAATAAAGCCTAAAATATATACGGAGATATCAGTATTTTTCTCATTAAACCGTAAGTGTAGACGGTTTAGTCTGGAAACATTTTTATTATAACTGTTGTTCACATTTTGTGTATTTAACAATACCTGACATCGATTATATGGATTCAAATTTTTACAGTGGTTGTTTCTATCCCCAACTCACATTTTAGAACTTATAAAAGCACTAATGCTGGTTTTTTGTTTCTTCTGCAAATGGTAAATTATGCCTTTAAGAGTCCCATGTCCCAAATTTTAGCAGTGTTTTATACCGCTCGCATCTCATGTCAGTTGGTACACACTGGTGACTCTTGGTTATGAATCCAGACCGTACTTTAATGACATTATACACCCAACTGTCTGACGCGTATAATGTGTTCGTCAGGCTTTGCTACACTCACTACAGTAAATCTAACTGCAAGAAGTTGACATACATGTAGGCTTGGCTATTACTATCCATGCGCTTCAAATTTCAACCCCGCCCTACCCTTTAACCGGATATGTGGCAAAGTCAACAGAAACTGTCGGGAACGTCTGAGCAACTGGTGTGTTCAATCTTTGGCATGGCATTGCATACAAGGAGACACTTGAGAATAACAAGCACTCTTGCTTGATAGACCTCAGCATTCTGGGCACTTATGGTATGGAATGCGGTTAAGTAGGGAACTTTCTCACAAGTTCAGTCTGTTTTTTTTTTTCTTTTTTCACAAAGTGCCCGTAATGGAACTTTTAGTCTTTAGAAGTTTCTGTTTATTACATGAACACTACATTAGGGTGAATGTATCTTCCATTCTTTCAACACACCTTTCAGACAATGATTTAGCTTGTTGGGTTTAACTTGTTTTGTGTCTACCTTCACATTTTTAACATAAATTCATGTGATTGTCACCTTTAAATATTTTGCACTGTACATTAAAATGCCCATTCATGTACTTGCAATAGATATTGAAAATCTGTTACTCTGTCATGTAGTGACTATTTAACATATTATGATATGCTAACATGAACATGTTTCATTTTTCTTTATGTTACAACAAAATTTTATGAAAGATTTATATATCTGCCTATATATGCCTTCCTTGTGTCATTCTTATATGTTCTTCTACCTACTGTAAAGCATTCAATTATTTCTAAAGGAAATATTCCAAATTTTAACAATGATAATAAAATACCAAGAAACCAGAAACTTGCATAAAGTACTACAATATTAAAAACCTCATTGTCATGTCACTACTGAACTTATTTAAAAATAGAACAATGTTTACATACATGACTTACTTTATATCACAATAAAAAGAAAACAGTCAGTTGATGTTAAAGATTATATTGAAAGGAAGTGGATGTATGATATAAAAAAAAAGCAGCTGGAATGTTTATAGGCTTTTTCTACGACCTTCACACCGTAGGCACGAACAATTAGGGAGCAGAGAGAGCCATAGTCGGGCACATGAATAGCATGAGGGATTTTTAAGATCTTCAATTCTCTCCATGATCGCTTATAACTGTGAAAACTCAAATGGCGATGGTGCTCTTTAATTTCAGAGTCATTGTGTCAACAGGGCTGTGCTGGTGCACAGTGTGAGCTCTATTTGATCGTACATGAAAACATAAAGTACCATCTCTAGATTTCCAAACTTCCATAGTTCTGTAGATTTTTTTCCAGGTGTGGGGAAAAGAGATATCAACATATAAACTCTGAAAAATGCTCCTCTTTAGCCAAGTGACAATGTTTTGATAAATCATGATAAAAAGGGACAAATTAGATGTGATTCCAGCATATGTAGATGTGCTGCCATGCCTACTGAACAGGAACTCTGCATTACCAAAAGGTTTACAGTAGTATCATAAAAGGGATATTTTTAAACACAGAAAGTTTAACTCTGCCTGACATCTGCTTGTTGTGGGTGGGTGCATAAGATAACTTTATTCATTTGCACATGGCGTGTGGCCAGTGTACAAACCTGACCACTAGTAACAACATGGGAACAATATCAATAGTCCAAGGAAACTACAGTGAGCAGATTTATTTGACAAACACCAGCATGGGGATGAATGTATGGGACAGTGATGAGTAGCTGATGCTATACCTCATCAGCAGGATTCTTTCTGGGGCTTGACTTTGATGATCCCCTCTCTTAATTACTACAGCAAGACAGTTTTTGACAAAGACTATAGTCTGTAGACTATCTATAGACTATAGATTAAAATCAAGGTTTACAGTGGTATCATAAAAGGGATATTTTTTATCAAACAATTTGGCAAACTGAACATTTTTTCTTTCTCTTGAATTACGTCTTAAGAATTTATATATTGTTCATGTAGCGGTTACTGGCAGGGAGCCAGCTGAGGATTTTTTTCTTACATTGTGGTTGTTACACTTGAAGATAAAAAAATGTAGGACCTATAGTGTATGTTTAGCACATTCCAAAAAGCTGTTTGCATTTGTACCTATACCTGAGCAAATATGCAACATTATTATAACAGACACATAGCATCCACAGGATTAATCTCAGGACTATTCAAGGAAAACCTCTACATCCCCCTTTTGTGGGTTAAATTTAATGTGTGTGTAGGCCTACATAAAGAGGAAATGGTTTCAGGCGAAATTATATATAAAAAAAAAATAATGGGCAAATGCAGTAACTGCAAATAGATGTACTTATTACGCCACTCGGGTACAGTCTATTGTTTGAATAGGGAATTTCCCTACTTTTGTGACCTTTGGCACTGTGCCAGAGAGTAACCACCACCTCAGCCTACATTGTACCTGTCGAGGGATTTTTTGTAATAGTGTGGACAACTTTAGGCAGGAGGCTATGACTGATTAGCAAATACATGTATAGAAAGATTCATATTTTATGCATACCACTCTTTCAAATGATGTTCCTGACAAGCAAGAAAACTTCTGTTAAAGGAGACCTCCGGATAGTTTTCAGACTTTTACATGAACATTTGAACAACGATAAATTAGTTATAATACCGAGTACAGATTTTCAGAATTTATAGTGATTGGGTTGAGGAATAAAACTGTTTTCAAAATTTATAACAAATTACAACAAGCAAGGGTGATGACATGGCAGCCTCACCGTAAGAATGAATGGGTTCGGGCTCAAGGAAGCAGAACAAAAGAAGAAGGCGCGCATAGATTCTACATTGTTCAGTGATTTGTGAACGATTTTTCAGAGTATTGGTTTCTCTAAAGACCACAATAGATTTCACAAATCTATACATGTAGCTGTTGATGTTTACATGATGTGAAAGTATAAAAATCATCTGGGATGCCCCTTCGATTAGGCTTGCCCAACATAGTCCTATAAAGCTATTGCAATGCCATGGACATAGAAGGGCCTATTTCACTGGAGGAGACAACCCCGTGACTGCCACAACTGATTAATTATGACGACTCCTTTGACTCCAAAGACAAAAAATGGGTTAAATTCAAATTCATTAAATTTTTGTGTGGGATCGTTTTAATAAGTAAACTTGATGCAAGAACTTCATGAATTTGAATAAATATGCATTACCTGCTGAAAAAGGATTCAAACCAGCACTGGCCGTCAGTTGATTCTTGGTAGTCTAGTGGATAAGACTCCTGTGATCAGGAAGGCATTGGTTTGCATCTAGCACGAGTATGTATGCCCGTGATTTTTTATCATGGCTACTACTGAAAACACTGATTAATTCAGAGCTTTTTTACTTCAATGTAGGGCAATTTGTCAATCAGTCGCAATGCAGAATGGCTTGCACTATCACAAAGATTCCAGAAGAAGACAGCCGAGATGTCTCAAACAAAGAGACAACTTTGTCGTGGGGAATTTTTCAAGACTTCTTAAGAGTTTTGGAGACATGTCTGTGACGTCTCCACATCACAGTCAGCAGTGTGGCCATACCTAACTGACATATCTCCAAGATTAATTGGAGACTGGAAAAAGCCTCCAGAAAAGTTGCTAGATTTTCTCACAATTCCCCCAGAGACCTGGGTTATAGACAGTAATGACCACGACAAGGTGTGAACCGTTTTGTTTCATGGAATAACAGGGAATATTGCTCTTGTTACGGACAAAGTAGATTGATCAGCTGGTACATGCAACATGAGTTCAGACATGTCTGAGCAAACAAAGTGTTTACATTTTAAAGTACATTTTCATGTATTTGATACTGTTGTGTGGTGTACACCAATCCAAAGTACATGACATGAACTCTTGATAGGCTAGAGCAAGATATATTTGTACACAGCTTCCCCATCTTGATCACATTTATGAACTACAGTGTACCGTAAAACATGATATATTTGCGACACAAAAATTTTCGCAAATTGGAGCCGACTGCCTTTTTTGTGGCATGAAATTTTCACAAATTGCCACTGGCATTCAATGCATATAGTGTAGACAAGAAATTTCGTGAATCTTCGCGCTCGCGAAATTCGGGAAATTAAAATGCATGCGAACATTCCTCGTTTTACAGTACCCTAGTCTTCCTTCATCACTGAGAGATCATATTGCATCAAATTTCACTCTCTACCTGTTGAGTAGCAATCTGTTCCAATATAAAGGTGCAGTGCCACACTCTGAACGATTTGGCTTTGAGTGTATTAACCTATTGAGGACAGGCAGATTTTGTTTCAAAATGCATTTCCCATAGACCCCTGCCCGAGTACTGTAAAACATGATTTATTCGCGGCATGAATTTTTCGCGAATTGGTGCCGATGGCCTTTTTTGCGGCATGAAATTTTCGCGAACTGCCACCAGCATTAAGTGCATGTAGTGTAGACAAGAACTTTCGCGTGCTTTTTAATTTCGCGAATCTTGGCGCTCGCGAAATTCGCGAAATTAAAGTGCACGCAAACATTCCTCGTTTTACAGTATACTCAGGACTCATCCTCAATGGGTTAAAAGTAGAGTATATCAGACAAATATAATGCATGAAGTTTCATCAAAATTGTACCAAAACATGAGAGGGTTTTGAAATTTAAAAGTTTCAATGTTTTCATGAGGCCGTGATTTTTGAAGCAACAGTGTGTGTAGTAGTTGGTATTTGTCTTTTGTTTGGTTATTTTTTATATGAAATCAATGACAAAAAAAAAATTATCCTTCTTGTCAAATTGTGGTCTAGTCTTGCAGTACCCTAGCATCAGTGACTTTAAAGGACAAGTTCACCTTCATAAACATAAGGATTGAGAGAATGTAGCAATATTAGTAGAACACATCATTGAAAGTTTGAGGAAAATTGGACAATCCGTTCAAAAGTTATGAATTTTTGAAGTTTTTGTGCAGTAACCGCTGGATGAGAAGACTACTGCAGTGTGTGAATAACTTAGATGTCACATGCGTACAACAATATAACGAAAATATAAAGAGAATCTCACAAAATTTCATTGTTTGCAAAAAGTACACATTCCCCCGACTCGTTACCGACAAATGTTATGGGTAATATTATTCCCCATGCCTTTAGAAAAAGTCAAGTCAAGTGCTCTTTTATTATGCGAAAAAAGTGAAAATATGTTGAATTTTCTTTACATTTTCTTTATACTGTTGTACGCATATGACTCACAAGCTGTAGTAGTCTCCTTATCCAGCGGTTCCAACACAAAAATTTAAAAAATTCATAACTTTTGCATTGATTGTCCAATTTTCCTCAAACTTTCACTGATGTGTTCTACTAATATTGTTGCATTCTCTCAATCCTTATGTTTATGAAGATGAACTTGTCCTTTAAGAGAAAGAGGGTGTGCTTTGCTATCAAAGTTAATAGTAACAAGAAATATTTTATGATCAAATTTGTTGTATTCAAACCATTGGAATAGTTGTAAGGTGATGACACACTAGCCTTTGCTACTTTGAGTTTGAGGATGCAGTTGATGTTATTAGCTGTAAAATCCCATAAATTGCTTATTTTTGTACAATTTTTGAAATTGTATTGAATTCTTTTCACATTTTCTTATATAATCCAAAGTATAAGATGTCACAATATTTCTTTTTAATTATCCAGAAATGATAGATCAAACTTTTAAAATTCAGAATTTTTAAAGGAATTGTCTGATTGTCCTTAAACTTAACTGATGTGTTCTATCTTGTCTGCATTCATTCAATCGACATACTGTACTGTACATGTTTAGGTTTCATTTTCTCTTAAAGGGGATTTCTATAAAGTTGCAACAAATAGTTTACATACAAGTGAGACTACGGCACCTACTGCGTAGGTGGACCCAAATATCAGCGCTTGTATTATAAAGAGATTCGCTCTATAGATCGCTCACTGCTGTGTGTCATGGCCTATGGTGAAAGAGAACACGCCAACTTGTACATTGAGCTCATCTTGGCAGAAACAAAAGGGTGGGGAACAATTTTAGGGGGTGCACATGTAGTTGCTGTTTATAGCTTGATTTTGATGAAGAAAAGACACAGTGCAAAGTGCATGTTCCCTTTTCTGTAAATCATGTATAATAATAGATCTCATAGCAATGTGGGATTTCATATCTTACCATATCTTGTAACTTTTTATGAGGATATGTGCAATTTCCGTGTGCGGTGTTACATGAAAGTGAAAGTTCTCTATTATAAACTGGAGAGCACTCAGCAATCATTATATAGTCACATACAATGTACATGACTTTCAAGTCATAGAACACATTAAGCTTTTTATCATCATTAGCAAGCTTGTAGAACATGTGCATGAGGTATTATACGTACTGTATGTACTAGTTACCCTATTCACTGAGCTCTTTCAGATTAACTTGAATGACACAAAAACAAGGTCTGTATGGCAGAAACCCTCTGAGTGTTCAAACTTCTGTACATGCGCGGAGACTCCAACTCTGCCACTTTCGACGGGAGATCTCCTGCCGAAAGCCCATTGCTGGTTGCACAGTCTCCCATTCTCCCGCTTGAAATTTAATTTCTCTCGCCCCGGCTCTGTGTCTCCCGCTTGAAATGATTTCTTACTCCGTGTCATTGTATGTTGAAAAATAAGCCTGAGATAGCATGAGAGAGCATCTAGAACCCAAGGAACTTTGTGCTCGTGATGTGCGCGAAGCGCACATCCAGTTGGAGTCTCCTGTTTGCTAGGGGTTTCAGGCAGGAGAATCTCCAAATCAGAAGGTGCTTGGGGTTGAAGTCTTTGCATGCGTGCAGGGCACATTGTAAGTACATGGTCATGTGTCATGTATACACTTAGTATTCCATCTGTTGCATTCCAACTTCCCTGTGCCCTGCTTTCTATACTACATTACATGTAGCTCCTGTGCAAATTGACTTGAAACCAACACTGTACTCTATCAGGACTTTAGTGGCCAAAGTCTGTATTGCTGATATCGAAGCAAGTTCTTTCTGCTGTCAATAGTTAAAAGAAAATACTTGTGGTTGATTTCTTTCATCTTGTGTAGTTCTCCTTTCCTTTTGTTCTTTGTTTTGTAATAATATGGGAGGGACTTTAAGGACCTTCAAAGGTTCTCCCCATTGGCCACTCTCGTCGTGCAAATGAATTAAAATTCCACTTCTTACTGGTATTATAAAGAGGAAGTCAAGCTGATAAAATCATTCCATTAGAAATCTGCATTATGAGGCATATTGTAGGCCTACAGGTACCTAATATCAAATAGAGAATACCAAGGTGCAATATACACATAAGTCATACACTGTACATATCATTTTCACAGGATACTTTGATACGTACAGCATACTGTAAAAGTGGAAATTTTCGCGGTGTTTAAATTTTCGCGCATTTCGCGAATTTCGCAAATCAGTAAAAGGAAGTTTTGAAACCTTCTACTTGGACCAGTTTATATGAAACAGTTTTATGTTTTGGTGAAAAAGTACATGTACAAATTACAAGAGTGAATGATGTCATTCCCACATGCTTTTCCCAATGGTTGTGTACTAAAACAAAAAAGTCCAAGAGTACACAATAAAACAATATGTTATAGCCTGTTGAAGACCAGTTCGAGTATACTCGGGCTGGTGTATACATGGGAAATGTGTGTTATAGCAAAATCAGTCCGTCCTCAATATGATAAGATGTTTATGGTTGATCTAGTAATCAAGTGGCTGCAACTACCCCTTCTCATTAAAAGTCATCATGGAGAGAATTAGAATATTAATCATCACAATCCATCAGACCAAATGCATACATTTGTAGATACAATTCTATGCCATGCATGATTGATTAAATCCATGGTCACTGATTGTCAGTGTAAGAACAAATTACTACTGGCTACACACTATGCACATTATTTCATGTGAATACATACATTTTGCTACGATAGTACTGTCATTTGATACTATGCCTAGCCTAAGATAAATTTCACTGACTTTTCATAACAGGAAATCACACGCTATTTTTGGTCTTCCCCGGAAAATCCCACTGATTAATCTACCGTAGCATTGCTGGATATATTTGTTTTAAGACAGTACTGTGCAGAAGTTTCCCATGCCAATTGTCTGTTCCTTGGCACCCACACAAAACATGAGAAACAATTCGTGTATCAACTGGTGCATCCAGCCAGTTTGATTTTGTTCTTTTTTTAACCAAAAAAAAAAAAAAAAAATCAGTTTTGCAAATTGAATAGTCTACATATGTTGTACCCACCTGAGATAAGGACATTCTTGAAAATGTTGTACTAGAGGTACCAAGATGATGCAGATGAATGATCTATTTGTCTCCATGACAGACTTTATTCATTGATTTTAGTACCAGAACTGGCATAGATGTGTGTGAAGTTCAAGCTCTAAAGCCATACTTGAAAGTTTGCTCTTAATAACATGTAGTGATAAATATAATTATATCCTTGCATATTGATGAAGATTAGAGGGCTACATTTGGCATAGTATAATCTACTATTAAATTGATTCAAAATATTTGGGCTATGTGAAGAAAGAATTATGGATTGTTCTGTTTGCCAACTGTCATTTGATGTCAAATGCTATGGGCACATTTCTATTCTAGAGTTCCACCCCCCACCCCACGCAAAAACATAATTTTGCAAAAACACATCTTTCACAGAGATGCGTAGATTAGCATTTCAATGCAAAAATATTCAAACTGTGAATTGCCTGTTCGCACACTCCTATTGAATGCAGAAAGATAACACACATTTTAAAGTTTGAAGAATTTAAAACTTTCAAAACAATCTGATATAGAGAGTCAAAATTTAATGTGAACTCCAAAAGTTATAGTTGATACCAGGGTCCTGTTTGATAAAACTTGTTTATATAGGAAACAACTGCTACATTTCTATGACAAATTTGCTCACAGCCAATCAGATGCAAGGATTTTAATAGCTTATTAACAACTATTGTAACTTGTTATCATTGACAAGTTTTATGAAACAGGACCCTGAAGTGCTTTCAAAGAAGATCATCTCTTCCAAACAGCTATAAAACAATTTTTGATGTCACAGTAGCGGAAATTTCACAAATATCATGGCTTAATGGCACCAAAAGAGCACTATCCCTACATTTTCACCTGATATAGGCATGGAAACTGGAATTTACAAGATCACTTTATTGATGACAGGTCAGAGGAACTTGTTCATGTTACTACAAAAATCAAGATTTTTAAAGTTCTTATTTTCTTTTGGTCATTGTACTGTATTGATGACATCATGAATTGTCAGAGGATTTTTTTTTTCATTGAGAAAACTTGAATAATTCAGAACTTTTGAACATATTGTCAGATTTCCATCAAATTTTCACCTTGTGTTTCATTATCAAATCGCCCTGCATTTACTGTATTCAAATGTGTTTTGAAGAAATTTCCCCTTTGTAACAGAAAAACAAAATAGACAGCTGAGTATGCACTAAATTGAAGTGAAGCAACAGCGGTGGAGCTGAAAATTAGACTCTGTCCCTCGCCTGTCGGACAAAAGCAGTTAGGGGGATGGGGGAGGAAAATGTGAAAGTCATCTGGAAGTTTTTAGCTTATAAATGAACTGGAATTGTAAGTGTGGAAGGACAAAAAGGATTTCATTTGGATAATGGAAGTGGTCGTTGATCGGAGCTATCAAATTTTGTTTGTTTCTTTCTGATGATGCCCAAACGATGGCCTTTTACTGCAGAGCTTTTTGCCATTTAGTCTTTTTCGGGTTTTTATTTCTGTTTCTAGACATTATGTAGTTTACATTTGCAGAATGCAAAATGTGACAAAGCAAGAAGTGCATATTGTGTACCCTATAGAGGAGACTCTTATTCTTATACTACAAAAAAATTGTACGTATACAAAAGGAAGTAAAAACAAGATTTAGTTTATGTAATTGAGAAGTGTTATGTTTGCATAATAAAACCAGTTAACTGTACAATTGATCTGTCATAATCACCAGATGTAGTGCTTGGCATTCTCAGTGCTCCTCAAAAATGTTAAACTATTTTAGACCCATCCTGTTTTATGATAGAATCTAAATGATGAAGGCATCTGAATGCATGTTCTTTCTTTTTGTGGGTTTGTGCATTAAATGTCACTCCAATGTTGCACATGTACAAATACCCACCTATCCTCAATGCAGCTTTAGTGTGGGATTATTCATTATGTTATTTACAAGAAATGAATGGTTCCTCCATTGCATTTCAATGTAAAAACAACAGCAACAAAACTCTCCTCCTCTTTGAAAATACAGCTAAGGAAGTTTATTTCAGAAATGTCTAAGAAAGTGACCACGATTTCTGTTTTTAGCTATTCGTGGCATCTCGTTACCATGTTTTTGTTTTCTGTTTTGTCTTGACTTTTGAAATATTACTCTCTCTTTTTTTTTTAAGCCATGAAACTTCCAGAGAATTTTCACTGATCTGTTTGCACGCATTTGTCAACTGTGATTCTAGCTACTCTGTCTGATGGGGAAATCGGCCTCTAAATCCTCTGGAAACTTTGAGGAAATTCTCACTAATCTGTCAAGTTAACTTTCCCTTTTGTTTCAAAGTAATTCTATTGTTTAAGTTTGTGTTGTTATTTTTTATAAAGGATGAGGTACAGCACAATGGACTGCACAAGATACCAACTATCATACAGACAACAAATATTTGAATTTGTTAATTTCCTGATATTTTTTCTTTTAAAATCAATGCGTCATCCAGAGTTTTTCTGCAAGACCCGATCATGAATGACTATTTTAGTGCAACCCTTGATTTCACCTCTCTATTACAGTATTACAGTACAATTGGTTATGGGGATTTCCAAAGATATATGACCGACAAAGGTTTGTGTCAGCAAACTATGGTCTCACCATCCTTCAGGGTCTTTTATCCTTGTACTGACAGAGATGAATGACTATGATGAAGTCCGACGAGTAGTCATCTGCACAGTTTCACACCAACATGGCTGTCTGTCCGAAGTCGTCAACCATGACATTATTTGATGCTCTGGCAATTTTTTTTTTTGTGGAGACAAAAGTGAAACTACAACATGTACCCCACTCACAACACTGAGACCATCGTGGACATCGCTGTTGAAATCTGAGTTTCATTGTTTCCATGATATCCTTGACTGCAGTCAGTGCAATTACCCCCCCCCCCCCCCTTCCCTTGTGTTTTTGAGATGAAAGTACATATCAAAAGCCATATCAACGAAAATTAGCATGCATGATTCAAACAAGAACAATAAATTAGAAGACAGTGAAAGTTTGAGCAAATTCTGATCAAAACTATGAAAGCTATATAGATGATTTTTTTTTGTTGATATGTTGCCAATCATGCACAAAATATTAATGTTCAACTCCATGGTGCAGCATAGGAGCTCACTTTCACTTGCCCTGTGCATTGATTCCATAAAATTTCTTTCTTTTTTGTCATTAGTGACAGAATAGTTCCTTTTTTCTTTAAAGATGTATGGGATTAGAGAAAAAATATATATATATTTGCAGTGATTGTGTCTTACTTTACATTACAGAGTTAATGGGCGATGTGCATGGTGTGTGACATCACACAATTTCTAATTTGTTGATTAATCACAACTTTAAAAGAATCATCGTTATCTCTGTTTTGTTTCGAATATATGCTCAAACTTTCACTGTCATCAAATGCTCCTCTAATTTGTTTCCATCTAATCACTGTTTCAGGGTGGAATCTTCCTACAATGTATTAAAAGTGGTTTTTTTTTTATGCCTCCGCCAACGAAGTGGCTGGAGGCATTATGTTTTCGGGTCGTCCGTCCGTCCGTACGTACGTCCGTACGTACAGTGTACGTACGTCAGTCCCGTTTTGTTTTTGTCGATATCTCAAGAACCGTGTGGTGGTTTTACATCATACTTGGTATGAGGGTATATCCTGGGGGGATAATACTTTGTTTGGATTTTAGGGTCACGGGGTCAAAGGTCAAAGGTCACAGGTTTTGTGAAAAAAAAAGGTTGAAAATTCATGTTTTTCTCCATATCTTGCAAATGGTTCAAGGTATCTTCATGGAACTTAGTATATATGCTTGTTCCAATGGGCAGTGATTATCTAGGGAAGTTGGGGGTCATGGTTCAAAGGTCAGGGGGTCAAAGGTCAAGGTCAACTCCTCAAAATATCACTACTTTCCTTATATTTATGCAATGCCTGAAGGTTTTTTTTTTTTTAACTTGATGTATGCATGTATTACCCGATATATATTCTGTGGGAAGTTTCTTGCCAAAAGGTCAAAGGTCAAAAGGTCAAAGGTCAAGTGAAAGTGTTGAATTGCACTTTTTCCTCCATATCTCAAAAGTAACTCAAGGTATCATCATGAAACTTACATATTTATGCATGTTCAACCTAACAGTGATTCTCTTTAGAACTGTGAGGTCAAAGGTCAAAGGCCAGGTTTAGATAATGCTATTTTCCCATTTGATACTGAAATTATACTTAATCACAATACCTTGAAAATTACTCAATGCATAAACTTATAAAAGGGTCAAAAGTCAAGTAAAAATCATCAGTTCCCCAAATACCTGCACTCTGACATTTTAATCATTCGTCCAATTGAACCTAGTTCTAGGAAAGTGAACATTCAGCACATTTTTGTGGTAAACCTGTCATTTCAATATTTTGCCAATTGTGTGAAACTGTCATCACACATTGTCAAGACATTGTACTATAGACCTATTAGGAGAACCATGCATTATGGCGGAGGCATATCAGTCGCCGTAGCGATATATCTAGTTTAATAATGATATCCATTTGAACATATGAATGACTCTATGTAGCAGTCCTGGGCAAAGCTTTAATATTTAATGGTATGAGTACAAGACAGTGTAATATATACAGTTGTTGTATGCTAAATGTAGGTCATTGTACTGTGCACAATACATTGCATGTCTTCAATGAATCAAAAGTTATGTATTGTATTACAAAAGTATCTTCAAACTATTCCCTGTTTTCAAAGGATCATATGACAGATCAGAACTGTCTTTCAATGTGAAAGTAAAATGTAATGTGTTCTTATTTCAATGTCTCTAAATCTGCTTTAAAGTAGAAAATAACTCGATAGCCTAGGACCAAAACAGGATGCTGTAACTATATCTTACCTCTTGCTCGGTTGGGCAAGTAGATTTTCATATTGCTGCAGAACATTCACCCGAACATGAATTTTACTTCTTTGAAAAGAATGTCCAAAAATATAAGAAAAGAAAATCACTTTAAGGGCGGAATAAAAAACAATCATTTGAATAAACAGCACACGTTGATCTGCACGCTTAAAACACAGTCACTGTGCTGGTTAAAAGTATTTGGAGCCTGTGCTGGCTACGGGGTCCCCTGACTTGGCGGGGCATTTGCCCTTGTTATTGTGTTTTATAAAGAGAGATTGGTGGGGAGCTGTACACCTTAGTCGACTAATCTGTATTTGACTCTTTTTTCTTTCAAAAGTGGCACTCGGCCGTTATCTCAAGTTATTGTGTTCAAATGCTTTTCCCTGTTATTGTGTGATTTCAATACTTGTAATTAATATTTTATTGAACGTAATTTATTTCCATGACTCTTGTTATGGAGGGACTCCACTGCTATATGCAGGGAGACATTTTCGTTGTTTTGTGTTGTATTGTATTGTATTGTATTGTCTTGGTTGTGTGTTCATTTATGCTTTATACTTTCACAGGTATGATATTTACTTTGTTTCATGACAAATGTTTAGTTTTCAATAAAAACAGAAATACAAAACAAAAAAAAAAAACCCACAGTCATTGGAGTGCACAAACTTACTTCAATCAAGTTTTGGTATTTCTTTTCATTAGGGATTCTTCATGTAAAGTGAAAGTTGCTGAAATGAAAACAAAGCATGTGGCATCACTAAACAGTCATTATATTTAGGCTTCTCTATGGTTGACCTTGGGGGTTTGTAGGGGAAAAAAGTGAAAAAAAGGTGACTTCAAACTTTTTGCATGCTCAATCAGGCAGGCATCTTTTCCTCATTGCTCCAAACGCTAGCCGGACTTTCATTTTCACCGGGCTAGGGTTTCCGGAGCACCTCGCCAATAGTTTTGGACTTGTATCACATTCTATTCCTTGAAAAGGGAAAGAAAACATCTATACACTTGCATCATTGACAGCAGTAGTTGTAGCTATTTCTCAAAGTGTTCAGACAGTGTGTATTAAAACAAGTTGTGGTTCAAGTGGGAAGAAGTACATGTATACCTGGAAAGTACATTTGTACTCGCTGTCATGATTTTTGTATGAATTTTGTGGCGCGACAATGTTCAGTTCCCAGTGTCTGCCCCGATGCATACTCTATATGCTCACTCAGGCTGCGTATCAAAGTCACTTCACTTCTTGCCGCACATGTCATTCTAATTTTTTAGTGTTCCGGGGTTGGGCGTGATGAGAAAAACATACAGCATTTTATGGCGGAAAGCGCACGGTTGATTAGTCATGGCTCCAAATATGGGGGCAATGGTAGAGATGCGAAAAGAGACAAGACGGAGAAGGATATTGGGAGACGAACAGAGAGAGCGGCACATACACAGACACAAGAACAAACATGCACAGAGACAGACAGACAGATATACACACAAAAACAAACACATTTTACAGATAATGAGTATTAAAGTATGGAGTTACAACATAATTTAATACTCTCTGTAATCGGAGCAAGACAAGGAAACTGCATAACAGAAATCCAAATGTTACTGTGTCATGAGGCTTGGCTAAGATGGTTTATCTGAAAAAAAAAAATGATTTGAGAATGTCTTAATAAATGTTGGCAATAAAATTTTTTAAGAATGGCATGATTATACACGTACGATTGCACATAAAAAGACGATTACAATCATCACAATATGAAATGATTGAGTTAATGTTCAGGGTCATGAGTTTTGTGTGCATCAGTCAATTATGTTTGGAGGAAATGGGGATTTTGCAGGGAAAATGGAAAAAAATTGAAAATTTACTACATGTTCAAATGATAATGAGTGAAGAACTGGACTTGTTACGTAAAAGGAAAGCTTCACTCAACAACTGGAAATGTTAAATTTCTGCTCAGAGTACATAATTCAAAACTACTTTGGAATAATATACCATACTTTGGTATGATGGCTGTGAAATACGTCCATGTACAGATGTACATGTACCTCGTTTGTGCATTACCAGAGGTGAAGGGGGCAATGTCCAGGGTTACTGATCAATGTCAAATGGATTTTATCTCTTGAAACATATAAAATGAAGGGATCGTACTCCTAGCGGGATATTGTACTTACACAAGAAGGCATCCCAGAGGACTGCAAACTGTGGTTGAACTACTCTGCTTCCCTATTTAGGCTGTATGTCTCTGGTGTGATCATCATTTCCTTGTTTGTTTAATGCTAAAGGGAAATTTTTGTCATCTGTCCCTCCAATCTCACTTTTCCTTTTTTTTTTTTTCTTCCTAGCTATCTATATTTTCAGGAAACATTTCTCAACACACTTTTCCCTATAAAGCTTTAACAATTTGTTTGTGTATTGTAATGTATGTCAGTGTCTTCTGTTTTATAGTCAGTTGTTTGTACCAAGAGTCGACATCATGAATGAATTGGTTATCATCATCTCTCTTACTCTTTCAAGAGGTGGTATGATTGGCACCTAAAAGAGTTGCAAAAGTAAAAATACAGTTTCCGTAATACCGTACAGACTTATGTCCAAAAACAAAAACAAAAAGATAAAATGGGACCCTCTGCAATGAAAACTTTAAAAATAACGAATCAATCCAAATCCAATTTCAGGGTATGAAACTATTACCCACATCTTACAGAAAACCCCCATTGCTTCAGTGGTCAAAGAGAAATGACATTTTTTAGAGCATGTCAGAAATCCCTTCCCTCCAAGTTCTGTTCATAATTGTGTTCACATTCATATGCAGGATCCAAGTGCTGAACTTGGAAGAGACATGCCTATGACATGCTTTACAATGATCCACATTTGTCCGTGACCACTTAACCAAACTGAATGTTTTTGTTTTTTTGTGTGTGTGCAAAATATAGGTAAGATGTTATATTTTTAGACCCTGAAATAGCATTCAGATAGTTTAATCATATTCATGAAAGTTATCAATGCAGAAATCCAATTGTATTTCGTTTTCTTTTCTTTTCTTTTTTTTTTGGGGGGGGGGGGAGGGGGACATTCTGTATACATGTAGTTCCATTTAAGATTGCCTTCTGCAGAACAAAATGACTACAATGTATATTCATACTTCATAATTTGCTGTGTCATATTGTCAAGAATCACAATTGTCAAGATATGCTTTCAAGAGATATGACTTATACTTAATAGTTTGTCTTTCATTTATGTTTCTGCATAGTACAAGTTAACAAATCATATTAAAAATATGCATCAATTGGTTATATGTGATGAGATTGGGTTCCTTCCCCCTTTGCCCACTCAGCTGAATGTTTATCCCTGAAAATCTGTGCCATTTTATTCTCTATTTGTCTCTTTGTATTCAATTAGATGGTACTTTGGCAGGATTGGCCGCAAAGATGCCGAGAAGAAGTTGATGGGACTGAATCTCCCGAGGGGTACATTCATCGTCAGAGATGGAGAGGCAAATCCAGGTAACTTCCCCCACCCTAACCCCTCCCCTGCCTGTTGGAAATGGAGGGGACTACTAAAAAGCTTTAACCCATTGAGGACGAGTCCCGAGTATACTCGGGCAGGTGTCTATGGGAAATGCTTGTTGTAGCAAAATCAGTCCGTCCTCAACGGGTTAATAGCTTGTCTATACTGCAGTCCCCTCAAAATAGAACCCTCCCCCCCACCCCCCACGCCAAAAAAAAAAATAAAAAAAATAAAACAAAAACAAAAACAAAACAAAACAAACAAACAACAGACAAACAAACAAACAATGGGGGAAAACTAAGGAAACCTTTGCTGCTTGTTGGAAACAAAAAGTGGGATAAAAAGAGAGTGTGCTCTGGATGTACATGTACCACATGCAGGAAAATACAGAAATTAATGGGGGGTGGGGGAGAAAGTGGATCTTAAAAGGCAGTAGATGAAGAAAGGAAATACACAACTTTATAGAAATGCAGAGACTCCAACTCTCCTGTTTTCGATGGGAGATCTCCTGCCGAAAACCCATTTTTGCAAAATCTCCCTTTCTCCCGCTTGAGATTTAATTTCTCCCACCCTGGCTCTTTGTCTCCCGTTGGAAAGGATTTCTTACTTATTTCTATCGTATGTTGAAAAAATAAGCCTTAGATAGCACCAGAGAGCATCTAGAACCCTGGGAATTTCGCGCTTCGCACACATCAAGTTGGAGTCTCCTGTTTGCTAGGGGTTTCAGGCGGGAGAATCTCCAGATCAGAAGGTGCTTGGAGTTGGATTCTCTGGAAATGCATTGTTCAAAATGTATGTTATATTTCTTTGAAAGTATGTGGTAATGTGGGATTCCCTTACACGAGATCTAAGACTCTACAGCTCTGTAAAATCTTGCTTGACAGAGCCAGAACATGGGGTCCAAAATTAATTTCCCTGTACTCTTCTTGTTGCTTTCCCTTCCCCTAGCAACTAGAGACTTAAACAACCATGTCAGCCTCTGCTTTAATTCAAAGAATGAATTTAAAAAAAAATACACACACTTTTAAGTGGGTCAAGACAAAATAATCACGCATTCTGTACAAAGATTGAATGGCAAGGAGGACTGGCAGAGGAATTATTTAAATCAGGCAAAGAAGAAATAAAGATCATTGCAATAGAAGTTAAAGGCACTCAGTCGTGGCGAGTGGTTTGTGCAGCACGGAGACGAACGCAACGCGCTGCCTCCCCCATTCTGTATCAAATGTAGTGACCCCGAATGAGAATAGCGCTGGCTCAATGGGTCAGCGAACAAAACGCGTAGGTCACAACAGCGCTCTCTGTGCTTATCTCCTAACCCAAAATGGCTGTCCGAGCGAGCCACGTGAGCTTCCAAATGGACGCACACACTCAGTGCGCATGCGCATGAAGAGAGGCCAAAAGAGCCATGCGTTTTCTGGCCTCTCTCCTCCAATCACCGCAGCTCGCGGTGACAATATTTGTGTATGATGCGTACACACACATGCACACACACATACACACGCGTCTTCTGGCCTCTCTCCTCCAATCACCGCAGCTCGCGGTGACAATGTTTGTGTATGATGCGTACACACACATGCACACACACACACGTGTCGCAGTGGCAGCATTGTCCCACACGTTTATGGATATACTGACTGTTGTAGCACCGAGAGTCTGGCATTGCGCAATTGCATGCACAAACTTCGGTCGTTTGGAGTTTACGTACCATTAGGGATGGCGATCAGCTGCCTTTAACTCCATTTATGTTAAATTGAGATATTTGTGATTAAAGCTGCTAAAAAAAACCATAGAAAATATTATAAAGTATATGGGATATTTTCAATCATAACTTCAAGAATATTCTTTGCTATTTAATAGCAAGTGATGCATCACTGGAAATGTTTTATTTTGCTCTATGTGATGATGGGCGTCCATTGTACCTAATTTTTTTTTTCAAATTGGCACTTACACTGTTTTGCCATCAAACTCTTCTAACTTGTTATGTTTTCGCACATCTTTATGCTACAAGCATGCACTGAACATGAAGACACACGCACTACATAAAGACAGTCCCAGGAGGATGAGTGGTGATCTTTGACAGCTCAGGGGTCAAAGGGTTAAAGAGCCGTTGATATATTAAATTGCACTACATTTCCAACATGAGCAAAACTCCCCACCTGCCTACAGCATGTCCCATGATCTCTTGTTCTAGTGTAGTTGTTGAGTTCTACATTGGTTTTGATTTCCTGGTTTACAGTTACAATTTATAATAATACAGCCTCCTCCCTGTAGTCAGTGTTGTATATCAAATGCAGTTCTGTAGGATACCTCACACCATTGGTGAGAGTTACTAAGAAAAAAACAAAAACGGAATGTAGTATACAGTATGAAATTTAGCCAATTGAAAGATGATCTCCTCATAAGATCCATCAACTAAGTCTGTGCTTTCAATGTGCATATTGTTGTTCTTCATTCCTTTTTATGCAGAAGAAAATGTGATGAAAACCTACGCATATAGAGTTACTGTTAGTCTTATGTTTATGCTACTCACTAATAGCCATGGTTGTTGTTTTTTATAGTGACGCCATATCTTCATGAATTACTCATATATCCAAGAAACAATTCAAGACAAGATGAAAAGTCCAGAAACACATGACGTAAATCCATTTTCATGACTCACCTACGTCTTGAAAATTTTTGTCAGTGTCAGCTGTGTGCATTCTTTCTTTTTTTTTCTTGCATTGCATCAGACTGTAACAGTGAGCTATTGCTTTTCCTCCATGGAGATGGTGTAAAAAACAACAACAAACAAACATGTTTTGCTGGCATCAAGGCACGCCACATTGATCTTGTGCCATCAGGCTTTGAGTATATTCATGCATAATATATTGATTTTGTATAAAATTATATATATTTATTTTGTGTGTGTATTCATGTCACATAACAAGAGTTATGATTGGTTGCATTAGTACCACGTGTCATAAATTGATTTTATTACAGTTAAAGATTGTGAACTCTTCTTTCACAGAAAATCCTGTGTTACACAGAGTTGAACTGAATCATGTCTAGCCTAGACAAATCAGTGTTATAAGTATGCATTATTGCTGTATAGCAAAGGTACACATGCTCTCTCTTTCTAGCCAATGTACACTCCAAATGCCTAATTTGCCCCCTTTGCAATTCTATTTTACCTGAGCCTGTAGCCTAGGTTGAGTACAACTGCACTGGTGCTCATTATGCATACATTTGTTGTGCTTAATCTACTATTGTGCCTTCAAGTTTATGTAGGCCTACTTCTTGAATAAGTACAATGTATGTTATTGATATTTGATATATATCGAGAGAAAAAATAGTAAGAGTGAAATCTATTTTGAGAATGATTATTTTTCATAAAGAAAGTATTCATATTTGATATATCATAATCATTGAGAAAAAGAAATAGTAACAGAGAAATTTATTTTGAGAATAATTTCTTTTTTCATTTGGAAATATATCTGTTGAGAGAAAGAGTCAGGAGTTTCTCAAATGATTCCAAATGATATTAGAATAGCCACATATCACATTCCGCCTCTCAAGGTTTGAAACTTGTGTGGTGAAACAAAGAGTCATTCTGGGATTCCCTTTCACTCTAGTTAGGTTACACGCAGTTGCCAAACTTGAAGTTTAGCTCCAAAACTTAACTGTCGATGATTAGCTCCACTCATGAATTCACGCTACGGGTCCACACGCGCACCTAAACTTTAAGTTACAACTTACGAGTTTACACCAGAAGTGCGGAGTCTTTGCTAGATGACCTTGTATGCCCATACAAAATAGCGCAGCTGGAGGTTGACCTGGATACAAACATAAAGCGAGGTTCATGCTAACTCACAAGCTCGTTGATTATTGTGTCCACAAGGAGCGAAACTATGAGTGGGTACCCCCCGTGGCTCGTGGAGAGAGTGTAAACCCTGAGATGTATCTTGGTTCTAATCATCGACTATACTGTAAGATTGCTAACTTTCGAGTGCGTCCACACGGTGCTGAACTATATACAAGCTAATCATCAAGAGTTAAGTTTTCGACCTAAACTTTAAGTTTAGGAACAGCGTGTGAACCTAACTTCTGTTTTCACGGAATGTCTTGGGGTTCTTGTTACCATATGAAGTCTACTTTATATTATAGATCAATCTAGCCATGATGGTCGGAGTATGAGACCAAACTATCTCACAAGTTGCTATTTTAATCAACACTGAACCAGTCATGTTGCTAGAGGCAGTAGGTGTAACGTGTTGTGATAATTAAATGACTCATACATCTACAGTGCCGACCGCGGGAAACGTCACGCTTTTCCGAGATCTGGACGAGGCCACTGACGCGTATCCCCGCGGGTACCCGCGGGTATACGCGTTCAGTGGACGAGTCCATCCGCCCGCACGGATAATCCATCCTCGGGAATTTGCGTCTCGATTGACGCGGGTTGGACGAGGGTGGACGAGGGTGGACGAGGGTATTCAAGGGCACATTCCCGTTAAGCTTTATTTTGACCGCTCAATCAAAATACATTTCATGGAGTTCCGACTTTGCCCATTTTCATCAAATTCCGATTTCAGGGGCTTCTTTTCGATTTAATCACACTCTGATGTCCACTGCCTTGATTGTTCGCTACTTTCTAAAGAAGTACACCTGCGGAAGTTGTGCACATGCGTTCATCACTCAAGTATCAATAATTTTATTAGAACATATCGACATCGGTTACGATCATCTCGCTATTCACGACTTTTAACGACCTGCGCCACCAAAATTTCATTGCTGAAAATTCGGTGGCCCAATCGGGCTACAAAAAAAAGTCGGATGTTTGCCTTTACTTTTGAAAATGAACAGCGGTAACAGTCGGCTCCGTAAGACGCAAAAATGAATGTCGCATGTTTACTTTTGATTTTAGAAATGAATCACGGTGACATTTGACTCCGTATGATACTGGAATAAATACCGAATGTTTGCTTTGGCGTTCGGAAGTGAATGATAATATTCAACTCCGTAAGACGATAAGATAAATGCCGGATGTTTGCTCTTACGTTCGAAAGTAAATAGCAATAACATTCAGCTCCGGAAGATGCTTGAGTAGGCTATATGTCGAATGATCCCTTTGACGTTCGGAAATGAATAACAAAAATATTCAACTCCGTACGATGATAAAATAAAAGACGGATATTTGCTTTTACTTTCGAAAATAAATAGCAATAACATTCGGCTTCGGAAAATGCTAACATAAATGTCAGATGATTGCTTTTACGTTCGGAAGTGAATAGCAGTAATATTCTGCTCCATACGATGCTAAAATAACTGTTGGATGTTAGCTTTTAGATTTCGAAATGAATAACAGTAACATTCAGGTGCGTTCGGTGGTAAAATTAATGTTCAATGATTGCTTTGATGTTCGGAAATGAATAACAATGACATTCAACTCCGTATATACGTTTATAAAATATACAATGTATATCTGATGTTTGCTTTTACGTTCGGAAGTAAATAGCAATAACACTCAGCTCCCGAAGATGCTAAAGTAAATGTCGAATGATCCCTTTGACGTTCGGAAATAAATAACAAAAATATTCAACTTCTTACGATAATAAAATGAATGACGGATGATTGCCTGTACTTTCGAAAGTAAATAGCAATAGCATTCGGCTCCGGAAGATGACAAAATAGATGTCAGATGATTGCTTTTACGTTCGGAAGTGAATAGCAGTAATATTCTGCTCCATACGATGCTAAAATAACTGTCGGATGTTCGCTTTTAAATTTCGAAATGAATAACAGTAACATTCACCTGCGTTCGATGGTTCGGAAATGAACACAATAATATTCAACTCCGTGTATACGATGATAACATAAATGTCTGATGTTTGCCTTTATGTTCAAGAGTAAATGGCAATAACATTCAGCTCCGGAAGATGCTAAAATAAATGTCGAATGTTTGCTGTGACGTTCGGAAATTAATAACAAAAATATTCAACTCCGTATATACGATTTTGCGTTCGGAAGTGAATAGCAGTAATGTTCTGCTCCATACGATGCTAAAATAACTGTCGGATGTTCGCTTTTAAATTTCGAAATGAATAACAGTATATACATTCAGCTGCGTTCGATGGTTCGGAAATGAACACAATGATATTCAACTCCGTGTATATGATAACATAAATGTCTGATGTTTGCTTTTATGTTCAAGAGTAAATAGCAATAACATTCAGCTCCGGAAGATGCTAAAATAAATAACGCATGTTTGTTGTGACGTTCGGAAATGAATAACCAAAATAACTCCGTATATACGATGATAAAATAAATGTCTGATATTCGGTTTTACGTTCGAAATATAACAATAACAATCAGCTCCCTTCGACTTTCGGAAATGAATGATAATAATATTCAACTCCGTACGATGTTTAAATGAATGTCGGATGCTTGCTTATAATTTATATTGCTATGTACTTTCGCAAATAAATAGCAATAACATTCGGCTCCGGAAGATGCCAAAATGATTAATGTCACATGATTGCTTTTACGTTTGAAAGTGAATAGCAGTTACATTCTGTTCCGTACTATGCTAAAATAAATGTCGGATATTTGCTACATGTGTATTACATTTCGAAATGAATAGTAACATTTGGCTGCGTTTGATGGTAAAAAACAAAACAAAAACAAAACAAAACACACACACACACACAAAACTGTCTGATGTCTGCCTTGACGTTCAAAATTCGGCCCCGTACGATATGATGAAATAATTGTCAGATGACTCATTTCACTTTCGCAAGTGGACAACAGTGACATTCGGCTCCGTACGATGATAAAATAGATGTCGGATGTTTGCTTTTATATTTGGAAATGACTAACTGTTAAATTCTGCTCCGTATACGACAGAGCTGCCAACCTTTCGAAGCACAAATTAGTACTCAGCAGCTCCAAAATTCGTATTTTCCACCAGAATTCGTATTTTTTTCAATCTCCCTCTTTTTGCTATGAGGCCTACAGGCTCTAAACATAACGTTATGACACATGCCGAAGCATCCAGCTGGTCACCAGCACGATAAAGATTCTAAACTACGCAATGTTCAGCGTTGATTGATTGCTTTCTCGCAATGTGTACAAGTGCAAGTTTATACCTCCAAAATCTTTCTGGGCTGATTATGGAAGCTTCCATTTTCTAGCAGGGGACGGGGAATGCTTGATCTTCTCAAGAGAGCTTCTGTGTGAGCGGATGCAAAACTCTGTTCTGTGTTTCCAATTATGTACTATCAAAACATAATCATGCGTTGTTTTCAGGCTTTTTTCATTTTATTGGATTTTAAACATCAGTATTTTTCGAAGTATTCCAATTCCTTTTCCCCTGACTGGAATCGGAAAGTCTGCTATAACGATGATCGCAAAATGCCGCGCTGTGTGTGGAAGCGCCGATGTGGTGCAAACACGTGGCTTCATTTTCAAGTTTAAATGAATGCGCCATGTGCTCCTGCCTATAAGAGGTTACTGCAAGTTCGATGGATCGAATGCGCCATAGCTGAGCTGAGCTGAATGGCTTGTTTACGGTAAACATGCAATTTACGTTCGATATGAAGAAATCATTACGTCTTTCACGAGGGAAAAACACACAAAACAAACAAACAAACAAACAAAATACACCCACGAACGAATGTTGATAGCCAAAACTTTGAAAAGTAATAAGCAGTTTTGATGCGCGTGAACTGAAATTAATTGTCATTACACGTTGTATTTTGCTGTCTAACCAGGTGATGACTGCATCTCATTGGACCTTCTCGTAGTGAATTTGTCTGGGCATACGAGACCTTTCATGTATTTCTGTGATTGCATTTTTAATTGACTAAATAATCAATCCTTTTGTTATTGTTCAGGGAACATTAGATATTCGATCAAGTACACTATAATCGACTCTTCGATGTTCCCTACTATGCGCCAAAAGAAAGGCTATAGACATAGAACCATGATATCTTTGGAATTTTTCCTTTAATTCAACTAATGAGCTGGTTCTTCGATCGATATTTCCAGGATACTTACACGCTGTTTATTCCAATGCGCGCATTCTTTCGTCTGGCACGCACCTGGGTGTGGCACCTGCTTTTGTGGAAATTTCCACAAGGGAGAGGGGTGGGGTGTCAAGTTTCTTCGAGCCGAAGAGACTGCATACACAATCTCTTCGCTTTTATTTATTGTCATTCGTGTTTTCGCCTTATTCTTTGCTGATATTGAACATTTAGATTTAACTTTACGAAAGTTGCTATAGCACATGGTTCGTTTTGTTGTGAGGTGTACGTAATTTCTTTTTTTTTAATCATTCTTGAGAGGGGAAAGAAGAGTAAGGGGGAAAGAAGACTAGAGGGAAAGGGAAATAAAACAAACGTCACGTACGCTGAGCATTCACAGGAAGCCGTCTTTTTACACCAGTCACCAGCATAGTTATCATCACTATCAGACATCACTCGAGATCATTTTAGCCTTTTCCTATGATCAACATTAAGAAACACGCATAATCCCTCGAGATAAATACCTAGGAAACTCAATAATAAATACAAAGTATCAACACCTCCCAACAACACAAACATTTAGAAAAGACAGCAAATAGCACATCGAAGCGACTGGGATCAAACTCCGTCGCTTCGATTGCAGCGAAGCGGAGAAATCGCCGTTACGAAAATAACAGTGCGAGACACTAAGAGAATTACGTTTAAATACTTCAAAGTATAAAGGGAACAGATAAAGTGATATAAAATGTAAGAAATCGTACTAAACGAGGTGTGAGAAACGACGGAAATAAAACGAAGTTTAGTAGTAAGCTTAGGCCCTAGCAAAAGTTTTGCAGCACCGAAAGCTACGCGAAAATAAACACACATATAAAACTCGGTATTGCGACGAGATCCTATGGGATCAAGTCAATAAACGATACAAAACAAAGGAAATTGATTCATTTTGACGGGAAAATAGTTTGTTATAAGTATTCTGTTATATGAGATCTCCTTTAATAGGCCTAGAAATAATCGAGTTTCCACGATACTCTGGAAAGAAAGTTCGAACGCTTTTCACCTGCACATATACTGCAGAGGGCAGTGCACATCAGTCATCAATACACGAACAGAAACTCACCTCTACAACTTCCTCGCAGAAAATGATGCAATAGCGTTATAAAAAAAAACAGACAACACTCTAAAAATCATTTCGTACTTGGGAGGCAAGGGACAAGAGGATGAAAAGAAGAGAAAAAGAAGCAGACATTGCACAACGGGACGCTTTCACCCCGCCTCATACGGTACTGTAGTGGCAGCTGGCTAATTGGGATACCACGGCGATCCATGTAAACATCCAGGGTCCGTAGGCGACAGGGATTCACGCGCGCGAAGTTCTGTTCGGTGTACACAGTACGCAAGCAGCGATATGCGTGTGCGCACATTTTTTCTATTCAGCGCTTTCCACATACGGTGCGTACGCGTTGCATCGATATCCCAGCTGAATACAGATAACATGGCACATGCGACGAGCGTTTGCTATATTTTTACCCATTATTTTGCCCCACTGTGAATTCGTACTTTCTAAGGACGTTTTCATATTGTCGTATTCCCTTCGATTTTTCGTATACGAATTTTTCGGAACGGTTGGCAGCTCTGGTACAATGCTAACATAAATAACAGATTGTTGCTTTCACATTTGAAAATGATTAATGGTATACATAGGCTCAGTATGATGCTTAAATAAATAGAGGATGTTTGCTTCACATTCGGAAATCAATAAGGGTAACATTCAGCTCCATAAGATGCTAAAATGAATGTCGGTTGTTTGCTTTTATACAGTGTATTTGAAAATGATTAACGGTAATATTCGGCTCCGTAAGGTTCTAACATACTATAGTAAATGTTGGATGATTGCTTTTACAATCAGAAATGAATAGCGGTAACTTTCGGCTCTTTACAATGCTAAAACAAACAATCTGGAAATGCTCCCACTTTCTCATCCCAAAAGTAAGCTATGACCACCTAATAGCATAGGCATCAACTTTTATAATTATCTTTATATAAGCCTATTTGCTAAATCTTAGAATTCAGAATAATGGTGATTGAGATGATCTACTTTTGTATTCATTTATTTTAGACATGGGTACCTGTCACGTCAGTAATGCTTAATAATTGTTTTTAGTAGGACCGATTTAGTTTTTCCTATGTTTTTCTTGATTTTTTTGGCCACCAAAAAAAAAAATAGAAATCAATGATTTTGGTGGTCAAAAATAAAAATTAGTTTGGAGCCCTGCGATATCATTGGGCTCATCATTACTTAATCTTTCCCATGATACGCTAATATTTATATCATCAATCTGCCGACGTCATCCGACAATTCATGATTCAAACCTTTTTTTTTTCATCGTCCGTAACCCAACTTTGAACACAGACAGGGTATTCTTTCTCATTCTAGAGTAATGAAGGAGCGCACTTTCGGCTGTGATCTAAGTCCTATTATCATCATGAGTTCATGTCGCCGTTTAGTGATCTAAACTTCAGCTTTGCTGAACTGTTCAATGTCTTGAGCAGGAAGCGAAAACAATGGCTGGACTAAGGAACCTTCGTTTCAAAAGGGGGAAATAAACAACACTGAAACCGAACAAGCCGGCCGAGCATTGTTTAGGTTAACCACGCGTGGTGATAATCGCGCCCATTGATCGCTCTGTCCAGCTGGCTTAACCCTATTCTAACTGGGAGGAGTTTTTACTGGGGGTGACCCCCCCCCCCCCCCCCCCTTCAGATCTCGGCCACCGATCGCGCGATCGCTGCGAAATTTTTCCTGAAGATAGAGCTGGATGTCAACTACAAGATTACATGGTCATACAATAGAAAAATATTGCCTTTCTATTTTTAATAAATTGATTATGCAAAGTTGTGCATGAAATCATATTTTCACCTATAACTCCATAAAAAAGACTGAAGTACTGCTAAATTTTTGTGTCAAAATTCCTCAAGACATATAAACCAATTTTCATTTAAAAATAAAGCACAGTCAAAACCAATTTCTTTTGTTTTTTATTGTTTTGTTAATTTCTTATGTATTTTATTGATTGTTCGACCTTGTGTTTTCTGTTGTTTTTCAAAATTTGTTGCAGGCACTTTTTCAGGCTTATCTACACTATATAGAATTGATTAATTTCAATGGTTCAAAGATGAAATACTATAATTTATATCAATTTAACCCCAAAAACACAATTTACATTCAATTTGCACACGATATCATGAATTTGAGCTGTTTTCCGGTTGACATGCATTTGCATAACATTACGTAACTTCAGAACGGTGTACTCAGACGTCGCAAATTTGGTCTCAAAATATGCGGAAGACTTCAATGAAAAAAGTTGTGAAACGACGCGGCAAAATCTTTGCGCGTTGCAGAATCGTGACGCGAAACGTGGGGGGGGGGGGGGTCAATTTGACCCATTTGACCCCCCCCCCCCCACCCAGTTAGAATAGGGTTAAGAGTATGCATATTGACCAAAAATAGTCAGAGGGATGCTAATTTACTCTTACAAGCTATCGCTACTATTTAAGTTGAAAACTGGAACTTTCTGAAAGGTTAAAGATGATCGTAAAATCAGTTCTGGCTACAGGATTTTATTATAATTATAATAGCATACAACATGTACCAAGTTTTCATCGTTTACCTGTCTTATCACTCCAAAGCAGTTCAGCTTAACTGTTGGCTTATAGAAGTGATCATCAATCGGTAAGGATTAGTCAGATGAATTCATGAATTCACCTTATGCATCACGGCTAATCGAACTATTCAACATCGTTGAAGTAACCATACTTTTTTATTTTCATAGTTCAAACTATTTCTTAACATTTATATGCAAAACGAAAGTACTCTACACGTTTTTCAAAATGCTCAGATGGGTAATGAGTCAATTCCACAAAGATTGCATTACAGCAACCTTTACTGACCTAAACAAGTTTTCTATAGAGCTATCAGTTCTATTATAATGGCATTCTGATAACTTCGACTGCGTTTTGAACTCGTACCGAGCACAGCATTCAAAACAACGGGTTCCTCAGGTCCTCTTTAGGTACTGGTATACTTGCTAAAAGCATTCTCTTTAGCTTCCATTGACAACAACATGCCATGGGAGGAGAATGGAAGCGATCAACTTTCTCGGTAAATGAGGCTTTTCGTATATAGCACACATTGCGTGCCTCTTTCTTTTTTCTGTTTCTGTTGTTTCAAACTACACTGCAGCCGACACACAACACAAACACACCAAAGTTTACATTCAGGCAACCGTATTTTGGTATTGGTTAGAATCGAATTATATCTGTCTTGTGATTGGCTAATTATCTGTAGCAAAAACAAAACAAAACAAAACAAAACAAAAACAAAACAAACAAACACAAAAATGCTGAAAACTGCTTATCGAATATCAGTGGCGTGCCAAAGGAGTAAAATGGAGTCTATACTCTAAAGGGGCCTGAGCTTTTGATTCCAGAAGAATCTTCGTCAGAGGCAAAATGATAATCAGGCAGGGAAAGCAATCACATTATAAAGAAGTTCACACAACACGAACAGTCAGGGACAGGCTAGGGACACGGAACAAAGAAAACAAAAGGAGAGGATGGGAGGTCATGGGCAAGGAGGCCAACAGTTGAAGGGAGGGGGATTAAAGCAGGAGGGTGGATAGACAAAAGGCATAGGAGGGTCAGTGATAATCCTGAATGCCACGGGGGTGCATCCATTTAAGAATGAATTTTCTCACACACCCAAGCTGTCGCCATTTATGTGTGTGCGATGAAGCGTTAACGCCGTCGCTAAGCAGGACTGTTGCATCGGGGGGGGGGGGGGGGGGGGGGGAACGGGTTGTGAGCTTGAACATAACCTGAACTTTAAGGGCGATTTTCTTTTTTTTTTCTTTTATGACTTCTAGGGATGCGGAAAGGGGTTATTTTATATATTATTGTAAAGATAAAACTATACAATGTATGTAGAATTCAAGTATTTATATATACATGTGTAGACATGCCTAAAATTTCGTTTACTGCGACATACGCATTTCGACCGAGCGCATCACGACCTGTATGGACTACGCACATGACAGGATTGTATTCTTTTATCTTGCGCTCTGCTTTTGTGGGAATTTCTTCAAGCATAGGTGTCAGGTTTTCCTACGTTACGTCTGCGGTCATTAATTCCATAATTGTTAGTTTGTCTGCTTTCTTATTCTGTGTTTTATGCATTTTACTTGAACTTAAAGGTCTAGACATTTCGTTTGCTAAATGCACGCGAGTCACGTTGCATTGTATGATGTATTTTGTTTCGTTGACCATTCATGAGAAGCGTTTCTTTGAGCAAACTCTCTTTTCACACCAAAATCACTTATAGAAGGTAATCATCCACATTGGTTATCAAAATAATAATTCCGTCATTTTCCTTTCGTTCAGAAACAGGAATCAGAATTCTCAACACGTCATCCACATTGGTTATCAAAGCAATTCCGTCATTTTCCTTTCGTTCAGAAACAAAAATCTGTTATTCTCAACACGTTATTACAAAAATTACATCTCACAGCGATAATAGGGCCTACTAGAACCAACTCATCGCAGCAAAATGACACATTACGGTTACGAGGACATACACAATGCTTGAACAAATTACTTTGCTTCAAAATGTAGAAACAGATGAAGTGACATAACAAGAGAAAGGGCGCACCGAAAGAGGTACACTGTATCAAGATCAACTAAGATAAACTCTAACACAAAAGAAGAAGAAGGAGGAAACTATTCCCCCCCCCCCCACACACACACACGCACACACATACACACAAACGAGTAGATACACAAAGGTCATATGTTTACCTTTGGGAGCAGTGATTTAAAAGATGTTTTAGATATCACATGTGATGCATAATAGGTCCGTTGTGCAAAGCATCCTACATAATTTTTTGTAATAAAGCCTAGAATATAAGGAGATATCAGTATTTCTCTTATAGATTGTAAAGAACCTTCGGAATTAGGACCTTTGTTTCATTTTCGGATTAACGAACCTTCGGCATAACGAACCTTATTTCATTTTTTGATAAATGAACCTTTGGAATAACAAGTTACAAACCTCATATTTTCGGATTAACGAACCTTCGGAATAGCAAACTGTAACCGTTCACATAGTGTACTGTATTTTCGATCATACGGATTCAATTTTTTTTTTTTCCAGCGGTTGTTTCTATCCCTATAACTCACATGGGGGTTTTGTTTCATGTACGTGGTGAATTAATACGCCTTTAACGCAAGAGCAAAAACATGGGAAAGTTTGAATGCTTTTCACGTGCACATCGTCACATAAAGAGAATCAGGTGCTGACGGACCATAGAAGTGTCTCAAAATCAATACTGCCATGCAGCTTGCACCAAAATCACAATTCTGATAGGTATTATCCCGTAACAGGGGCGGATCCAGGAATTCCGTAAAGTGGGGGCGCGTTTACAAAATTAAAGGGGGGCGCACGCACCCCTCCCCCATTTTTTTTTTTTTTACATTTCTTTTGTTTCAACAACAAAAAAAAAAATAAATAAAGGGGGGGGGGGGCGGGCGCCGGTTGCGGTCCTCCCTGGATCCGCCCCTGCGTAACCAAGTAAGTTTGAGAGAGAAAAGTTTGAGCCAAAAACACAGCGTTGACAAGTACTACCACAAATTGCATTTTAAATATGGTATATAGTACACAGTACGAGAAAGTATACAGCACGAGATCTCTAGTTTGATTTTCATTTCGCTTCGAATAGTAGACGAGCAGTGACAATCCGTCAAAGTGCAAACTACAGCTAGGGCCTAGCGGCACAGTTTACAGGTCTACCTTCTGTTCACTGCATGGTACACATAAACAAGAACAAAAGCGTTTTCTTCTTTTGCATGTTAGCATGGGGACGATAGTGAATTAAGTTCACCAAGATTCAATGTTTGTAAACAAGAAAGCAGCGCGTAGCAAAGACCTCAGATCGTTGTTATAGCACACGTGCATCTATTGCGGTAACATTTTAATCAACGCACTAACACCATCTGAACATACTGAACGATCATGCCACACAATCACTGTGAAGGGGAAATGTTCAGCAACAACAAGAGCACGAGTATGTAGCCTACCATATACTGTACGCGCATTCATTCCGTGAGTGCCAAATACAAGCTAGAAACACACGCAATAAAGAAACATTGCAAGTTCATGAACTGAGGGACTTTTTTTTTTTGTCTTATATCTTAACAAGATAAAGACGTTGTGATTTCGGGTGCTGTTCGTTATTCCGAAGGTTCGTTATTCCGAAGGTTCGTTTATCCGAAACACATAAATTCCCTAAACCATAGAGGTTCGTTAATCCCAAAACGAAAAAAGGTTCGTTAATTCGAACATTTGCGGCGTTATTTCGAAGGTTCGTTAATCCAAAAATGACATAGGGTTCGTCATTCCGAAGGTTCGTTAATCCGAAAATGAAATAGGGTTCGTTATCTCGAAGGTTCGTTGATCCGAAATGATATAGGATCCGAAATGATATAGGGTCCGTAACGAACCTTCGAAGTAAGTCGAGCTTTGTTTCATTTTCGGATTAACGAACCTTCGGAATAACGAACCTTATTTCATTTTCGGATTAACAAACCTTCGGACTAAAGAACCTTACTAACGAACCTTCGGAATAACGAGCTGTAACCGTGATTTCATATCCAATTTGTTTAATTGGACCTTTTAAAAGCTATGATTGTATCGAATCATTGAAATGAAATTTAACGGCCTTCTGTCCGCCGTATCAAAAGTGTGATGATAAAGGGGATGTGCGCATTGTCATTCGAAATACATGTAACTACATGTAACTCTACATTTAAGTAATTAGTCTGATTATTATATAGCAACTGATTTTGGGATTGATAGTCACTACTGACAGTTTTTATTCTCGTAAACGGCACCTGTCAATCTCACAGGCGTCAAGTCGAAGCACTCACACGTCATGAATTGACCATAACGTAAAAACGACAGAACTCTACACACAAGAGTTCTGTGATAAAAACACGCTGGGCACACAAGATGAGTATGTTGGAACCACATGGCGCACTCACTGCTGGCAGGGCAAGCACGTGCTTTGCTCATCGAACTGATCGTTTTTAATATCGCTGCACAGCAGAGATTCGTATTCCAATGCACAGTAGGCTTACTCTCTCTCTCTCTCTCTCTCTCTCTCTTTCTCTAAAAAAAAAAAAAAAATGAAAACATTCACACTTGAAGGGGTGGATACATTTAAAACGGAGTCAATTTAGAGTGAAATTGGAGTGAATTTTGAGTGAAAATGTTCATTTTCACTCGGAGTGACCTCCGGGATCACTCGAAGATTTTGGAGTGCTATTGATGTAGCGCGATTCCGCTGCTTAAATGCATTCAGTTTTGCTCATAATCATTAATTTCATCCTTCTTTTTTTTTTTCTTGGAAAGCAAGCACTCCTTAAAGAGGGAAAACCCCGATTGGACAAATTGCGACGTAAACATGCATTGACATAGTTATGTGATACGTATAAACAATTTATCATGAAAGGAGAGAAGGGTACCTACAGTACATGTATCCAAGATAAACATTATGCATGCACGTGTAGTACCACTTCTCGGGGACTCGAGTGAAGTTCAACGCAGCTTTGTTGATTACATAATGCCACTCTGGTGGTTTCGCCATACCCTTCTCTCTCTCCTACGTTTTCTTTGTTTTCTCCCTCTCTTTGTCTTTTTTTTCCCCTACAAATCGTGTACTTTAAGAATAGACAGACGGTGTTAAACTTCAACTCAAGTGGCTTCTTAAGATCTGCGCCTCTTTCATCCATCTTAGGGACCGTGACACTATTGTGAATGACACAATTAAAAGCATCACACAAGGACTTTCACGCCTCGTTAGACCTTTAAGACTCAGATCTTTTTCTTTCTTTTTATGTGTGTGTGTGTAGACGTGGACGCCATTGGGAAATATCAAGCTCGAGACAATAAGTGGCCACTTACAATATAATGACCGACCGATGTTGAAGGTAGATTAAATCAGTAACTAAGTCAGAAATTGGGGAACCAGTAAATAAATAGGCAGCGATCGACACTTCGACGGTTTGCCAATCTAATGTGCAGCGATCGACGTCGAAAGTGTCAATCAAATACGTTATTTACGGTCGACGTCGAAGGTTGATAAAATCAGTAAGCAGCGATCGATGTCGAAGGTTGATAATCGGATGGGTGCTGTTCGTAATATTCCGAAGGTTCGTAATTCCGAAGGGTCGTTAAATTCGAAACACACAAATTCCCTAAACCTACAGGTTCGTTAATTCGAACGTTTGTGGCGTTATTCCGAAGGTTCGTTATTCTGAAGATTCATGAATCCGAAAATGAAATTAACGGAACAATATACCTTCTGAATAACGAATCTTCGGACTAGAGAGCCTTCGGAATAACGAACATCGGAATAATAGCTACCGATGTGTAAGGTTGATGAAATTATTAAATAGCGACCAATGTCCAAAGTTGATTAGGTCATACCGTCCGACGTTAGTGATCGAGAAAACTATAAAGTAGCGGCTGATGTCGAAAGTTGATAAAATAAGGACATTTAAATCAAATAGGTATAGCGTCCATAATGTCGAGATCAAACAAAATTGAGCAGCAACGAAGTGTCGAAGGTTTATGCAATCAACTTGGTATCGCACGACGTCGAATGTTAAGCAAAATTATCTGATTTATCCGACATTTGTTTTAGCATTGTAAAGAGGCTAAAGTTACCGTTATTCATTTCTGATCGCAAAAGCAATCATCCAACATTTACTAGTATTTTGACACCTTACGGAGCCGAATGTTACCGTTAATCATTTTCAAATGTTAAAGCAAACAACCGACATTCATTTTAGCATCTTACGGAGCTGAATGTTATCCTTTTTCATTTCCAAACGTGAAAGCAAACATCCGCTATTTATTTTAGCATCTAACTGAGCCGATTGATACCGTTAATCAGTTCCAAATGTAAAAGCAACAATCTGTTATTTATTTTAGCATCGTTCGGAGCAGAACATTACCGTTATTCATTTCCAAATTTAAAAGCAAACATCCGACAATCATTTTAGCATCGTACGGAGCCGAATGTTACTGTTTTTTCATTTTGAACGTCAAGGCAGACATCAGACATTTACTTTACCATCAAACGCAGCTGAATGTTACTGTTCTTCATTTCGAAATGTAATAGCAAATATCCGACATTTACACTGTTAGAACGCTGTGTAAAATTTCGTTGTTTAAAATATTGTTGTTTAAAATTCTAAACAATGTTGTTTGAATATAGAAAATCGCAGCTTGATTGCCTTAAACAGCGGTTGTTTAAAAACAATTCGGAATGATTGATGTGATAGTCATGAACCAATCAGCGGGCCTGCATGTATATCCTTCGTCGCAATCGATCGCCGCCGCGCCGCCGGGCGGTGCCACCGCGCCTCACACACACACGTACATATATCACACGTTTATGTACGTATAGCTATACAGTAGCGCGGCTATTCATCATGATGGACGGCGGTGACGATGACTGCAATGCAGCTAGGAGTCACGAACATTTTCAGCAAATGGGGTCTAGCTATAGAAGAACTTTGCCAGTCATTCCAAGGTATTTATTTATTTAACTGATAGTTACATCGCTTCATGCCCATCTGTAATTTGCATGATGTATGAAGCTAGTCACGGCTCACGCTTTGGGTTCTTGGCCGGGCTGCGCTACGCCTCGCCTTCATGCATGTAACGTTAGATCTAACAAACTGTTAATGTTAACGTTAACGTAGGTCGTCTGTACCGGTACGTACATTATGTTTTTCAACCAACTCGTGCTTGAATAACGAACACTTGCATAATTCAATCCTTACATACATTTTCAAAACTTCACATCAAAAATACGAATTTCTTTTACAAAAACTAATCATCTAAACCAGCGTACGGAATATTCCCATTGTTGACACAGAACAGTAGCCTATTCGTTTTACAGTACTGTAACAGGCACCGTATCACATCATGCACAATTTATAGGCGCAGTGTCCGAGTTCAATGATGTAGAAATCTAACAAGTTAGTTAGGCATAGCCACGGTCTAACGTGACGGTTAGGGCCTAGCTATAGGCAATGCTAGGACCTAGTCAAGGGCTAGGGCCTATATTTTAGACTGCTAGTGCTAACTAAGTTCATAATTACACAATGACCTGTCTCGATCATTTCCTACCTCATAATTTAGAACTTATGGTCGGCTGTATGATAGCCCTACTACATCGACCACCCTTTTGTAATAAACCGACCGTGTGTTAATTGGCGCACTGAACGCTTTATTAGTACGCACTTCACTGCACGCAAAGCACATAAAAATGGATTGGCTTTGACTGTTGATGAGGATGGTGTGGGAAAACGCGAAAATTCACCGTTCATTAACAAAGTTAATGGTTTTAATCAAGGACAAAATTTCGAATGAATATTTTCACCGAATCGTAATGTAATGTCTATAGATCCTTCTAGTATGGAAGTTTCTAAAAAGCTTCGTACAACACGGTGCTCATACAACTCGGTTTGCGTGCATTGTCAATGCAAAAACAGCGGTCGATCTCAATAAGGAGCTTTACCGCGGGGAGCTGAAACGAGGCCCCGCAAGTTCGACGGCGATATTTTTGCACTGAAACTTCGAATCAAAAAGGGAACAAAGGCATTTACTGATAGCCTAGCTCTGGATTTTCTCAATCACGTAGGTCAAGTTTTTATTTGCATGAATTTCAGTGTTAAATATTCTTATCAAGCAAATAAACATTAGGCGGTCGATGGGTAGTAGGTCCAACCGTACAACCAAAATCTACTGTAAACATAACGAACCCCCTAAAATCCAATACTAAAGTGCAAGTTAAGTTCTGCTACTTTTGCTGGAACAATTCATTCTGTACTGAGCATCATTGCCATCAATGATGCTCGATGAATTAAGGTCTACGTAAGCTTCCAGTAGAAAAAAAGGCCTAGAACCCCTATAGAAAATGAAGATAAAGACAGAAAACAGATTGTGGTGTTTTTAACGCACAATATAGTCTATGCACCACACGTACCACCTTAGTAGAGTTCTATTTGTTTCGTGTAGGTAGGTGGTTTGGAACCAACTTTTGGCACTTTTGTCACTTTTGAATAAGTTTCTATGCAAAGATTAGGAGCTTTCTTCTCAGTCTGTCAAGATTTCCATGCCAAACGAAGCACATTGTGCAAATTCACACAAACTGGTGAGAAAAATGTTTATAGAATGAACATTTTTGCAGAAGCTAATGATCATGCATAATTCACTCCATGTTTTTGTTATTAACTTTAGTATTATATTTTTTTTCCATTTGGTTTATCATTCTTTCTGGGCCACCCTTAATATGATTACAAATGCAATCTTGTTCGCTAATTTGTACAGATCAAGCAAGACTTCAGCCAGGAGATCATGGCTGAAGACAGGATGTTTGCAGCATGGCCATGTATGCTGACAAAGTACTCTAGTATGGGGAATCAAGATGTCTATCGTAGCAAACGCTGCTTATTCGTCACACGGGTGACACCGATGGCCTTTCCCAAGGTACATTTTAAATAGTATTGCTCTGTGTAGAGATTATCTACAGCCCCAGTACCACCCTTTCCTTTTTTGCATTTCAGTTGAGGTGAATTTATTAACAACATTAACAAAATACTTACAGTATGTACATGACTATATTAAAAAAAAATTTTCGATCGAGAAATTCATTCAATGCTTGTTAATTAATTTCTAAGACTTTCGCAAAAACCTGCAAAAACTGAAGTGGATCTGTAATTTCAAAGCCAATATCAAAGAGATCATCCGGGCTCTTGATGACTCTGCTTTGTCCATCATTCAACTTGCATGTCATGTTCCCGTATTTGGTTTTGTTGCCGATTCGACATTCCCCTTTTCTTCTCCACTGCCTGATCAACTCACATGATAATCAAGCTTTTGTCATTATAGGATAACATTAACAGAGAAGTCTTTTATGAACTATTGAAGTTTTTGCATTCTTTTTCCTACTACTTGGAATAAAAATCACTGGACCTTGAACATCCCTTGCTCTTGCTAATCTAATTAAGATATATTCATATCAACTGATCTTGCTTTATGCAATGCCAGAATATGACATGAACCTCCTGCAAAAGCCCAAATGTCATTCATATTGCAATAGTCTTTGTTAAGCACTTAACAGTAGAGCAAGATTATTCTTATTAAGGCACTGGCTGTCAACACCATTCAACTTTCTTTCATCCAAGTTCATGGTAACTCTGATTGTTGTTTTGTAGAATAGCATGAAGATTATTAAAGCATTATAATTCTAATGCTTGGCCTTACAAGTTTGGCTCTACTCATCCACAATTACTTGCCGTCTTGGTAGTAAATGCCGTTGCCAGAATCAGTCTCTCATTCAAAATGTGTAGTATTTTCTACAATACCCTCCAGACAACTTTAAAACAGCCCCCCCCCCCCCCCCACACACACACAGTTAGTAATCCTGGTTGCAATCAAGTACAATATAAGTACCTAAGCTAGCATCTGAATATGAGCTGATACTTGTCAGCATTTCTCTTTATCAGCCTTAATTGTGTTATTTTTAAAGGGTATATTTGTACTTATCATTCAAAATACTCCCCCTGTGTCATACATTTTGCTCCACAGAGGAAAAAGAGACGCTTGCATTCAGCATGCTGCCGCTAGTTTGCCGAGGCTGGACTGCTGGGGTGTGGGGCAAGTGCTCTTTTCAGGAGTCGTTGGAGTTATTCTACGACTTTCAACCTGTAAGTACCTAACTGTTCGGAGGCTTATCTTCTAAAACAAGTGATGTGTTGCCCTCTTATTAAAATGATGAGATGGACTTTGACATTGCAATACAAAATATAAAAATCATCAAGCTGTGGTCCATAGTTACAGAAATTCCCAGTTTATGCTGTTTCATTTGTTAGTTTAGTCCATTGATTCTACATATTTATGCAAATTTACTATGTTGCTAATGTATGCTGTGAATCACAATAATTTTTTTTAATGAAAAAAAATCTGATATTACATAGTCAACATACATATTTACTTTATTTTGTGCCTGACTGCTCAATCACACACTTGTCCAATATCAATATGTCCTTTTCATTTTGATAAAAACGGGAAAACATTCGCATGAAATGCAAAATTGGTCCCAAATGTCGCCAACAAGGAATATTCCATTCATCAATAAATATTGCACTTGACCTATGGTATCATTATATTCAGCAAGATGCTGGAAATATATTACATACCACTCGTATACATCCAATGTGATACAGGGTGTCTCCCCCCCCCCCCCCCCATACCAAAAAGAAAAAAGACCTCGCATACTCCTTAATGTTCCTACAATGTAAGTGGACAAAATTGTTATACTACTAGTATTGGAAAGAGTAACTTACCCAAAATAATGAAATGCAATTCAGAAGTAGTTTTTGTTTGATAATACTTTTTGCCTGGGCTTGCCAGCAATAAAATTAATTGCCTTTCAGAAGTTCCCATAGGCCACACAGTTGAAAATTCATTCAGCCAGGTCATGGTTAGCCCTTGCAAGAATAGAAAATGTAATACATGGATGTTATATACTACATAAAATACCCAATTTAGGGTATATGTTTGCAAATGAAATGTTGCAGAATTTGGCATGGCACTTTATTATGAACTCTACCTTGAACATTGGAGAGGTGTGGGAAATATATCTGTTCTGATGGACTTCATTATACCAATGCCTCAACCCAACACTTCTGCGTAGTTTATTTCAAGATTTTATTGAGATGTTATTACGCATGTTTCTTTTCCACTTCCATTTCATTTTACAGGAGGGCACAGACCTGGCTTTCTACATTGGACAAATTGACAGGATGCAGAGACCACAGCCCTTCATCTTGCTGATGGGAGGATCCTGGAAGAAGCCTCTGCAAGTTTTTGCTACACGACGCGAAGACCGAGAATACAAGGAAGCGATCACTTGTGACAGTCCCCGTACCCCGTCCCCATATCTATGCAGTTTCGCTTTCCTGTACAGGACGGAGGCGTGGGGACAAGATTGCTGATTGGTTGGCTGACTGGCTGGCTCACTCCTGCCAAGCATCGGGACCGAACGCTATTTTGGCCAAGTACCGTACTCGTTTCCCCCCAGACGGGACGTTCCTCGGATTTGATCATGTGCAGAAGCAAATTTCGCACACGACACGCTTAACTCCCGGCCGCGTTGTGCTTGCGAAAACTCCCTATTGTAGAGAGACAGGGATTCTTGTTTCCAACTTTGACAAAGGCTGTGGACTGTGCATTCAAAGTGCATTATGTCATAGATGTAGAGTACCAGGCTCAATGTTTTGCTGCCTGGCAGTGCTTGGAGACAGTTGTGTACAAAATGCCTGTTAAAGTGACGTCCAATTCTGTGAGAGAGATCAGGACACACCTGAACTCTTCAAATCAGGAAGATTAGATGCGTAGAATGAGATTTTCGTGGTCATCAGAACTTTAATTGACAAAGTTGACTAATAACCCCTGACTTACTATTGCAGATGTTCCCCAAAAGCATTGCAACTGAATTGATTCAAAATGTTGTTACATCAAATTGAACATTGTTAAAAATGATCTAGTTAATAGAGAAGCTGTGTAGTGCAATACCTTCAGTAATATTTTCTTAGTGGGGCAACAAAGTACAGTATTGGGACAGAAAAGCAAATCCTTAGAGGGCCATTCCCTTATGCTTCGCTTATGAGATTTCCAAGCGCATGTAATAGTGACAAACACTTCAAGAACAAAGTCAGTGGTTCTAAGAAAATCAGATAATTATTCCAGGAAATAAGACTCATTCAAGATTTATCTTGTCTTGTCAGGGTATGATCACTATAAAACTGGATAATGTGTCTGTAAGGTGTGCATTGGACTGTAAAAGCATTCTGAAAAATTACATTCTCTGTGTACTGTTCATTCAGTTAGCCCTTTTGGACCCATCTGAGGGCAACTGATGGTCCCCATGCACCCACACAATATGAGAAATGAACCAACAAAATATTAAATGTGGCACAGGTACAGTTGTATACATAATCTCAAGCTGAACACATCCATGTTATGCATAATTAATTCTTTAATTATTGCATGTTTCAAATTCAATTTGCCATTGCAGTTTAGTTGAAATATTGTGAAATGTGATTTTTACGGCGTTAAGCACCCCATTTGTATGTAAGTGGAATCAAAATGTACATTTGACAATACACTAAGCTTTAGATGAGTCGAGGTCAATTCAGCTGGGAAATCACTTCACTCAAGCATAACAATAGCTCGTGATTTTTCCTCTGCAGTCAAACTGCATATTTTTACTAAATCCGCGCAATTCGACACATTTTTCTCGGTTCTCGAGAACTTCGACTTATCAAAGGTTAACTGTATAAGAAGAATTGCTACTCTGTATATATTCTGAAAATGGATGAGACAATTCTTGATTGGCTCAATTTGTTATTTGTTATTTGCAACAAGTTTGCACATCGATGGACAGATTGACCGATTGAAGGTTTTCTAATGATACGCTGTCAGTGATATAGACAGTGAAAATGTGCTGAAATATATATTGGCCAAAAACATAAACATTTGTGTTATTGTGCTTATATACAAGTGAGTTGAACAGTAATATGGGATTAAGAACTGTTTAAATTCTAAACATGAATATTTAATATTTGCTTTAAACAACCCAGTTGTATAAAATTACTTTTAAACAACCCGGTTGTATAAAATGACTTTTAAACAACAGTTGTTTAGAGTTTTAAACAACTTTTTTTAAACAACTCAGTTGTATAAAATTACATTTAAACAACAGTTGTTTAGACTTTTAAACAACTTTTTTTAAACAACCCAGTTGTATAAAATGACTTTTAAACAACAGTTGTTTAAATTTTTAAACAACTTTTTTAAACAACCCAGTTGTTTAAATTTCTTTTAAACAACAGTTGTTTAGAATTTTTAAACAACAAAGGGTTAAAAGTTTAAACAACTACGTGTTGTTTAATTTTTAAACAACAGTTGAGCGATTCACCGGTTAACTTGTGGTTGTTTAAAATTTTAAACAACCTTGTTGATTTTTTTCTAACAGTGTATTTTATTATATGGAGCAGACTGTTACTGCTATTCACCTCCAAACGTAAAAAGCAATCATCTGCCATTTTCTGGGCATCTTCCGGAGCCAAATGTTATTGCTATTTACTTTCGAAAGTAAAAGCAAACACCCGACATTCTGTTTAATCATCATACGGAGTTGAATATTAGTGTTATTAATTTCCGAACATCAAAGGGATCATTCGACATTTATTTTAGCATCTTCCGGAGCTGAATGTTATTGTTATTTACTTTTGAACGTAAAAGCAAACATCCGGCATTTATTTTTATCATCGTACAGAGTTGAATATTATTGTTATTCATTTCCGAACGTCTAAGCAAAGATCCGACATTTATTTTAGCATCTTCCGGAGCTGAATGTTATTGTTATTTACTTTTGAACGTATAAAAGCAAACATCCGGCATTTATTTTTATCATCGTACAGAGTTGAATATTATTGTTATTCATTTCCGAACGTCAAAGCAAAGATCCGACATTTATTTAAGCATCTTCCGGAGCTGAATGTTATTGTTATTTACTTTTGAACGTAAAAGCAAACATCCGGCATTTATTTTTATCATCGTACAGAGTTGAATATTATTGTTATTCATTTCCGAACGTCAAAGCAAAGATCCGACATTTATTTAAGCATCTTCCGGAGCTGAATGTTATTGTTATTTACTTTTGAACGTAAAAGCAAACATCCGGCATTTATTTTTATCATCGTACAGAGTTGAATATTATTGTTATTCATTTCCGAACGTCAAAGCAAAGATCCGACATTTATTTTAGCATCTTCCGGAGATGAATGTTATTGCTATTTACTTCCGAAAGTAAAAGCAAACATCCGACATTTATTTAATCATCGTACGGAGTATTATTGTTATTCATTTCCAAACGTCAAAGGGATCATTCGACATTTGCTTTAGCATATTCGTGAGCTGAATGTTATGGTTATTATTTTACTTTCGAACGTAAAAGCAAACATCCGGCAAATTACTGATACTTTTCAAAAGATTTTCGCGGATCGATTTCAGCTAATTTCCTTCATGTAGCCGATGGTTGACGGGAGAGTTTGATTTTCATATCATTAATTCCGCGCTGGAGCGCTCGGGCAAATGCGGGTGTTTAGACGAGCGTGAAAGTGCGGGCGACTTCCCTCGTCTGTACGCGTCCAAACGCCCGCGTATTACCTAGTACGCCCGGACGAAAGGGCTTCCCGCATTTGCCCTAGGGGTTTTCGTGACGTTTCCCGCGGTCGGCACTGTACATCTAGCAAGACTAGCTATGACTGTTGGGTTTTCATGGAAACGTAAATCTCAAATAATCAGAATTGATGGTGATTTCATGCCTTTTATTGCAGGTCGTTATGAATACGAAAGTGCAGAAAATGCCGAAAGTCACTATCAAGTGAGATAGACATTGTTACAAAGCCCAGATGGAAAGGATGACAGTGATACAGCAGTTGGTGTATCCATATGAATTTGGAAAGGTTGCAAAATTTTATATTTGTCATTTAATAAATAACTTCACTATCATTTCTTTGTTGTTTTCCAGGCACATTTTCGCTGTCAGTAAGGGACTCGGACCCTAACAAGGGTGACCATGTCAAACACTATAGGATACGCAAGATGGACGGCGGGCACGGTTTCTTCATCACACAGCGCAGCATCTTTCCTACGTTGATCGAACTCGTACGCCACTATCAGAGTAAGTCCGCTCTTGTCTTGCCCACATGCTGTCGCTATTCCAGGTTCGACAGGTGAAAGCAGGGACCAGTCAGGCTAAAGCCTGCCACACGCTGTACGATCCGACCAGTCGTACGACCTTAAGACCAACCTTGCCAGTTTCAGTCGTACGACTCAGTGCCAGTCGTTGAGATTTGATATGTTGAATTTCCACAACCCGGTCGTGGGCTTTCAGCCAATCAAGATACAGTAAAATGCAAGTGCACGCAGTGCACACTGCTTGCGCTTTAATACTCATTGGTAAAGTGTACTGAAGCCAGAACAGTCGTAAGCCTAGTTGTAAGGTCAGTCGTATAGCGTGCGTTGCCAGGTCGCACGACCTGGTCTGATGGTCATATTGAAGGTCGTAGAGTGTGCGGCGGGAATAAAATGTTCAAATTTGTTTCACATTCTGGAGGTTGTAGCCTTGCTGTAAACTGATGTTCAGTAGTTGCTGCTAGAGCAGGCAAGCCAAACACAACGTTCCATCAAAGCTCTTTGGATATCACAATAACAATGGGTGAGGAATTATGACTTTAGAGATCTATTCTAAACACAAGCTTGATCAAATCTGTCTATTCACAGTTGTAAAGTTTGTAAATTTGGAGGGAATTTAAAGAGTATGACAGGATGTAAGGGTCTACATATAAAGGATAGACTGGTGTCCGTGAGGAAAGATGGTTCTGAGGGGAATCAGTAGTCAACAAACACTTCATAATGCAAAGAAGATAAATTAACATTGAATTACCGATGATTAATTTGATAGTTTCAGAAGCAAAACAAAAAACCAACAGCAAAGAGGACATGTGCTGCTTGCCAGGACTTCGCACAAGTACATTTCTGTGTGATGAAAGGTCCATTCCATGATACAGATTGATAGAAACTGTGTAACATCCATCGCATATCAGACTTTATACGCGGGTCTTGCTGTTGGTTATAAATTAGTTTCGTATTCAAAGTGAAATGTGACATCAGATCCAATCTACAGTATCTGTAGCACGCTTACCAGCAAAAATGTTTGATGATAGAGCAGTAATTGCTCTTTCCTTTAATAAGCATGTATAGAATAACAACATAATCCTATTCATTTTGTGAACTGAAAACCTGCTCACAAGAAAACATGGGTATTGGGAGGCTGGTGGTTTTGTCCTGAAAAAGGTACCTCATCTCAGTTTAGCTTGGAGGATAAGAGAATGTGCAGAAGAGTTTTCTGTTTTTAGCTGCAAGGGGGTGGCTAACTTCAGTGAGAAATGGCAATTTGAATGAAAATAGTGGAAATCTGAGGGAAAAAGGTAATAAAGTATTAAACAATGATGGTTGAGGTTGTGGACATTTCAAGTCTAGACTGGTGTAAATTCTTTTCAACCATCTGATCAAAGTAGGAAATAATGTCTATTCAAATAAAAAGAAAATGGAAATGAAGCCGCTTGAAGTGATATTTCGCCAATTGCCGATTGGCTTCTTCGTGCTCTTGAAGTTCCCGTAGAGGAAACGGCCCTTATTTTGCTTGAGATTGTACAGAGTCTTTGTACTGTGGCATTTGGCGATGTATCAGTTGATCTGGGTGGGTTTGTGCATTTGAGCAGAACATATATTTCTATTTTCATAATCACCAATATGTCAAGTCAAGTCATTTTACAAACATCTGAAACCAACCATCAATGTCAGAAGAAGTACATTCAAGAAATTCCAAATTATATCATTTTTATCATGATGTATGCAGAGCAAACCAGAAAAAAAAAAATGGCTGAGAGACATTATGTATGACATTTATGACCAAATACTGCTACTTCAGGAGACAGAGAGAAAGAGAGAGAAAGAGAGAAAGAGAGAGAAGAAACATGACAGGAAAGAAAAGAAGAAATTGTTACATTTGTTAGCTAATTTTTTTGGGGGGGCAAAAAAAATGGTAATAATTTTCTGATTTTTTCTTTGTACAGAGTGTGCAGCATCTTAGAGAAAATAGATGTGTATGACATCATCATCATCGTAATACTTGCACAGCATACAAATAAGCCTTCGAATGTAATACATGCACATAGTGTAAACAGTGTACATGAGAATTATCTGTTGTGATGAATAATGAATAAAAAGGCAACAGTGAAATGATCAATCGAGAGTGAAAAGCTTGTGTGGTGTGAACAAATTTTTGCGAGACATGAACCCTTTCTGCTCTTGCTTGCAGGTTCAGTGGATGGACTGTGCTGCCTACTGACCAAGGCATGTCCCAAGGAGAACCCCATAACCTTTGGTCTCGGCAAGGACCGGTGGGAGATCCCGCGCGAGTCGCTGCGGATGATGAAGCGTCTCGGACACGGCCAGTTTGGAGAAGTCTGGGAAGGTATAAGACTGGACTTCGTTTATGGATCACGAGCCTATTCACAAAGGCACAGAAAGATAATTTGTTTGCCCTCCCTACTCTATGTGACAGACACATGCGAGATTGAATACACAATGCCTTGCCAAATATCTCTGTCCATCATAAGTGTTGCATGCCATTTATTTCATGCCAATTATATTGTGCAATACAATCAATGTAGTTCAGGTGTTCTCCCTTTGCATTGGCAGTGTAGTCTCAAGGAAGCAGACTGGTGAACTTTGACTTCATTCTTCTATCCCTCTTCACTTCCATATTGGTATCTCAAATCAGGTCAGGTTTAATAGTACAAGCAGGTTCGAGTTGACTTTTGTTGTGAAAATCATGTCATGGTCTATATTATGATCTGATTGGTCAGTGCTTCCATTTCCCATCTGTTTCTGACCAATAGGAGTTTGGAATGGAAACACGCCGGTGGCCATCAAGACCCTGAAGGAGGGGACGATGTCACCCCAAGCCTTCCTCGCTGAGGCCAACATCATGAAGAAAGTCCGGCATGAGCGGCTTGTACAACTCTACGCCATCTGCTCCGATAGGGTACGTCACTAATCCAGCAATCTTGTGCTGCGCTGAATCAACGTGTTCAGCAAGCTTAAAGGGGAACCCCAGACTAGTCAAAATTTAATTTGAAAGAAAAAGAAAAAATTTCAGGCACAATTGTGAAGATTTGATCAAAATTAGTTTAGTATAAGGGAAGTTATGGAAGTGTGAATGTTCCTTTTTTTCTTCCTCCGTAAAACAGTTCTTGAACAGTCAATATGAATATGCAAATAGTAATTGTCATTGCCTCACAACTTGCCATATAGTTTGTGCAAAATCTTGAAATTCTCAGGGGTTTTTTTTTTGTTCAAACATGATTAGGCCACATTCTCCAATCCCATTATATCTGACTGATCACTATTTTGAAGTTATTCAGCCAGGAATGATATACTATTTTATACTTTTCTGGCAGAAAATTGAATTTTCATCATTTGTTTTTTCTATTAGTCAGTGGATATGAGATGATGGCACTATAATCTCTCTCATTTTGCTTCTTCAAATAAACTGTTTGAAAACTGTTTTTTCAAAGATTAGTGAATCGTTCAAATTTTATACTTTCCTTATACTTTTGATCCGATTTTGATCAATTTTTTTTTACTGTTTTGCAGGCAGCATGTTACTCTTTCTTCCCAAACTAAATTGTAGCTGAACTGGAATTCCCCTTTTAGTCATCAGCTGATGTGCCATACTTACATCCACTGGTATCCAAAGATAAATGGCAGACAGGATGACGGATGATGAAACAACGGGGAGCCATTAATCTTGTGTTTGATAGATTTATATTACATCTATGACCAGCTAGGAAGCAATTTATTGCTATTAAATAAACATGGACTCATGGAATTACACTGTAGGTACTCACCAAAGACCGCGGCACTGAGGATTAAGTCCCTTGGCCAGAGGCATTGCGACTGCTTCAAAGAAGCTTGAACCAGGGACCTCAGGATGTAGAGTCTTTGGTTCAATCCATGGAGCCAAAATAATTCTTCATGAGCCAGGCTACTCTGTCCTCATACTGTTTTCTGAATCTCTTTTTGCCAAATTTATGGCCTTTCATTTCTCTTTTTTTTTATATATGCATTTTTGTGACAATCAATGATCTACAACCTACCAACTGCAGTTTACATGTTGAAAAGCAGTTATAATTAAAAGGGGGAAAAAAAAACTTGACTGTTTGATAAAAGACAACGAATACATTTGAAGAACATTCTTAGTTTGTTTGATGCATTTTACTGTAGATGTCTTTCCCTTTGTCATTTATTGTCTAATTTATGTCTTTGAGAAATGACTCACTCAAAAAGTGCTAAGTGGAAGACCTTAGTGTGCAGATGGAGGGGGGTGGGGGGGGGGAGGGGGGGGGGGGGGCTTGTCAATCCCAAAAGAGATTACACATTGTGGCTGTTTTATGCCACTGCATGTACTGGTATGTTCTGCAACAATGCTGCTGTATGGTGGCCTGATACAGGTCTTGACAAGTACGCGTACAACACAACCACAGCAAAGCAGTGTTAGAAGGTTTACATATGCTGTAAGCCAGCGCAAGTGTAATGCGTGTTGTGAGAATGCCCCGTGTACAGACTGCGCCTTGTGAACATTGAACACGCACACATGCACATATCTGTGGCAGCTTTATAACATGCCATACGAGAATACACAGAGCCTCATTATCTATGTGCCATGTGTGTACAAGTAGAATTTGTATGGCAATCCATACTGGGCTGGGACATGTCAATGACAAAAGCGTCGACAATGGTACAATCAGCCGAACAGTGGTTCTAGGGGAAAGAGCTCTGAGGTTTTGGTTTCACGTCGGTCTGAAGTGGATGTTTCGACAAGGCGGCAGACATATTTGTTACATTGCAATCTTTCGATTGTGGCAGCTGATTTGCAGTTTGAAATAAAGGATTTCATTGAACAGTGAATTCATCATCATTTCTCAGATTCCATAAAATGTGCTGGCAGTTAGACTGTTTATTGATAGAGGCGTGACCTTCAAATTGAACATTTTGGTAACTTAGCACTCATTGTAGTTTCACACACCATGTAGATTCTTTTACAGTGAAGATTTTTCCTGCAGTCTAGGTTAAACCAGATATGTATGATAACATTACCAGTTACTGTAAAAGTGGACATTTTCGCTGCGTTGAAATTTTCGCGCATTTCGCGCAACCCGAAACTAGCGCGAAAATAAAAGCACATGAATATTTTTTGCTTGCCATATGTTCCAGTAGTTAATGTCTTGATTCCGCGGAATCAAAAACACGCGAAACCCTTCTTACCACGCCGAGCGCGAAAAATTAGTCGCGGAAAATATCCACTTTTACAGTACCTGATTTCTCAGGTGACACTACATTTTGCTCCTGCAACAATTCCTCTGTTTTTATTTTCTCCAAGGACATAGGATTAGGGTTGTGACAGGGTTTTAGGATTAGTCTGATGTGAGGATTAGGATAAGGGTTAGGGTCATGTTGGTGGGTAGAATTTATGCTCGGCGTAGCGTGTAGATATTTCATGGGCGCAATTGTTTGCAGGAGCAAAATTGTCATGGAACCAATTTCTCTACGTGCTGGTTCATTTTCCAAGTCAAATTTAGCCAAAGTATTCAATGAGAGCAGAGCCAGCTTTACTGCAAGTTTGAACTTGAGATTTTGCGCAATGAATACATACAATAAACCCTTTGACTTTGAGTTGTTGTAATGTCTCATAGGGTTTCTGCAGTGTTCACTTGCTTCCTGTCTAAAGCCAAGGGTTTAAGTTTCCTGTGGCGTGGGAAGATATGGTTGGTCCAATTCTCGGTATTGCCAATGTGCAAAAAGCTTCTCTGCACACTGCAGAGCCTGTCACAGAATTAATGCACTGTGGGATTCCTCCTGAGCATTGTCACTTCCAGTCAGTTTGTGCGTGTCTCAGTTCCCATGTGATTCAATGCAACTTTTGTCTGCTTTTCTTTTGTTGCTGCTTTTTTCTTTGGTTAGGATTAAGCTAAAAAACAGTTTAAAACTCCTAATTATTTGATACTCATTTGCGGTCACGAGAGTCATGGTTCACCACTGCAAGGCTTCAGTGCACTGGTAACATAACGGAAAGCAAAGAAATCTTCAATGGAAAATACCCCTGGATAAAGACGGAAGCGTGACTTTTTTTAACAAGTGCACATATGCAACCAAAACAGAGCTATCCCATAATGCATCTAAAAATGCTGCTCACCGCATGGCACCTTGGTACTGGTGATACTGAGGATTGAAGCGATCTTCGTTACCCACTGTGGTACGGTGTATTCGAAAAACGGGAACAGCGCCTGTCAGTGAATATGCATCAAAGTGTATGCTCATTAGTAATGGTCAACTCCAGTCAAGAGTCTTTGGCTGTGTGTGCAGTCGATAAAGCTGTACAAAATTTGTTATTGTGGATTCTCACATATTTCCGAGCCAGACCAACCTACCCACTTCATGAATGCCCACACTACTTCTGGTCTTTATGGACATGATGGAAGAAGATGATGACATGTGTGTTAAATGTGAAAATGGTCAAAATCCTGGAATTAAGCCCAATTACAAGGTATATACCAGATTGTGTGCGAATTGAGTGAATGCAAAAATGTTATTAAGACACATCAGTGAAATTTGAGGAAGATCAAACAAAGCATTCAAAAGTTATGAATTCATAAACTCTCGTTACCACCATGGCCTGATAGGAATTTTGCACTGCTAGTGGTATTTTGCTGAAGGGTTCCCCTCAATTTGCTTGTATTCTGATCATTAGACCAAAGATTAGTGATAAATTTTATCCTGAATCCTTCATATGATTCTCTCTTTCCCGTAATTATCTGTAAAAGCATAAACATGCTTGTGTAGAAAAGAGAAGCACCGGTACTTCAGAAATTTCATATTAAAAGTAGATGTCAGAAAATGCATTTTCTTGCTGAAATGTGACATGTACACATCTTGTGTGCAATCTCTGTCTGCGTGATAGAAGAAGAAAAGCGAAGGTTTTGATAATTACTTTGCTAACTGTTAGTGTTGTCATTGTCCTTGCTCTCAGGGGCATTCTCGAAACAGCAGTACAAGCTTTGCATGTCTTCCTGTCTTTGGTTTCCCTTGTCATGCAGGAGCCCATCTACATTGTCACAGAACTCATGTCCAATGGCAGCTTGTTGGATTACCTGAAGGACGGGTCAGGAAAGGACACCAAGCTAACAACTCATGTGGACATGGGTGCTCAGGTAGGGGCAAAAGATTTGAACTTACGGGAAAAGTTACCTCATGAGGCAACCCTTCGTTTTTGTGTTTGGATTTATTTTTATGCCTCCGCCACAAAGCGTCACCAGAGACATTCAAATGTTTTTTTGGATTTCTATCTGTCCTTCCGTCTGTCTGTCCGTAAGCAATTTTGTGAACAGCATAACTTCAGCACTGTTTGAGGTATCCAAATAAAAGTGGCATGTGTATGCATGAGTGGATGAAGCTGTGCCTATCAACTTTGGGTGCACATGGTCAATGTCAGAGGTCATAGGTCAAGGTCAAATACAAAAATTTGACCATAATTACCTCCGCAAAGGAAGGAGGTTAAGTGATCATCGGCGTTGGTTTGTCTCTTTGCAAAATAACTCAAAAAATTGTATATGAAAAATGTAAATGAAACTTGCATAAAAAGTCAATATTGACACAAGGAACACCTCTTCAGTTTTGTAGTGATCCAGAAATTTTCATGGATTTTTGAAGGATTTTTCATCTTTTGGCATATAAGGTCAACAAATGTGGGGTTCAAGCTGCACGTACTGCAGGTTTACATACATGCACTTAAGTGTGTGCTCTGCTTGGGCGAGGCGCCGTGCAATGACGTAAACAAAATATTTCTATTTTTGGAAATGAGTTGCTGGCTTGACGGAGGTTTGTGCTCTCCGAGTGCTTTTCTAGTTAATCAATTAATTTGATGTATTACACTTTGGCATATATGTCAATGTATTATTACCTCCGCCAAGGAAGGAGGAGCTTAAGTGATCATCAGCGTTGGTTTGTCTGTTTGCAAAATAACTCAAAAAGTTGAGTACAGATTAAAATGAAACTTGCAGGAAAAGTCGATATTGACACAAGGAACACCTCATTCAATTTTGATAGTGATCCAGGAATTTTTATAGATTTTTGAAGGATTTTTCATCTTTTGGCATATGTAGGGTCAACGAACTTGGGGTTCGAGCTATGCGTGCTGGAGGTTTAGATACTGTACGTACACTATTAATAAAGCGTTCGCTCTGCTTGGGCAAGGTGCTGTGCAATAACGTAAACAAAAGGCTTTTATTTGGGGAAATTGCGTGTGTGTAAGGATGGAAATGAGTTGCTGGCTTGGTGGAGGTCTGTGCTCTCTGAGTGCTTTTCTAGTTCATTTTGTAATCATGGCCAGAAGAGAAGAATGAGTGTCTTGCTTCGGTTGCAATGGGATAAGTTTCATCAGATGCATAGTAAAAGGTTTCTTTTGAGGAACAATGTAATTACAGGAAGTGACATGACAGAAAGATTGCAAATGTTTTAACCCCAACTTGCTGTGTATAAATCAAACACAGATTGCAAGTGGTATGGCGTACCTGGAGACCATGAATTTTGTCCATCGTGACCTGGCGGCTCGAAATGTCCTGGTCGGCGAGAACAACATTGTCAAGGTGGCAGACTTTGGTTTGGCGCGACTCATCGAGGAGGATGAGTACATGGCAAGAGTCGGTGAGTTTTCCGGGAAATTATTTCGCATATTAAAGAACATTATCAAAAACTCAGTAGCATGGAGATACCATGTAACGGCTATTAAAGGCTATATAGTCCGACTTGGGTATATTCGGGAATCCTTGAAATTAATCGTGGAAAAAAAAATCAACATGAAATTTGAAGTGAAATCTATTAGACAGTGATAGTTTTCAGATGTTGAAATAATTTTGAAGGTAATCAGCTGTTCAATTGCAAAACACATTTCATCGTAGTATTTAGACTTGGCAGCTGTTCCAGTATTGGAAGGAGTCCCCATACACTACAAATCACAAACATCATTTAGTGCAGGCAGAATTTCAGAGACCCCTAATACAATTGTAACTTATCAATCTAAACATGCAGCATGTATGTGCATGCAGGGCAGAATGCAAGCATGCATACATACATCCGGGCTCGAGATTAGCTGTGGCCCAGTGGCCTGGGGCCACTAGCGGCTAATATGGGGCCACCAAACTTCCAAAAAGGTTTATCTGTTGGTGGCCCGACCAGGCAACTACGATTCAAAACGGATTTTTATATTCAAACAAACCAGCAGCAACAATCCAGCATCAACTTAGACCTAAACACCTGTAAGAAATATTAAAGTTCTTTTTCCCATTCAAAAACTGTCATACAGGCTGTGATATGAAGAAGGGCACATTTTCTATTTGTATTCCCGCAGGAGCCAAGTTCCCCATCAAGTGGACGGCTCCCGAGGCAGCACTTCATGGCAGGTTTACCATCAAGTCAGATGTGTGGTCGTTTGGTATCCTCCTCACGGAGATCGTCACCTTTGGCCGCATCCCGTATCCTGGTACGTCAGATGATGTCCTGAAAGTTTCATTGTCATCATTTTTAAATTTCTGTATCCATCTGATTGTTGTTTATCTAATTGTTACACAGCATAAACTGTGACTGCCCAGCTCTAAACCCCACAAAAAGTAGGCCTACATGGATTTCCACTTTGCTGCATAGTTTACAAGAATAAAAATATAGGCCTAAGCTCATAAAGCTATGAAATGCTTCATTTACTTAACCCATTGAGGTCGAGTCCTGAGTATATGGGCAAATGTCTATGGGAAATGCATGTTGTAGCAAAATCAGCCCATCCTCAACTGGTTAAAATTGAATCATTCTAATCTAAACAAAAGCTGATAGAAATAGAAGAAAGTTAGGATCCGCAGTTTCATAGAAAAGGGAGAAAAGAGGATTTGAAGATTATTGTCACTCCATCGTGCTGTGCAGATGTATCAATTAAAACATGTTTTCCCCAATGAAAGCAGCAACAGTTCAAAGAAATATTGTCCAGAAAAACTGCTCTTATTTGAATTCCTGTTTTATACTAAGCCACCAAGTTTTGACAGAAAAGAGTACTCTTCTGGGTAGTAAAGACAAATTCTAAAAATTTGAGTAGGTCAACCCAAGTGACATATTTTGGTCTATTACAGAGAATCATGATCTGCACCAGTCCTTTTTGTGGGTTTTGAGCTTGACCGTCATTTTTCCACTAATAAATTATATTAATTTGTAATCAGCTTTCTTCTGTTTGCGTTTGTTACATTTTACACCTGTCTAGATTATCATTCAGATTTTCAGTCATATGCAGGGATGCCAACCTTGTAAGCAGCATTGCTGTATTCTGAGGGCTGAAAAGGCGTAGCTTTGGTGTTTTCCATGAAATGTGCCATATTTTGGACAAAATGTACAAAATGTGGCAAAAAAGTAACAGTTGGTATCTTTGTACACATATGTGTGCCTCCCTTTGATAATGCAGTTGTTAATATTTGATCGTAATCACTGATGCAGCAGAATGTATTCCTGTACAGGGTAGACTTTGTCTAACAAGAAACAAGCTACAATCAAGATGCTCAAAGATAGGTGTACATACTGGAGAAGTGGAAATTTTGTGCAGCCAGAAATTTGCTCCTTGCAAAATTCGCAAAAGGTTTCATGCACTCGAAAATTTCTGGTTTTCCAGTGTTTTTGTACATTTCCTCTCATCGGAATTGAATTGCTCCATGGTACAATTGCACGCGGACCTCAACCGTTCTCTGAGCAAGTGTCTTTTCCCCTTTTCACTCCTAGGAATGACGAACCGAGAGGTCTTGGACCAAGTGGAGCTGGGCTACCGCATGCCCAAGATGCACCATTGTCCCGACTCCCTCTACGAGATCATGCTGAAGTGCTGGCACAAGGACCCCCAGCAGCGACCCACCTTCGAGTTCCTCCACTTCTGCCTTGATGACTACTTTGTGTCGACAGAGCCCAACTACAAGGAGGCAGACTAGGGGAGAGGATCCCACCCCACCCCTCCCCTTCTCCCTGGCCTTCTGAAGAAGGAAAGACTGTGAAGGGAGCCCTCGTGAGGCAAAAAAATTATTGCCAAATGGACAGTGGTTAGGATGATTGGCGTCGAGCGAGCAAACGAAAGAGAGAGGGAGAAGTAAGAGTGTGACTTGCCACTGAAATGACGAGGAATGAAATGATTTTGCGATGGAATGATGAGGGAAATGAGATTATTTCTGTTCTTTCATTTGCCGGAGTTAACAATATTATATCAAATCAATTTGTACAATTACAAAGAAACTCCACCGGAAAAGTGGCTTATGAAACAAAAGCAAACAAATGAAATAGGGAACGTATACAAGCAGAAATGGTTTTGATTGCAGAAGAACATTTTATCTTATTCTAGGATTACAAAAGGCATACTGACGACGTAATGTATATACAAATATTTATGCAAGGTTAAATGCAAAATTTGATGTCGTTGTTTTGTATAGTTTTGCTATGACCAACCTTCGGCCTTTCATTGTCCAATCTGTGAAAACTTTTGAATACATGCAAAAGCATTAGCTTGAGTGCCTAGTCTGCCCTTACTCTAAATTTGAGAACATTATATTATTTGCTCACTGTACAAACAGCAAATATTTTGCACAATCATGTTTATTGGTCAGTCACTAATAGGGCCTACAGTGTACGTGCAAACATTAGGGGACAGGACTTTTGTGTTCACACTCATTGTAGACATTCATGACCGGTGACTATGTTTGGTCATGTTAATTGGTGTTGAAAGACTTGTCAGCATTCCTCTTTTAATATGCACTAGGTTGCAAACTTTCAAAGAAAAAAACTTAGTTAATGACGCAAGAATGGGCCCACTCAGCCATTGATATTTTAACACTTAACAGATTTGTAACGCCAAATGATATAATATAATCTTAATTAAAGAAGAATGTGCAATTATCTGGCTCTAATCACTTCAGTGTACTTGCAAGTTTGATCTTTTTCACAAGGACCAAATACATGTATGCTTCTGTTTTTTACACCATAGATATTTTCAGTGATAATTGACAAAGAGTGAGATAATAGACCTGTGCTACGTTTGGTATTTGATGCAAATAATTTAAGGAGGAAAGTCTCCGGTCAAATTGGCAGGGTCCAATGTGAAAGTGTCCCGCGTCGGCTTTACCTGAAGGCTTCTAACTATAAGATGCCGGCCAAGTACTGGTAAGCACTGGGTGAAGCGTGTAGAGAATCGCTGTATTTTTTGTACCCCTTCCCAATCCCTCCCACACAGCACTTTATACATGTAGTCATGGCCGTCGTATATTGGAACGCGCTTCCTATGCTGCAACCGCACTGTCGGAGTGCTCCACGATAGGCCTATTTACACAGCCAGTAATACAAAGTTGCGATTATTTGCATCAGAATTTGACTGCGACATAAAACCATTTTTTTAATGTGTGTGGACATAATAATTGCAACTACACCTGTATTAGTGAGATTCAAATCACAATTCACACACTATTCAAAGAGCAATGTTTCCGAATTAGTTGCGTTTTTTTCAAAATAGATTCAGTTATTTGCATTACAAAGTGTGTATGAATGCTGTGCAAAATGGTATTGTTTTATTATATCGCAAAATGCAAGGCACGCGTGGGATAGTCGGATGAAAGTCAGATCTAGCAGTTTGGCTTCGCTCAAACTGGTGCAATTTGGATGGCTTTTTTTTTTTTTTTTTCTTGCGAACAAGTGCACAACAAAAGCGCAATTTAAATAGCGATTCGAATCACACTTTTCCTGTGTACATGTGAATGTGCCTAATACACTGTACCAAGCTTCAGTCACGGTCCGCCAGTCTCGAGTAGCCTCCAGGTGGGCCTGCGTGCATTATGCTAAATGCGCACTGTGCTAGATCTCCCTTTCATTGCAACTTGATGAGAGGCATTGTATATTGCACACACCACATTGAATACCAGTACAACTGCTCCTGTGCACATGACATGGTAATTTGACTGACTGCATGCTGTGTATCAATGACCAAAAGTCATGCAGTATACAAATGCATACGGTATTTATGTATTTTAGAGGCTTTTTAGCTGCTATCAAATTGATACCAAAAAGTCATTTTCAAGGTGTGTTAATTGCCTAGCATTAATGCAACTGTTGATTGGAGCTCTTTGCATATTTTTTTGTATTTGCTCAAGACGCCAGGGCCATCAGCATACAGTAATTACTTGTTTACTTTTAAATCTAGATATTAGTGTGAGCCGCCAAATGAGTTTCGTGTTGTACTTTCAGTTGCAAGAATTGTCTGGAAATGTGAGCCTGTTGCCATTCATATATTTTTACCAAATTCTTACTGAGATCAGAAAAGAATGCGCGTTTGTTAGGGAGACTAGGTCATATTGGCCTATGAAATAGGAAAAAAAGTAAAGAATATTTTTGTGAAGTGAAGCTGATCCTATCAGTTGTTGATCATGTACGCGTAACAATTGAACCTCACTACGAATCGGTAATCAGGAGATTTTGAATATTGCATAATCTTTTTGCACTGTCGTAACATGCAATATATTTTTTAATGATTGTGTGTACTGTGCCACTGTAAATATTGAGGCTTTTGATACATCACATTCCATTATTTTGTATGACTGGGGTCAATCAATTTTGCCCTTAATAACCTAATTCTCTTTTTTTTTTTAAATCTTGGTGGGATTTTTATTTTGTCATTGTTGTTGTTCTGACATTCTTTATGACCAGACATGGTGATGCATTCTTAGGCAAAATTATATGTATACATTTCTTGGAAGCATTTCGCATCATCAGCAACTATCACATCTTCAATCGGGGTGATCTTGCCTGGCAGTACATGGATAACGTGTACATACAGTCATCTGACAAAGCATGTCAGCAGTGCACAATTGTGTAGTGTACATATTTCAATCATTTCTATATGGGAAGTGGGCTTCGGTGAAAATAGACATTTAGAATGTAGTACAGGTACAATGTATTAAAGCAATATTTTCTGTTCTGAGATGTGACTTTGTCTCACTATTCTGCAATATGAAAAAAAAAAGAAGTAGGCAAAAGATTACATTCTACATTTTTGTAATTATGCAAATTTGAACTTTGACCAAAGTATAAATCTTTGTGAAATGTGGTATAATAAGGGTTTTGATCTGGCTGCAGGTTTTAACATATGTCAGCACACTTTTGGTACAAAGATTTTGAACCGACTTTGTTCTTCATTATTAAATGTGAGCGTTTGTGCCAGTCTCGATCGCATTGTTTGCACCTTCCCACTGTATTTCAAATGAGAGAGTGTGTGGTCAAAATCAAATCAGCCAGCTTCCAAGCCGGTGCCATCATACTTTTGTTATCATACTGTGAAAAACAGTGTGCATTATACTGTATATTCCTCAAAACTCAGTGGTTCCGACATGAGTTAAGCTTCTGTCTTACTCTCATGTGGTATTAGGGGAAATTCTGTTACATTTGTACAAGAATGTTGAATGAGGTCATCAGGTCCAGGTAATTAACCTTATTATATCTGGATACTTGTCATTGTACGCTTGGAACACACCCACAAATGCACACTGCATGACTGCGTTCTTGTTTGCACCAGTGTCATGCACATGACAGAGTTATTGAAATTCAGTACTTTTATAAGCATGCAGTACATTGTGCAGGACATTGCATTGTGTCTTTTTTTTTTTTTTTTTTTCAAAATGATATTAATATGTAGATTGCTGTTTATAGAGAATTGATATGTCCATTGCCAAAGACTTTGTCTTATCAACAGATCTGATCAATAAAACATTTTCTTTTTAGAAATTCTGCTCCCTTACACCCAGACCACCATAGCTGGCAATAGTAGATGTGCTTGTACAAGACATTTGCAGAATGCTTTTTATTAATACTTTAATACATGTTTAATACGGGATAGTGCTCGAGCTTAATCTGACCCTTGTGAAACTGCACAACTTTCGCTTTTTGTACATTGATGCAATGAAACCCTTATTTCATGAATTTTCAAGTAGATTGGATTTTGTTTTTCTTCTCTCAGGCAGAAAGGCAAATGAATTGATATTTCTCACAAAATTTCTGTTGGTGGGAAAAGTTAAATGCCTGCTGCAGGTCAGGTTTGGAGTATGCATGTTTCTCTCAACTTGTTAATTTCAGCTGAATCCTGGCAATTTGTCCTGATTGTACAGAATTGTGAGATGAGCAGGGCCGGCGCAGTGTTTTCAAAAGTGTGGGGGCCCTCTTCCGGGTTTCATGAGCTAACAAGCAAAAAAAGAAAGAAGAAAAAAAAAAAAAAAAGCTCATCTCTTTTCCGCGTCCACTTCCAGGTTTCTTCGGCTGACAAGCAAAAAAAAAAAAAAAAAAAAAAAAGGTCCTCAGCTCATCTCTCCCCGTCCACTTCCGGGTTTCCGGGTTTCTTCAGCTGACCAGCAAAAAAAAAAGAAAAAAAAAGGTCCCTATCTATTTCTATTTTAGTGCCACTTACGTACTTCCAGGTTAAAAAAAGTGTGGGGGCCCGGGCCCCCACGGCTGCGCCGGCCATGATGAATTTCAATGACTCTGAATTTTGAAAGAATGGGCACAGCCACAGATGGAAGAATGGTTGTGTATGTGTACAATAAGAACTGTCGTTATAAAAAGAGGTAGTGTGTAACATTATCCTCTTTCATGACAAGGTGATTTTGAAGGTCCGAACTCTTTGTATTTCATTGGTTTTGCACCCTGATGTGCAAATGTAGTAAGAAACCTGATATAACAAGGTAATTGTCATGGTGTTTAATAGGTCGTTGTTATCTCAAAGCTCCTGTGTCTTTGCACATTGGGTAAGACTTTTGATGTTGTTCCTGTTGACAATAAGTGTAATGGGGTCATGATGTTGTGTGCATTGTAGTGCCTAGTTGAATCAAAGGGTTTGCATATAGGGATGGAGTGCTTGTAATATGATGCCAAACATATAGTGCTGCCTAGGGGATTTTTTTGTGCCAATGTTAGTACAGTGGAAACTCGATATAACGAGATGGTCGGGACCGAGTCATTTTCCTCGTTATAGCCGATATCTCGTTATATCAGTAGGCATAAAAGAAGGCATAACATAAAGACATTAATTTGCACATGTGGGACTACCCATCATATTTCCATCACTACTGATAACTTGATATTGTGTGTGAGGGAATTATTCACCTGTATGGGTAAGAAGATGTTTTCGCCAAGGAAATCCAATATCAAGAATGTGTTTCTTATTAATTGTAGATGTTTGAATTTATAAATTTATATAGCTTGCGATTGTATCAAGATCGTCTGTGGATTGCCAGTACCGTATGTGGTTATCGTATGGGTGTGTGTTGTGTGGAAAGCTTGAATATGGTCTGTACAATACTGTGTGTGTATGTGACACATTCTGTATGTACATTATGACTGCGTGTGTGTGAAGATGGGGAATTCCCTACGTAGGAGGCCAATCACAGCATCAGATTGCCTACCTCACACCTGCTAAACGTCATGATGATGTCATGTATACATAGGGCCGTCCCACCACATTTTCTGCATGTATCAGTGTGCGCGCACACACACTTTAATACACGTAAAACATGCAGTGCTAGCTGGAGTGCACTGAAGAAAATGATTATGTGTGTACAAGACAGTTTTTGGCGCATCAAGCTTTACAATATCGGAAGATGATAGCACAGGCGAAATAAAGCTTTACCGAAGACATTTTGCTTTACCTCGCTATAGCAGGTTTGATTGACTATGTTTTTCTTTGTTTGGAAGTCACAAAATTTATCTCGTTATAGCAGTTATTTCGTTATAGCCGATCTCGCTATAAGAGTAGCATTTTACATAGACTTGTGTGGAAGGAAATTTGGGACCGGGAAAATTTCCTCGTTATAACCGATATCTCGTTATAGCAGTGTTCGTTATACCGAGTTTCCCCTGTATGTGGTCTTGATTCCTTAACTGATTCCCAACAAAAGGAGAAAAAGAGTTTGTAGGGAGCCATAGTCAGCAGTATGGGGCGATTGGATTTGGGTAGCTATCTTGTATGTGTGGCTGCGAAGTTAGTACTGTTCATAGTGGAAATCAACAAACGTAATAACATATTTTTGTGGAGGGCAAATGTACAAGCACAAGGGACTCAAAATGTGTGGTAGAAGCAGCATGAAACTTGATAGGCTGATGCATTACATCAAACCGGTTTACACCATGAAGGATAGCAAATCACTAACATATTGTATCATTTTGCATAGACTGACTTTTATTTAAATAGTTTCTCTAAAATAAGGTCTCTAAGGAAGGGAATCATATCTTTTTTTCTACAGTTTTTGCTTTAATAAAAAAAAGAAGAAGAAATTGCTGCCTTTCAAAGCTGACTCGAAGATGAAAAATAGATATTGCACAGGGGACACAGTGGAAATGGAAACTTAGGATCAGAGACTATTTTCAAACAAACTTTAACATCTGATACAAGACATAGTTTATAGTGATGTATTCCCCACCCCACCCCACTTTGTTTTCACATTTCATTTGTTTTCTCTTTGGTTTTTGCTTTTGTTATTTTTAATGAATGTTACAACATGATGTACCATGTAAACTTGCCAAAATATTCAAAATTGCCAGTGTGCAGATAGTGAAAGGTGGCTGATGAAATTGATGTCAAGAAATGAGAAATTAGTTGAATACGTAATTTAATAGCCAGTATCGTAAAGTGAAGTGTAATTTCTTATTTTGTACATGTTGCAGTCTTATGATGGGATTTCTGTTTGTTTTTTTTCCAACTGCTGCTTTTGTATTCGGAAAGTAGTTTTTATAATAAATTAATCATGAAAAGTTGAGGCATTGTGGTGATATATTTTGAGAAAATATCATAAAAGACACACAAAGATATTTGCTGTTCTGTGAAATTGAATCAATTTGAGTACACTAAAGCAGTGATAATCATAATGTAAACAAAGCAGGTCAGGTTACAGCTTGCTTGCAATTAGATGATAATCACATCTTTTTCTTTTTTAAATTTTTGCATCATGTGCAAGTGAAGCTGGAATCATGTATGTAGCAGAATTACAATTTGCAGGCCTATTATTGATCAAATTTTTACATGTACTAGCAGTGTCTTGATGAACCATCAGTTTACCTAAGACCAGCTTGGTCTATATTATTATTAAACAAGTTTCATTGTCTATTACGCAGTGCCCACGTTTCTGGGTTATGTACTACTTTTTATAGAAATATGAGGTATTTTAAGTGGATTTATCATGGTAAGAATTTCTCATATTGTGAGCAGTATGATTTTGTACATAAATGGCAAATATTTTATGCATGTATAGTAGCACAGTTTCATACATATGATAGTTGTACAGCGCTGGTAAAAAAAAAAAAAAGAGGAAAGCCTTTTCCTATTAGTGTCAACTAAACCTTTACTGTCATCTATTATAAAAGAAAATAATAAAAAAAATAAAAAAAAATAGGCAAACATTCCCACCCTATGGGCTCGTCCTGGTAAGAATTACCAGTACGCTGTATCTGATAATCGAACTACAGTGTGTATATATGTCAACATTGCACTGATGTGTCTTAAAAAGAGAAAGGGAACAAAACAAAAAAAGTCACATACGCATATTCTGCTTTGTTCATTTCCTATAATAGTTGCATTATGAAAAGCTGAAGTTGTTGTGCCCCCAGTGTTCTGTATGTTTTGTAGGAGGTCGGAGGTCACGACTAGAAATTGCAGGGTCACGTTGAGTTCCAATTCGGTCTCCATCCTATCAGAAGTTGGCTGTGTGATTTTGGCCGCAATTCCACAATGTAAATTTCATTCTGTGACATATACATGTACGTGTATTTGACCAGAGAGTACATTTGTAGGTTGACATTGCTGCAACTCACCTCGACTCTATACACCGATATGCACTTGGCCTTGGCAATACATTAGATACATGTACAGTATGTGTGATATTGTAAATGACTCTATGTTAGCCCACTGCAAACTCGTCTTTTGTTTTATTTCCTTTCATAGACAGTTCTCTCATAGCTTACAATTCTGCAATTCTCGTATGAATTTTTGCTTTATCGATGTCAGCTTTTGTACATGTATGCTGTCTGTCTTGACAATACGGAAGTGATGTGTTTTGCAATTTGTTTATTTCTTTCCTGTTGGTTTTTAAATACACAACATACTCCCCCCCCCCCCCCCCATTATTTATGATCCTTTTTTTTTGTATTGATTTACCCGTGGCGACATCTACAATTCTCAGCAAAAGCCATGGCATGAGTGGTCTTGTGTGAATGGTCAAAAGAAACTTGGTAAACAGTGGGAAATATTTGGTTCAACCCAACATGATTGATACTTCTTATAGCCACCAGGGATTTGCAAAGATAATAAATGATGCTCTATATATGTCTCAGTGTTTCTTTGATTGTCCCGCATTCAGATGTGTCAGAATCAAGCTAGTTTTGTACAAAAACAAAAGGAAGAAAAAGATAATGCACACTCTATTACAAGGTCAACCTCTGATCTTTTTGTAAAGTTTGTCTTCGGTAACCATGGCAACTTTTATGCAACTCTCTCTTCCACACAGACTGTTATGTTTGGGATGATGCGAAGGTTTAGAATGCCCTCCATCGTGCTCATGGATGAAGAAGTAGTGGAAGATGGGTCTAAAGCTATCAGTTTTATATCACTGGTCACTAATTATCAAACCCTGGTGTGATATTTCAATGTGATGCATTTCAGTTTGGTTATATTCTGTTTGACAAACCCACTGTGCCTGTTATATTAATGCTGAACATGGATGCATGCTACTTTGGATCACACTTTGTGTGTTTTTTTTTTTTACTGGAGACGGTGGGAAGATTTTAAAGCCAATTATTTTTTATCAGTACAATGTACATGAATCGTGGAAATGATATATCTGTGAGGTATTGTACTAGCTGTATTTTTGTAAGACTAGATTGCATTTGGACTGTCACACAAAGAACTATTTCTGTCACATTCTTCTGTTTCATACATGATGCAACAGACATGAATAAAAATATTGATTTCTTTTTTCGTAATAAAATCAACTAATTGACTATATATTTCTTCTTTCATGCATCATTGTTTGCATTCTTTGGTCAAATTTAGGCATTTCACTGCTCAACACACATACAGGAAACGTGCAGTGACTTGTCAATAAAACACCACCCATATTCACAAGAAGAGGTACATTCAGAGACTCCAACCCCAAGCACCTTCTGATCTGAAGATTCTCTCGCTTGAAATCCCTCGCAACTCCCAACTTGATGGGCACAAAGTTCTTGCGGCCGGGGGCCAAGATTTAGTGTTCTACATGTAGATGCTCTCTTGTGTTATCTCAAGCTTATTTTTCTACACGAACATACGATGACACGCAAAGTAAGAGATCATTTTAAGCAGGATACGCAGAGCCTGAGCGTAAATCTCAAGCGGGAGGACGGGAGATTTTGCAAAAATGAGCTTTTGCCGGGAGATCTCCCGTCGAAAGCGGGAGACTTGGGAGTCTCTGTACATGTCCAAGGAGATGACACATCGGCCAATGTTCATGAAGGCGGTTTTAATTTAGTCCATGGTTTATGCAAATTTCTTCTGCGTAAAGGCATGTGACAAAACGCTCATACATAAAGACATCCAAAAATAACCGCATGTTGATACTTGCATGTTTACTTCAGTTCCTGGACTCAATTCAGATCTCTGTTTTTATTTGAACCACCTTCGAGAATATGGGTTGTAGACCCATTTAAAAAAAAATGCATTGTTTTGTTGTTTTTCAGGTTCGTGCTAGCAGTTTTCCCAACTTGCTGTCTTGAACCCTAGGTAGCTGTAACTCTCCAAAGGAGAATGCAACCCAAATCATACAATGGACTCCCATTATAACAAAGTCCTCAGGACCAGCAGTTTTCTTTTGGTTATATCGAAATTTTGTTATAAGCGAACAAATAAACAATAAAAATACATAGAGTTGATAATGCTGCGACCTGAATTTTTACTTTGTTGTAACCGGACTTTCGTTGTAACCGTAATTTTGTTATAACCATGTTCGTTATACACATAATGGGAGTGCACTGTATAGTATACATTGTACATTATATAGATGATGACTGGCGGGGGAGGGAGCATACCGAATGTTACACCTGAAGGGCTCGAAATGCTATTGAGGGAGGTTATAAGTCCCAAGACGAAGTCGAGGGATTTATTGCCTCCCGAAATAGCATTTCAAACCCTGAGGGTGGAACGTTTGGTACATGTTCCCGACAACAAAAGTCATCATCTGTTATATTATATGGGTTAGTCAAATACGTCAAATACATCAACGTCAACCACCCAGCAGAACGCGGTTAACGCCCTCGATCGCTCGCTCGCGCAGAGCCAAATTCACTGTGCACGCGCGGTCCTAGGCCTTCTGTCATTTGTTACGTGAAAATGTTTTCCCACAGAACATTCACATGAATGTTCACCCATGGGCGAACATAACGAATGTACCTCCATCACGTGACTGTGTTTAGCCAATCACTATTAAACTGGTATTTAACTAGCCTATTTAATATTGTACATTGTACATGTATACTAGTGGACTGGATGACTGCAACAACAGAAGAATACATCTGTGAAGTTTGAGGAAATCGGATGATCCATTCAAGCATTTATACAAACTTTCAAAGTTTTGGTGCCATCACGGCTACAGTAAGAAAGCAACAACATTTTATGACTTCACTCATGGACAACTTACATCGCTCAGTCTCTGGGGCCTTGTTACAATAGGGTTTCCCTGTGTTTGGACATATCAGTTTTCCCCCTACTGCCCACTGAATGAACAAATAAAACAAATGCAAGATCCAAATGCTTTCACCAGACTGTCTGATTTACAGGTCCAGAGGTATTACATCCTCTCCACCCTTCATCCTATTTTTCCCCCAACATCTAATGAGTACTTTGTATATTGCAAAGTAGCATTATTATGACAAATAAACATGGTCCAGATACATTTCACATTTCGTCGTTGGGGTGACAAGACCTTGTATCTGCAATTTTGGTGAAAATGGCCTTTTTGGATTAATGGTCAAATAATGGGTTATGTGATGTCCTGTCCAAATCCAAACTGTTTTACTCCAAAAATGAAGCCACCAGGGCATGTCAAAGGAAAGGCTATCCCATTCGCCACAGTGCTTTGGCAGCCATGTTTTTTGGCTCTCCTGAACATTTGACATTTTGTAGATACGAGGTCTTGTCGCCCCAGCGACGATTTGCATCATGAAAACATATTGTGTATCAAAAATTTACAACGGCCTGTAGTGCAGAACCTTTGCCGTATGTTTTGATCAATGATAATTTATGCATATTTGCATAATGGAAAAATATGAAAAGACAATTATGACCTTTCACGCTAAAACCTTCACTTTCTAATCAAGTGCTACATACAATCTGTATGAGCAGTTGTTGAACACAGATTGACAGAAATTTGAACAATAATGCTGCGCCATTAGATTATCATTCATGGTGATCGCAAGCTACCTGATATACATGTCTTCTAAAAGAGTCAAAGCCTGGGCTTACTTATTGATCGGCTGTCACATTTCTTTTTAAGAGAGAATGAGGTGTCAGGATCCCTTGGATTTTGTTGCATGACATGCATGCTATTACATTGTCATATCTGCCATAAAATACTGTATACAATCACAGCCATCCAGCTTTTAAAAGCAATTTCAGCCTGCAGCTAAGGTAAAATATCATTATCAATAGAGGTTAAAAAATTTTGGATGACAATAGATGTTATCAGAAGAACATGATAATTTCTGCCGAGAAGGTTCTGCCCTGCTTTCATTGTGACCCATCAAGTACAAGCTAGTAGATCATTTCATGGCAGTGGCCGGGTTTATGGCAAGATTCGGCCAGTTGGGTGAATGGTAAACAGGTCGCACAGTATTAATAAGGAAGACATACACTGTACATATGTTTAAAAGTGCTTCCATTCTTCTTTATACTCTCTGACTGTTCGACCAATTCTTCTGACCCCGCTCAGATGGCTTTGAAGACCGTCCCTGGATGCTCAGCCTCCCTGAAACCAAGAGTGAATCCTGGTTCATTGCTTCTTCACTGCTTCTAATGATCCCAATTAGGATTCGAGTGACCCCACTCAAATTGCCAATCAGGTTTTCTCCAGCACACATAACGTCACTCCCGCGATGACAAACACCATACCCACGTAGATGTCTGTAATCAATGAAATGTGGTGGGTGATTAAAATGTCAAGGAGGTGGTTGAATCTTGAATTCAACAAGGCCAGCAAAACATGGTTTACTTTTCCTTCATTTTTTCCACCCTGTCATGATCATTGACTTTTCCTGCTGTACGCTAAATTTCAATTATGGTTTCAGGAACAAACAAGCAAAAATCTAATGAGTGCCATTGCATGAATGCTTTAATTGTGGACTCAAACCATTGGCTGCCACTATCAGCAGCATAACCGTATGTATGTTTGGTTTGTTTGTTTGTTGTAGTTGTTGTTGTTGTTTTTGTTTTGTTTTATTCATTTCTCCTCCATGTTTGCCTGCATTCTAGGACTGAAAATGTTTTATTAAAGTTGTACTACATATTCTCAGCATTCAGCTGATAAGCAGTCCACACATAACCATGCTCTATCATAATTTGAGCAAAACACTGGACAATCAAGGTTAGTTTTCTGTTTATCCAATTCTGGCAGAAACCATGCAACACTTTCATGCCACACTTCTGAATATTATGTAATGGTCGCAAATTCTGCGCTACAGTGGAATCTCGATACAGAGATCTGATATAACAAAATACCGTACCTGACATGAAATTAACAAACTAATTTCTCTGGTCCCAATCAATTAATTTCCTTTCTTTTATACTGTTTGACTACTGATATAACAAAAAAATATATAAAAAGAACAAACAAATTGTCTTGGTCCGAGGGATCGCGTTATACCAAGTTTTCACTGTATCTGGACAGTACTGGTACTAACATTTAAATGTAGAAAACAGATTTTTTGAGGTATATTGTACATTGTACATTGCCCCTTGACCCCACCCACCCAACCACACATAAACACAAACACACACACACACACACACATACACACATACATACATTATACATACATAACATACATGAACAGGCCGTAAACAAATAAAACAGTGAATGGATCAAACGACAACCAGTAGTTGGATATATCACCCACCTGTACCCCCTACTTTTTCTCCGAGCAGTTTCCCCGACAGCGTAGTGAAGATGAATGTCAAAGAGTTGGTGATTGGAACTACTAAAGATAGCTCTGTATCAGACGGAAAAAAAAATAGAAGGAAAAAAAAAACAAGAAAGCAAGATATCAGGAAAAACATGACAACCTACAAATGTGTGCAGAGGGAAAAAATGAACACAAAGGCAGAAAAATAATGATCACTGCATTAAAGGTATGATTTACGATTTGCAGATGAAACAAAAACCAAATTCGTCTGTTGAGAATGAGAAGGGCGTTGAGAATGACAAGGGCGTTAAGTTGTCTTGAACACTATGGCTTTAGTGGCAACTTTTTAACGCTCTTATCATTCTCAACCGACGAAATGTGAGTTAGGGATAGAAACAACCTCTGTATAAATTTGAATCGGTAAAATTAATATTAAGTATTGCTAATACAATATGTGAACAATAGTTATAATAAAAATATTTCTAGACTAAACTGCCTACAGTTATGGTTTATTGAGAAAAACACAGATATCTCATTATATTTTAGGTTTTATCGCAAAAATTTTATATGAGAGGATGTTTTGTGGTACAACAGACCTACACATATGCATTAAATGTCATTTCTTGCAAATTTTTTAATCACTGTTCCAAAAGGTAAACAGGTCCTTTAAACCTATTTCAACTATATCATCACAAACATGACCTCCTTGGACCCTTTATGCGCCCAGACACTTGGATTAACTTGCCAAACTTTTTCATGAGCATTCAGTAAATCTATCCAAGCTTGACCAAGGTGCAAAGGTAGCATGCCCACTCATGTGTAGCAATGTGCCTCAGTCTAGATAATAGGAAGGCCAAGGTGACACAATAGGGATTAGGGGAATTAGGTAATCTCTATTCCTGGACAATAGTTTCCAGGCATCTGTGCCAGATAGGAACAAAGCAATTCAGCCTGGTGCCAATCAGTTTTTAAAAGCAAAGCTAAGTGATTGTTAGCTCTCTCACTGTAAGGGTGACCATTTGTGTGCAGAGACCACAGCATTCTAGAGATGATGTTCATGACTGGGTTAAATATGGGGATAGCTGTACAGTCAAACTTTACTTGTTCAAAAAAGTAACAAATAGTCGCAACGAAATGTAATTATCCACTTTGATATCATGGGATTATAGAACAAGCCAGTTACAAACAATTCATAAAGCATGCTTTCAATTGTCCATTAAAATTCATTTTACTGCTGCTCCTGCAAAATTATTAACATGAAAAAAAAAAAAAATGTGCCAGTCACGATTGCGCAAGGGAAAATCAGAGAAAAACAATAATATGTATTTATAAAATGGAAGTAAATTTAATCTCCAAGTCATGACAATGCTTCACAATCACATACTACATTGTACGCACAAACTTACATCGGCAGAACATCTCCAACGTAACAGTGTGCCTGGTATTGACCGACCTACCTGCAGACGCGAGCGTGAGGTAGAAAATGACTGACCCACTTTGGTTGATGAGAAATGCCAACAAGTACTGGAGGACAAAATGAGATTGAAGCAATACCAGGTAATCTACATGACACTTATTGACTGGATTCACACAGATACATGTAGAATGACAAACAACAATGGCAAACAAGACGCATACTCAACCTACAAGTGTCGCACAGCATAGAAGCAATTCATGTGCCCAAACCCAGATTTCAATACAATTTAATGGGAATTGCTAGTGAATTTAGTACAACAACATAACTTTATCTGGCCTACTCTTCTGTATTAAAGCATTTTTGACTTTTTGAATGAAATGAAGTGACACTGCTGTTCACTTTAATATTCACAACTTGTGCCCAAATTCTGCAATATACAATGTACAGCTTGAAAAAAAAGGAAAGTAGAGAAGCATTTTACATTAAAATGACTTTATGGTGGCACATCAATTTCCTCTGCATATGAGTGAATGAGAGGATAGCAGTCTTTTGACAAGTGTCAATACATTTGTATAAGACTACCTGTTTGTATCTTTGTTCGTCAGATTGTAAGTTTGTGTTATGGAATTGGATACGTCATGTATCATAATACAGTGCACTCCCATAATAACAAACACGGTTAGAAAAAAATTCTCGTTACAACGAAGTAAAATTCCAGGTCCCCAAATTTGTATCATCTTATTTTTCCATACACTGTACCAGTACTTGACTGTTCGGTTATTACAAAATGTCCATACAACGTGTACTAACACAAGAAAACTGTCGGTCCCGATAACTTCATTTTAACAGGAGTGCACTGTATATACTATCTGATACCATCATACTTTTAAATGTGCAGCTATTTGAATTTAAACTACTTGTAGATATGTCGCTGGTATGCCTCTACCATAATGCATGGTTCTCCTAATAGGTCTATAGTACAATGTCTTGACGATGTGTGATGACATTTCCACATAATACCTTTCGGCAAAATAACAACATGACAGGTTTGTCGCAAATGTACTGAATATTCACTTTCCTTGAACTACACTGTAGGTTTGATTGGATGAATGGCTACATTGTCTAAGAGTGCGGGTATTTGAGGATTTTTACTTCACTTTTGACCCTTTCATAAGAAATTTAGCACTTTCACTTGACCTTTGACCTTATGGCAAGGTACTTCCAAGAGAATCTCTATTGGGTACTGTAATACTTGCATTATACACTAAGTTTCAAGAAAAATCCTGCAGGCATTGCATAAGAGGAAAATAGTGAAATTTTTAGGAGTTGCCCTTGACCTTTGACCCCATGACCCTTACATTCCCTACATAATTACTGCCAGTCAGTGCATGCATGCACTAATTTCCATGCAGATACATTGTATCTTGAACCATTTGTGAGATATGGAGAAAAAAGTGAAATTTTAGCATAATGCCTACTTACTCAAGTCTCAGACACGAAACTCTCTCTGGAGACCGTTGATTTGGTAGTTCGTGTATACACTATTAAGTTTCAAGACTAGAAATGTCGCTATGGCGACTGGTATGCCTCCGCCATAATGCATGATTCTCCTAATAGGTCTAGATAGTACATGTGGACAATGTGTGAGTACATTTTCTCAAAATTGGCAAAATAATAAAATGACAAGTATGTCATGAATGTGTTGAATGTTCACCTTCCCTGACCTACGTTTAATTGGATGAATAGGAGAGCATGTATTTGGGATTTAAGGACTTTAACTTGACTTCGACCCATTCATACGTTAAATGCATTGAGTAATTTTCAACAAAGTGCAATTTCTGTATTGAATAGTAAATTGTTGCCATTTTCATCTGGCCTTTGACCCTAAAATTCATAAGATAATCACTGTCAGGCAGAACATGCATAAATATGTAGTATGTTTCAAGATAACTTGAGCCAATTCCGAGATATGGAGGAAAAATTTAGTTCAGCACTTTCACTAGATCTTTGACCTTTTGACCTTTCAGGCAAAAACAAAAGAAAAAAACTTTCAGAGAATCTCTATTAGGTTATACATGCATACACCAAGTGTAAAAAAAATCCTGCTGGCATTGCGTAAACATGAGGGAAATAGTAAAATTTTGAAGTATTGCCCTTGACCTTTGACCCCATGAACCCTAAATTCTCTAGGTAATCACTGCCAGTCAGTACATACTATGTTCCATGAAGATACCTTGAACAATTTCCAAGGTACAGAGAAAAAGGTGAAGTTTTAATATTTTTACTTGACCTTTTGACCTTTGACCTTTGACCTCATGACCCAAACTTTCACCAGAAAATCTTAATCGGGTAATACATGTATACACTAAGTTACAAGAAAATATCTTCAGGCATTGCATAGATATGGTGGAAATAGTGAAATTTTATGTATTTGACCTTGACCTTTTGACCTTTAACCTTTGACCTCGTGACCCAAACTTTCACCAGAGAATCTTAATTGGGTAATACATGTATACACTAAGTTTCAAGAAAATATCTTCAGGCATTGCATAGATATGGTGGAAATAGTGAAATTTTATGTATTTGACCTTGACCTTTTGACCTTTGACCTTGAGCACGTGCACCCAAAAGTTGATAGGCACAAGTTCACCCCCTAATACACATACATGCCAAGTTTCATTAAGATACCTCAAAAGGTTTTGATAGTTACCCTGTCCACAAAAATCATTACAGACGGACGGAAGGACGGACGGACGGACAACCCGAAAACATAATGCCTCCGGCACCACTTCGTGGCGGAGGCATAAAAATACCTTCAGGCATTGCATAGATATGGGGGAAAAAGTGAAATTTTGTGCATTTGCCCTCGACCTTTTGACCTTTGACCTTGAGCATGTGTGCCCAAAAGTTGATAGGCACAACTTCACCTACTCATACATGTACATGCCAAGTTTCATTAGGATACCTCAAACGTTTTTTTAGTTATGCTGTCCACAATATTGATTACGGATGGAAGGGCGGACGGACGGACGGACAGACGGACCGATAGACAACCCGAAATCATAATGCCTCCGGCGACACTTCGTGGCGGAGGCATTTAAAAAATGTTGGAAAAAGGTTCAAACATAATGTGGGATCTACAGGAGCAAATTCACTGAGTTTCAAAGTCAGAGAATCTTTACCTTCTTATAGCACTTTAGCAATGTACAAAAAAAAAAATGTTCGATGAAACAAAACAAATGAAGACTGACAGAATGTCACTATCTTATTTTTTGTTATCATAAACAATTTAAAGAAAAATCAAACACTATATTCAATCAACTAGGAAAAATTAGTATCTCCTGGTATAGTTCATCAAGTTCACTGATACAAAAGCATGACAAACTACATCCCAACACGCAATCCTGTCAAGCCCTCCTATAGCATGTCCTTCGAGACAAGGAATAATGACATCACATAATCTCAAACAGAATATAAACTTGCTCATACTATAGATTAAATATTTTTCCTAGTAACATCAAACAAAAGACATGCAAGCTACCAAACATACAATAAATATAGTTTTTGTCCCTAACCTTCCAGTTTAGAAACAGGTGCTTTATTTCATCAAGAAACTGGAGCAGGGCATTCCTGCGTTTGATCCTTTCGATACCGGCGCCCTCTCTCTTCAGTAGAGGGTTGGTTGCACCCCAGAGAATTGCCACCATCACCAGAGACATCGCCTCCAGAAAACCTCCATCAGCCATGTTGCCACACAAGTGGAGATGTCATCAACCCTTAGTGGACATAAAAGATATAAGGAGGGCAATCAGCAAAGTTATACAATATGCAACAAAATTAACAATACAACACAAAAACAAAAACAATATGTAATTATGTGCACAACTTTTTTGTTTTACATGAATGGGGTTTCTACAAGTGTGTATGCCAAGGACAGGTAAAGTAGGATGGGGGGTTGGGTGTCCGGACACTTAAGACTCTCGTGTACTGACTTGCTTATTTTACTTTGTGTATACGCATTTACGCACAGCTCCTCAGTGACAAACAACTGTTTATGTAGGTGTGTCACTGTCAAACCAGACGCACTTTACAGTACGCGTCTGGTCCCACAACCTGTCCGGACGCCCAATGACTGGGGATAGTACTACTAGTGTAGTGGACCCTGAGTAGATGTTATACAAATGATGCACAGGATAGAGTGCGTTCTCCACTAACGCCACGAAATAATCCTGTGCATCATTTGTTTTATAAAATGGGTCGAAAACTAACAGCATTTTTCACGTACCTTTGTGGATCAAGATGTCCGAAGATGTTCGACCCAAACATTTACGCACATCGCACTCGGAAATCCTGCACTCAAGTACCAGGTACTGTACATTTAAGAGTATACGTACGCCACACATTACGTTATGCACACAAGAAAGGCCGGCCGGCAGCCCGAAATAGAAGTTGTTTACAGGATTGACTAGCGCGTATAGTAGCGCGCGACGCACTTGTAACAACTGATTGAGTGCGCACTGCTAGTGCAAACATTGTGACGTCAGCCGTGGATGTTAGTGAGAAATTAATACAAGCACACGTGACTCATTTCAGCGCTTCCAATTGGCTACATTCTTGAACCCATTTTACAATATGCAATATTACCAGCACAAGTGTACTGCTGGTAGGCATAGCAGGGCCTTGACCGAAAGATCGGTCTGTATCTGTCCGTCGGGGAATGTTCCGCGGAGACTGCGTCGGGCTTCACGGATCCCCTCCGTATACAGACCGAAGTCAATGATTGCGGCTCCTGTGTGGAGCAGTCGCGCACAGATCAAACGTTACGATAAACCAAATTTCAGACAGCTTTTTTACATTCAAACAAGTATGACATGACATGACACATTATGCAGCAATATTTGGGATAAATTTCTCACATTGTGCAATCAAAATACTCACATAACCTCGGTTATAATGCAGAAATTTTATCGATATCGCAACATCGCCGTTCGCGAGCAGTAAGTCGCCATTTTGAATCTATAACAATTGCTAAGCCAATCACATGCGAGGTACATGTTTTAGTAAAACAAACACGTAGAAACTACCTCGCATGTGATTGGCTAATAGGTTCATAGTGTATGTTTCTGCAGTTTGAATGTGACGACGCGACAGGCTGTGTTTTACGTTGAAAATTCTCCTAAAATGTTGGATTATTCATGAATATGGTGAGTGTAACGTATTCTTAAAAAAATAAATCCACCATACAAGCTTAAATTTGCCGACCTAGGGCCGTGAATTAGACGCAATCGAGAAGGGTGAGGTACCTCACCCAATTTTCCATAGAGACAGTGGTTAAGAACATCCACACAGCAATGGGTACTGCAACCTTCCGTCTGTCTACGGAGGACAGCGTTAATGGCAAAATATAAAACAGTCCTCCGGACAGACGGATCTTTCTGTCTAAGCAGGGCCTACCTACATACATACCATGAGGCATGACTCATGATACTCACATTAAAAACAAGCACCATGACAAAGATTCGTGTGAAATACAATTTGATCATCATTAACATTTAATATTGTCTGTAAATATACTGAGACTCACTTCACTCTTCAGCTGTTCAGGTCTTTATTTTTTTTTTTAACGACCAATAATGTCCACAGTCCACAGACAGTGAAAACAACTGAATTGAATTAGTGTGAATTACAATAAAATCTTACTTTCATCATCATCACCAGCACCTATGGTTGCAGAAGGTCATGCACAAGTTTCATGCGTCTTGCTGTAGATCAAAAACTCGAGATATTAACTTTAGTTAGCCATATATAGAGATAGAATCTATCTAAATGCAAACAACAGCATACTACAAAATACTAAAGTGGGAGTTAGGTCCACTTCAAGGGAATATCAACTTACCAACTACGCCAGGCTGACGATGGGCTTGATTCGGGTGGATTAATGCAGGTGTATGCCTTGTAGTACTTTCCTTTCCCAAACCGTGAGTCCATCAGCATCAAGTCAAGGTCGTGGGGGTCAATTGTCACCTGATATAGAGTTGGATGTGTCAGTCAGGTGACCCCCTAGTCATGTTAAAGTCACAGTCCGGGTCTGGTTAAGGTCATGAGGTACCGTCAATAGGAGGGGAAGTCAAAGCCGACCATCCCCCAAACCAAATCCCACTACAGTCTCCCCCGTTTTATTAAATAAGAGGAGCCCCCGTACTGTGATTAACAAACCCAAATTAAATCCCATTAAAATCGTCTTCAACTATGTCTACTTAAAACATCCCACAAACAGGGGGAATTCACGTCCAACCATGGACAACTATAAAAACAGTTAACAATTTGTAAACACTGGGAACAGAACGTCCCTATTCAACACTAGGCGAACACTGGCTTGGGCAACAACAATGACCCAAATACTCAACAACAGTGAAACATTTTAATCGCACCTATTGATTTGTAATTGTCATCCCGGACTATGATTTAGTCCCCTGTTTTTTCTTTGCTTGCAAACTCTAACAATAATTGGAGACCAAGGTCCCCTCAGCATCCAGAGGTTTTCCCTACATTACAAAAACCAAATTTGCTCTAAAAATACACCGTATTATCCAAAATAAAACGGGGATTACCTGATTATTTTTGCCACAAATTCAATTAAGCATGTGCAAAATTGTCTCCCATAAGAAATGGAATAAAAACCATAACACAATAAATACCTCTGGAACCGACTTCCACTTAATCGGAGGCCTATATGCATAGCACCTCAGGTATCTGCCCGCCAGCTTAGCGGGGTCCAGACAATGGGATGGCATTGTCCTGGCTGGTGGCATCAATGCCCTGTGCCACCTGCTCCTGCCTACCCTCTGCCACCAATACAACTCTAACAAAAGCTGACTTAGTGGGACACCCACTGAGGCATTTCACTATTCAGCTCCCATACGGGAAACCGTCGTGTTGTAACTGAAGTAAGCATGTGGAAACGCCTTCCTCCACGCCACTGCTTCAGTTGCAGCCGGCTGGCAGCAATGGATGTGGACCCGCTGGTGATGGGAGCAATGCTCTAGCTGTCCATACCAATTCAGTAGAATTGGTGACTGTGGGATCCACACACCCAGTAGGAGGATCCAATTCTGGAGTCCTTCTTGGGCTATGAAGGTCTTGGGCGGACATGATGATCCAGCCCCACCTCCCAAGATTGCATTGGTCCTGGAGTCGCACATTGGCACTTGAAGGCGATCCAACGTCAATGCTGTAACATGTGAAACTTGTCGCATGTATCCCCCGTCACCTCCCACCTGGGTCCCACACCATTCTTGTTTTATCCCTTGGCTCTATGCCAGTGGATATCCACTCTTGAGGAGTTGCAAGGTTTGCATCTCCCTTCTGCGTGTCCTTCCACCTCTCCCATGGTAATTGGATGGTATTGGGAGGGTCGTCTGGAACCGACAGAAGAACTTCACTCGGGTCAGCAGGAGTGGTTCCCAACTTATCAGGCTCAGAGCTCTGATGTGGGTTCCCATGGTCTTCATCACGCAGATCCTCCACAGTGGATCCATCAGGGTTAAGACTCTCCTGCAATCCCCTCCGTTTCAGGTAAAATGAAGTTGCTAGTCAAATAACTTGAGCTCGCATCTTCTTCCTCAACGTTATCTGTAGCTGGAGCTGTATGATTGATATTTTCTACGAATTCCATGAACTCACGAAAATAATCCAATAGCTCTGAATCCTTGGTAGACCTATCCTTAGAGGAGCGAGATTGATTCACAACCCTCGACTCCTGAGCTTGGGAAAAACAACCTCGATCTCTTTAGGTGCCATATCCCCTAGCTCCTCTAATCCTTCTTGGGACTGGCCAACTCCTGCTCGGGCCAGGGAGTGGCCTCCTCCTCTGGCCCGCTGTCGTTTGACAGCTCCTCCTCATGGAGAGCCGCTTTCCTGTCCACCTCCGGACAGTCTCGTTTGAAGTGACCAAATTTCCCGCAAAGGTAGCACGGATTGCAGTAGGGGTCAGCTGTGGATGTGGTGGTAGATGGACTGTGCGAGAGCGCTTTGGCTACCTTTGCTGACAGCTGATTTACAGTGTCCTGGAGAGAAACAAACTTCTGCTCTAGGCTCTGTATTCGCTGCCCCACACTTGGCATCGGTCCCTCAGGTGTGGCATGCTGCTCAATCTCAACCTTATCAAGCTCACCGGAACGTTGACAGGGAGACCTTGGACAAACATCTACCTGGCGGACACCTGCTTCTGCAGGCTGGGAAGTATCCCAACGTACAGAAGCACTGCACACTTCCCTGTGACTGCGAATTCCTTGAGAACCCTGTCCCAATACCGCATGTCGGGAGTATACTAGTTAGGTGACTAACTCCAATGCAGCTTCCACTGTCTTGGGTTTCGAAGTAAGAGCAGACAAGCCTGCCTCCTGTTTGCGACAACCCTGACAAAAACGGACAACAGCTTGGCGCTGGACGAGGGGCTCTGGTACTCCTTGAAATGCTTTATTAGCAAGAGATACCACTCTCCTTGACCATTGTAAGGTGGTTTCATCCTCAGACTGTTTGGCCTGGGAGAATTTCATCTGAACCATTTCAGGTGAATCGGTAGCACCAAACTGCTTCTCCATGCACAGCACCAATTCCTGGTAACTAGCAAGAGGGTTTCTCTCAAGGAGCATTCGGTAGTGATCGCTCCCTTGCCCCTTTAGACACCACCACATTTGGTCACGTCGCTGCATGGGCGACCACCCACTCTCGTCTGCGAAAGCGGTGAATTTAGCATGGAAGGCTCCCCAATTTCCCTTCCCGTCAAATGAGATTGACCTGGGCAAGGATGGGAGCTTCCTTACTTCCTGAGAGGTATTCCACCCACTCAGACTCATGTTTGCTAAATCTCGCCAGCTAGAATGCAGCACCCCATAGCGGGTTGATCCCTCCACATACAAATGTGTAAGGTTTTGGGATTGAGCTGTCCCCTGTGAACTGAGGTGCAGAGTAACTATACAACTGCTCCTCCAACATGTCATTATCAATCCTACCCCCTTGACCCTGTGGGTAACACTTAGTAGGAAGGGACTGTAATGGGGTCGATACCCGTGGACGTCCTAACGGAATGCTACCTGCACGTCCGCCTACATGGGTTCCACGCCAAGAGGGTGGATAGCTGTCGTAGGGGTGTAGATGTCCTACTTCCCCCGTTGTTGATGGATGCCCTCCTGGAGAACAGGACGGGCCTGTCTCCAAGACCTGATAACTTGGGGTGGCGAAATGGCTGGCCAACCCCGAACCTGGTCTTGCACTAGGAGTATACATCCCAAATCTATATAATTCACCTTTACTGGCTGTACTAACATCCCAAACCTACCAAAAATAGTAGTTATATACCAGAATACTTTATCACAACCTTTCACAACTTATAATCTTACAATAAATTCTATACCCTCAAAACAATTCACCTTACTTTAATAAATTCCACTCACTAAATCCAAAAATATCTCCTTTTAATTTTAACTTTATACTTCTCAACCCTACTCAATTAAAATATATACTCACTCTATTTATCTAATTCTTCAACTTTACCTGAAGAATTATTTCCCTATCCAGCAGTTAACCTGCAAATAATACACTTTATCAAATCTTACCAAATTCTCTCAAACATCTAAATACAACCTATTTAAAATGACTAAGACATTAACCAAAACAATCTTGCCTCAAAAATCCCCAAAATTATCTTACTATTTTAACAAATATTCATCTAACCTCCTTAATAAACTAACTTATCCTTCCAAATAATTCCTAATTATATTTCCTAACCGCTTTTTCCTCTTATTCCTTTATCAAAAGTGTTATCCCTGACCAAATCAATATCTCATGTAAATTGAACATTAGTGCCAAATAAATATCCAACTATTACTCCAAACCGGACTTTTGTCTATTAAATAAACCTATAAACCTACCTAACAATTAAAATGTTGGGAGCTATGGGTTGCACAAAAGCGATCCAACCCCCTACCAATTAGGGAGGAAAGGGACAAAGATAGAACACACTAGAACAGAACAATAACAAGTAACAAGGTTACAATATGACAGGAGTGCACCGCAAAATACACGTAAACGAATACGGAGTACAGCCGACAACGCACGAAGAGTCAGCTGGCGTACCATAGACTGCTATGCTCCGCTATGCGCTACGAACGGCTGTCCGCTGTTCATTCACACTGCGCGGTGTTCCAACACACCGCTAGATGCAAGTACAGGGGTAATGCGGCCGTAGATGGAATACACAAATGCGGTTAACGCAGCGTCCTAGCACAACGTACACCGCGACGCGCGAATGGTACACAGCTGCAGTGTGCAAACCACGCTCACGATGCGAAACTGATCGGCGTTCCGTACTCCGTTTGGTCCAAGATCCAAAGCGTGCGTAGCGCCGCATGCAACGCTACTAGCCCGCGAATAACGATGCAGTGTGCAGTAAGCGACCGCGAACCGCGTAGCAACACAGTTGGTAGCACACACACTCGCAGAAAACTAATGAGCGCGTAGTACCACCAACCTTAGCTACGGATCTAAAGTTAGCTAGCTCCTACAGTACAGTGCGCAGCGTGTGTATGCACTCAAAAGTAGAAGTTAGACCAAGTGCAGGTCCTGGTCTACTACGTCAAAAGCTGACAGTAACACTACAAACAGAACAGTTACTAGACCTAATTAAACGTGGGCTAGCGTTCCTGATATTCGCGTGGTAAGCTTAACGCAATACAAAAGCACCAACAAACACAAACACAAGCGAGACGCAAACGCAACCGAACACCAATCGACTCGCAAAATGACTCGCTCGGGCAAAAGTGTTCTTGTTAATTTTGTTTTTGTTCGTTTCTCTTTTTCTTGTTTCTGTTTCCTTTTCTTCAACCCCGAGCGGCTCCCCAGACGTTAGCTGGGTGGGCACGTCATACACATGAAACAACAATCACAGAATGTATTCACACACACACTCAACAAACCTAGAGAAACAAATCTAGGTCCACAGAAACACCAGACAGTATTAACGTAGAACAGCTAGAAATGAATAGGACGGTCTGACTAAACAGTTGCCTTTACGAACGTCAATCTATCTCTCACTTAGACGACGATTTGACAAATAATACGATGTGATGCTAAACAGTAACACGAGTTCGCCATCAAAAATATCGTTCCAATCACTCGCTCGGACGTCGCACAAAACACAACGATGATAACAATCAACACGTAAGTTCGCACACAATCGTTCACTTTTGATTCCCCGCCGGACGCTCGCCCCTTTCAGCGCTACCGCCCTGAGACAATCCCCGTCTCCCTGCAGTCAGCGCCGACCCGGTCCGCGGACCGACAACTTACAGTACAGTAATTATACACACAGTGCAACGCGTAATGTGCGAACATTGATACACACACATAATGTATTCACGCGGCCATTGCCCTGCGACTTACCTCGCAGCCCAACCGATACGGTTGATTAAAATCGGCAAAATTCGCGCAAATAGGCCAGCAATCCTGCCGAACTACGCCAATAAAGTGGGAGTTAGGTCCACTTCAAGGGAATATCAACTTACCAACTACGCCAGGCTGACGATGGGCTTGATTCGGGTGGATTAATGCAGGTGTATGCCTTGTAGTACTTTCCTTTCCCAAACCGTGAGTCCATCAGCATCAAGTCAAGGTCGTGGGGGTCAATTGTCACCTGATATAGAGTTGGATGTGTCAGTCAGGTGACCCCCTAGTCATGTTAAAGTCACAGTCCGGGTCTGGTTAAGGTCATGAGGTACCGTCAATAGGAGGGGAAGTCAAAGCCGACCATCCCCCAAACCAAATCCCACTACAATACTTAACGTGTGGGACTAGGGGATTTACTGCCGATTGCATAACTTGTCTAGTACAGAGGCCTTCATGTGGTACCCTGGTACATTGCATGATAAATATACCACCACCCAAGATCATAACAAAACATGTAATTGGGCGCTTAGCGCCTGAAATTGCTTTATCACACAGAAACACCCGAAACACTTACCAATCTTACTCTGAAACGAGGAAATATTCTTTCAGGTGATAAAACTGTGCAAGGTGTGGATATCGATGGTGAGCACGCGCCGCCGATCACGATTACCCCAGCCACCCCGCCGCACGGCCGGCCGCGGGCCGGCCGGGAGGTGCTGGCCTGGGGACGCCAGCCCGGGCGGAGGTTCCTGAAGCACAGCGAGTAGCTGCAGTTGCTGTATTTGTACTCTAAAATGGAACGGGTCAAGACTGAAAGTTATGGTATGCCAGTGGTTTCCTTGTTCAATGTCATTAGCCTAATCACCACCCACTTCCAATTATCATTAGTGTTTGCAGAATAATTCAATTTATGTATTTTATCTACAGAGTAGAGTAAAATATCCCGTTTGCGGCAGTTTAAGCATTGTTAAGGGTTTTTCCAACTTGTAAACAAATCAGGCAAATTATTTTCAACCATTTCATATACCATAGACAAGATTATTCATTAACGAAATTGTTTTCATGAAAGAAATTTATCATTGACCAACACAGTTTTCATGATTTACCAGGGCAAAACCCGGCACAATTTTCGCCGATAAGGGCGATATGCGACGTAGTATTTCTGCTTGCGGCACGATGTACAATCCCTATGCAATACGCGCGTGCTCCGCGATCTTTAGCTGAACGCCTTCACATGTCTCGCGAACATTGCGTAAGCGCCAATTCCCATTGCGAAAGCACGTGAAAATAGCGGGCGCACATGCATTGGCCGCAAACAAGATCGCAATTCTGGCGGTGTTGTTGATGTCTTTCTCGTGTTTTTCTGAATTTTTTCGATGGTAACATCCACTTTCCGAACAAAAATGGCGGCCCACATCGGCTCGCGAAAGTTCTATTTTATATGAGGATATGTTTTCAAAATCCATGAGCATCGGGAAAACGACAAAAAATCAAATTTTTTGGACCATTATTTCTTAATTGTTATGTTAAGAAGTACAGAAAATTTTATTTTGGATGCGAAATGTTGTCATTTAAGTGAGAAAATTTCACTTTCGTCAGAGATCGTGCCCATTTTATCGGTTGGTTTTTGTTGATTTTTAGTGTGTTAGTATATGTGTAGTGTGCATGTAAGAGTGCAATGCTGTGTTTAGCTGTATATTACGGTGTATGTTGTACCTGCCGCGAACGGCTGCACGGCCGCTTACTGACGCAGTTACTCTATACTATTATCAATGGCTTGTAGCAGCACGTACCCCGTTAGATTGACAATAAGTCACCGGCCGAGAGAGGGAGCTATTTTTATCGGTATAATCATGTCACTCTCTCCGGACGCTCCCCGATGGCAAAAAGAAACAAAAGAGCTAATTTTTGCTGACCAGTCCTTTGACCACGGTTATGTAAAAAGGTACACGTAGGCTTATCCCATAATACCTGCCACGTAGCCCCCTTTCCCTAACATTAACCGTGGACATAGCTTTTTCTCTGACTCTGGCTCCTCAACCTCCAAAGGAGATGGACATAGACCATCGCTCTCCTGCGTCCGATACAAAAGGGAGATGTAATATTATGCTTTACAGAGTCAAGTCCATCCCGTATTGAGTCAGTTTTACATTGTACTATAATTCTTGGAGTTCATACAATACACCACATCGGTGAGGTGCATGTTTCAAGCAACATTAATTCTAAATAGTTGTGGAACAATTACTACGAAGATGAGATGCCTTCCTGTCATATTTGCGGACGCTGCATGAGGCTTGCATCAAAGCTCATCATCTCGCATCTCCTCCCATCGACAACCCCGTCGTCAACGACTAAGGATGAACTTCATCCATGTCCAGCTCTCGACGAATTAGCGTAAATTTATTGTGAATCTCCAAGTGGGATCGCATCCGTAACAATCGATGTCAACGCTATTGATGTGAGTGCCGGGCGACGTCGAGCGAACACCGGTCCGTTCCAGACAGTGCGTGTACACGTCAGCATCTCGACCCGGAGCTCATCGTGGCAGTGCGCACTGCAGTTCGCGATCGCGATCGAGGTCCCCTTGGAGAGTGACGTGGCCGCTATTTCACCCTGGAAGCGACTAGCTGACTAGGGACTCTGTTCGGACTGTCGCGGTGGTTCGTAACTTATGCACCCTTTTATATGTATTACCGCTCCTAATAATTATAATCACATGTATGTCCCCTCAATTTTAAGACCTCCTTTTAAACGTTTTGACCAAATATAATTTGGTGTGATTGCTCATGGAGAGTCGTATATAACCAATACCCTGATTGATTCATATTCTGGGGGAAATACCCTATAAATATCACCTGCGTGTGATATAATGATGTACACGGCAATAAAGCGTGTATAGTATTGAAACCTTAAATATTCTGTTGTCAACGCCCGTTATTACAATTAGTAAATCGAGTCGAATCACAACTCAAGACGTTGGAATATGGCTGTATGATGAGAGTGTGTTTGGTGTGTAGTTTGTTACATAACGATAATGATAATTATCTTGCCACGTTTAACACGTTCCGAGGCCTATCTTCCAACAGGCTACATGAAAAAAAAAATGTCTCCAAATTCTTCACTTTCATTAGAAAGTTGAGCAACATTGAAGACACACACAGCATATATAGGCCTACCATAATTTTTAGTCAATCAATTTTAAAGAAGAAATCCCCCCAAAAAATGAATAATCTTCAAAAGAAAGAAAAAAATCCCTACAGAAAGATGCAAAAATTACAAAAATCGGATGAGAAATAAGGAAGATATATGACATTTTGAAATTTCACATTTTTGGGGACAACCATTTCTTGACCAGTCCTTATGAATGATTATTACCTATACGAGGTAGTTTTGCGAGGCAATTACAGTTGGTATTTTGCAGGGTCGGGAGTTCAGCAGGCGACATTAGAGCATATCACGAGCATCCGGGTGTTTTACATATACAGTGGACTCCTGTTATAACGAAATCCTCGGGACCGGCAGTTTTCTTTCGTTAGATCGGAATGTTGTTATAACTGAACAAATAAACAATAGAAATACATATAGTGGATGACATTGCAGCTCGAATTTTCACTTCATTATAACCAGAATTTTGTTATAACCGTGGTCGTTATAATAGGAGTGCACTGTAAAACAGGGAGGTGAGAAGAGAAAGAGTGGAATCTCTCTCCCCACCTCCCTGTTTTAAACGTAAACATTCCGATTGACCACCAAAAGAAAACATTCCAGGACGTCCAGGGTGTCAGTTTATACACGCACCGCAGAAGAACGCTGATAAATCAACTCATACAAGGTCGACCACTTACAGCAGCACTAGGCGTCGATTTGTGCTCAGTAATTGCACAGTGACCATTAGTTTTACAACTATCCAACTTTAAACAGAGAAGTAAAAATAAAGTGTAAGAGCGTTCAGATGTTTAAAGTTTGCCTGTTACAACTACATGTATCTTTGAAGTTGGAGTTGAATGATATACATTGATGAACAATTTTGCAATTATTCAACATGTTGATGGTCTACAGGTAGTCAAATGTGGCTTGATCTGTATCATAGTGTATAGCCGTATTCACATATTTTCTTAATTTACCTAGGGGATAGTTAATAATTATGATATTGACTGGCCCCGAGGGAGGTACCAGATAAATATTGCCCGCACTGAAAACATATTGCCCTCGTCTTCGACTCGGGCAATATGCTTTCAGTTTGGGCAATATTTTCTGGTACCTCCCTCAGGGCCAGTCAATATTATATAAATATTCAAATCAGCAAGTTGTCGATGTCATGCTCCCACAATTTCTTATTCATTTCATATACAGGAATGACAAAAATCTCATATTTCAGCTGTATGAATATAAAACTTGTCTTAAAACCACCCAAAATAAAAAAGAACAAATGATAACTCTGATACATCTTGGTATGGGAACATGATTTTACTTGTATTAGCTTAAACTATTTTTTTTCCAAATTTCATAGGCCTCTAATAACATGCATAAGAAATTGTGTGGGTACGCGGTGACATCATAAACTCACTCATTGATATTCATAAGGAATGGTGGAGAAATGTTTTCGAAAAAATGTGAAATTTAAAAATGTCATACCTTTCTTATTTCTTATCCGACTTTTATCATTTTTTGTATCATTTTGTAGGGAATATTTTTCTCTCTTTTTTTTTGAAGTTTATTCTTTTTCTGGTGGATTTCCTCTTTAAGTTCAACTTAAATTCTTCGTGAAACCCCCCCCCCCCACCTCCACTTCTTTTTTCTTTTTTCTTTCTTTTTCTTTTTTACTCTGCAAGTGGCACATAGAAAAAACGAAACCCTGAAGTGTGATATGGCCTTTGTTTTGTTTTTGTTTTTTATTAGAAGACGTGCTTGAACAGGGAATGGTGTTTTCGTTCATGTAAACTGTCGTTTCTTTTACCCGATACAACAACAACAACAACAACAAAATTATGATCTGTCTAATGCAAGGTCACGCTGATCTTGGACAAATTGGATTAACAAACACGGTGTTTATTAATAAAATAAAATACATTATATGCATGAGATTCGGTCGGTGCAATTTCTTTCGTTTCTTTGTTTTCTTCACATCAGGATTCACAATCAGGTTACAACAGATGCCCCTACAAGTAATACATAGGCCCGTATGTCCTCTCTCTCCATCTTCCACACCCTCTCGTATTCTTTGTCCCCCCCCCCCCGTCCCCTCCCCTCTCGACTCCCCAATTTTTAAAGACAACGGCTTCTTTGTATATTATGTGTCTTGCGTTGACAGATTGATCAGGGATCATAAAAGAGCAACTATGGAAAGTAATAATTCAGGTAAACATTATCTCAGTGCGATGGCGTGAAATGAAAGTGTTTCTCTCTCTCTCTCCCTCTCCCTATCATTTTTTTCGGGGGGGGGGGGGGGGCTGGGGGAAAGTGGGGTATGTTCTTGTGCTGCTTGAACATCCTCGTTAGGTTGACATATTGTTTCCTAATACCTCAAGCACACTTTCGGATATATTCATCGCTATAAGAGCAGGGTGCATTAAACCCAGTGAAGTGGTCCCGCCGGCGCCCTCACGTCCAACTGGACCTCTTGGAAGACCACATAGCGAGTGCAGGTAATAATGACTTCTTCTCAAATGGAAAAAAAACCAACAACAACAACAAAGCAAAACAAGCTAAAGAAACATACAAAACAAACAATGAGAAACATACCTCGAATAATCTTTGCATTTATCATGCATGTAAAATCAAGGTTTTACTATTAGTACCAAAGCATAAGAAAATTAAATCAAGATGTAAAATTTGATTCCAATTTTATTTCATTTTATTTTATTTTATTTTATTGAATCCTGCATTATATATCATTGCTCATGCAGATACATACACATATATCATATTTATTGATGGTACCATACATATAAATGGATATACATAAACATAATTGCTAACAAGGTAAGTTTCTTCATTACCTTTAGAATATACAGCAATGCCGTTTCTTCATTGCCTTTACAATGTACAACAGAACATTATCAGCGATGCAATGAATAACGCAGAAGGGCTTGATTTGTATGCAGCCCTCGTACATAACATAGGAAAATAGGGGGAGGGATGATTTGCATAGAGATAGGATAGGAGAAAGGAGAGAAGAGAGGTCTGTCTGCTTTCGCTAATACATAAAGTTAGATCACCTGGATCACTGAATAGTAAAACATGGCAAAGTATTTTCTCAGCGAGGTACAGGTGAACAGTAAGCAGGTCATGGTCGGTTACATAACATTACGCAATAAATTCTGAACGGCGATAATTCAACGAGGGAATTTCATATACAATACAATTGCAATGACATTATAAGATCACTGATATCCAGAGAGCAGCATTGTCTTTACAGCTTTCTTTCTTAGTTCGAATTTCTGAAGGAAGAGCACTATGAAGAGAGTTCCAAATATCAGGTCCATAGTGTATCTGATAGATTTCAGGGCCATCACCGTTTTAGGATTTTGTAGATGAAATTTATCAGATTGCCTTGTGGGATAGGAATGTATATCCTTGTTTAACTGAAATAATGAGAAGAAAGAAGATGGCAACTGACCTTTATACAAACGAAACATAAAAAGTGAATTTTGCGAAAAAAAAATTAATGTCATTTACCTTTTATTTTTAGTGTTTTTAATTCTACGAACAAAGGATCTGAATGGTCCCGATAACCTGAATTGGTACATAACAAGCAATATACTGTCAGTGTGACTTTTCGCAGTTGCCCAAACAATGTTACAATATGAGATATTCGACAATGTCAACGAATTATAAAGCATAAATAAAATATTCTTTGGGACATATTAATACTTAAGCTTACAGAGTATACCAACGTTACGAGATACTTTATCTGAGATGTATTGCACATGAGCATTCCATTTCATATTTTCATTAATATAATATTCCAAGGAATTTGACACTTTCTTTTTGCTCCAATAATATACCATCCACCATAATATTCAAAAGGTGCATTTCATTATTATGCTTCTTATTATGAAAATAGATACAATTTGTCTTTTTAAAATAAGTGACAATCTATTGCTCTTAAACCATGTAGATAATTTCGGCAATTCAGTATCAAGAGTTCTTAAAAGCGACTGAAAATCAGAATTGGAACAAAATAGGACCTATATACGTTGGTGTCATCGGCGAATAGAATTTTATATTGTAGTAACTTAGAGGAATTTGTAATATCATTTATGCACTAGAAATAGTAGTGGTCCCAATATGGATCCTTGTGGGATGCCACAATGTATGGGTAAAACTTCAGAATTTACCGATTCATATAGTATACGTATTGCTGTCTATTTGATAAATAATAATCAAACCATTCCAGTGGAATGCCACGAACTCCTTAACAATGTAATTTGCGTAAAAGGATAGTGTGGTCAAGAGTGTCGAATGCCTTGCTTAGGTCCATGAACACACCAATGACATGTTTTTGTTCAGCTAAGGTAGTCGACACTCTGTCATACAACTGGGCTATAGTGCCATAAGTATCAATCTTAATCATAATTGCTTTAGAGTAGAACGATCATCATAGTATGCATTAACCGAACTGTTTTTATTGTCACTGTATACAGTTATTATCTTGATTTAATTATTCTATATTCTAATTGCCGTTGTTAATTGTACCTGCCCAACCGTCTCACGTATCCGTTGCTGTAATGCTATATAGAATAGTTCGTGACATGCGTTTCGTTCCTCGTCTCCATTAACTATTCGTAGGGATTCGCAGAAATACACTGGGGCCGATTTTTTTCTTTTTGAAATTTTAGACATATTCAAAATGAGGGGAAAAAAAATCAGCTCCAGTGTAGCTCTGTGAATCATTTAATAGCTAATGCATGGGCGTCACCAGGGGGGGGGGGGTGCGTTGGGTGCGAACGCACCCCCCTTCAGACCCTTAAAAAAAAAAAAAAAAAAAAAAAAAAAAAGCTTCAGTCTGCGAGCGACCTCAACGCCGGACCCTAAATAATAATTATTTTTTATCATTTTTTTTTTTTTTTTTTTTTTTGGGGGGGGGGGGGGAGGGGGGGCATCGGGGACAAAAAAAAAATCGAGGGCAAAAACAATTCGCACCCCTGGTTCTGGCAGCACTGATTTTATACATATTTACTAGTACACGTGTATTCTATACAGTGTTTACTATTGAGATAGATTTTGGACATCCCTTCCATGCTTGGTCACTTCGACGCCACCTCGCTGGTCATACCTCCCCCAGTCATGAACATAAACCGACACCCTTGACTACCAGTAGCAGATCCGGGGGGAGGGGCGCACCGGGCGTCCCCCCCCCCCCCCCACCCCCCGCCATCTCTTAATTTCCAAAGCGAAAAAGTATAGCTATAAACGGCAGTTTTGGGGACTGTAAAATGTCAACATTTTCAAGCTCGCTCGCTCCGCTCGCTGGCATTTAGTCGTAATGCCATTCTCCTGAAGTTGCTGCCAGTAATTGCCGGCAGCTCCATTGCACCCGGTGCGCCCCCCCCCCCCCCCCCCCTTACTGAAAAAAAAAAATATATATATGTATATAGCTACAAACGGCAGTTTTGGGACTGTAAAATGTCACAATTTTCAAGCTCGCTCGCTCCGTTCGTTCGCATTTAAATTCTCCTAATATTGCTGCCAGTAATTGCCAGCAGTTGCGCCCGGTGCGCCCCCCCCCCCTTAATTTTGAAAGCAAAAAAGATATAGCTTCAAACGGCAGTTTTTGGACTGTAAAATGTCAAAATTTTCAAGCTCGCTCGCATTTAATCTTTATGCAATTGCCCTGATGTTACTGTCCAGTAATTGTCTGCAGTTGCGCCCGGTGCCCTCCCCCCCCCCCTTAATTTCCAAAGCGAAAAAACATATAGCTACAAACGGCAGTTTTTTCTACTGTAAATTAATGTCCAAATTTTCAAGCTCGCTCTCTTCGCTCGCTCGCATTGAATCGTTTATGCAATTCACCGGATGTTGCTGCCAGTAATTGCCAGCAGTTGCGCCCGGTGGCATGCGCTCCACCCCCCCCCCCCCTTAATTTCCAAAGCGAAAAAAAAAATATGGCTGATAACGGCAGTTTTTGGACTGTAAAATGTAAAATTTTCAAGCTCACTCGCATTTAATCGTTATGCAATTCACCTGATGTTGCTGCCAGTAATTGCCAGCAGTTCCGCTTGGTGCGCCCCCCTCCCTTAATTTCCAAAGCGAAACAATATGGCTAAGAATGGCAGTTTTGGGACTTTAAAATGTAAAATTTTCAAGCTCCCTCTCTTCGCTCGCTCGCATTTAATCGTTATGCAATTCACCTGATGTTGCTGCCAGTAATTGCCAGCAGTTCCGCCCGGTGCGCCCCCCTCCCTTAATTTCCAAAGCGAAAAAATATGGCTAAGAACGGCAGTTTTGGGACTTTAAAATGTAAAATTTTCAAGCTCCCTCTCTTCGCTTGCTCGCATTTAATCGTTATGCAATTCACCTGATGTTGTTGCCAGTAATTGCCAGCAGTTCCGCCCGGTGCGCCCCCTCCCTTGATTTCCAAAGCGAAAAAATACGGCTAAGAACGGCAGCTTTTGGACTGTAAAATGTAAAATTTTCAAGATCGCTCGCTCCGATCGCATGTAATCGTTATGCTCTCCTGATATTGCTGCCAGTAATTGCTAGGAGTTGCGCCCGATGCGCCCCCCTTAAATTCCAAAGCGAAAAAATATACGAACAAACGGCAGGTTGTTTTTGTACTGTAAAATGTCAAAATATTCAAGCTCGCTCGCTCCGCTCGCTCGCATTTAATTGTTATGCCTTTCTCCTGATGTTGCTGCCAGTAATTGCTGGTAATTGCGCCCGTCGCGCCCTCCCCCTTTATTTCCAGAGCGAAAAAAATATAGCTCCAAATGGTAGTTGTTTTTTTACTGTAAAATGTCAAAATTTTCAAGCTCGCTCTCTCCGCTTACTCGCATTTAATCGTTATGTCATTCACCTGATGTTGCTGCCAGTAATTGCCAGCATTTGCACCCGGTGCGCCCCCCCCCCCCTTTAATTTCCAAAGCAAAAAAAAAAAAAAAAAAAAAATATGGCTACAAACGGCAGTTTGGGGACTGTAAACTGTCAAAATTTTCAAGTTCGCTCGCATGTAATCGTTAAGCCATTCTCCCGATATTGCTGCCAGTAATTTGTTGTTTCACACCGTCATTCCATAGTCCATTTATAGGGGGACAACCCCCTCCCACAACCTCCCCCCCTTGCTCGTTCCGCTTGTTCGGGCTCGGTCGCGTTCATGACATCAGTGTAAGAATTATTACTAGAAGTTTATTTGAATTATACCATTTATAGGCAAATTGTTCAATAACAATTTACTTCAAAATGTACTGATACCTTAAACAAGTGGGACTGTTTCAAGTCGATAAAACACACAAAATACCTACATCAAATTGCACCATTTACAACATCAAAATGCAAAAAGTGCTCACCGTGGGAGGGGGACACTCCCTCCCACATCCTCCCCCTCGCTCACTCCTCTCGCTCTTGCTTGGCCGCGTTCATGATATTCAGTGTAAATATTAAAACAGGAAGTTTATTTGGATGATACTATTTTATAGGCAAATTGTTCGATATTAATCTACATCAAAATATACTGCTTTACTTTAAACAAGTGGGACTGTTTCAAGTCGATAAAACAAGCAAAACATGCATCAAATCCCCCCTCGCTCTCTCCGCTTGCTCGGGCTCAGTCGCGTTCATGACATCAGTGTAAGAATCAATACAAGAAGTTTATTGAAATGATATAGTTTATAGGCACATTGTTCAACAACAATTCCATCAAAATGTACTACCTTAAATAAGTGGGACTGTTTGAAGTCGATAAAAACACGCAAAAAGCCTGCATCAAATTGCACCATTTACAACATCAAAATGCAAAAAGTTCTCATCGTGGAAGGGGGGGGGGGGGGACAACAGGCACTTCCACACCCTCCCCCCCCCCCCACCTTGCTCGCTCCCTCACATACTAACACACCACCCCCCCCCCCCCCCCCCCAAGATGAAATCCTAGCTACGCCGGTGCCCTTTCCCCGCTTGGTTTCCCTAAAAAAAAACCAGTAAAAGTCTAGGGATTGAGAGCTTCCTATATTCCGAATGTCTGTCAAAAAAAAAAAAAAAAAAAAAATCTCGTTACATTAGGGTCAAAACGCACCCCCCTTGAAAAAAAGCTGGTGACGCCCCTGTAATGAATGCTATAAGGACGTTAAAGGGATAGTACAGTATTGGTGGAGATGAGAATTGGGCTTTTAACTTTTTGCGAGATACTAAGAAAACACTTATGAAATAGTACAGAGCATACCATTTTAAGAGGAATTCAAAGTTTATTTGATGAAAATCGGGTTTCGAATGACTAAAACATCCAAGAATAAAGTAAAACAAAGCGATCGTAATGAAGTGTGGGTCCCACACTTATTAGAATCGCTCTGTTTTGAATATCTCAGCCATTTCAAAACCAATTTTCGTCAAATAAACGTTGAATTCCTCATGGAATCACATGCTCTTTCATATCATTTTCATAAAAGGTTTCTCATTATCTCACCAAAAAAAGTTAGAAACCTGAAATTAGGTCTCAACCAAAACTATACGATCCCTTTAAGTTCTTACGAACCATTTCAGTGTTAGCAACGGATGCGAACATCGTCTTCACTAATAATTGTATTCTAATTCGTTGGGCATTCGTTGGCTCGATACGCATCTGCGCTTAAGCCTTTTAGTGAGTGGGACCCGGTTCTGAGCAACTTTAGACGAAATAAAACATTGAACGAAAATCTATAGACAAAGAAAGAAATGCCAAACCAATTTCTTTACAAAGCCCCCCCCCCCCCCCCCATACACTTAGCAAAAAAGCATACGAAAAATAAGATATTACGAACTATCTTTGGATCATAGTACGATATGATGATCCATTATTATGCAAGTTTTCTCTTCTCAAGTCAGTCACGGGCATTCGATTCCATGAACAAGAATGAAGGGATGATAGTGAAGTTGTAGTGTCATATTCTTTGATGACTCCTATATTCATCTACTGTTCAAGAAACCCGTCTGGCAGAGATTTCGACAGGTGGTTTTCATGCAAATACTTAGTATCACACTCTCCCCGCCTGTGAGTCAGGTTAGAATCACTGGAGTAGCGATGGTCGATTCTAGAGGGCGCCAACGACAGACGTGTTGACTTCTTGCTAAATCTCCGACCCTGGATAGTTTGGGAGCTTCTGATAGAATTTATGCCGCAGTTACTTGTAGACGATATGTTTGGCATGGTTGTACACTTTGGGGAAGGTTTGTTAGGCCATTCGCCACCTGCGTGGCGGCTTATATCGTTCTGAGGTGTAAAAGAAACGTCGATATTGGAGATTACTGGAAGCTCCCATGCCTTTTTCCGCTGAACTTTAATTCCATGATTTGACATCAAGAGCTCCGATCTGTAAGACTGTTTGATTGGAGGAAAATTGAAGGCATTTGCGAGTTTGGATCTCTTGCTATCCCATGCCCCTGCCTTGCGTCTTGGCAAAGAATCAGATTTCTTACAGTTTTTCGGAGTGCGCTCCTCGACAGCCGCGCGAGTCGTATTGTCATCCGTTCCTACGGTGACGTCAGCCTGTTTGTGGACTGATGGCGTCGCCTCTGATTCCGCAATATCTTGGATGTGGCTGGCTTTTCCCCCGCCGGAGAGCGAGAAATTTCTGACATAGCACTCCAGCAGCCACGGGCAGTCGGATTCGAGCGCGGTCCTCGTCTGCGTGTCCTGGACGACAATCACCGGCTGGTCGACGATGAGGCCTCGGCGGCAAGCCGGCACGTCGACGTACTTCGGCAGGGAACACGATATGACGGGGAACTGTACGTGACCCGCGGCCTTCATTTCTTCCCGGTTATGTCTTTCGTTGATGGTTGATGTACAGTCCTGGCAAATTCCTCGACGGCCAAATTTTTCGATGTCCTTGGAATCCATACTCTATTGACCAAAAAAAAAAAAAGAAAGAAAAAAAAAGAAAAACAGTTTGGATAACAAACAATCTAATCATGCTGGTAAACACCAATGTAGCATCTACTGGTAATTATAATGTATATGCCTCATATGAATACACATGAATAGATTGTTGATTACATTGTTCTTAATTATACGTCAAGACATATTCATGCCATTTTCTTGTATAACAACCTTAACACTGTTTAATGCTACAGCTGATGCGGCGGATGTATCAAAAGTTGTGATTTCCCTTCACATGGAAAATATAAATACGCACTGGAAGATGATATTCACTTTCGAGTTCATTAAAGTGTATAATGGGGTCTCGTCTACATGCAAGTAATCTTTGAACAATCATGTCACAGATACGACGTGTAAAAGATGCGGTTAATAGATACAGGGTCATCAAGGTTTATTTTTTCTCAGTCTCTCTCCCCCTCATGCCTTTGCAAATCAACCACATTTAAAAAATAAATACACTCAGCAAAAAAGAAAGTTTTTTTTTTAAAGTTCATATATTTCATAGAAAATTTGTGGCTAAATATTAGTGTTTTATATGGCTACCAACCTGGCAGGTCAATCAAAAGGCAAACTTTACCAATAAGCGAACACATTCGTTTTTATCTTCCAAGCACAAAAGTAAAATTGGACAAGTTGACATTCCTTCGTACATCCGTACGTGCTCTTCCATGTAACAATGACAACAAAAGACAATTGAATAAAATAAAAAATACGAATCAAGTTTCAAAAATCACCCTACGATCTCTGTAATGCCTTGTTAGCCCGCAAAGATAAAGAAAGGTGAAAAATAAATAATAGAGAAAACTACGAATCTTCTATCAAATCCAAATTCAAACGGCATATAGTGATAATGAATAACATTTATATATAGCGCTTAATACTGATGTTTCTATAAGCTCATCAATCCGGAAAAAAAGGCAATCTTATGGAAGAGGCAATCTTATGGAAAATGGCAGAAAGTTCAAATGTCATTTCAAATCAAGAACTTTGAAAATGACATTTTTTTAATTTTTGTCCTGAATTTGTCTCATAAATTCTAAAATTCCTAAATCAAAAGAATGTGGATTATTCTTTCATTATAGTCGTAGGACACTCATTCAATATTGTTAGGCCTATACTATTCTATTTTGCCAATATTGCCTTCCTCCTCGCTACAAACACGTAGCCTGTACTAAAACGAACTCATGTGAGAGTTATAAGAAATCATTAAGGTATATTCATTTCAGTATATAGGTATATCGATTATCATACTGAACTTGCCTCACAGCAATATATACATTGCGTGAAGAATATCCACAGTATACTCCAAATCAAGCGGCTTGTTTAAAAATGTGGATAACGATAATAATAATATTATAATATAACATGATTTGATATGGTGATATAATACAACATTATATCATATCATGATAATTATTATATTATATCATAATTACTATAATCATGTATAGTAATATAATAATGACGACATAATAATACAGGATAGTATTATGACACACTATCAAACCTCGAGTAGGCCGATATTAACTAGCAATAAATCTAGGAATCTATAGTTTGCACGAAACGACATGGTTTTCAAACATACCCAGCTGCCAGTGTTAGGCGTCATATTGGAGTCCGGAAACAAATGCCGTTATTTTTCCTGGAAAAGAAAGTCCCTCTCGGTGTTATCATTACACGTGAAATGGTATAGAAGCGGAGAAGAGAAAGACAAAACTCAGAATATTGTCGGGGGTATATCGAGAGTCACGCAGCGGCAAACGTGTCGATCTTCTCATGAGAAAAGCTATACGCAACCCTCTGGGTACAACCACCTCCAAGGCAATTTATATGCATGGATGAGGAGTACAGTAACTGGATAATGGCTGACGAGAACTGGTGATTAAGGCAACAACATTGCTTTATGGTTTCACTGCAATTAAGATAACCCTGTTTTGCTCGTGACGCACGCTGCTCGGAAGTCACGTCACGCCCACAAACTCGTCTTCTCAAGAACATGCTTGTCTTTCTTTTGCATTTTCATTTCTTCTGTGATAGCTCGCAAAACTTGATTTCTATCTTTCGTAAAAGTAAAGTTAAGTATAGGAGTATATATAGTAAAGTATAGTGATTAAATAAATGAAAACAAAGGAATTTCATCCAGGAAAAAACGGTGTACCAGGATAGTATGCCGGCCATTCGCCTGACTCAGTCTATTTCACTTAGGTCTAAGAATTGTTTGTTTGGTAGATACTTTATTTTCTGCAAATCAATACATACATAGATTGAATAATCGTGAACATGGGAAACATACAGAGTATATTTGAAACAGAGTCGTTTGACTTGCATAAACAACGATATAAAAGGAAATTAATGATATTACAGTATGCATGTCTGTGCAGCTGGGATTAAAATAACAATATTATATTTAAGAAGTTATAATGCAGAGGGCCGCCATTGTAAGCATTGCTTGAAAAGATGGCCGGCCCGAGGAAAAGGTAGGTAGGTAAATTGGTAAACAATACAAATTCTGCTGCGAAGATAGCAGTGGAAAATAAACTCTGATGTGTGATGGTGGTGAATGAGCGTGCGAGTGCTTGAGAGTGCACAGGGGCAGATAGGCTGGGATTTGGAATGATAAAATTGGTTTGCTGGAAGAGGGAATGACTTACGATGTTGCTACTATCGGGAGACCAACATAAGTCAAATAAATTATTCGTGCTTAATTCGTATTTGAAGTATACTGTGATAAAATATGCTTCTTTAAGTTTGCTTTGAATGAAAACAAGGAGGCACACTGTTTCAACTCCTCAGGAAGAGTGTTCCATGTATCCGGACCGTGATGTCTAATCGACTTTTGAGCAAGTAAAAGCTTTGGATTACTTAAATGAAAATCATGAGAACGACGGGTAGGGTATGAGTGAATGTGATCATTAGTTACTAGGGCATTATGGAAAAATGGTAATAAATTTCGAATGTGTTTATACATAAATATAGCAGTTAGGTATGAATGTATATCATGGGCCTTCTGAGTTTTTAGGCGATAAAATATGGGATCAGTGTGAGCCAAAAAATTTGAATGTGTGCATATACGAAGAGCCTTTTACTGAAGAAGAAAAATTGTATTCAATTTGGTTTTGCTACAGTTGCCCCATTAGAATATACATTACATATGGAATCGCAGGTCTCAGATCGGAATCCCGATGGAATGCCATTTCTTTGCTCATTTTACTTACCTTACTCCTTTGAATTTATCTATTTATTTTCTTCTTATTAACTCGCTCTTTGGCATGTGTCCTGCCCCCCCCCCCCCCCCCGCCGTGTTATTATAGGTTAAAGGGATAGTATACAGTATTGGTGGAGATGAGAATTGGGCTTTTGACTTTTTGCAAGATACCAAGAAAACACTTTTGAAATAGTACAGAGCATACCATTTTAAGAGGAATTCAAAGTTTACTTGATGAAAATCGGGTTTGAAATTGCTGAAACATCCAAAAACAAAGTTATCGTAATAAAGTGTGGGTCCCACACTTATTAGAATTGCTCTGTTTTGGATATCTCATCCATTTCCAAACCAATTTTCATCAAATTAACATTGAATTCCTCATGAAATTACATGCTCTTTCATATTTCGTGAGAGGTTTCTCATTATTTCATCAAAAAATGTTTGAAACCTGAAATTAGGTCTCAACCAAAACTATACGATCCCTTTAAGTATTGGCTTCCATACCCTTTGGCCTTTGCCACCTTTTATTCGCCTCCAGAAAACGGGTCCTCTGCGGCAACGAAGCCCCGATTCCAGTTATTGCCGCCCTTACTGAAACACTGACAGAACTCTTTAATTACATTTTATTACTCAGCACACAAAGAGTTCTGGGTTCTGAGCCCAAATATCTCTGAAACAACTCTCATTGAGATCAGTCACGTGGCCGAACCAACTAGCACTATCTGCTACTTCTACTTTCGCCGTTAGAGGGCGTTGATGGGGGAGCCAATACTTAGTACGAGCAGTTGAATATGCCAGTTTTCTGATGGTCTGGAAGCAGGAGTATAGGATAGCTATATGCATTATACGCTCGTTATCTCTCTCTCGAGAGAAAGAGAAAGAGAGCCCCCCCCCCCCCCCCCCAATTCTCAGGTCTGCCCATAATGTCTGAAACCATCCCTACACCCCTTTGCTGGCTTTTTGCAAAGGTTTTATACCATGGATACCCCTAAATCTGGAACGCTGCTCAATGGAAGTCCAAACAGACATGCCCCCCCCCCCTCAGCCTTTATCTCAGGCAAACTGTTACGACCGTATATCGAAGGGCCTACATTATTAAGATTTCTTAATTTTAACTGTGGGATCCCCGAAATTAGATAAAGATAGAATATTCTGATGACATTAATGTTTGATCAACATTGCTCTGTTTTTCTAGACATTATCATTGTTAGTCCTATTATTCAAAGAAGTCTCAGGTTAAAAGAAAAAAAAAGGATCTCTTTTGGTTACTTTATTATCCTTATCTTTTTTTTCTTTTTTTTTTTTTTTTACAGTAAATAAATTATCGGGCTGGACTTTGTCGCTAAGAAAAGTAACCCTTTACCGGAGATTTAGGGAACACCCGTCTGTCCCTCCGACGACAGATTGGCCGTGTGGACAGGGTCTCCATCTAGCTCATCCTGCTATACCTTTCGTCCTTCTAGGAAGCAAAATAGTACAGAGAGAATGATGGTCTGGAAGCCAGACTTTGAGAGTGACTTGGTTTGGAGACTAACATGGTGGCGACCACTGATCTCCAGGGGCGGATACAGGAATTCTGGAAAGCCCCCATCTTTCTTTCCTTTTTAATGGTTCTTTTGTTTAAAAAAAAAATAAAAAAAAATGAATAAAGGGGGGCGGGGTGCCTGAATCTGCCACTGGATCTCTATGATGTTTCTAATTTTCTGATGATTTATATTTGACGTTTGCGTCTCAATCGCATATTCAGTATACTGGTGTGATTTGATTTGATTTGATTTGATTTGATTTGATTTGATTTGATTTGATTTGATTTGATTTGATTTGATTTGATTTGATTTGATTTGATTTGATTTGATTTGATTTGATTTGATTTGATTTGATTTGATTTGATTTGATTTGATTTGATTTGATTTGATTTGATTTGATTTGATTTGATTTGATTTGATTTGATTTGATTTGATTTGATTTGATTTGATTGATAGTGCGTCCACACGTAGCTTCATCGGACTGTGATACCGGGGCACCGTAATTGACTTTTCTTGGGTTGATTTTATACGTTTTTATTACACTTCTCCCTGAGATATTTTATATGGGAAATGCACAATACGTATAAAGTGTACGGCAACGTGGGTGTGAACACATTGCATCCAAGGAGTATCGTTATTGTGTTAACAGTATTATAATTTCTTTTCAGAATAAGTTTTAAAGAATATTTGAGTGAGCTTTTCTTGACGTGATGGAGGATGATATTAGCAAATATGTGAAATCGAACATGAACTTGAATATTGTGTGTGATGTCTGCTGTATCTTGTTGAATGAAACAGGAGGGAGATTGAATGATTGGATTGAATCAAATTTAAGTATGAAAAAAAATACTAAAAAAAAAAAACCTATAAAGACAAAAAAGGGTTACCAGGACTTCTAATAGTCTATATAATAGGCACCTCACCAACCCATACCCTTAGCAATGTGCAAGTAGGCCTGCATCTTCGTAATGTCTTTCAGTTTCTACACTTTTTTTCTGATACTCTAACACTCTGCCAAAATAGTACCGATATTTTACTTCGAATTCTTTTACATTGTTGTCTAGAAGGCATCATTGCCAAAAACTGTGTGTATAAATAGCGTGATTGCGAATTGAGCTCGACATCACCCCTTAAAGGTCCTGTTTACCTTTGGGATAACTGATTTAAAAATGTTCAAGATATCACATTTTATACATATGTGTAGGTCAGTTGTATCACAAAACATCCTACCTTATAAAAAGTTTGCAATAAAGCGTAAAACATAAGGAGATATCACTGTTTTTCTCAGTAAACCATAACTGTAGACGGTTTAGTCTGGAAACATTTTTGTTATAACTATTGTTCATATTTTGTATCTTAAACGATACTTAACATGGATTATACTGATTCAAAATTTTACATAGGTTGTTTCTATCCCTAACTAACATTTTAGAACTATTTTGAAGCACTAATGCTGGGTTTTTGTTTCATCTGCAAATGGTAAATTACGCCTTTAACCCTTTATCAGCCACTGAAGATTCTGTGCATAATGGCCTATGGTTCTCTGGGAAGGTACAGCAATATTGCTCTCATTTCGACAACGTTCTAAATGATGTGAAATAGCTCACTGCATGTTTTTTTTTTTGTCTATCATAATAATTATGTTTGCTTGGAAGCCTATCAAGACTTTAACAAGAGAATGGTGTGTCACAGAAGTAATTCTATGGCATACTTTTGTTGACCTTTGACTTTTGTAAAATTACATATTATTATACATCATAAAAAAAATGATAACGCACAAAACTATAAAAAAAAAACAGAGGGGCAGTTTCGGGCATTATAGTGACTATACTGGCTTAATCAAGGTAGGCCTGTATAATCCATCAGTCTGTAAAATCCTAGACCCTATTATTGTGCATCGATGATGCAAGCAGGTCATTTTGTGTGGAAAGTGCATGCATAAATAAATGACAAAAGGACAAATATAGGCCTACTAGTAGTCTGCTTTACTTTGTCACTTCCTATCTTGATTATTGTATAGTCTCCTTCTTCGTTCTGCTCTTATCTGTCTATTTCTCGTCTTTCACATATCCCCTTATCTTTTTGTTTTCTTCTTCCTCATCTCGTTTTATATATTCATTCTCTTTTTTTCTCCTTTTCGCCTTCATCTTCATCTCAAAATTCTTCTCTTTCTTCTTCCCATCTCTTCACTTTTTGCAACAGCGCCTACAAGGTATTTCTCTCTTTTTGTTATGCTTCGGAGGAGAGCATTCACAAACTATACGTTGCTCGGACCAACTGCCTGCTCGTCAAGAATGATAAGGAAGGTTGGGAGATAATTCACCATCCATTGACATCTCGTTACAAAAGATTTCGGTTCCCCCTTTGTGAAAGTTTGTATCACAATACCGTTGTTCACTCAGGCAAATTCCCTTTCAATAGCTCCGCTCTACCCAAACAATAACAGTCCACATGTGAGTGTCCATTATAGTGTGTTGACATCGTGCATAATATAGAACCTACGCCGCTGCTGTTGACTAAGCCAGGGAGGTGCTTTCTAACTGAACACGTAATATGAAAACAGCGCGGTTGATCGCCGCTGTTTGAAGGCATTTCGGGTGTCATCCCTCATTACACGACGTGATCTAGCGCGTCGAGCTGGAATGAGACGAGTTCTTGCCTCCCATAATATGATTGTGCCGAATTAGATCATCTTATTTTTTTCTCAGCCAGCTGCTGTAAGCTGCGGTGTCCTCGCTGTTCCTCAGCCTACTTGGGACTGAACGACGGGCACGCGCCAGAGTGAGAACCCTGCGCATACACTCAGAACCCCTGCGAACAAGAATTCGACGACAAGGAGACTCACCTCACGCAATACAGATAAGACAGTCTGATTCATAATGATGCTCCATCCAGGTAACCACGGCACAGTGATGTCGTCGAGGACGAGTGCCTTGTCGATGACGGTGTTGATGACAGTGGCTGCGGTCTTGGTCGTTGTCGACGCTTACTCCTCCGGCCCACCGCTCACGAGTTGTAGCAGCATGCGACCCACTGGACATGGCACGAGCACGGTGACCGGTAGCGCCCCGTACACCATCACGACCAGCAAGTCCTCCTACGTTGCTGGCGACGAGATCGAGGGTAAGCATGTAGGCCTATATCCTGCGGAAAGAGATGCACGTGACCACCATGAAACGCTCCATTAATTTTGACTTCTGCAGTCCGAATTTTACAGTTCACATAATCTCGTTATTAAAGGGATGGTCTATGAGGATTGGACTGTTAACTTTTTGCGAGATACAGGAAACCATCTATGAAACATAGTACAGAGGATGTCCATCCGATGAAAATCGGCTTTGGAGTTGCTGATAGACATCCAAAAACAAAGTGTAACAAAGCGATCTTAATAAAAGGTATAGGTCCCACCTTTTATTCGGATCACTCTATTTTGGATATCTCGGCCATTTCAAAACCAATTTTCATTAAATAAATGCTGAATTCCTCTTGAAATAAAACTTGCTCCTTTTTATTTCAAAGGAGGTTTTTCATTATCTCACCAGAAAAATTTTAGAAACCTGGCGTTAGGTCATGACTAAAATTATACGATCCCTTTAAACTCGAACGTCAACCTTTTATCAAAATCGTCATGTCCATTTTGTATGTGCGCATCCATGATAATCATATACAAAATACTGACCAGTATCACATTAAATAATATATGCATGCCACGTATGAGTGAGAGAAAGATGTAGAGAGAGGGAGAGATGGGGGGGGGGGGGGGGGGAGAATGATGTTTATTGGATTGTCCCCCCTTTCCCCAGAATAGTGATTGAGTAGTCCTGCGATAAAGTGTGCTATTGCTCGAGTGGGATGGAAATCTTGTTACTGCTCTTCCTGATATAGAAATTATGTACACGAAGTTCTATACTATTAGTAACAAGTAAAAAAATACACAAATAATGTAATTCGTTGTTGTGGAATACATCTGTGTTCCATTCGTTTGAACTGCATGAGGAATCAGAGATTATATCTGATAATGACTCTAGGAGTAATGTTCATGCATGTTGCCAAGATTACATCTGATAATGACTCTAGGAGTAATGTTCATGCATGTTGCCAACATTATTCTCGTATATTCATATCAATAATTTAGAATATGAAAGATGACAACTTAATCATAACTAGTTTATCATGGTCTGACTGCGGTCATGGTGCTCGGTATATGTCATCAAAACAAAACGATTAACTTGAACGAAATAAATTTCTCTGCACTCGACACACTAGCATCCCCATGTATATTGTATGTTGCCATGGTTACTCCCCTTACATGAAGGTTTCATGCTGCTTATTTAGAGTGGTATGCTTGCAGGAGCACAGAATCAGCATCTGAAGATGCAGCATCTATCAATACCATTGTCCCTTTTTTCAGATGAATGAGAGTGCCAATCACCGATTGTTGAACAGATCCAATTTTCGAGTTCGATTAATTTTCCTATGAAAACCATGAATAGTATATACATTGAGCAGAGGAAATATTTTGATCACTAATTGGCCGCGATGAGAGTAAAATTAAATGTGCAAGCTTTTGATATCAGTACTTTACTTTACAGGAACCATGCTGACGATCGGAATAAATGACATTTCAGATAGCACTAACCTAATGATAAATTGTCATTTTACTATGAGAACCATCATCATTCTTTATTTCTCTCTTATGCAATAAAAGGGGCCAGCACAATCCATTCAATTTCACGCCCGTGATTTGTATTTACCTCATGATAAGCGTAGAAGAGGGGTGTATCAGTGTCTACAGTTAGTATCACTTTATGTTTGTTCTGAGTATTAGTAGCGGTACTGCCATCATAATTGTAGTACAAGTCGCAGTGTTTACAATGTAGCATTACAACTACATCTCCCATGATTATTATTATCTGGTACATTATTATCTGTGATGTAGTTCTTCTCTTCGCTATTGAAAAAATCTGCATTTCACTGCGGAGACAAAAGATCAATGTTGATAATGTTTTCTTGATATGGCTACCGATGTGTTGGCTCAGTGAGTAGAGCGGCTGCCCTCACAATCGGGAGGTCGTGGGTTCAAACCCCGGCCGCGTCATACCAAAAGACGATAAAAGATGGGAGTTGCTGCTACCTTGTTTGCCGTTCAACAGTTGAAAAGGTTAGAGCAACGTCGATCTGGCGCTGCTCAGTGGCTGCCGGGCCCACGATCATGATTGGGCAAAATGAATTTCCATTCTTGGACAATAAAATTTGGAGTTTATATCCAAAACAATTATTCAAAAATATAATCGTCTTCCATTCAGTAGGATATACCTGCGAAGTTCGTCAATGATTATCTTGTCAGTTACACACGAAACTTCACTAACTTTTTGCCCTTTGCATCCATCTAAGTGCCTTATGAGGCACAACGTAATATATTACCCTGAAGTTTAATGTATTCACCTTGTCTGCTGCCATGAAAATGACGGGACGTTCATGACTAGTGTTTGACAAACAGTTCATTGTGTCAGGCGAAGGAAACAGTCGAATAGAATTCCTCGTTCCGCAACTGTTCCTTCTCTTCCGTTTTCTGAACTGTCATCTGTTGAAATGCTCACCGTGGAGTCTGTGCCTGTGGGCTCTGCATGGGGGCGCCCCCCCACGCGCCCCATCGGATATGCTGAAATTACACCAATTATTGTTGGGTCAGATGTCGAGTTTAAAGACCCCACTCCTTTCTTATATCTAGACATACAAAAGACGGTTAAGTAAATATAGTTCCCATATACACTACCATACATTTCATCTCAGGAGGGGGTCGCCTTTATAAAATTAAGGGGGGGGGGCACGCCCCTCCCCCTCGCCCCCTCCATTTTCGTTTTGTTTATTTTGTTTTAACACACACAAAAAAAAATGATAAAGGGGGCGCGCCCCGTGCGACCCCCCCCCCCCCCCCCCAATCCGCCACTGATCTCATATCTGTGTGCTGCAATGATGATAACATACTCAGGGTTAACGCCATCCCATCTCGCTGATAGGCTCTTTTTTTCATTAGGGCCTATCATACCCTTCAAAGGTTTATACTTTTCTCAATAAGATCACTTCCGCTTTATTTTTATTTTTTGTGTTTGTCTTTCTTGGCATTCTTTGCAAGTGAAAATAGTTCATGGTAGACCAGAAGAGACTCAACTTCACCCTTTATAGTCATTGTAATTTGTCATTTCTTTGTTTATATTTTGTTTGTTTGTTTGTTTGTTTGTTGGGTTCAGTCGCGAATAAAAGCCCGCATGATTTCAGCTTAGCTGATTTCCATCAAGACCGTGAACTTTAGTTTATAGAAAAGCGGCGGTATTCACAAAGGAAGTTACAATAGATAAAAGGTAATCCGAACGCAAACAAGTTAAGAGTAATATTAAAATGTATTCAAAATATAAGACAAGAACTGCACATAGATAGGTATACGGTATTTATACAAAAGTTAGAAAATATAAGTGAACAATGTTTCACAATGCAAATAAATTCAATAAAGTGGTGACGAACAATAATTGGGATACAGGGCATAGAACAAAATGAATGTAGACTATAGCTTGTCTATTTGAATTGTTTATTAAAAAAAAGAAATGACTTTCAAATGTACGTTTTTGAAATATATAAAACACTTTCTTAATTTCTGTTGTGAAGTATCCAATGCCCATGCAGTATTGTCCTATCATGTAAGTCTTATATGAAGTACGATATCAATATACATATCGAGATTGCGTTTATAGTGTGGTATTTTGTTGATAGCTTGGATAAGCTATTTTCGTAGTCTTTCATTGTTCATTGAAAAAAGAAAACTGCGGATCTGATACATACTGACATACAACTCTTTCTCAAGCATGTAAACACGTTCATACGCAAAGTGTACTATAGCAGGTCCGGCGGAGCGTTTTAAAAAGTGTGGGGGGCCCACTTCCGGGTTTCATGGGCTAACAAACAAACAAACAAACAAACAAAAAATGGTCCTCAGCTCTTTCCCCTTCCATTTCCGCGTTTCTTAAGCTGACAAAAAAAAAAGTCCTCAGCTCCTCTCTCCCCATCCATATTCCGGGTTTTTTCAGCTGACAAGCAAAAAAAAAAAAAAAAAAGGTCCTCAGTGAAAAAAACATAACCTTACCGCGCTCACACTTCAAGATCTCTATCTATTTCTATTTAGTGCCACTTACGTACTGTACTTCCGGGTTAAAAAAAGTGTGGGGGCCCAAAGTGATGACACCTTATGTATTCCTTTGTATGGTGCACAAAAACTGTGGGGGCCCGAGCCCCCACGGCCCCCACGGTTCCGCCGGCCATGTGTAGGTATACGACAGACAACGTTACCTTCGTTGCCAAAGTAACGCGATCGCTCATAGAGATGCACTATTTGGAACGAGCGTTATCCTCAGAAAAGAGATAATAATTATGTGCACGGTTGAAACCATACGCGATCATTCTAAGCTTCTCTTCTTACGGTCTTCTTCAGATCTTCCTCCCCGCCCCTTTCCGCCCTTTCCCAGAGAGAGAATCCGTTTGCATTTTCAAATTCACGTCATAGACAGATTATCGTCGTATTCTGCAAATTTCTCTTGAGGATACCGACATTATTTTCACTTGGATAAGTAGTTATAACAGACTTTCAAAGTTTACGTACATGTATATCACCCTTAGGCTATGTTATACCATTCCATCAGGGGTATATGAGCACAGATATTGCGTATTATAGTTGGTGAGATAGAAAAAGCCAGGATGTCACAGCTTATTTAAAAATGTTATCCTGATGATGTAATACTTGCAAATTAAACCCTCATGTATACAAAAACTAGATAATTTTCAAAAGGAATGCAACCTTTTAGACCCCATGAAAAAATAATGACAAAACCATGCAGTTTACCCAACACATATAAGGGCCTATCAGCCTAAATACCTCATTTGTTTCTTTTCAGTAAGTATGTGCATTGATTCAGATACCATTATGCTGATGACAATAAACATTCAGGATAATGTTCATAGCTATAGATATGTTCATATCTGGATATAGAACTCAAAATGTCTTGATTTTTGTACCTTTTAGCGCTCACTCTCAAACTATAATAGGTTTTGTTGTTGTTGTTTTGCTCTGTTTTATTTTTTGTCTAATAGCTCTGGCATGCTTCATTGATGCCCCCAACTATACACTTGTGTAATCTCATCAAAATTAATGGTTTCCGCCCTCGTATAAGCAAAGCTTTACGGTGCCACTTTTGTGTGTCTGATGAGGAAGAAAAAGGAGGAGGACTCAATCTCAAAGTCTTCCTTTACATTTTATCGGGTCAAACCGCATTGTACATATTGCAAGGCAGTATCTTTCCCTAGATATATCTTATAGCTTGCTTACATAATATGAATGAAATCCGTGCGTTGTGCAGTGTGAACATTGCCCCGCCGCAAGTTAATGATTGTCTCGAAAGTCAGTGACACATTCCATTTAACCTTGCTACCGGAAGTTATTGTCCCTGCACGTCTCCGGTTCCGGCAACACACAATGTTGTTAATCCTTTTCGTCTTTCCCCCTTTGAATGGTTGCTTAATAATGCTCCCTCTCGAGACTTCTTCAAGGCTCTTTCAAAAACAATTCTTTGTGTTTGTATGTTTGGGTTTTTTTTTCACGTCTGTGTATATTGTCTTCTTATATCACTATGAATCAGGTCAAGGAAAGAGGTGCAATTTCTGGTCACAACCTACACTCTTAAAACATCCGAGTCAGAACTGACACGGAACTGGGTCCGTTGGAGTCACACACCATTCAGAGTCAAAAATGACTTGGAATATGGTCATGAAGACCCCGAATGGGCTCACCCTGACCCGATTCACGACTCTGAATGGGTCATATCTGACCCCATTCCTTGTCATTTCTGACCCGAAACGGTGTGTGACCCCAACGGACCCAGTTCCGGGTCAGTTCTGACTCGGATGTTGCTATACAGACGTATTACTTCCTTTCTTTTTTCCCCTCTTTATCAATACTTGAGTTGAGCTGTATCTATCAACAACATTTTTACAAATTGTTTGCATGTGAATGTTTTAAAACGAAATAACATTATTAAAGATATATGACAACATGAAATGTTATGATAGGTTACGATGATTTGCAAGGTACTTACAGTTATATGCATGCATATTAAACATACTTATATTTATCCTACATAAGATTAGCAAAGAATGTTGTAGTTTGATTTTTTTTTATTATGACATGTTGATAATTGAAAAGACAAAAACATGAATAAGTATAGACATATCTATGCATGGACCAAGGTTCTGAAAACAGGAGAAATTCAATGGTGGCTAAGGGGAAAAACTAAAAGTTAGCATAAGCGCTATGAAATATAGTCGAGAATGGTTCGCCCTTCATAACCTTCATTTCATATGCTCATTGCGAGGTCTACCCTTCTAAAGTTATGTGTAACTACATGTATATTCTTTATAAGTAAATTGTACTAAACGTCGTATGACGCTCTTTATATCAATGTTCGTCATCAGCGTTTTAAACACAATTATCATTATCCCATCTACAATATCTCTATAGTTTTAGCAGCTGTATCATTATTATTGTTATAGTCACAATTATAATGATAATAATAATGATGATAATAAAAGTAATAATGATAATAATAATAATAATAATAATGATAATGTCAAAATGTTAATTATGTTTCTAAATATCATTCTGAGAATATTTATTGTAATGATACTATAAATCATGATTGTAAGTACTAATTACCATTATTATTGAATGTTACTAATTAGTATATTGGCCTATATGGTATTGTGGGCCGTTTGAAAAACAAATTATATACGAATAGTAATTTGCTTGTTTCTTTTGGAGTTTGGGGAGTCCTGCTGATGTTTGAGTTCATAAATCTGATCCCCAAATCACGAGATTGGTTACAAAATCATTTGTTACGAGGTGAACACACTTACTAAATAAACATAATTATTATGTATATGATGATAATAATAATAAAGATAATGTTGATTATAATGATAACAATAGGTATAGTAGTAGTAGTAATAATAATAATAATAGTAATGATAATAATGATATTATTATTATTATTATTATCAATATTATTATCATCATTATTATTATTATCATTATTATCATCATTATTTTCATCGTAATGATGACGGAGAGAACCAGTACGGGGGCAGACATACCAGCACTGCTCACTGCAATATTATTCAATTTCCCCTCGAGCTGCGTGTGTCTTATTAGTCCAAGTGAGAACGTCGCTGTGAGGAATTGGAGCGCCTGTTGCCTACGCTGTATTCTCTGTTGTCAACCGCAGTGCTGCTGCTGTCGTACCTTATAAAACGTCACAGTTACTGGAGTGTTGATGCAGAATATCGGCATTTTCTTTGTTGAAATCGTTCTGACGATAATTACGAGATACGCAGATTATTGCAAACAATGTTAAAGGACAGTAATAGTTTTGATTGAGATATAACTTCAGGTTTCTATACATTCTTGGTGGGATAATGAGAAACCAAGAAGATGTAACTCCATGGGAATTCAACGTTTACTTTATGAAAATGATTGGTTTTGAAATGGCTGAGATATCGATCTAGCACAGAGTGATCCTAATAAAAGGTGGGACCCACCTGTTATTACGATTACTTTGTTTTGACTTTCTTTTTGGATGTGTCAGCCATTGCAAAAACCGATTTTCCTCAAATAAACTTTAAATTCCTCTAAGATTGTTATCCTCTTTACTATTCTATACGTAATTGATATCTCACAAAAAAGTTGAAAGCCCAATCTTCATCTTCACCAGTACTATGCCATTCCTTGGACGTTGATTTTTTTCTCAAATACAATGAACTTAACACCGTGCGTTTGCATTCATAATACGTATGGATTTTCTATTCAGCTGAAGTAAATTGGGACTCCCATTTCCATTGTTAGACTATGAAGAGCAGTATAACCCGTCAGTCCCGTATAGTAAGTCGAGCGGCAACGATATCTCAACCTATGAATGTTTGAATAAATCTAAACAATCGCACTCTGTGATAATATTGCGTCACTTGTTTGTGTGTATGCAATTCTTCTAATCCGTCTTTATCGCAGGATTGCCACAGGGTATATTGTAACGGATATCTGCCCTTGAGAAACTTGATTGTCAGTGATTTGCGAGGAGAAATTGACATTATGTCTCAATTCGCAACAATCCAGTTATTTTGACATGTAAGCTTAAGCTTTAGCTTTATAGATCTTTCACAGAGTATACAAATTTTAACCATTACGTGGGGCAAAAGCAAAGACGAAGTAACCGAAAACGGCGAAACAGTCAGAGTATGACAGCATCATGATATACTACAGTGTTCTCCCGTTATAACGAAGTCTTTGGGACCCGCAGTTTTCTTTCGCTTTATCGATATTTCGTTATAACCGAACAACATAAACAATGAAAATACATAGAGTGGATAATATTGCTTCCTTAATTCTTGCTTCGTTGTAACCAAAATTTCGTTTATAACCTATTGTGCATTATAACGGGAGTACACTGTACAGTTTCTTCGTTTTCCATTTCTATTTCGTTTACCTACATTGATAATTATTTGTCTACGCACATTGTGTGTTTACATTATTACATATCCTCGTGCGTACATTGCTTTATCATACTTTTATATAAAACATCTGTACAATGTCATACACATGCATGCATAACTATTATTTGTGAGTGCAATGCTCGTGCATGTGTGTGATAAAGCTCTGTGGTGAAACTTCAGACAGATAATCGTGCGTTGCGTGTGTTGTAGCTCCTTGTCCACACATTGCGTTAAAAAAATGGTCTTAAAAAAAGACAAAACAAGATTAGTGTTAGAAGTGAACCGTCGCCAGGTCGTTGAAATGAGGCAGTGAGCTGCAAGAAAGAGATCCAGCTCCCTGGATGAGGTATACACAACTATCTCCTATACCTTATATGGAGATAAAAGACGGGCCGCTCTTCTTGAGAGGAATAGCGCTTGCATGCACGAGCCATATAGGGACTTCCGTGGATAGAGAATGGAAACATTATGGGATTGCAAACATTAATGTCAAAAAAAAAATCAACAAACAATACAATACAATGTAACGTGTTGTCTTTTCTACCTGTGCACGATAGCTACCACTGACGCCCATGCAAAATAGTCAAAGCGAAATAGACCAACGTAAACATGGTAATGGTGTCAAGTTCAAGTTCAAGTTCAAATTTATTCGGGTTTTTTTTTTTTCCACAATGTACAAACATAAAATTAATCTCACTTTCTTGAGTGACAGAAACAATGCATGCAAATGTACAGAGAAAACAGCAGTCATAGAAAAAAACAGTAGCGAACAGGTATATCGATGTTGTCAATATATGCACTGTGTGAAAAAAAAAAACGGAGGGACCCACTAAAAAGACAAAGCTTATGTGGGCCCCTCTTGTATTATAAAAGCCCGATGCAAAAATTGGATTAAAGACAACAATAAGTGGGTACAAAAACTTTGTCACAAAAAAGTTTGGCAGCCCACTTAGAGACAGACAGACAAACAGTTATACAAGAAACAACTACAAACAGAGCAATGAGCATAAAACAGGACTGAGAGGTTGAGGTTGCTCGTTTCGTATTCGCTCACGCCTCTTGACTTGACATCGGCCTTGTTATGCTTGTAACGTGACACAGATCTCTGTACACTCTAAAAAATGCGGGGTTAAAAGTGACCCCGAACGGGGTTGAAAATGACCCCGCATACTTGGTCAACTATGCACTAACCCCGTGCGGGGTCACTTTAACCCCGCATTGCGGGGTCACCCAAAATGACCCGGCAGCGGGGTTAAAATCTAACCCCGGCGGGGTTAGAATTCAACCCCGTCGCGGGGTCATTTCTGGATGACCCCGCATGATTGCGGGGTCATTTAAAAAATAACCCCGCATGACTTGCGGGGTCATTAATCCGACCTTTTATGGGAAGCCAAAAATGACGAATTATTTTCACAAATGTCAAATTTTCACATCAAATTTGATAAACAGATTTACATGAAGCTTATTTGTTTTTTCTACCCAGAGCAAAATGTAAAGTACATATCAACATGATACGGCATTCCATGATCATTGAAAAGAAAGAAAAGAAAACGAAAGCGTACATTTAGAGTCTAGCAAGCAGTCTTGAAGAATCATCGATCACTGGCGTAATTTGTATGCTTTGTAGTGATCAATACCAAAATATAAGAATCAGCTCTGCAATGATTCCCTCCTGCTTATGCAGATTTTGGAGAAAGTGGGCGTGTGTCAAAAGATGTTATGATTCTAGATATGACTTGTAATTGTAGATAATGATTATGAATAGATAAGTACATCAGTTTTCCTGGGATTAGAATAACGATTTTAACTTAGTGTAAAATGTAAAAATAATTTCAGTTTTATACAACTAACACAAAAGCACACAAATCACTGCAAAGTATTCGTTTCTCTCCCAATTTATTTAGCACTACAATTCTATCAGAAGAAATTCAACATTTGATCGTGATCATTTCATTTTATTCTTTGTTACAAGCATGCGTTTGTTTACAGTTGGATTTAAAAAATAAAGCTAACCAATTTACAATTGGACGAAAATCAAAGCAAACCGTTCAATAATAGGGTTCTATAGTGCCCGGGGCCAGAGTTGTCTATTTCTATAGCGAGAGACCGCCGATGTGTGATAAAACTAGAGAGTTAGTCTGAAAGTCTGCTAGTCCTTAGACTTTGATTCGAGAATGATAGAGCCAGGACGTCCAATACTAAGTAACTGAAACTCACTTACGTGATTAGGAGAGTTAAGCTGCGTCTGCGATAGGTTTAAAAAGTACATAGATGAGAAGATGATCCGTTCGATATAGCCTACATTTATAGAAATTTTGATTTATTCCATATTCCAAGTTGGTGGCGTTGATCAGAAGGATGATGGCCTGGAAAGGTGCCACGATGTCAGTGAATTCGTTCCAGCTTGGCTCAGTGAAGAGCTCGATCGGCGGCTAGACTAGATTTACATGTTCCTGATTTCCCTGGGCCTACCTGTTTACGACGACGATGATGACAAGATGTGTCCAGCCCTACCTCGACGATGACCTACATGTAATTTAAATTTCAGGCGCAAAGACAAACATCTCAGCAAAGTTCGATCTCGCGACGAAGAAACACCTACAAGAGCACGATGATTAAAATACACCTTCTGTTGCAACAAATCTAGAAGTAGAACTCTCTTTACTTTAGTTGAAGCTGACGATGTCGATGTCGATAAACAGTAACCGTGCTTGAAGTGGAAAACCGGCGGCGGCTCCAACTATACAGTAGCTTCCGTATCTGTACACTTTCGTCTGAAATGAGAACAGTGTATGGTTTACGTAGGTGTAGGATTCAAAATCAGAATAGGAGCCCAATAGTTCCGTAAAAACAAAGTTGAGTTATCTGCACGTTGTAGTAGAGCGGTTAAACCCTCAAAATCATGAGAATTGTGCAAAATTTGACTAAAGTATGAAACGTTCACCAGTGTTAGTACATACCATAAGATTCATTTTAAGATCAGGAGGTAAGTCTGATTTGACCTCTGATGACCTCCAGAGGTCAATGAACTTTAAATATCAGAATATTGATGTTTGGAGGCATTTGTGAATGATAGGCTTAGATCTTGGTTACGCTGCACTAAATATGCATTTGTACTACAAATCTTCTGATTCCACAGGGTATTGACAGGTTTCTACCTTTGACCTCTGATGACCTTTAGAGGTCAATGACCTCAAAATACCATAATATTGATCTGTGATGTTATTAGTTAATGATAAACATGGTTAAGATGTGCAAAACAAGCATATCTGTTTTGCAATGAAACTGTCTTCATATTCCAAAGAGCAAAGACAGGTTTCTAACTCTGACCTCTGGTGACCTTTTAGAGGTCAATGACCTCAAAATATCATAATATTGATCTGTAGTGTCATTAGTTAATGATAAACATGGTTAAGATGTACAAAACAAGCATACCTGTTTAACAAGAAATTGTCTTTACATTCCAAAGAGCACAGATAGGGCTCTACCTTTGACCTCTGGTGATCTTTAGAGGATGTACAAAACAAACACAATTGTAGCCCAGATGGCTACTAGCACATGTTTATAATAAAGAATAAAATAGAATAGAATAGAATAGGATAGAGAGTAAAAGAAAACAGAACACTGCGGTCGTTTTCCTAGACACCCTGTGAGGTCAATATATGCTCAGTCTTTTCTCCTTCTTGGAGTTTACGAAACCGTTTATCTTCCTTCCAGCTATTTCCTTTCTTTTTTTTTTCTTTTCTTTTTTTGGTCAAAACCACCTCTTCCAAGAAAATTCTATGGTCATAGGAATTTATGAGTTTGATGTTGGCTACTTTCCGCGCTAGTGGTCAGCACTCTCCATCCCAAAGCCCCGCGCCAAATTACGGGGAATGACGTGATGACATGTTTTTGCCCTCTGATCCCCAAACATAAATGACCCTCTGAGCTGGAAGGTGGCCCTCCTGCCAGAATTTATCCCTCTATTTTAGCATTTATTGTTTAGTGGAGTGGGTCAAACAGGAACTCCATAGACAAATTCAGGGGTAATGACCCAGAACAACGATGACGTTGGTTGCCATAGCCTAAGGACACTAATATTCATTTGGTTTATCATTTTGATATCCAAGAAACAATAAAGTCTTTACCAGTGGTTACAGAGAACAAGTGAATGAAGAAACTAAAAGAGAGTGGGCGAGTTAATCAGAATTAGAGATGAATCATAGAAAATTGAGTTTTCACAGAAACGAATAGGAGGAGCAAATTGAACATTTGACCAGTTAGGAATTAATTTCTAGTGAACGCCACACCCCATTATAAGATTGAGCCAATGAAATGCTTTAGGGAAAGGAAGTTTGTTAGTAAATTAGTTATAAAAAAACATGTCTCAGCCGAGAAATAAGTTAGAGTGGCAAGCACAGTGGGAGCGGCTTCACACTAAGTCTATGTAGTGAAGCAAAGGCAGCAGAGTATTTTGGAATTTTGAGGAACTTTGAGAATAGTTGGAGACTACAGAGATAAAGTCAGGAGTTCCCCTTTCTTGGTACATCATGCCCCCCCCCCCCCCCCCCCTCCAAGTCAACCAACTAATCTTTAACGACGCTGAATGCACCATAGACCTACGCTGTGAATGTGATGAGGATCTGACTGTCATGACTGAACCGGCGAGCAGCAGGACATTAGGAAAAACTATGAGTCACGATAAGACAAAACTTTGGTTTACGCCAATTTGGAGTGCAATTACAAACTCCAAACAGTCAACTGGTGTCATCGGAGATGTTGAAGCGCCCTGTCAGACTGATACAAAGTGGAGAGTGATGGTGACGAAGAGAATACTGACAGCGTGACGGCAGACCGCTCAACGGACGGCCCAGTCACACTGAAGAGATCGACAATGACATGCAGACGAGGACCTCATTCGTCGACCGAGAGTAATCATTTAAGAGGAATGACTTTAATTTACGTTTGAAGACATTTCAAGAGATGTAGTAGTCTGATATGTTAAGGGGCAAATCATTCTACTGTTTGCAGGCCCCTATAAATCACTCTGTCGAGTAAATTATATATGAACCAAATGGCTTCTATTGAACATGTATTGTGTTGAAAAGTTCATGGTAATTCTTTTCCAGGCAAAATGTGTACATGAAAATTCCGATGTTAAAAGCATGTGATGGGAAATGTAAACAGTATGTGCGAATGCTTCTGTGTTTCCTGCTAAACTTGTTTGTTAGTGGGGAAAAGAAAAGAAAAGAGAAGAGAAGTCTCGCTCTACCACGTCTACATACCACAACGCCTACGGATATCTTTGTTTCACATTGTTTGTGGGGAAAAGAAAAGAAAAAAGAAGTCAAGCTTCATGAGAGATGTTCAGATCCCGCTAGACACCACAACGCCTACGGATGTCTAGGCTGAAGGTGGGTTTGAATGTCTTATAGGGCCGATAGAGCACCAACAGTAAGTGCAGATTAATTGGCACGCTATCTTTTGAAGAGAAACAATACTTTGTTTCACACAAGATGAAAAAGCAGAAAAACAACTGATAATCATCCGCTCATGTAAAATCAAGCAGAAGTTTTTCAAAACATTTCAAGAGGCATCTTGGTGAGTTACAGTCTGTTAAACATGCCAATATACTGTGAAAAACAAATTGAAGGCCACCTGCAATAGGCCACCTGCAATACAGCCTCGCATTTTCCGACATCACAAAAACTTTGATCAACACGTTCCATATATACTCGTGATGGAGATGGAAAATAATAAACAACAACATTGCAAGATTAATGCATTTCTTCCAAGACAACAGACAGGAACTGATTCCACGTAAAATAATAAACATGTATTTTGATTTTTTCCATGCATTTTTCCCATATCATTACACACAATCATTACACACGTATACTTGATATGGTGTTCAGCTCACTGTGTGCAGACTGAGCACGACCCGATAATTCAGAACCTCTGCCTGAGAAAGGATTGTAGCCTATCCCGCGAGTCAAAAAGAAGCTTTCTTATCATCTCGTGCACCCTGTACTCTATGTGCAATGCACTCATCATAGAGACAAGCTTGCCTTCACCCAAACTGTTTAGATATTGTCATTGGAAGATTCTGATGATCGCATACAGTGGCTGTGCACCTATAAGAACGCTGGTCTGACCTCAGGATGTCTATCCAGTTTAGTCGTGGAGGAGATTTGTGTGCCGATCTGTGCAATGTACGTAGGCTCAATCGCGTGCTTCACTGAAGACGCAGATGCTGCCCTGTCTTGAAAGAGATCGAGGGTATAGATCTAGACCAATTTCAGCAGGTTACACTAAATCATCACTTGCTGGCAGAGAGTCTTAACCGGATCATGCAGGTGATATTACCCGCTGCCAGCGTACCCTGATTCACACATTGGATGCAAACCGGATGGCGGCCATTAGTGGAAACAACCAATATTTGGGCATGGGGGCACAACTCTTGGCCAGGCCCAAGTGTTAAGGAGTATCGAGCATAAAGAAGACAATTAGAGTAAATAGTAGTTCCACTCCTATTTGGAATTGAGGTTCCTAAACAGGTCATTGAAAAAATGCCCAAAATTGCCTGACGTAATGACCCAAACTTAATTGGATGACAATAGCAAGTTGCAAGACACAGGGTTGCTTCATGTGGAATGCATGTTATGCCTCACAGTATGTCGCTTTCCAGATGGTCCATGACGTCACTGTATGCTTCAGGACCATGAGTCATTCACCGGAACCATACAGCCCACGAGCTTGACACTGACCAACACAGGCCCGCCAGCTCGAAACTAGGTAGCATTGCCCATGAGCTTGACACTTAGGCAAACCAGGCCCATAAGAGTCCGACACATGGGGGGAGGGGGAGGTCCACAAAGACCTCAACTGAATGGATTAAGCTTTCTGATGTAATACATATATTAATCTCGTGGGCCTTGTTTTCCTCGAGTGTCGAGCTCGCGGACCGCACAGCTTGTGGGCCTATTATATTTGATGTCGAGCTCATTGACCTTGTTCATCTAGTGTTTAGGTCACGGGATGTATGACTCGTGGGCTGCGTAACTCATGGGCTGTACGACTCGGGTTGTTTGACTCGTGACGTACATCTGATCTGATGAGGTGGGCCTGTTGTTTTCTGGTTAGCATCTGTCACCCTTTCATCCAGTTCAAGGGACTTTGCCATATGCCTGTTCACAAACTATTAAGCATCAACCCAAAATATGGTACTCCCCTCCCCACCTTCCATGTTTAAGCGTACAAATTTTGTCCAGTGCAAATTGGATAATGTTGCACATAATTTCATGCAAGCTAGTCTGCATAACTAACCCAAACATAAATATTATATCTGAGGTCACTGCCATCACTGAAGACACGTAAGCTTCATTTCTGAAGTAATTGACCGCTCACATTCCTGAGACTTGTTACTATGAACCAATGCTTTGTGGAATGTGGATACATACTTTGATTATAACGTCAAGGCGTGATTTGTACATGATTAAACATTTAGGATTAAACCATTGAAGCCAAACATCAATATTTGCAATCCTACACAAATTTTTAGTGATATTCTAAAAGTCTGACCTCACATTGTCCTTAGAGGTCAAAGTTGGATATACACAGGGTAATGACCAATGTTCTGTGGAATGAGAAGACACTTCTTGTAGTATAAATGCTAATAGCATAATGCATGATTGCACACCAGGTATACAGTTAACCACTGAATATACATCAAATATCAATATTTTGATATTTTGAGGTCATTGACCTGTCACAGTCCTCAGAGGTCAAAGGCAGAGACGTGTAAATAATTTCCCTTGATCTGAGGAATAGGAAAACGATTCAGTTGTAACACAAATGAATTTTTAGGACATCGTTATGTTTATCATCAACAAATTGCACCAAATATCAAAATTCTGATAATTTGAGGTCATTGACCTCTGGAGATCATTAGAGGTCAAAGGTAGAAACCTGTCAAGGATCTATGGAACATGAAGACAATTCCACTGTAACAAAAATGAGTTTTTAGTACATCATTACCATATTTAACATTAATCAATGATGCAAAATATCAATTTTTATCAAATTTTGAGGTCATTGACCTCTGGAGGTCATCAGAGGTCAAAGGTAGAAACCTGTCAGGGTTCTATGGAACATGAATACAATTCCACTGTAACAAAAATGAGTTTTTAGTACATCATTACCATATTTAACATTAATCAATGACGCAAAATATCAATTTTTATCAAATTTTGAGGTCATTGACCTTTGGAGGTCATCAGAGGTCAATTCAGACTTACCTCCCGATCTTAAAATGAATCTTATAACATGTACTAACACTGGTGAAAGTTTCATGCTTTAGTCAAATTTTGCACAATTTTTCGGCTTATCTGTTCTACTATTGTAAATAGATCTGTGTCATGATTTTCTAGTATCTAGAAAGATGTAACGTTAATGTTAGAACTCTCATTCTTTTTTTAAGCACCCATTCTCATTCACGGATTCCAGCACTGGAACTACTAGTAGGCCTAGGCACTAATAGAATTAGAAATGCGCATTCCACAGCGCAATGCGAATGTAGGCCCCTAGGCCCTGCCTGGCTATAAAACGGAGGGAATTTTTGCTACGTTGTGTATAGATAGTTTCTAGGCCCACCTAGTTAGAGAGTTTCTAATTTTTATTTCTTTTCGTAGGCCTAACATGTTAGATTTATTCTACATCTGAACTTTTGCAGTGTTGGTCTGACTGGCTGGGACCAAAAATGAATACAAACAAAATATAGAAAGCACCACTGTCTGCTTATTTGCCGGGGCATAGGCCTACCGGTAATTTGTTATTGTTAAGGTACCGTATCGTCCGTAGTGAAACAATGAAATAAAATCTTAGGAGACAAAATACATTTGTAACAATAAACATCCGAACTTTCACATGAGTTATTATTTATTAAGACTAAAATTTGAGATCTGCATTCCGTTTTTTCTAGTGGGCTAGATCACGAAACTGTTTATCTAACTTTAACATGTTCGGCCTAACGTTAGACAGCTTGATCCTACGTAGTATAGGCCTAACTACATTAGGACCTACTTGCATATTACAAGTCATTTATGTAGGCTACATTGAACAAATAACAAAGGTCATTGTTCTATCTCAAATTCAGGGTTCTCTAACAATAACATGTTAGAGTCAGTCACATTAGGGGGGTAATACCCCCAGTATTCGGTCATTTATTAAAGGGTGTGTCTTAACAGTTCTGATTGAGGTTAACTATACAAAGCCCAGTCGCTGTAGGTAGCGACTGCACAGCGTACAGTACTTACAGCGTCTGGTCGGGCTAGATTGAGGCGAGGATTTAGCTTTTAACGTTTTGCGAGATATTTACAGAGACCACTCTATGTATGACTAGCGCTTCTATGAGATGTCAAAGAGCATGCAATTGTAAGGAGTAGGCCCCTATCAAAAGTTTATTTGAAGATAATCGGTTTTGAAATGGCCGAGATTTCCAAAAACAAGGAGAAACAAAGAGATTAAAAAAAGGCGTGGCCTTCGTTTTTCTTGTCATCACTTTTTTTGGATATCTCAGCCGTTTGAAAACCAATTTTCATCAAATAAACGTTGAATCCTTCTTAAAATTACGTGCTGTTTCATATTTCATAAGCGGTTTCTCATTATCTCACTTTATGAATATGAATCTTATAAACGTGAATCCCCACCTCGACCAGTAACATAGCCATAGGGCCACTGTATTGGCAACAACAAGGTCCTACAGTCCTTAAGCTTTTCTGCAATATTTTATGAACTAAAATAATACATACATACATCATATCTACAGCAACGTATGTGAAATATATCAAATTTCTTTAATCTCAATTTTCATATTGTTAATATCTCAATCCCAAAAGATATCATTTTGAAAATCCCCCAGAATACGGTCACCGCGATCAGAATTCGGTCACGAGATATGCTTGAGTAGGGTCTAGAATAGGCCCTACCATTGTATTAATGATATTACGGTTTCATACTCTTATAGAGTCTTAATAGCCTGGAATTACCAACGTTGCAAAAATGATAATGTAATATAGACAGGGGGTCTATGCATTATACGCCAGTTAATGTGAATGAATGACATAGATAATTGCTTTTCTAAACACATAGTAGTCATTAAAAAACCGAAAGATTCGCTCCAGGCTTACCTTTCGCTTTGCACTTCTTATCACACATCGGTAATCATGTAGAAATGCACACCTACCGTTCGCTTCGCCGTTTGTCAATCAAATTTTGTGCAGCTATTGGAGATGCTAAATTGAACCATATCAGAGAGCTTTCATGGAATTAGAAAGCCGAAAAGGTAAGAAAAATGAGAAATCGGAGTTGAAAAGTACGTTGGTCGCGAACATAGTCTCCGACGTATAGTAGTGCACCGATTTCTCAGAGAACGATGTCAACTATTATAATCGATTCTGGTAGTCTCTAATTAGCCGCTTACTACAATATCGAACTTGACTCGTGCGATACGTGTAGCTCCTACTTTCTTTTTCATATTTTTTTCTTATTGTTAGCTCACCTGAGTTGAAGGCTCAAGTGAGCTATTGTGATAGTTCTTTGTTTTCATTGCCACTATCATGATTATCACTTACTATTCAAATTATTGATACAGATTATTCATACCAGGATTTAGACATCGATCCTTTCTTTAAAAATTGAGGCAAGTATTGATTTTATCATGACAAAGTTGATAATAATAATTTGAGTAGTGTTGAAAGGAATAGAATGAGGTTGAAGGAAAAGTGGAAGAAAAAGGTTAGGCTATTTAGGAGGGAGAGAGAAAGAGAGAGAAAAGAAGATGAGCAGGAAGTTAAATTCAAAGGGGATTTGTTTCTAGTAATCTACGTAATTTATAGGCCTAATTTAATAAATTTAAGAGAATAGTATTACAAAAAGTGTATGTTTACATTGTGGACTTCTCATAAAGTGCTCATTTTACCTAAAAAGAAACAGAATATTGAAATTAAAATGGTAATATGTTTTTAATTGATAAGTTCATCTTAGGGATAGTAGAAAGTAATTGTTTTCATGATAGTATTTATTTTTCCATTTCATTTTTTTAATTATGTACACAAAAACTGCAACCCCAGTATTTGCTTTTGTTTTGTAGTAAAAATCCATTTTATTGTGCAATATTCATGATGGATAATTCCCATTTTTTCATATATCTTTTACTGTTTTGTACACATATTACCTGTCCATCAAAAACTGCAACCCCAGTATTTGCTTTTGTTTTGTAGTAAAAATCTATTTTATTGTGCAATATTCATGATGGATAATTCCCATTTTTTCATATATCTTTTACTGTTTTGTACACATATTACCTGTCCATCATTTAGTCAGCAAAAAAATGTTGACAGATATACATTCACATGCAGGAGAAAATTAACTAAAACGATAAAAAACAGACGCATCAAGATCACTTTCTTTCTTCCACATTCTACTGTCGAGCCGACGTAATTATTGTGGTTAAACACAGACTACAACGATCGATTATCATCGTTATATCGCTCTTCCACATAATCGATCATCCATCATGCTACACTGACACAGCCGTCGATCGGCGTACTTTTGAGTCAAAATTAGCTACTTTTCTTCTGTAATTGACTATGAAATTTCATGAAACCGTCAGATAAGGTCCATCTTGACATTTCTGATAGCCACAAGAAGTTTTCATTGACAAATTAAGGAAGGAAATGGTAGGTGTGCATGGTGTGCATTTGTACATGATTACCTTAAATGGCCCGCCCAAAGCTGTCCGTGCCCGGCGGCGTGTTTTTTTTAGACGGCACAGATTGGGGAAACTAAAAATCTATCGGGGACCCTATCCCTAAACCTAACCCTAATCCTAATCCTAACCCTAACCATCAAACCCTAACCCTAACCCTAACCCTAACCCTAACCCCAACCCTAACCCTAACCCTAACCCTAACCATAACCAAAAACCCTAACCCAACGTTTTTCCCATAGGTTTAACACGCGCCATGCCCCAATCTGTGCCGTCTTAAAAAAAAAAAAAACGCTGCCCGGCGCCCCATCTACCCGGCCGGTGTAGCGGCAGATAGCGTTCCGCGGCGTTTTTTGTTCTAAAACAGTAGCCGGTGTAGCGGCAGATAGCGTTCCGCGGCGTTTTTTGTTCTAAAACAGTATCCGCCGGCAGATCGTGTCCTAACACTGGCGGATACTGTTCTGAAGCGCAGGTATCGTTAATATCGTTGCTTCTCACTGTGGTTTCTTCTTTTCGCTGCTTCTGCCAATGCGCCCCTGCTTGTTCGCTGCTTCCATTTCGAGTTTCACGTACAATACCTCTATATTTGCTGCTTCCGCCCCTCGCTGCTGCTGTTTCGCTGCCTCCACTTACACTCCAGACCGGTATTCCGTGGTTACAGCAGCTAGCTCTGGTTCGCACGTATCTTTTTTTTTCGTAGCCATGCGAGAAATTATCTTATAAATATTCATCACGCAAGCAGGAAAAGCCTCGATTTTCGTCGAATACGTCTAGTTCTGCGCCGTATCCCTGTGTGTGTGTGTGTGTGTGTGTACGCGTGTACAAATCATTTGGCACTGTAGCTGTCTGCACCAACCGCGTGCAGCACACATACATTAGGGAGCTTTAGATTTTAGACGCGCGGACGTTCAAAGGAAAAAAAACATGATCTGAGCTTGCGCAGTAGCGCGCGTAAAGTCAATCTATTTTTAGCTTGCGTCGCCTGAGTTGTTTACTACGCGTACTGGGCCCTGTTTCATAAAGCTGTTCGTAAAGTTACGAACAGCTTACAAGCGACTGGTGATCAGTTCTGACGTGCTATACACTATTGTACTTATCAGAATTTCCATAATTCAGCACAAGAACTGATCACCAGTCGCTCGTAAGTTGTTCGTAACTTTACGAGCAGCTTTATGAAACACCCCCCAGGGCTATTTTCACGTCCGCACAGTTTGCGACGTAGAGAGCTTCTTCATGCACTGATCATATGGGGGCGTGATTTTATTTTTTATACGTTGCGTCCCAGCGTAATCTAAAGCTACTTTTCCACACGACGCAGGGAGAGGAGAACGTCCAGCGCAAGCGTCGGCTCAAACGTCCGCGCGTCAAAATCTAAAGCTCCCTATTATGTATCACCGCGCGCTGCATATAGAATTCCATGACTAACGCGAAATTAAATAGTCCCAAGAAAAATCATAATTTTGACATATTGCTTCTCTGAATTACTGAATGAAACAATCGCTTTATTTTGTACTTTTTATTATCTTGTTACTTTCTAATTGCAATTAGATTCGCAAGCATTGTGACCCTGTTTATTAATATCCGAATATTCGACCAGAGAATATCCGTCTTTTCTGGTCACCAGTGAATCGATCGAAAATTTATCAGACGAAACAACCCCGAAAGGGGTCAAATTATTTTGACCCCGCAAAATCCAACCCCGCAATTTTTAGAGTGTACGAATAACAAGCTCAATTTGTCTCGCAATCGCTGTCAGAAATTGAGACTTTCGCTATTAGAATCAAGCACGATATTTAAAAAAAAAAACACTCTACCGTGTACTTTGTAACGAAGTAAACAAAACACTTGTATATGTATTATATAATACATTATAGATACATAAATGTATATTTATGTTTAAAATTATGTATATCATATGCATGTGATGTGATTATGTGTTTCAGAATACTAAACCATCAACCATTCGTTCCATTATACACAATTCATATCGTATAGGAACCCTACATTTTCTTTCTTTTTTAAAGAAACCCAATCATTGCTATATACTGTCAGTGCTTGTAATGCAGATGTTGAATATGCTGTTGAATATGATATGAGTGAAAACTGTCTTATTACACACACACACACACACACACACACACACACACACACACACACATACACACACACATTATACACACAACATATGAAACATAATAATAACCGCAGACTTTTTGTTTGCCCTTATAATAGTGTAATCATAGTACATAATAATGTAGGTGTAAGTTTGTGTGTGCTCGAAAATGTTTCAGGAGAAACCATGCATCTATAATGATCATAAAAAAGTGCCATAATAAATGGCTCTGCACAACGGAAAGACGTTGAAATCAAAGACTGATATACAGCTACATAAGTGTTATTTTTCTTGTACTTGTCTTTCCATCACCACAGTCACCATCTCTGGAGGGAACTTCATCGGATTCTTCTTGCAAGCACGCCGGAGGGACAGCGGCGCCGACAGCTCCACAGCGGTGGGCTCATTTAGCTCAATAGACACCACCAGAACCAAAGTGATCGCCTGTGGTGGAAACGCGTTGGTGAGACATGTGTTTTATAAATTCGTTCATTTAAAAAACACCTATTAAATTTGTTGTATTGTTTCCGGTGTGTGTTTGTGTGTATTTGTGTACGCGCGCGCGCGCGTGTGTGTGTGTGTGTGTGTGTGTGTGTGTGTGATGTGTGATTTGTGTGTATGTTTTCCTGTAGATTTCTTCTCTGCTTTAATCTTATCCTGGCCTAATGAGATTCGAAAGGTTGATTTCCTTTTATGATATTTCGAATCTTTGAATTATTATACAGAACATTATTTACGAAAATATGTAAGCAGCAACCCCACCCCCCCCCCCAAAAAAAAAGAGAAATATAGATTCGGTGCGAGAGTGCCTTGGACTCTCCCCATACTGATGGACGCTTTTAGGAAGAAATCGAAAAATAGTTCAGCTTGTAAACTTGCGTCTTCAAGTTTTGGAAACATGTATTTTAAGGAAGAGAACTCTACGTATAATCTTAGGATTAAGAAGTGAGATTTAGGATCACGAAACAAAAAGTGATGCTGACTGTATAATCCTTTCACAGTATTTGTACAATTTACAAATTTCCGTAGATATTCAAACAGTAATAATTACCAATGTTTGAAGATCTGTACTGAAATGACGGGATTATTGAAGACGACAAAATCAAGAAGCAAACTATGATGAGAAGAATATAACATACATTATCATCTGATATTAGTCACGACTGATCACTCTGGTGTAAAGTTATAATACTGTTACAAAATGATATTCGGTCGTTTATCTTGGATGATTTTTTTTTCTTCGATTTGACAGAGCGCGTGGTCACACAGGAGCAACGCCTTAAAATCCAGCGTTACAGCAACCTGGACAACTCCTGACGATGAGGGCACCATTGCTTTCAGGTACGATAGTTAACTGTTGGGGGCCTTATACTGTTCTTGTTGCCTATATTTTTTATCTTCTTTTATATGCCTCCACGACGAAGTGTCGCCAGACTAACTGAGACATACATTTTCGGCTTGTCCGTCTTTCGTTCCGTCCGTCATCGATTTCGTGGACAGCGTAACCTAAGAACCGGTTTCAGGTATCCAAAAATGAAACTTGGCATATTGTATGTGTGTGAACGAAGTTGTGGCTATCAAATTTGGGTGCACCCAATCAGGGTCAAAGGTCAAGGTCAAATTCTGAAATTAGCATTATTATTACCAAGTTATTTTCATGAAACTCAGTTGCTTTCTACTTTTACCTGACATGTATTTCCATGTAAAGATTCTCTAGGGGAGGGTTTTGGGCCATGAGGTCAAGTAAAAATGCTTTAAGTGTCAAGCTACTTTCTCAATATCTCGGAAATGGCTCCAATAATCTTTCTATTATTAGGTATGCACTGCCTGACAATGATTCTCTTGATAATTTTGATGTCATGGGTTCAAAGTTCAAGTGATGATGTTAAAGGGTGTGTACAGTTCTGGTCAAGATGAGGATTTAGCTTTTAACGTTTTGCGAGATATTCAGAAAGCACTCTATTTTTGAGATGTCAAAGAGCATGCAATTCTAAGGGGTATCAAAAGTTTATTTGATGAAAATCGGTTTTGAAATGGCTGAGATATAAAAAAAAGGTGAAACAAAAAGATCCTAATAAAAGGCGTGACCTGTAGTCTTTTATTATTATCACTTTTTTTTTTGGGATATCTCAGTCATTTGAAAACCAATTTTCATTAAATAAACATTGAATCCTAATTCTTAGAATTACATGCTCTTTCATATTTCATAAGAAGTTTCTCATTATCTCACTCAGAAATGTTCAAAACATGAATCCCCACCTAAACCAGTACTGTACAGTCCCTTTAAAGTGTCACTATTTTCCCATACTGTAGTTTGGAAATAGCTCAAAGTATTGTTGTGAATATTGGATGTATGCCAGTTAGAGATAATTTGAAGAAAGTTGTGGCAATGGGGTCAAAGGGCACGCGTCAAAAGTCAAGTAAAAAATGCTGAAATTCCCGAATATTTGCTCTCTGAAACAATACGATTCAACCATCCATATGAAAATTGGATCAAGGATTGCACTTACACTCAGCACATTCGGGGATGTGCTATCAAACTTTCAAATATGTCATTTCAATTTCTCTCCAGTCATGAAACTGTCGCCTTACAGTGTCAAGAGGCCCGGGATGTATTCTGCTGCAAAGCCTTATTGGGAAAATAATGCGATATCATGGCGGAAGTTTACACCGGTCTTCATACCGACGTTTCCAGCAATCATTGTACATTTTGGTTTCTGTGTTTCATCTTCATGCTTTTGTTATGTAGATTTTGCACGGACCATTTTAAACAATAAAATAGTTCAACATCCATCAAGCAGTTGAGAATGAAACAAATTCAAAATAACACTGTCACGTATATATAGGCAAAATAAAATAAAAGCAGCATGGATTAAAATAAACAGCTGGTATAGTTTTAGTAATTTCAGCCGGAGACTTCTAACAGATAATGAGGTTGAGAAATGAAACAAACGGCTGTTATATACAGTAGGCCTACTTCATCTGTCAGTCTGTGTTTAAGATCATAAGCGTAATGAATGCGTTGTACACTAATGCATTATTTTGTAAATGTATCATAGTTTGTTTTATTATAAAACCATTGTCCAAATTGTTACATGATTATGTCCTTCTTTCATGTTTTTTTTTTTTGTCCCCGCCGAACGAGTTCGAGCAGGGGACTATGAAACGGGCTCCGTACGTGTGTGTGTCCGTCTGTCCGTCTGTCCGTCCGTCCGTCTGTCTGTGCGTCCGTGTGTGATCAAAATGTTCAATTTGCTACTTCTCTGTCATTTATGAGCCAATTTTGATTCTGTTTGCTTTATATGATAGCACTACATGGGAGCTTTGAAACTTCTACACAGAATTTCAGTTGTGACCTTTGACCTTGACCTTTGACCTATATTGTACATTTTGCTTCAAAATGCTACTCCTTCGCCATTTCTAACCCGATTTCGATTCCGTTTGCTTTATGTGATGGCACTAGATGAGGGCTTCAAAACTTCTACACAGAATTTTGACCTTTGACTTCTTTGACCTTTGACCTTGATTTTTGACCTATATTGTACATTGGCTACAAAATGCTACTCCTTCGCCATTTCTAACCCGATTTCGATTCCGTTTGCTTTATGTGATGGCACTAGGTGAGGGCTTCAAAACTTCTACACAGAATTTTGACCTTTGACTTTTTTGACCTTTGACCTTAATTTTTTACCTATATTGTACATTTTGCTACAAAATGCTACTCCTTCGCCATTTCTAACCCGATTTCGATTCCGTTTGCTTTATGTGATGGCACTAGGTGAGGGCTTCAAAACTTCTACACAGAATTTTGACTTTTGACTTCTTTGACCTTTGACCTTGATTTTTGACTGCATTGTACATTTTGCTACAAAATGCTACTCCTTCGCCATTTCTAACCCGATTTCACTTCCGTTTGCTTTATGTGATGGCACTAGGTGAGGGCTTCAAAACCTTTACGCAGAATTTTGACCCTTGACTTCTTTGACCTTTGACCTTGATTTTTGACCTTATATTGTACATTGGCTACAAAATGCTACTCCTTCGCCATTTCTAACCCGATTTTGATTCCGTTTTCTTTATGTGATGGCTCTAGGTGAGGGCTTCAAAACTTCTACACAGAATTTTGACCTTTGACTTCTTTGACCTTTGACCTTGATTATTTACCGATATTGTACATTTTGCTACTAAATGCTACTTCCGGCGGGGACATATTTTACGCACCGCGTAATTTCTACTTTTCCTTGTTTTCTTTAGAGCTACGATAGTACAAGGGCCAAGTAGCGACAAATACTGGACAGATCTCTATTCCGATGAGATTTCATCCGGCTCCGCGGGTGGTAACACAACAGGTAATATATGTATCGTATTAATGGGACATAGGCTGGATTTGAGCATTAAAGGGAACGACTAAAGAGCAATGTGGATTGAGTGAAAGCAGCAACATTAGTAGAACATTTCAGTGAAAGTTTGAGGAAAATCGGACAATCGATGCAGAAGTTATGAATTTTTAAGTTTTGATGTTGGAACCGCTAGATGAGGAGACTACTAGAGGTTATGACGTATGAGTGGACAACAACATAAAGAAAATATAAAACAAATTCCACAAAAATTCATTTTTCATGAAAATTACAAATTCCATCAACTTGAATGGTAGCAATTATCCCCATTGCTTTTTAAAAGCGGTTAGTCAAGTGCTCTTTCATAATGCTAGAAAAGTGAATTTTTGTTGAATTTTCTTTATATTTTCTTTTTGTTGTTGTCCGCTCATACGTTATAACCTCTAGTAGTCTCCTCATCCAGCTGTTCCAGCACCAAAATGTCAAAAAATCATAACTTTTGCATCGATCGTCCGATTTTCCTCAAACTTTCACCGGCGTGTTCTACTGATGTTGCTGCTTTCACTCAATCCACATTGCTGTTTGGGTTTACGTTCCCTTAAGAGTTTGTTATCATGGCTTTTCTGTACCGTTGAAAAGGATCATCCTGATACTCATAACTCGTTGAAGTAAGGTGCAAGTTACCTGCTGTCATGGTCATCAAGTTTTCTCTATTAATTTGCTGCCCGACGATAGCTCCGACATTATCGAGATAACTGTATGCAGCAGTACAATCATTGTTAAACACAATAAAAGAAAGCATTCGCAAAGGAGAATCATAGACGAAATATTCGTGATTATGGACAGACAAATTTCTTGTGCACATTGCACTGTACTAGAGTGTAATGTGAATGATTAGAGCAGTTTATTGTTTCATTGATGTATTGTATGACACCAGCTCCATACAGAGTTATTCGCCACATTATGTCAATTGTCGTGGTCTTGCTGGTGAAATTGTCCATTCCCAAATTCTGGTTTTATTGAATTCTGTGATGATTTTGGCATTTGTAGAAAAACCTATTTCCATCATGATATATATGCCTTGAGAGTTGATGATTTCAATTTGACAAATAGAAAACCAGCGAAAGAAGAAAAAGGGGAAAACAAAACCTGACAAAAATCAGTGCCCTGCAAAGCTGTCCAAAGAATGATTTTGATGACACACATGCATGTTCATATTCATTTTCTCCCACATCACCGCTATGTAACCTTCTTTTCACCTTCTTTATAATCATTTCTCTCTCTTTCTTTTTCTCTCTTTATCTCTTTCTCTTCCGTATCTCATTTTCCCCTTTCTATCCTCTCTTCTCTTTCCTTCATGGTAGAGTATATTCTTCATGCGCTCGCTTTATACTCAAACAGTTCCCATGGTCTCATGTGTGTTATTAACATCCATCAGAGTATAGTGATTTTATCCCAAGATGAACTTTTGAACTAACTGCCGAGTCTTCGCCTGTAGCACTTACTTGCAAAAAGGAAGAAAGATAACTTTGTTAATGCCTGTCTCAAGTAGCTACTAAATTGCTACTTCTCTTAATAGCCGGTCACGGATGATAGTGCAAACAAAAAACTGCCATATATCGGTGTGGATTAACTATACCTGAACAACGCAGACGGCAGAAGCAAGCCCTATAATATAGGCCTAAAAAGATATTATTCTACCCAAGGCTTCACTGTACTGTCTTTATGGTCAATAAACTTTGAGTGCACCATGGTTGTCGATCGCTTATGTGTTGCCTTTTAATGCGACATGATTTGGAAATAATTACTGACTTAATCGTTTCCATGGCAACAGTACAGTCCATAAGTGGTTGCACTATCACACTTGCTGTTGCGTTTTATAGAGACACACCAGGTTGTGGGAAATTTATATATTATATAATATATTATATATCCCTATGAAAATTATCAAAATTATTTCATTGGAAATGTTATCAATCAAGGAAATGTTATCAAAGATACGTTACATCAGAAACCTTCTCCGTGATGATTACGTAAAAGACTATTGTGAAGTGATGATAATACAGACTGTATACATTTATGAAAACAGATATAATCTTAATCAAATTGAATGTATAAAGACCGAGGAACTTCATAATCATAATCATCATCATCATCATCATCACCATCATCAATATAATAATAATTATGATAATGTATAATAACAACAATGGTAATAATAATAATAATAATAATGATAATAATAATAATAATAATTATGATAATTTATAATAACAACAATGGTAATAACAATGATAATAATAATAATAATAATAATAATAATAATAATGATAATGATAATAATAATAACATAAACAATATCAAAACAATTAGCCCTTTCAGAATACCTCTTCGATTATACATAATTTGAATGATATAGTCTATAGTAGGGCACTGGTGGAGGATATAACTACTGATGCCAAAAACAATAATAATAATAACAACAACAACAACAACAACGACAGCTTGATTCTCAGAAGTTTCAAAAGAATGGAACCAAAAGGTTTAATGAGAAAGGCATAATGTTCTCTCTGTCCTTCTTGAAATTATACAAGCGTATACTGTACATTTCTTTTTAACAAAACTTGACGGGAATCTCCGCCAGGGTATTGGGGTTTGTTTCACTGAGTATATCACGAGTCAGTCGTATCCATATCCCCCCAAAAGAAAAGAAAAGAAAACAAAAACAAACAAACAGCCATAAAGTAGTCTAGATGTGAGTGCATGAATGGCGGATCACGAGGAGGATGGCTATCGTATCTATATCATTGTTACAGACAATGAAAAGAAAGAAATTGTCGCTCTTTGTCATCATATGTAAGCAGCTAGGGGTTATTGCTGTTGTTATTACTCTTTTTCTTGCTATAACTATTGTTTTTTTTTTTTTACCATACCATAATCTGATGTTCCGCGATCATCGATAGACATAATAGACACGCAGTTACCTTCCGACGCTCTGTACCTATATACACACACCAAAGTCACAGTTGGACCTCGATTATCTGGCCATGTCGGGACCGGCGCTCATCCGGATAAGCGAATTGGCCGGATATTGGAGACACAATGTTAATGTACAATGTATATGTAGCTGCCGTCCAAGCTGCCGTCCCAGTGCACTGGCAGCTGCTAGGCAGGTATATAGCGTACCCCGCAATGGTGGTGTAATCCATGCTAGCCTGCGCAAAATTGTAGTCCCTTCTTCACAAAAATAAAGTATATCTTTATCCGAGAAAATCATATACATGTTTTACCTCATTGAGAACCTATCATACACATCTTATGAAATTAGTGAAGTAGATCCATGAAAAGATGTTAAAGTCAGTGTTTTTTTCTCAATTTTTGGATGAAAAAAAAATGTTCTTCACTGCGTGAACGCGTCCGGATAATAGAGATTTCTGGATAAAAGGAGGCCGGATATCGAGGTCGAACTGTACATCATTCTGTCAATATCTGCATGTCCATCTACATACCATCGGATGATGTCATCTGTAGTATCTTTGCGTCTAACTGGATATAATCGAATAATGATAAGGACTTCCCCTTTTCTTATATGATCCACTGGCAGATATGATTCAGACTCAGACAGCAACACCACCGTCGACCACAGATAGTGGTGGGTACTCTGTCATTCTTGGCTTTGCTCAGTCGAAATCGCGACACACGTGCCAAAAATTTAAAGAAACAAACAATTAGCAGTTATACTGTGTAGTATTTTCTGGCGACATGCCATCATGATAATATTAACCCTATTAAGCCCAAGCTATTTTGACCCCTGGCAGGCCCAAGGTTGGGAGAGGGGGGGGGGGGGGGGGGCACATTGTGCCCCCCTCCCCCATATAACTTTTTCTTAATTATTTGATATATCATCGTCATATTTGGCACATGGGTAGATTAACTCATACTCTACATGACCGTACAATTGAATTTTCTCAAGCGCTATTTACCAAAATATAAAGAAATACATAGGAAATGTGCTTAAAACATGATTTTCTGTATAATTTCTTTGTCCCCATTATATATGTCTTATTATAGATCAATCATTTTCATATTTGCCACAAATGATAAGCAAGTGGAATCTTTTTATTTGTTATGATTGAAATTTCTCAAGGTCACCACATGGGGGCGCTATTCATATCAACATAAAGAAATACATAATGAGACCTGAGATGAAATGTTTGGGATTGGTACGCGTATAGTTATGACAATTTCATATTTGCATAATAGTGGAACTTTGAGATTGCAAATTGATAATATGATAAACTAATGATATTAGAGGCATAACTTGGGTGAAGGAATCAATATAACACGAAATAGAAGGGCAATCTTGAGAAAATATTATTGTTTTCAGTTATCTCTATTATATCTATTGTTTTATGCTTTTGTCACATAAAAACAAAGGAAATAATAAGAAAAACTTTCCAGGACCATAATTACTTATAATTTTGCTCCTTCAGCAAATTTCAGCCAAGAAATACCCATTTCATACACTGTAATGCTGTTAAATGAAACGGGAACAGAAAAAAGATGCAAAATCTGACTGACATGTTTGTCAGTTTGTGGTTGCCATGGCAACCAGCAACATCAAATATAACTAAATTATATATCAAAATGTTTGCAATAAGATTCTAGGAAAAGTCACCAAATTTGTTGAAATTGGATTAAGGGCGAAGGAGTGGTAAAGGAAAAATAGGGGGCACAATGTGCCCCCCCCCCCCTCTTATGGCCTATAGGGTTAATACCACGTCCGTACATTATAGTATTGACTGTTTTCCTATGTCAACAACACCAACAACACCAACAACACCAACAAAACAAAGAAATAAACAAAATCGTTGAGTGGTCTATAAGATATAGTGTATGACAGAGTATGGCAACGATGCCTTCGGGTAACGGTTAGTGTCTATATGTAAATAATGAAACGAGACAAAATTATTGTCATTCTTTGTGTCAGTCTAAATAGGGCAACAGAGGACATGGAGGAGGAGGATGGTTAGTGTCTATCTACACAGACAATGAGAAGTGACCAATTGTCATTCCTTGTAGCCCTAGATTCAGGGATTGCTGTTGTTCTTGCTATATTTCTTGCTGTCACAATTGTTTTTGTTTTGTTTTGTTTTGATCATACCATGAACTGATTATCTGCAATCCCTGATAGACACATTTTCACAAATTCATCTTTTGATGCTTTCATACCACCAAAGTTCCATGTTTCTATCAATACATATAATTTTTTGTCGGTCCATCCAATCTTCTACATGTTTCCTATAACTGGACGGCTATCCATCATAGCATAGTTTTGTTTTCAACGAATAGTTACGAAGACTCTCTCTTTTCCTATGATCCATGCAGTGACAGATATGACACAGACTCAGACAGCGAAACCGTCGACCACAGAGAGTGGTGGGTACTCTGTCATCGTACAACTCGGCTTCACTCAGACGAAATCGTGACACGCTTTGCCAAAAAAAGAAATAAACAAACAAACAATAGACAATGATACTGCGTAGCATTTTCTGGTGACATATCGTAAGAATGACCACGTCCATTGATATCATATGTATCGGCTGTCTTTCACGTCAAATGCAGGGGTTTAAAAAGAGAAACAGAGAGTGGTCTAGAGGCTATATCTTTGGAGGATGGGTATAGTTTCGGGTGCACGTCACGATCACGAGTTAGATACCTATACGAATCATACGATCATACAGCCCTTGAGCTATGGACAAAACTAACTAGGTAAACAAGGCCCGCGTGTCCCACACTATATACTCAAAACAGAGTCATGAGTCCGATACTATTGCAGGCAAACAAGTTCCACGAGTTTGACACACATCGAGTCATCACCACAGAAATTACAAATTATGATATAACTATATGGATCAAGCTTAGGGGAGATATTTTATTTCACCGTATGCTCAGAATTGGCTTTATCAAGGAAAGACACAAGACTTTAAGAAAACAATATGTGTCCCCTTATAGCGTTTTGAAAAATATCATATCCCATATAATCACATGCAAGCTTTACTGCTGACATTATACTTATCTACACAATGTCTCCCTAAAGCTGGATCCAGAGTTATATAAACACAAATTAACTGTTTGTGAAGGGAACTGCGAAACCGTCGACCACAGGCAGTGGTATAGGTACTGTGTGATCCAACTCGGGCTTCAGCGAAGAAATGGTGACTCACTTTGGGAAAAAAAAAAATGAACACCCCATCCCCCCCTCCCCCCCCCCCCCAAAAAAAAAAAAAAATCATACACATTATTTTCTGCCAACATAGCGTCAGAATTACCACGTCCAAGAACCACGTGGTAGTCATATTGGCTCCTCTTGTTTCAAGTGTATCCTAGAGACTGGTATAGTTGCAGATTTTTTTTTCCTTCTTAATCTAATGTTCCCGCCATCAACAAAACAGAGACTGCTTCGTGTACGACTGCAATCTATAATCTAGAACGCTATATAACACCCTTAACATCTCTCAAAGCTGACGTATTGTCTATTAGTTTTCTGTTTATATCTATAAGCATCTGTTTATCTGTCCATCTACTCTACTTCGCGTACATTTTTTTTTTTTTTGGGGGGGGGGTCTATATCTGTCTACTATTGGAATTTGTATTCTGAGAATAAACATGATCAATCATGAATATTCCCTTTTGCTCTTTCCAATGACAGGTGTAATGCAGACCCAGACAGAGAGACCGGCGACCACAGATGCTGGTGGTAAGTATAGGCCTACGTGCTCCAACTCGACTTCATGCAGGGGAAATTGTTGAACGATGTCTGCAGAATCATTCGAGTTGCGAATGTTCGCCTTGTACAGATACGCGTCCGTTGATGATAGAACGTACAAAGTTCTTTCGTTTCTTGTGTTGATTTTGATAGACGTTGTATTGGGTCATTTCGAAGGTTTTCCCTTCCTTTTCTTTTCACCATGATTCTTGTCATCATGCTGTAGTGTTTCGTATTTAAGGTATAAAGAGAAGACAATTATTGTCTTTAATGTAAATCCCCTTTTCGGTTGCAGAATTTCAAAAGCCACGTAAATTTCACTAATGATTGCTCGTTCTTAAATTGGCATTACATTTCAGAAGACAAATCTCTTGCTTTCATTTTTGTCCATGGGCAAATTATATAGAAATGATTTCTGAGTTTGTGCAAATGTGAATTCACCAAGATCAATCTAATGTTTCTTTGATTTAGGAGGTGCCAACTTAATGATAATGAAATGAAGATTTCTTTACAGCGAGATTTTGATAGGCTGATAACGTAATGATTATAATCGACTCGGCATTCATACTCTAAACTATATATACAGGTTTTTAACCGCTGTTCAAACAATCAGTATAACAAGCATTGCTAGAAAAATTGTACAAAATGCCAAATTAGAATGTAGTAACGTTTCTGTCTAAGTCTAACGTTTTTATCTTTATGAATAATTATGTATATTTTTCAATTGTTATAAAATTTGCTATCAAAAACATTAACCGGCACTGAAGGCCCATCACAAGAATTGAGCGCTTGTGGTCCCATCAATCACAAAGCTATTACTATCCCCTTCAGGATATAGTATTCAAATATATGTATAATAATATTCCATTGTCATTAGAAATAAAGCACACTACTAAGTAAACGTTCCTAGATAATTCTGCTCTGGTTCACATGCACTTTAGAGTAATTAAATTCCCAAATTCAATCGAATTTTTTTTTCTCCCACCTTGTTCCAATTGCAGACGCCATCAACTCTTCGGCAACGTTAATTGTGACGTCACTCTGTGGTGCAATACTTTTGAGAATGCTTATGAATAATTTCTTCTGGTGACCACATGCATAGCAGCGCTATAGAAAAAAAAAGTTGCAATTGAAGAGTTTGTTCGCAAAAACCGATAAGTCCATTTTTGAAGATTTTGAAGTACGGTCTCTGTCGTAAAGTACAAAATAATACCTTTTAAATAATATATTGGTCACTACATATAATGGTACATATTTGAAGTTATGGTCAAAAGAAGCAAAAAAAAACTTATTATTCTCCTTATTTTTCTTGACCTTTAATCGCAAATATCTCCATTTGGCAAATATGGAATTATCGGTTTTTGCGAACAAACTCTTCAATTTGTATCAGGATACGCATCACTGTACGCAGGAGTTAAAATTATTGATGAACATGCTAACAGTACCGTTTTTCGTCTCTTTACAATGTAGTGTAGAGACAAAATCGCATAAACAGATGATAATTTATATTGGAAATATGATTATAATACAGAAACATTTTATAAAGTTTTTCGTGGCCAAGAGTGGCCTCTTCTATCATGTTTTGTAACATAATAATCATTTCGCTATACCAATGCATATTAAATCTTTGATTACTTAATTTTGTAATTAGAAACCTTACCATTGTGGCAAAACAATAAGAAGAATATAGAGTATACTGATACACGCAAAATGATTGTCTCCTCCAAATGAAACAAACAAAGTACCCATGAGATAAAAAAAAAAACACTCCAAAGCACAAATATTCTCAAAAATGTTCTGCTGTGGAACTAAAAGAAAAATAGAAAATGAAAAATAAAGAATAAATAGATTGTTAAATAAGTACAATATAAGTAGATATTCAATTTCTTTATAAGCCTTTCATGATAGTAATTCCAATTCAAGAGCAGCATTTCACAGCTTTCTTTCCACACACTATCAGAAACTCTAGGAGCATGATATACAATCATGCGGGCCAAATAGCAAACTACAAAATGTTGATAAACAGTGCCTGTGAATAGCAATGACGGATGATTGTCTTTCATACGGCAAACTGGGGTGTGAGGGGAAGTTGGCAACCGCCTGTAGCAATAATAACAAAGAAAATGCAATACTGTATCTTTCATTAGAAGCGAGTTACGATTTTACAATGTTTGGCATGAATAAAGCAAAGAATGATGTTATAAAGTGGCATTGTTTTGTCCGGTTGTTTAGAATAAACAGGCGACGCATGTGGCCCATTGCTCTTCATAATACGGTGTCATGATCTCAGTCTGACTGTATTGAGCTCATTTTGTTGCTGAACCCGGTGAAGTCGACCCGCCTCACATCCAACTGGACCTCATGGAAGACCAGCTAAATCTGCGCAGCTGAATATGGGCTCCCCTTTATCATCTTCTCAGATGGAAAAAAAAAGAAGAATATGTACCATTGATCTAATGGAGGCCCTTTTGCTATTCATGGAAATACGGAGGGTTTTTAAAAGGGGATAAATCTTGCCAAAGAGCTTGAAGGTATAATCCAATGTATTTGCAAAATGCTGTCACAAAGCAAAGCTTTGTACCGTCATTCTATGAAATGTAATCCCAATTTTATCATTTTTAACAAAACAATTATGACATCACAAAGTAATTCTGACATCGCGAACTGCGCCGTACCGTGTCTCGCGGTGAACAATTGTGACGCCACAAAGCAATTTTGACATTGCGCACTGCTTTGTATCGTCGCTCTGTGAAATGTAACGGTAGAGTTTCTTACAAAACAATTGTGACGTCACAAAGCAGTTTTGACATCGTGCGCTGGGTCCCTTCACAACATCACACGACTTCTCGCCTCCCATTTTCCCATTTCCCCTTCTTTTGTTTAAATTTTTGATCCAAAATATAAAACAAATATATTTTGCCTAATTTCGATTTTCTTGATAAACTAATAGGTCCTAGGCCTCGGTGCCTCCAAAAGAACTACTTATATTCAGTACGTGAGGGGCTGCGCCCCTCAGTGAATAGTTCTTTTGGAATCACCTCTGCAAAGTTTTAACCAGAAACTATCAGAACAAAGTGTATTGTGTACTAGTATTGTACAGGGGAAAACCCGTTATAACGAGATCGTCGTTTCCGGGTGATTTTTCTCGTTATATCCGGATTTTCGTTATATATCCGAACACTTGTGGAAAGTACACTTTATATAAACATGCTCTATTAAAATCGGGTTACATGCATCGCATAATATGACGACTTCATTTTGAAGAACAGAAAAACAGGAAATGCGATTGGAAAATGAGAGAGCGTTCTCGCGATAAAGGAGTACAATTACCTTTTTTTTCCCCTCGATGCTTGTTATCAAATGTTTCAGATTTGACAAATGTTAGGTCAGCTATAATCATGTAGATGGGCCTGTTTGTTTGTTTGTTTGTTTGTTTGTTTTTGTTATCCGCATGCTAGTCATTCTGCACATCTAAGAAGAGAGAGATGAAGAAAAAAAATATTCAACTGCAATGTATTGGTAGGGTCATCGCGCTATCAACGCTGCGTTTAGCGTAACTCGCGTGGATGAAAACTGTGACTAACAAAGTCCGAATTTAGCTTTCATTCTATGACAAATTATTGATATAAATCACGTATGTCATGGTGAATGTTTACATCACAATTTATACTCTCATTTTTTATTTCCTTCAAGGATACCGTGCCCAACATCCTATTTTTCTGTCGCTATCATTGTAGGCCTAAAGTGCGGTGCGCGAAACGCGTGATGACTTTTACCGCCAGAGCGCCATGTGCTTCCAGCTTGTTGCGAAGCACCAGGGGGTGTTTCATCAACGTTTGTCTTGTCAGCGCTGACAATTTCAGCAAAATCCTTGGTTGTGATTGGCTGAGATGCTCTGGTCACTGACTGTTACTATGGTGATTCAAGTTGTCAGCGCTGACAAACGTTGATGAAACACCCCCAGGTTGAATGCGTGCTAGCACGCATTCAACCTCGCATCTGTTTTTCTGTTCTTCAAAATGAAGTCGTCATATTATTCGATGCATGTAACCCGATTTTAATAGAGCTAATCCTTCAGTTCAACAGTTACCGGGTACTGGTGATTCAAGTTGTCAGCGCTGACAAACGTTGATGAAACACCCCCACGCATTCAACCTGGGGGTGTTTCATCAACGTTTGTCAGCGCTGACAACTTGAATCACCAGTACCCGGTAACTGTTGAACTGAAGGATTAGCTAGGGTTAAGTTAATTCAAATTTTAGCTTACGACCTCATCATATTTTATTATTTTGACATCTAATTCAATTTCTTTCATAATCAAAGTTGCGTAAATGGGGTATAATTTAACTGAGCGAGACAGATTGGTCTGGGGACCGTTTCATGAAACTTTTTGTCAGTGATTTACACTGACAACTGTTAAAAGCTACTGAAATCCTTGCGTCTGATTGGCTGATAGCAAATTCGTCGGTGAAAACCTCCGACGAACTCGTTGATGAAACACCCTCCTGATCGACTGGTGTCCCAGAGTTTACAATACGTGTATTGAAGTGCAACGTTTTACAAGTACACGGCACACTGCCAGTCATTATACTGTAATAGCTGTTATTTTCGCAAGGGTTTAATTTTCGCAAATTTCGCGAACCACAGTTGAATAGCGAATTTAACAACACGCGAAAATGTCGTCATGCGCCAGGGGTGAATTCACGAAAACAACTTCCTCTCGAAAATGTGACCTTTTCATTCGCGTAAATATCTGCACGCGAAAATAACAGCTTACTATCCTCGTGGATGAAATGGTGTGTACGATTCAAATTTGCATAATGTTGCCGCCAACAGTTGTGTGCCTGAACATTTGCATATGTCTCTTCTTGGTTAACGGCGCTGATTGGCTCAAAGTAGAGATCATGTCTCTGATTGGATAATGCGATAAATACCTTCGTGCAATCGGATACCTCATTTGCATACGCTCTGTAATAAATATGAGTCGTCGCGACATGTGTGTTCACAATTCTTGCTGATCAACTGCCAGAACTAGCTGCACGTACATCAACGTACAACGATCACGATGCCCAAGAGTCCGTCAAAAGGAAGTCCGAGGAAAGGTAGCCCTCGCAAGGCTAGCCCGGTGAAGAGGGGTGGAAAGGGAGCAAAGCGAGCAGGAAAGGGTGGTGGTCGCCGCCAGCGGGGCCGTGTTGCCAAGCGACACCGTCGACGTCGCGAGAGCTACGGAATCTACGTCTACAAGGTGCTGAAGCAAGTGCACCCTGACACGGGAATTTCCAGCCGCGCCATGTCTATCATGAACAGCTTTGTCAACGATGTCTTCGAACGCATTGCGTCAGAAGCCTCCCGCCTGTCCCACGCTAACCGGAGGAAGACCATCAGTAGCCGTGAGATCCAGACAGCTGTGCGCCTTCTCCTCCCTGGAGAGCTGGCCAAGCACGCTGTGTCTGAGGGAACCAAAGCGGTGACGAAATACACCACGTCCCGTTAACCTGAAGCTCTCATTCTCACTCTCACTCTAAGTCTCAGTTTTCACATCCTCTGAGACGAGAGACGAGAGACGAGAGGCACTGCCAAACACAATCAACGGCTCTTTTCAGAGCCACCACATGCACAAGAAAGAACTCTGCATGAGATATTTCTCTCAAGTTTTTCTGATGAATTCTGATAGTAACATCCGAGTTGAGGTCCCAACAGAAACTGCTTTAACGTTAATAGACAATCTAAGTTAGATCTAGACAGGTCTAGACACCTAGCGTTAGAACTCTATTTCTTTTTTTCTTTTTTTTAAAAGTCGATCTTTCTAGTATAGAAGTAGGCCTAACGTTAGTTCTAAACGTTAACAACAAGTTCTTAGAGAGGTCTACTCTAAGTTAGCGGATAGATACCTAGGCGCCTGTCCTAACGTTTCACGTTAGATAGAAGTCTAACGTTAATTTGGCCTAGAACCTCTATTCACGTTAACTAATGTAATACAACCTGTGGTGGTTTTATTATACTATGTAGTGTATCGTTTTTAGTCATAATGGATAGCCCTGCTCTAAGCTAGTAGTACGTAGTACCTTCGTAGTGTTCTACAAAAACTAGACAAAATGCAGTCCCCTCCATTTCCAACAACTTCGATTCGGTGTTTGTCATCATTATTTTTATTGTAGAGATATTTGTTTGAATAGCAAAACAAAGCTAATTTTTATTAAAATTCACAGTATTTTTCTCAATGTTTTCACTTCCTATTCATTGTAGAAACTAGCAACAGTTAATGGTTAATTTATAAATAAAAGTTAGCGTTAGATCTTCATAGTCTAAACGTTAACGTGTACGTGTTAGGATTCTAGAGTTTTAGAGCAAGCTAGCTTCTGTTACGTTTAGTTCTAACAAGATTTCCTGCCATATCATTTAGACCCTACTGTACTTGCAAGTTTAATTGATTGATTGATTGATTGATTTTCCGTGTAAAAACAACAACGGCTGGATGGCCCATATATCATTCAGCGATATCAACATGGCATCGCTGGTCTTCCATGGGGTCCAGAACATGGAAGGTACATTGTATATACAATGTGAAATTATGAAATACATACTCTTTTTAACAATGTAGATATTTGAAATACATTTGTCTCCTGGATCCGTATTGTTTATGTTAGAGTCTAACGTTAACCCCTAGCGTTAACTGTTTAAAATCGTTAGATATCTCAAGTCCTAACGTTACGTTCTGATCTACATAGGCTAGATGGTCTAGACCGAGACGCGACGTCTGGTCAGACCTATAAACGTTTAGTTCTACCGTTTAAACGTTATAGTGGTTAGATTCTAATATTTTGTAGTATGCTTACCCTACTAGCATTTCATCTAAAAATAGTTCTCTAGAAACCCTTGTTACTTCTAGACCCTAGTCTATACTCAGTACTATTAGATTACACGTAAAGGCCTAAATCTAAAGTATTATGTGAAAAAAATGACAGAAAAAGACAAATTGAGAAAGTTAGGGTGCACACCGCCACACGAACACTCGAACAGTCACACATCTGACGCTAGAACATAGAATTTAAGGCCTAGAATTCCAGATTGTCTAACTCTATTTGTTGTTTTTTTTTTAAATTCACGTAACTTTAACTGAGATCAAAGATTCTACGTTTAACGCAGGTAACGTAAGATCTAACGCTAACTTGTTATAGAATCTTTGGTTAGATCTTGATCTTAAGTACGGTAACAGTTATACGGTTTGCAAAGAGTAGGCCTACAGGGCTGCTGGCTTCTAGATAGATACTAGTAGATTACTCTGTCTTCTATTTTTATGTCTTTCTTTCTTTCTTTTCTTTTTTTTTGGGGGGGGGGGTGGGGGGGGGGGGGCATTTTTGCACCGCGCTAAAAGGAAACTTTTTTGTTTCCCCCAAAGTGGAGTGAACGGACTTCTTCGGACTCGGGGAAGTGGGCCAAAGCGTAAGCGCTCGCGCTAGCTAAAGAGGAGACTTTCGCATAATAGTGTACATAGGAATAGGGCTACATACAGGGTCTAACCATTTGCCCTCACCCCCCTCCACACACACACACACACACACACACACACACATATACACATATGCACACAAACCTTTTTTTCTTTTTTTTAAACCCCGGAAGTGGTGCCAGAAAAATGTAGTTGATTTTTCTGTTTTTACTTTTTTTTTTCGTTAGCTGATGAAACCCGGAAATGGAAAGGCCTAATACTCCTCGCAATTTGAAGTTGTGACCCTGCATCACATAACGAACAAAAAGTCGCCAGATATGGATTTTTTTGTTGAGGGCAGATTCTTAAAGAGAAGACTCTAAGCTTTAAAATGATGTATAACTCAATTCAAATGGACCCCCTAACCCATCTAAATACGGGTAAGCAAGCACACACTCTGGAAAAGTGGGAACTGAGAAAAGAGGCTCCGAAGTACACATCTATTCAAGCGCTTTTAAATCCTTACCAAGCCGTGCTAGCTGTGAGGTGAAAGGGACAAAACACAGGGTGTAAACCACCGGAGCAACAGCAATGAAGGGATTATCAGATTAAGCTAAAATTGAGTATGTTCTATTGACACATTATGTTCATGATTAATGCCAACTTTCAAAGCAGTAGCTTTATCCTATCACAAGTTATTAGACTTGAAAGTGAAGAGTGTGCAAAGGTTTTTACGAAATGAAAAGGGGCCTCTAAGACATACCTGATCATTCTACTCCCCCCCCCCCCCAAAAAAAAAAGGGTTGTAAAAAAACTGCTGAAAACACACTTTCCCATTCATGTTATGATCCCAAACTTAAGAATAATGTAGAAGGATAGCTCTTTCAGAAAATCTGAAAACCTCAGGATTGACTTGGTTGACCCATTTCACCTTTTTTGAGTCCTCACATAAAATCAAGGGGTGCGACTTTTTGTTCGTTTTGTGATGCACGGTCACAATTACACAATCTCTAGAGACAGTGAGGCAATGATGCGCCAAATATCACTGACCAAAATTATTGACCTTTGATTTTCAAATCAAAATTTGATTTGTAAAAATTTAACTGGAACAGCATATTAAGATACAGTAGTTTAACCATGGTTGGTCAAGTTTGTATATGGTACTCTACTGTATCGTCATTTTCAACTTTCGCATGAAGAGTGCAGTAGCGGCCTACATGATAAGTCTCAGCACCTTCTATTGCTGGGAAATGAAATTGTATGTACATATAATATGCATAGGGACCTACTGTGCACATCAGGTGCACTTATAGCACGTACTAGTAAAACATACCAGAGCAAAATCTCGGCTGAAATTCATCCAATCAGATATTTCATCACACATCACAAGTTCAAATTAAAGGGTAAAAAACACACAGTAACACATGATGTTCTTAAGTTGGTTAGATTGCTATTAAAGCCTTTATTTGCAGGTGCTAAGTCAATCTCCATTTGCCAAAATCCCAGAGGACAGCTCATGATTTTACATTGTATTTCCAATAAAACTTAAAAGCTCCCTCAGTGACTAAAACTGATAAAACTTGATACTAAAGCTGTACTGAGAGAGCACACAGGGCGAGTCATTATGCAGGGGTCTCTAACATAACTTGTGCCTTGGTCAACAACAGTGGATGGTGGCTGGGGGGGGGGGGGGGAGCTACAGCTAAAAAACAAACAAACAAAAACGAAATTTTAGGTCACATACATATACATACATGATACTGACTGATGAAGATGATGGGGAAAGATCTTATTAGAGATTTATCTAGCCTTTTAATGGACTGCAAGCTATATCAAGACACACACAAAAAAAAGGTCATCAATGACATACAGTTATCTTCTCTCGTAAACCTTTGCTACAGTATCATCCATTATACAACTGTATTTGAGATTTCAATATCTAACATTTTAAGATCGCTTATAGGCTGGCTAGGCAGGATTGTCTATTTTTTTTTTAAATTCCTTACAATATACATCCCACATACAAATGACATTTTCATTGCTAAATATTACCATCTTTTCATTTATTTAATATTTATTCATTCATTCATTCAGTTATTTATTCATTCATTTATTTATCTAACTATTCATCTATCTATGTATTTTGATTTTGCTTTTTGCATGGAAAAAGGTAAGTTTCATATTCGTGTCCTCATCAAATGATCATGATCGAAGGGCTGGCTTCCCCTGACAACTGTTAATACACTGTAGGATTACCCTACCCCCATCACCCACCCCCCCCCCCACCCCCAACTGGGGATATGTTAGATACACGTAGTAAAACAAAGGGTTTGTACTCCATACTATTAAAGGGAACTGATGGCAGAAGCTAAGTACACTTTAGGCATCTCATACTTTTCTACATATCAAGTGCATACAAGTGTGCACACATGGTGGCCAAAGCGAGAGGTTTCTATAAACATTGTGTATGTACTTGCTGGCCATGGTCGCGTTTGAACTTTTGTCTGGAGACTGTGCATTGATCATAACACCCCACACGCTTCATCACAGCAAAGTGCGATATATCACTCTTGGATAAGCAAGGTGTGGCAACAAATGCAGCCCAGTATCATAAAGAGAAAGATGAAAAAACAACAACAACCTACAAACCATCACATAGCACGATGTGCTACACAAAGAAATGCTGACTGTACAGTGTGACATCAGTTTACCATTAGGGATGCAACTGGCATACATATGTAGTTTTTTGTGTAAAATTTTTGAATTACTTGAACAGTTTGATTGAAGACAATTATTGAATTCTCTAAAAGTGGATTACTTGGGAACATTCTTCGAAGAATTTCTGAGAGCCCTTTGAACATGTTTGTATGGTTTCACTGTAATGTTAACAACTAGAAATATCAATAAATTTACAGTACCTTTAACTACTCATGTTTTGCAATAGTGGTTCAACTTTGTTGACTTCACAGAAAAAAAAAGAGAATCAGTTTACTCTAAACTACAATATCAATAGAAATACATGCATCTCCTTCAAAATATTTGATTAGATTTCAAAAGCTTCCTCTATATGATTGCATTTGACCATCATTTCTTTTTCTTTAATTCCCTCTATACATCATGTTCAATATATCATACTATAGCTCAGTTGACATAAACAATATAAATTCCTTTTAATGTTGTAACAATGAAAAAGGATGTAACATACTTGAAATGTACCTAAAATTGTACACATGCAGTGTATTTCTTTTGGCTGTATAGAGTGCCCTACTATGCACACAAAGTAAAGAAAATGTTCAAAGCTTCAAGAAACTAGTTTGCAATGATCACAACAAAACTCCTCATAGCTCTCCTATTGACTGGAAGTATGAAATGATATGTACAGTAATTGAATTGCTGCGATGTAGAGGGCACAAGCATGTCTGCTCCTTATATACATGTATCTTAGAAAGAGGATATAACCCATGAGACTGCCCTGGTAAAGAAGCAGTATTATCACTATCATTATCTTTCAAAATCAAACAGCGCACAGCCAATTCATGAACACTAACTTTTGAAATCCTCTGGATGAAAAGGGGAAAATCAGACTGGCATAACAGCATTTCATTTTAGCAAATGTCATTACTATGAGCATTATTCTCATTGCTTGAACTTTTCATATTAATTTACCACTCATATCTCCTTATTTTGACATGAAAATGCACACACCACAAAAGTCACTCATTCAGAGGCAAGTATCACAGACCTCAGATCATTTCACTTGACTTTGCTAAGATTTGTATGCAAGAAAATCTTGTATGACTTCACATAGCATACATCTAACATATTGACATGGAAAATAAAGGGAAGGGAGAGAAAGGATGAAAGACAGTGAAAACATGGAGAAGAAGGAGATGCTCAGATTGATCATTTTAAAGCAAGCATCATGTCTGATGAAACCTGAAAAATATGTTAACCTGTTGTGAGAAATTGAGCTACCTAAACACAAAACCAACCTCCGACTTCTGACAGTGAGGGATTTCACTGAAACAGTTATCACCCCCCGTAATGCATCGCCTTTGGAGCACATCTAATGAAAACTGGATTAATGCTATTTTCAGTGCATGCGTAAAGGAACAGTTCTGCACAGATAGACAGAGAAATGGTAAAGAGCAAAAATTAACTAAATTAATCGATTAATTAAAAAAAATTATAATAAAATAAAATGAAATAAAAAAAATACATAATAAAGTTAATATGAAAGAATACAAGAAAAGACCTTCCCCAGTATTGCACTTCCAGTCAAAATAATAGTTATGTGGCTGCAGATTTAAGCACTCCTTACTATTTGGGAGCGTATAGCAATGCTGCAATTAAAATTTAGAATGAATACAGGTGAAATAATATACTACATGTACATATGTTAAGCTACCACCTTCATGGAATAAGCTGCAAGCCAATGTACAAGTGTATATGTAATCATGGTAGAAGACGTGAGTAATGAAGGTAAATGTTGTGGTTTATATCATAGCAACATATGGAAAAAGGTTGCTAAAAGTAATCAAACTAATCTATACTCACACACTACTAATTCAAGTCATTTAGATTCTCCTCACTTGTAACCTATATTAAATTGACAAGGATACAATGTATTTCATCTAAAATGATAAATAACACCAGCAATAACCAATTAAAATTATCTCTAAGAGCGTGATTGCTCTTCTTTTGCACACATGATAAAAAAACCCCAAAACATTTAAGTCTTTGAATGTTTTGATCCCATCAATTACATGAATGGAATTACAGCCAACCAGCAAACACAGTATGTAGGTAAATATTAGATGTATGTCTTGCACATGATATGAAATGCAAGGAAAGGATAAGTGTAGACAATCATTTAAATGACATACTGTATTCACTTTTTCAAATTACGATTTCTCTGTTATTTTGTAGTTATATCTGTGACAAGAGCTATTTCACATGCAATGATAAATGCATTTTCTATTACACCCAAATCTTTAGATTTAAATCTCCATCCTGATCGTAATTCAAAGTGTTTCTGCCTGTTATTAATATGCTCCTGATAGACAAAGAACCTTGGGCTGCTTAGAATTAACAAAAACTATGATACATTTTTGTTGATCTTATCACAGTTGCTGTGTAAGCTGTAGCAACCAGTTGCAGTTGTTCACTCCATGTATGCTGGTGGTGGAGGAGGTTTGTCAATCTTGACTTTGATGGCTTCATCGTAGGATGGTAACAGTGCCTGTAAAATTGACAACATGAAACATCAAAATTGCAATGAATACACTTCAATATATTAAAGTACTTTTCTCTATTAAAAGGAGTTCAGGTTTATTTTGAGTTCTCTGAAAGCTCTGAAAGTTTGCCAGCTGAGATGACCTCTATCCTTCATAACATCTTAATATTGGATTTACATCGGAATGTTGAGAATTAATAAGAGTAATCATTGAAAATGTTTTGCTATAACCTTTGATTTTTCACCCTCTATCTTTTCTAGCAACTCATTGTTTACTAGTTTCTATACTTCCTTCCTGATCATATCAAAACTGGACATTCCTAGCTAAAGCTGTGGCACAAAAGGACATCTTTACCATCCAGTAATGCGGTATTTGACCTGCGGCCTACTACCAATTTCATGTTAATGCAAATAATCATCATAAATATATTTCTTAATGTGCACCAACTTTCGGCACCATCAGTTATTCTTGGCTGAATTGCTGGAAGTAACATTGTTTTGGCATACTGAGTGCAGTAATCTTTGACTACTCTGATATTGACTTTTCACAATGCATGTACATAATTTGTATTTTCCACCCTTTCCACCAAATCATACTACTGGACATTCCTTGATTAAGATACAGCCAAAGTTGAATGAACTTTGACAACTCATTTTGAGGGATCAATATCAGCACTGCATTCCCAACTGTATAGAATACCTGAGCCAGGTGTCAAGGAAATGCACCAAACATACTGTATGCAGAGATTTACCAGATCTGGGACAGACAGCCATACAGCGGTTAACCCTAAGACTCCAGATGATGCATAAAACTGTAGATTTCACTCATACTGTAAAAGAGGATATATTCGTAACTTAATTTTTGAGTTCAGCCAGGTCAGAAGAGTTTCGAATGTTTATAATTCGCAGAATCAAGACATCGACTACTGAAACATATGGCAAGCAAAAATATTTGCAAGGTTCTATTTCAGCGCTAGTTTCTGGTTATGCGAAATGCGCACAAATTTCAACTCCGCAGAAATTTCCACTTTTACAGTATCCTACACTGGATTGTCCTCTAGGCTCATGCAAATTTTGATCTCTCCCTCGCATTCTCTTTGCCGTGAAACATAAATCAGCCTCCTCAGAGGCTTGGGGAGTTATGTCTTTCTGACTTTCAATCGTCCTCAATCAAAACGAGGGTGTCCTCAATCTTACCTCTGTGTCTCCTTGGCCACTGGAATTGGTTATTTCCCGGAGCTCCAGATTTGCGATGTGCTTGTAGCAAGCCCAGATGCACGCAATGCAGTAGAACTGGAAAGGAAATTGTGCATTGACAACTCTCTGTTATAACTCGGACACTGAGGTCATACCACTAAACTGGAATCATGTGCGGCACTGTACACCGGGAAGGGTCTCTAAGACCCCGTTTACAGTGCGAGGCCGTGCCCAGCCCCGCTTCAGTGTAAACGCGCAAAAGGCCAAATGCGAGGCCAAAATTGGCCTCGCATTTGGCCTCGCTCTGGAGGTGGTCTCGGCCGCGGCCCGGCCTTTTCTTGGTGTAAACGCACACTGGGCCAAATGCGCGGCCAATTGCGCGGCCAATTTTAGTCTGGCTTCCAAACCCTCTGCCTGTATCTTTCGCTATTCAGGATATTAACCCCCTCAACGTCGAAAACTAGTATAGTTTAAGGTGGTTTTGTCCTGCAAAGGATTCTTTCCTTCGGCAAAGGCCTTTGCCCGAACGGCGACTTCGTCGCCACGGAATTCATTTGGCAAAGGGTCTAAAAACCAGACAACAAGCAGAGCGCCACTACGACAAAATATTGAAAGGTTTGAATCAAAAGCGCGGCCGAGCCCAGCAGTGTAAATGGACAAAATTGCGAGGCTCGGCCGCGCAATTGAGGCCGGGCTTGGCCGCGGCCGAGCCGCGGCCGAGCCCGGCCCCGCACTGTAAACGGGGTCTTAGCTGAAGTGCAATATTCTAGCATAGTTGTCAAATGAAGTTTACTTCCATATTTGTTAAATGCATTTCCTAGGTCCATCTTGTGGAGACCTTTACAATAAACTTGGTCATCATTGCATTTTAATACAAGAAACAATGATCACTCTTGAATATGACTTGTCACTGCGACTGCACCTATCTTAAAGGGACATTCCAGACGATTTTCATAATTTCACATCATGTAGTACATAAATCGACAAGTCCATGTATAGATTTGTGGAATTTATTATGTTTCTTGAGCTGAGAAACAATACTTTGTAAAAACATTAAACAAATTACACTGAACAAGGATGATGACATAGGAGGGTCACATATTTTAGAAATGTAGCAGTGTAATTCCATTACAATACCGTTTGCTTGCGAGTTCACCTGTGTATAATCTATGCATGCCTTCTTCTTTTTGTTCTGCTTCCTTGAGCCCAACTCATGCATTCTTATGGTGACTCTGCCATGTCATCATCCTTGTTCATTGCAATTTGTTCTAAATTTGAAAAATATTCTTATTCTTCATCCCAATTATCACAATATTCTAAAGCTCTGTCCTCAGCATAATTAATTCACAGTTGTTCAAATCTAAAAATCTGAAAATCATCTGGAGGTCTCCTTTAATCTATTGACCAAAGTCATAAGCTTCTTTTTTTTGTACACCGACACACCATTTATCTCTGCATTTGGTTAGAAAGAACAAAACAAAACAAAACAAAACAAAAAATCATGTCCGATCATTTATGAAGTTGAGCACTTCAAGTTGTTAGATTACTCTCAAGCTCCAATTGAGTGAACATACAGAGTTGTATCATGGGAAGTTTACTGGACTCCACTGAGGATAATAAGCTCTTCCCTCCACTGGTATGTTAATGGTATTGTGTACTTCAAAAGGTTACCTTGAAGAGCATGATGCCCAGGAAGAGAGCCAGTGCCACAAACGTAAACCACGGTGATTCGATGTCAAACCTGTTTACTGGCAAGAGTTCCTTCCAGTGCATGAACTCCTGCAAGCATTAGAGATGGACAGCGAAAGTTAGCTACGTGTACGTATGTGCAGATACTACATATGTACATTTAAATACACTACGTATTAGGGCAAGATGTTGGGCCTCATTGTCACACATCTACAAGTGTACATTACCCCTAAAGCAGTACTTGTACTTTGAGGCAAGTACCATATTTCTCACTTACATGCACTTTTAATAAAAGGCCCAAGAGGAAGTCTCACACAGTTCAGCCCACTTGTGCCAGCCCTTAGACTCTTCAAGAGGTTGACAAAAGTCACCAATTTACTCCTACAACAAGCTATTCAAGCATGTACACACAGTGCTTGTACCAAAATCAGTGCATTGTTTGATTCAGAGTATGCAACATTTTATTCTTATGTTTTTTAGTGACCCAATTTTCACTGCTCTGTTTATGTCTTTAACCTATACAATTGTAGCTTGGGTTATTTTAAATGGGGGGGGGGGGGGGGGGTGGGGCTTAAAGTGGCTTTAAATTCTGTTCAAATTGGGTGCAATTTGTGTGTTCTTCAATCTTTGCTTCATATTGGGCACAAAGTTTGTGAAAATTGTCACGTCATGAATCTATTACATGTATACAGTGCTTGGGTCACATGTATAGATATTTATATCAATATTTGAAATTGGAATGTAAAACATACAATTCAATATCATTTTATTCAGATTATATTGTGCATTGTACCTGGTTGTAGGGGAACTTGGGACTGTCTTCATAGTCAAAGTCTGGGTAGTAAGACATGACACCAATGCAGGTGAGGAATGTGATGAAAAAGTCAAAGAGCTGCAGACAGAAGAAGGGGAGGAGGTAACCGGAGCGATACTGGATGATGCCTTTTATCATCATGGTGGTGATGAGGAGAAAGCAGAAGATGATGACCAATCCCACACAGTAGTCCGCTGCAGTCAAGCAAAAATACAATGCAAGGAAAGAATGTATAGATGTACATTGTACAATATGCATAAACCTACATCCAACACGTTTCAATGACATTTTGCACTGCAGTGCCAGTGTACCAGTCTTTTTTTTTTTTTTTTTTTGGGGGGGGGGGGGGATATTTACACAATAGAGGACAGATGGTGGAAAACAACACCTCCTGCAAAATGAAGACATTAAACAACACTGACTGTAAAATGCACATCTACACACACAGGACACACATGTATGCATAATATTCCCTCTCTTTTACCTTTACACACATTGTGCAATGTACGTACATCATATATACAATGTATGTGCAGTGTACATACTTCAGTACAGTACTGTACAGGCTGTACAAACATATGTCGCAATTGACAATACCCCCTACAGTGCATATATATTAACACAAATGAGAGCATGCATACACAGGTACACAATGTACGTTGTACATACTGTACACTGTACAGTATGTGCACCTGCGTATCATGCCTCCTCCTCCACCCCCCCCCCCCCCCCCCCCCTTACAAGTGTACTACGTGTAGACATACAGTGTACATGTACAAAAAATGTACAGGAACAGATGGTGCAACAGTTGTGGTGATCAGATAAACAAGCTATTCATAATTGTGACAAGCAGGCAGTTTATGCAGGCTGCATACAGTACAAAGTGCTGCTCAGAACTGTTCATCCATGCTTCCTAACACTAAGGCAGGGTGGAAATGCACTTGCAGCCATTCAGTGTACCCACGGAAACCAAACATAAACTATAGTAAGTAAATAAAATTAAAAAAGGTATGCTCCATGTAAGTTCATCATCTCTGAAGCATGATATCTTGACAGATTCTTGTGTCATGCAGGTACCGTAGCTGTACACAATTTACACTTGCAAGGCCATGATGACACAATACACACAACATTCATATTGACTTGACTTGTAAAATATCATCTGCTTATGTACAATGTACAGGCACTACAAAATGTACATTTTATGTACCTAAACACACACACTGTACAATTATATTGTACATACAGGATCCTGTAACAGTTTAATTGTTTCATGTGTGATAGTCTTGTATCAACACAGGTGTACAACTCTTGTGTTGACATTGCAAAATCAGCCAAAAACAGTCAAAGGGGGTGGGGATTGGAAAAACAATAGCCTGCAACAGTTGTATTGTAGTCGTACATTGTACATTGTACTATTATGTATCTACTCCCTGCAGTAAATATTAAGTGCTTGTGTGTTCAAATGTACTCTTTGTATGTAAAATCTGTATAGGGGACCAGGTCACCATGGTGTATACACTGCACATTCCTTCTTTTATTTGTTGGGAATGGGCTGTGACATATGTACACTCGTACACGTACAATGCAAGCATTTCTCTCTCAATGGCAAAACCTCACCGTTGTGTATTCATAGTTTTGAAAATTTCCACATAGAATGTAAAGCATGAATAATTACCATTTTGTACGGCATTAGAGAAAATTGCCACGGGAGAAACAAAACATGTATGCAGACTATCTACAAATGTACAGTATGTAAAACTACCAGGTATGTAATGCACATTGCTGTAAGATAAAATGTACAATACTGTAACTATACAATGTGTTAAGGAAATTATGCAGAATTATGCTTTAAAACTGCGAACTTGTGTTCAACTTCCTTGACTCATTACACTAATCTCTTGTTGTATACAAATGAGTCAGATGACGCAAAGAATGATTGTTTTATTGCTGAAATCCTCTCATGCTGTTTAAGAACCCAAGGTAACCGCAGTGTATGGCGCAATCTCATGTTAGAAAGATGTGTAGTACTAGTATACAGTGCAATGCGATCATCAGGGTGGTCCACAAGGGGATTTCTGCATGTCGCTGCAACATGCTCAAATTCTTGTGCAACATCTTCAACTCTTGTGCAACAGGCTCAAAAAAAAAAAAATTGTATTCAAACATGTGGAAAACATATGCAAAACAGAAAACATCAAACTACCTGGTACGTTTGTGTGCAAAACATGAGAGAGAACATGAATGTAAGCAGCACAAAGAGAGATACTGTATTAAGCTGCGAAATATTCTCACTACACTACGTGATTGTGATTTGCCTCCACACACATACAAATTTGGCAATATATGCTAAGATTCCGAGCTTGCAACATTCTCAAATTTCAAGTTGTGGACCACCCTGGATCATGGCAACCAAAATTTAGCACCCTGGGATAATGATCACAATTTTAATTCAGCCCTGGTGGAAATGGAGTTTTAATGTATAATACATTTTGTGAATTAGAATGATACTGCCAATAATTCAATCCCAACAATAGTTTTGATGAACGTGTTTTGAAAAAATGTTATGGGAACAATTTTGAACAGCAATGCAGAATGAAATCATTTTAATTCATGAGCCTGCCCTACCATTACTTACATTATAATGTATATTTTGTAACATCTTTTGTGGCTTGGTAATGAATAGTGAGTACAGTGTAGCTGTGTGTGACACTGAGATCAGTGGTGTAGTTCTGTGATGAGCACCGCTGATGTGACGATGCTGCTGCACTGCCGAGATCATTGTAGTAACAAACATTTTTCCATAAAGCACTAAAAAGTGCTTTCACCCAATATTGGTGCCTCCCCAGGGTGCAGCGCTAGAATTTATTTTTTTTTTTTATTTTTATATTTTTTAAGAAAATGGCAGATTTCTATTTGGTACAAGTGTATAACAGTACACTGAACAGACAGGGTATCAAGAACCATTTCATACATTGTACAATGTACAACATTGTACAATGTACGTTGTTCTACTGTAAAAGTGGTTTCTTTCGCGTACAGAAACTTTCGCGGTTTCCATCGGTGCCGACTTTTTCGCGTGTGTTTAAATTCGCGGTCGGTAATGATAGCGTTGTAACAAGCGACGAGTTCAAAACATTTTCGCGTGATGTTAAATTCGCGGTTCAACCTCAAAGCGCGAAAAGCGCGAAAATAAAACCACCGCGAAAGAAACCACTTTTACAGCAGTACATTGTACACATTGTATGTACTTATCCAAAATATTGAATTTATAATATATCAAATTCATCATATAACAGCTTCTCTATAAACCAATGCAAAAAAAAGAAAGAAAAAAAAAAAGACACTACAAAGTACAGTTTGTGATCACTTACAGGCATCATGCTGATAGTTGAGAGGAGCCTCTGGTGGGTCGTCAAAGTCAATAGCGCTACCGGTGAGATTTGGGTCGCCACCACGCATGATCATGGATGCAATAAGGACCATGGCACACAGTTGACCCAACTGCAAGGGAACATTTGCACGTACTTATATGCATTACAAGAGGACGAGAATATTTCACAAGTACAATCTCAGTATTTATACTGTTATAAATGCACTTCAATGGTTACACAGTACAACACAGCATTCAGAGTTACTATGACAGCAGCTTGAATAACGTAGTGCGAGAGAATGGACATGACAATACCTTTATTATACAAATGTATACATGTATGTACAAGTACTTGTAAAAGTGTACCACTCAGCATTTGATGCGATATTTTAACCACGGCTATGTGACTATGGGTGTCAATATCAGACAAAAATACATTATCAATTTACATCGCTAATTCAAAACACACACCCTTTTTAAAGCAAATATGTCACAAAAGCATTACAATGATTAAAATACAGGTTGTACATTTGTATGTCTTTAATGTGTGTTGTGTACATAATGTATTGTAGTATGCACTTTTGTATGACTGCCAATAGCAATGCTTGCTACAAATTATGGCAATGCCTGGCAATGGCAGTGCAATGAGTGTTTGAAACTAAAAGCTAAATTCCAAAAGGAAAGGTTGCTATCACATAAACAGTTTTGACTTTTGAAATATATGTTGCTAGAATTCAATAAATATAGAAAGGCAGCTACATGTCCTGTACTCCATCTCTATGGATTGAGTGAATGCAGCAACATCTGTACATTGTGTAGAGCACATTGACGATCAGTAGAAACGTGAAGAAAATTGGATGAGTTCAAACGTTATGAATTTTTGAAGTTTCATTGCCACCATTGCTGGATCTATAAGGAGACAGCCACAGCTTGTGATGTCACAGGAGTACTATAAGAGTACATTTTAAGAACGAAAAAGAAAATTTAACATATTTTCACTTGTACTGTATGTACATTAACAAAAAGAGCACTTGACTTGCCTGTTTCAGAAGGCAGGGAGAATAATTTTACCCTTAACATACATGCACGTGTTGCCAGTAAAAAGTGTGGGGAATGTGTTTTTGTTTTTTTGGTTTTCAAAAGAAAAAAATGAAATTTTGTAGAATTCTCTGTTTTCCTTATATTGTTCTACACATGCATGTACACATCACAAACTGTTAGTTTTCAGACTCTTCTCATCCAGCTGTGACTGCACAGAAACTGAAAAGATAGCTATTCATACAGGTCAGTATACAATTGTATATTTTAAACTCTTTTTTTTTTTAATACAATGTAAAGGTAGTCTGATTTTCCTCAAACTTTCACTGATGTCAGTGATGTGTTTTATTGATATTTCTGCATTCATCCAATTTACACATGTTCTAATTAAAGTCAAAGATCATGAACATGTCCTTTAATAATTACCTTGTACCGGGTTACCACACAGTAGGCTAAAACGGATTAAAAATGTCACTTTGTCATCAAGAATTCTGTGCATAGTACAGGTAATTAATGTACAATTGTATGTTCTATTTCTACATTGTAATTTGTACGATGTGACTACAACAATACCAACGAGTCAACAATCTGAGCCTGTGGATGTGCTGTGGTGGCTGTGTTGTAGTATTTTCAGCCATAGTTAAATGAAATTTACAGATATGTAGTGTATTGTAGGTATTAAAAACAAAGGAATATTTTCTAGCTAAAAAAGTTAAGATATGGCCATGGGGTAGAATCTACAACGTTAGGGGTACACGATGTATATAGAATTCTATAAATTAATCAAAAAGCGGTCGACTTGTAGAGCCAGTCCAACCCCACTGACAATTTACTCATTACTGTAAACAAGGCAACATTTTTTTGACACGATACATCCATAGCCTGGCCCTGCTGGTGCCTAGGCCTCCATCATGTCGATGTCGTCATGTCTATCATCATGCATCACCATGTGGCATTGCATCACTGATCATGATGATGTACAGTAGCGTAGGCTACATGTGCATGTATACAGTACAATGTACAAACTGGTACAATTGTAGCTGAAAGAGCTCTGTCCCTGTGACTGTAATGTAAATTTAGTTTTGAGTGATTATCGTCGATATTCTTCAACCTACACGTATACACTCAGTGTGCTATAAGTAGCGAGATTATGCATGCCTCGAGTACAGGAGAAGAGTAGAATTAAATAGACACGCAAAGCATAACGATTCGATTAATATCCTACTACTAGTATATGGCACATAAGATTGTCAGCTTTCTTTCGAAATTCAATCAATACTAACTTACCAAGTGCCATATTGCAATCAACATGGATCCCTTCCTAACATCCAAACAAAAACAACAGGCAGGGGCACTCGGCACGTCCCAGTGGGTCCTCATTTTCGTTGTTAATCTTCTTCTTTACCGCGCTAGAATTTATATTTGCCCTCCTTATAAAATGTTGAGGGTAACTTTATGACAGACCGCAGGATCTGACTAAAATAATGTCGAATTTCCCTATGTTTTTTCACACCAGTTTCGCACTTCCTCGTCTGCCGGCCTGTTGTCTATAACACACTTTATGCATTGAAACTACGTCGTACGTATTTACATGATGTGCGCATACTCAGTCTCACAGTGTGCATGCGCTATGCATGCTACGCATACTAATGTATAGCAAAAATACAGCGCAGTGCCGTGGTGACAGTGAGTCTTCCTCATAGAGATATATACTAAGAACAAAGTATACATCTCTATGGTCTTCCTCCTCGCACGTCCAGTATATTTCTATGCGCACGTCAAACGCGCGCGCCCGCACTACAGTTAGGATTCTGCCAAAGAGATTTTCCCCAGTGAATGACACCATTGTAGAGTCCGCCCTCCAGTGGTGGGGAGGAGAAAAATCTCTTTGGATTCTGCATGTAAGCATGACATCGTATAGTCGTGTTCTAATCATTTTCTGACACAGTTTTACACTTATCTTATTTTCTTGTCAAAATATGTAAACCATTCATGTTGGAATCATAAGAAATATTTACACCTAGTTCCCCACTACGCGTACGTAAACATACGTACACGCCATGGACATACATTGTAATGGCGGAACGATTTTTCTGTTGTTATGAACTGTATAACATCGACGGGAATAAAAACTAGGTGTAAATATTTCTTATGATTCCTACATGGTTTAGATATTTTGACAAGAAAATAAAATAAGTGTAAAATTGTATCTGAAAATGATTAGAACACGTATGATTTCAACTACAGTGTACTGCAATGTATACTGTACTGTACGGGAAGGGGCGGGGAACGCGGGGGTCAATAACTTACAAAAATGTTGTAGTGTTGACATACCGGTGACTTGCAGAAAGGGATCGCATAGTTTGGGTTGAGACTTAACTTCAGGTTTTTATCATTTTTTGGTGAGATAGTGAGAAACCTCTTATAAAATATGAAAGAGCATGTAATTCCATGAGGATTTCAACGTTTATTTGATGAAAATTGATTTTGAAATGGCTGAAATATCGAAAACAGAGCCATCCTAATAAAGTGTGGGACCCACATTTTTATTACGATCGTTTTGTTTTACTTTGTTTTTGGATGTTTTAGCTTTTCCAAACCCGACTTCCATCGAATAAACTTTGAATTCCTCGTAAGATGGTATGCTCTGTACTATTTCATAAGTGTTTTCTTGGTATCTCGCAAAAAAGTTAAAGCCCAATTTTCATCTCCACCACTAAGTATAGGCCTATACCATCCCTTTATCAATGTACACATACTTGTGTATATGTATTCGACAACACCGAATTTTTTACACAGTGATGTACATTGTCCACTATATAAACATTTTTTTTTCTTTTAAAGAGAGATGTAAATGTTGCCTTGGCATCCATTGCATGCGAAAGTGATATTTTCCGCAAAGGAGCGCGGGGAGATTAAATACAGTCAAACCATGAGGGAGGTTCTCTTCCCACCTCCCTGGTCAAACCTGTCTCAACGATCACCTGTCTATAGCGGTCACCTGCCAAAGTAACACATAGCGGCCACTGAAAATTCCCCCGCACGAAATAGCTGTGTAATAGACCCTTTAATAATATAGCGGTCATCTGCATAACCTGGCCTGCACAGCCACTATTTTTTTTTATTCTTCAATAACCCCGTAATGAAAACATTAGCTGAACCGTTAAATCAGTCATGTATGTGTGTGTGTGTGTGTGTGTGTGTGTGTGTGTGGATGTGTGTGCGTGTGTGTGTTTTGTGCGCATTTGTGTGTATGTTACTCCATAATGTGTAAAAAGCGAATGGTTGCAGGAGATTATGAAATAACTAAGAAATCACAACAGAAAAGATATGAGACGAATTTGAAAGAAAATTTGACGCTATTATAATGATCACTAAAAGACGAAATTGTTTTTGCTGTTATGTGTGCAGCGAGAGTGACGGACGAATTTGAATAGTAAAAGACGAGAATGTGTGACAATTAAATGACTAAAATTAATTGAACAGACCTTGTTCAAAAATGATCGACAAAAGACGAATTTGAAACTATAGATTATTATAGGGTTGGCGTATTCCAGATTTTTCGGAACGAATTGAACTATTCCTAACAAATCTCTTAAACTGAGTGAAAAAAGGTCTGAAAATGAACGGGAAAACCTTTGATGTATACATTCATGTATAATTCATATGGACGATTCTTTGTTGTTGTTGTTTTTGTCTAAGTTGTTGTTGTTGTTGTTGTTGTGTTGTGTTGTTGTTAGATCATAATAACAAGTCTACTGTCATGACTATGTTCTTTGTCCGTATGTGATTATATACCGTTCGCCGGTAAACGGTTAGGCCGATTATATTGATGTGATGTGCTACTTTCACGTGTATATAGACCATTCAACAAACTGCTAATTGACCGTGGGGAAAAAGTCTTAGGAGTTTATTGAATATCAGCCTAGAACTTTTTTGATGACATAAAATATCCATAGCCTCTCAAAGGAAAACCTCATATTAACATTACTTTGCTTTGCATAAAAAAGAAAATCAGACATAGAGAAGATAGATCAATAAAGATTCTGGGGAAAATCAGAGTGAAAGAGAAAAAAGTATTGTTTCCAAAAGTTTAGACAGTAAGACAAGATAATAATAATTATTGGCAACTCTAAGTTTGTGATCTGGTCTTGAGCAGCTCTCGGTTTGTGTACCCCCTCCAAAAAAAAAAAGACAAGGAAAAATGACCACATGTAAATATAGTTACGTTTCCTTTGAGAAAAATTAAGATTAATGATCTTTTTTTTTCAGAAAACAAATGGAGAGCTGCTCATCACCTTTAAATCACAAGAGCTGTCCGTCTATGTACTCTCTAAAAAAATTCGAGTGAATAATTCACTCCTCGGAAGGAGTGAATAAAATTTCACTCAATTAAGAGTGACTTTCACTAGTTGTCGAGTGAATTTCACTCTTGTAACGAGTGAAATTTGTGTGAAACCCATTCGCCGAGTGAATTCCGAGTGAAAATTAAGCCGAGTGAATTTTGAGTGAATACATAATTAAACGCATTTGGCTAGGCCAATAGAAATTGAGAATTCCCCTGTCATGTGTTTACTCTAAGCCAATCACCAGCCGCAATTTCCCCTGGCTTGGGCGCGGGCAGGTTTACCTGAAGAAGAGCGACGCGTCGCCTGTGCGTGGACTGTGTGCAATTGCGTGCTGTGTGCTAACTGTGCGTGTATTATGCATAGGATCACAGATTTACGTGCGTGTAAGTGCAATCGTGAGAATCTGAGCCTGAATGTCGTGATGGACGGGAGAAAAGGTCTGTCTTCAAATTGAGTGGGGCGGAGATATTATTCACATTTTTGAAGGTAAGCAAACCATAGATCGATCTAATTATACCTCTCAGTAAACGACCATAAGTAAGTTACCTTTAGGCCAGGGTTCTATACGAATAACCCCGGGCCCGTACTGGCGCTCCTTCGAACAATTAATGTACAATGGTTTGTACACAGTTAGCTATATGGGGCTGGTCATACCATAGAACACCTTACGAACAGCTAGAATCCGAGGCGGAAACTCAGCTGATGGTACACGCTAGGTGTTGGGATCTAGATACGTTGAGTCTTTAGACAACACTTTAATTGTACACGTTGGGATCTAGGGCTTGAACTAAAAAAAAAAAAAAAAAAAAAAAAAAATGAGTGATGAATGAAACGTTGGTCGTTAGTCATTGAATTGACATTCGTAAGCATATCATCACACAGAGATTACTGTGGTCGAGTGTAGAGATCGAACTTATACTATAGGGTCCTAACTGTTACTAAGCTGTGCTAATTAAAGCAATACATTAGAAGCGCCTAGCGCCAGACACGTACTCTACATTGCTATTGTTGAGTTGACAGCCGAATCACTGATACTAGTCTGTATTGCCAGATGAGATGGTGATCTCGATCAGTACGGTAATAAAGAATGGTGAAATTTGGTGATTTATGATTATTGTTCATTATATGTAGTAAAAAGGACTTTTATTTGCCGCTACATTTGGTTTTGAGCATCCAAACAGCTGGCAGAATACCACGTACACTAGCTCCCACGTCATGTGTCGTGATCATCTACTTCTGTACTAGGTAAGAAGTATGATGCGTGTACTGTTCGCGTTAAGTGTTGGTCCACTGTGACGATCACACTTCTAAAAACGTTAGCTGAAGATCAGCATGCTCACACATCATGGAGATCGATCCCCCTTGTAGCAGACGATGACTGGTACTATTTTCAACATTGTTTTTTATGAAAGTTACATGTGACCTTACAGTAGGTATTGAAATTTGGCAGAGATCATCTTTGGGTCTTTAATTCTAACATTACATATGCTGATGTAGCTAAAAAAGTAATTAGGCCTACTAGCTTTTGTATTGGTGCTCACTTAGTATTTGTGTGGACAAAACAACTGCATATTGTCTTGTGGAAATGAGTTCTAAATCCATTTCTGAACCTTGTGTTTTCATACTTTCCTCCAGATAAGGACGTAGACATGACAGCTCTTTGGGAGTGATGGTGATTTAAAGGAACTCGGTGTAGGGGTCATCATTTGGAGAACAAAGACAGATATTGATAGCTGTACAGTCTCTGTCACACGAAGAGGGTGCAGATCACCAGATTGCAAAGTACCAGATGTGGTCATACAACGACTAGCCATTGAATTCAGGGTTGACGAATGCTGGAAACACCGGGCCAACATCAGCGAAGGAGCCTCTGAGATATGGACTTCCATGGCATTAACCCTGCTGTAAGCTATTCTGTTTTCCACAATGATTAATGAAGGGAGACTAGTTTGAAATTGATTTATATTTATTTTACATTCTAGAGTCTTAGTAATTACATTGAGGCTACATCAAGAGACTGAATGCTTGGTTGGTTGGTTTTATTTTGTTTGAAGAAATGATTTTCAAGATACTTCATGGAGCAGTTTTGGAGCTGTCCTTCCCTCTGACAATAAATGTCTTGACAGGTTAGTACTTGTATTTAAGAAAAATGTGTACCGTGTACTTGCCGTATCGACAGAAGTGAAAACCATGTTATGGTCAGTCTTGAGTTGTGTAAGTAGAGCTGTTGCTTATGTCAAATATGTATGTTAAATGATTTTGCTCTTCAGGTTTATAATGTAAACTGGAGGAACCTACTATCCTCATTCCATTTGTATTGTTCATAAAACCATTAAATTTTACTTATTTGCCCAGGAATTCAACACACACGTCACTTCAAGGGGGAAGAGATACTTCAAAGGCAGAGGGAAGGAGTTCTGACTGTTCTGAGGAGACATCTGCACATCCAGATCATTGCAGCATATTTGTTGTTGAAAATGGAAGCAGAAAACTGTACAGCGTAAGTTCAATTATTTAAAACATTATTATTATTCATATATCATTATTATAATTTGAAAATTGGTCTGGAATACCAGTTTCCCATTGTCATGTCTTGTACTGCAATGTACATTTCCATCCAATATATAACCATGTAATTTGCCTGTTCATTTGTTGTTGTTTTTTTTTTTTGGTCTTCTCAAGTATAGAGAAAAGCAGACTAAAATTTGCCCCCCCCCCCCCCCCCCAAAAAAAAAAAAAAAGGGGGGGGGGGAAGAAAGTAGAAGGGACCGGTAAGTATAACATTGTTAATGAAGTGATGGTTATAGATTTAAAAATAACGACTGGTATACTTGTATGAAACATGTAAACAGAGTGTACGTACAAGACTCCACGCTGACTTATTTTCGTGGTAGCCCCATCGGGCCACATGTATATTTATTTGATAATAGTCCTAATACTTATGATTTAATCATCACAATGATTAATAAAAAAGTGGGAGTTGATGTGCCATGAAGTTCAATGGATAATCACATCTTGTATAAATTTTTCTACTAACTGTGCACATTCACACTTAACCTATCTGCATGAAATTTTCATATGTATTAACTGATATCTGGCTCAAGTAGCAATAAATGTACTTGAAACAGTGGTACTGAATAGCAATAAAAATTAAGGCCAAAAAAAACCTCATAAAAGTAGTTCAGCCCCTTAAAAGATTAAAATGAGGGCCAAATTTTTGATGTTTGCGTCGTAGAATATGATTAACATTTTTCTTGCTTTCTTTTTAAATTCAGATACCAAGTAGTGAGCAAAGGATGTTGTAGCCAAGGCAGTTGCGATGCAGTACCCCACATTGTGAGACACCCCACATTGTGAGACACCACACAAGGTGCAAAAGGACATGTAAGTTTATACTCGTAAGTTTATGTGATCTATAACTTTTTTTAGCCCTCTTTAGCAGAAAGATTAAGTGACATACATGGTATCTTATTCATCTAGCTTGCAAAAACTTCAACATTTTCAACTTTTCTCAAGAGCTAGTGGACAGAATTAAGCAACCAAACGAGGAGTTGATCATCCTTGTTTAGTTAGGGGGCGAGGACCCAAAGTTTTTCAGATTATGGGCATGACCCCCCCCCCCCCCCCCCCCCAAAAAAAAAAAAAAAAAAAATGGCCTTTACAGGGAAATTGCATCATTTCTTAATTAACTCATTGTGCAAATATACAGGCAACGTGGGGATTGTGATGTACCTTCTCATAGATGTCTAATAAAGTTGTGTGCAGATTGGCCTGATTCCATGACTTAGATTCGATGAACGTTAACTTCAACGTAACGTAATGTAACTTAAGTTCCAACATGCCAGTTGCACCGTTCATTTATAATAAACCTATTCTCGTTTTCTTCCATAAGAATGCCACTACATGTATTTCTACTGCTATCAGATCTTCATCAGTTATAGTCAACTCTGTGCCAAAGTCAAATTTGTTGAGACTCAAGAAAAAGCTTTGACTTACAATGTATTCTTATATTTCAGGAGTATACCTGTATGGCAAGGATCATGGATTCATTGAGTATCGTTTGAAGACCTTGAGGAGCTATGACACCACACATCACCTCAGGCAGAGAGAGAAAGAGAGAGTAGTTGCAGCTCCCACCAAGCCCCTGACCGAGCACCATTCTAACGTTAGATTAGAAGCCCAATGAGAAGAGACAGCTACCATCGGTGTATAGGTCTAAATACCCTTGCTTTTTCTTCTTTTGAGATACAGCATATGCTCCTCTGACGTTGGAACTTACATTCTTGTTGAAGAGTCAGCCTCATCAGGCTCAGCGGTAGTTTAGCATGAAGCTGTTACCAGGATGTACTGCAGCACTTCAACATTAAAAGTAGAACAGGGCTCGCCGATGAAAAGAGTTTGTTGCATAGAATGTGTGATTGTTAATGCTTTAAATTGTTGATTGTTGTATATACTAGTAACTGAAAATAGTTTTGACTTATATAGTCAAAAAAATCCCCTCTTCATGGCCACAAGTTAATCAATACATTCATCTGTGAGGTGTTCCAAGCATATCAAAGAATGTTTGGCCACACACAGCTTGGCATTCCGCATGATACGAATCTGGCTGTGCTCATGATTACGCACCCCCTTCTCTCCAGGCAATTCTGACTTGCTTTAATAAAACCTTTTCATGGTCTAATATTCAAGAGAGAAAACTGTTGACAGACACTCGTATGTAATTTTTTTTTTCTTTCCCTCATTTTTTTTTTTTTTTTTTTTTGGGGGGGGGATGCTACAAATAGCAGCTAAATAGTAGAATCTTTCAATTGTCATCCATGCTCGTGGGATGAAGATCATGTCTCCATGTTTTGATTAAGTTACCACATACCTTTGTCACCCCTTTGATTAGCATTGATGCAGTACAATATGCATATGCTCAAATTTATTGCATCCATCTTCTTTGGAGTAGGGGGAAAATCTTTAAAAAAAATAAAACAAAATTGATGGGAATCATTGATCCCTAGAGTTATGGGACCAAGAGTTATTTTGTACATTTTCACCTTTATGTAATTGATGTACTGTACTTTGAAAAACTTGAAGGTAGAAGCTCAATTGGTTCAACTTCTTTTTCCACGAAACATCTGCAGCCCATCATTGATAAATCCACGGCATTAGAGTAGATGGAGTTAAATAGATTAGTTCACTAATGTGCCAAGTCAAACTTATGGATAATTCTTCCCTTGATCTCGTAACAAATTATTAAGATAACCTGCAACTGACAATCATATTTTGATATAGAGTGTTAGCAGTGATGTCACAATTGCCCACCATAAGGCTGCGTTCACATAGAAGTATACTATTTGGGTATTTGGGACTCGTTTTCGAGGGCACGCGAATAGCTTGAATCGAACGATAGGATTTCCTAACACCGGTTCACATAAGAGGACACTATTTGAATGTACCGAATAGCATGGAATAGTATAGCAAAGTGGGAATCGAGCTTGTTCGATTTTCTTGCAGCGTATACCATCTCTCGTTTATGAAATAATGACAATTTTGGTCTGGATTTGCCCTTTAGCAAAAATAAGCATGTAGACTGACATTCTGATGCAGTTTAGAAATTGTTAATAAGATTAAGATTTGCTGGGATGTAGGAGGAAGAAATCCTCACTGCATTGGATGGCGAGTTGACGGTGCGGGTGATGGTGTACTGGGTGCCCGAATAGCGAATAGCGAATACCGTATACTTCTATGTGAACGCAGCCTAATGAAGTCAATTGCCTAAACCGACTAGAAATCAAGACTGCATACAAAAGCTGCAGCAATGCTTACTTCAGGGAAACCTAAGGCAAAAGAACACCTTTGTTAGAGAGGCATGCATGAATGAATATTGATCGTCTTTGCTATGGAAGCCACCATTATGGTGGCCAACATGACGTCACATGAAATCACTCTATAAGAAATTCAGTTTGCATGCATTAGTTTTTGCTACATCTGGCAAAACTCGGAAGGATTACAAGTGTTCAATATTGTACAATGATGCCTTATTTAGGTGAAGAAGATCGATGATATGATACATGTTGTGTCAACTCTATTGATTGCAATTCTTTTTCCATAAATAGTAGGCCTGGTTGAGGGGGGGGGGGGGGGGGGGGGGGGCTACGAGCCCTCCTCCCCTTTGACATTCCATGCCCAATTTCATGAAGGCATGATTATTTTGGGGGGTTATTGATTGTAATCAATAACATAAATATTTTCATGCTGGACGTGTTGCTGACAAATTTCATTGAAAAGGCAATGAAAAACAAAAAGTAAGAAACAAAGAAATACATGAGTAAATAGAAAAAAATAGATACTTCAGAATTTTTTGATGGCACAGTTTTTTCTCTTTCATTTGCTATGGACACTAGAAAGAATATTTACACAAAAAACAAAAAATGTGCCTTTTTGGAACTTTATTTATGGCAAATGGTCTGATTTCATGCTCAAATTAGCATAATTTAGCCAAGTGACTTTTTTTGTTGTTGAAAATCAACATTACAGTTTTATAGATTATGTCACAGGCAAATTGTGTGTGGATTTTGTAATGATCACACGTTGATGGTCGAGGTCTGGGGGTTCCAGGGAGGCCCCCCTCTGGCTCTATCATCTACATAAATACCCCACCTAAAGCCTACTTAAAGTCAAGACCATGCTTCTCTGATCGAGTATGTTTAGGTATTTGTACAATGTACTTGTAGAGCATCACTGTGTCACATGACAGAGGATCCAAACTTGATTAACCATGCAGTATTGAAAATTTCTGTATTTTTGTCAATTTTTCGAAGCAATCACAATTCCTACTACATGTGTAATTGTTTTTGTATTATGATATAGATGATGGTGACTATACTTTGCAAGTCTTTTGTAGCTTATCATTGAACATGCAATGATTATATTCACTTGTAGTCAAAAATTAAACATGTTCAAGAAGGGTACTTGTAAAAAATTTTCACTTTTGCACAAACTTTATGAATTTGGCATATTTTCGGGGAAATGTGTGATGTTAATATTTGAAGAGTTTGTTCGCAAAAACCGATATGTCCATTTTTGAAGATTTTGAAGTACGGTCTCTGTCATAAAGTACAAAATAATACCTTTTAAATTATATATTGGTCACTACATATAAAGGTACATTTTTAAGTTATGATCAAAAGAAGCAAACATTTTCTTATTATTCTCTTTATTTTTCTTGACCTTTAATCGCAAATATCTCCATTTGGCACAAATGGACTTAGCAGTTTTTGCAAACAAACTCTTCATTTGTAGAGCTTTGGGAATGACAGCTAGAATAGCATATTTACAGGGACCTTGTGATGATTATGGTGACAGTTGTTCTTAAATGATAAAAATATGTATAATTATTATTGGCCACATAATTCATGGAAAACCAGATACTCAGCACATGAAGACTGTTTGTAATGGTGTACTGCTCTGCAGTTGAAGTTTAGATATTTCAAGAGGTATATTCCTTTTTTTTTAAAATTTCAGGTGATCCAGTGGACATCACACATTTATTTAATATAGAGAATCAGCTCATAAAAAAAAAACATAACATGCGTAGCATTTAGTACATTATCTTCTTATATCCCCCTCAATGCTACTTAAAGAAAGAATAAATCAATAAGAAAGAATGAAACAACAGCCATTTGGATTACTAGCTTATATTTATTCAGTTTCATGTATTGATCCAGCTCGGGTAGGAATTACTTTCAAAACTGGAACACAAAGTTGGCAATGCACTGGGCTACCAGTGGTGGATCGTTGGCTTCTAAATACATGCATTAATATTAACAAATATCTATATTATGAACGTTGCTTGCTGTTTTTGTTTGTATTAGTTTGATTGGTATTCATTATTCCAAAAATGACTCCAGACCACCTAGATTATTCCCAAATTCATCACCATATTGTCACTTTTTCTTCCAGGGTTGAATAACTAGTGCACTGAGTGCTGTGATCAATGGTGATAGAGATGTGTGCTCATGTAGAGTGTAATTCCGTTTGGGATTGAAAAAAGATTGAAAAAGGATTGAAAAAAGAGTGAAAAAGGAGTAAAAACCATCCGGAGTTAAAGAAGAGTGAATACAATAGGAGTTAATTGAGAGTGAGAAAGGAGTGAAAAACGACTGACAAAAGAGTGAAATACGTCAGGAGTGAATTTAGAGTGAGAAAGGAGTGAACATCCCACCAAAAACATTTCCGTCTTTTTTCACTCTCTTTTGGAGTGAAATTTCTGTTCACTCGAAATTCACTCCACTTCTAGTGATCCTTGACGTCACTACCAAGGGGAGTGAAAATCGAGTGAAAATTCACTCTTTCTTTTTTAGAGAGTATTTCTTGCAAAGATCGAGTTTGAATTTCATTTAAAAAAGTAACTTCATTGTTATCAATTGAGATATTTGAGACTTAATCTGCATGCAGTAGACAAAGAAAACAATTTATATTGTAGCATAATTATGTAATAATCATCGGCCTATCTTCAAGAACATTGAAAGAATCATGGTAAAATAAAAACTTATTTCATAGATCTCATTTCTCCAGTTTGATATTTTGATGATTGGACCTTTAAAAACTGTGAAAATTATTATTATTATCAATCACTTTTAAAGGAGCAAAATATCAGGATAGAATTTCCTTGTGAAGGGAAATTCTAATTTGTGTCGAAAGTTGACTGTGATAAGAAGAGTTTAAGGTCAAACAGTGTATCAAAAGTTTCATTAAAATCTATTTTACACAGCCCTGGTTGTCGCTGTACACAACGCCGTGCTTCGGGCTAATTAAAATCAGGCCATTGACAAAATCTTTGGAAATTCAAGACATGCAGTATTGAGTGCAAATTATAGGGGCTACTAGGGCAATGGGGTCATCAAGCCATATTTGAATGAATGAATAAATGAAGAGTTTGTTCTCAAAAACCGATAAGTCCATTTTTGAAGATTTTGAAGTAAGGTCTCTGTCATAAAGTACAAAATAATACCCTTTAAATGATATATTGGTCACTACATATAAAGGTACATTTTTGAAGTTATGGTCAAAAGAAGTAAAAATTTTCTTATTATTCTCTTCATTTTTCTTGACCTTTAATCGCAAATATCTCCATTTGGCAAATATGGACTTATCGTTTTTTTGCGAACAAACTCTTCAAATGGTTGATTGATCATCAATCCTCGCAGCCGAATGGCTGACTTGCGGTTGATTTACAGGGATAGAAAATACAGTGAGACAAAATAAGTATGTCATATAAAAACACAAATAAAACACGATCATTACAACAACAAAAACAACAAGAACAAAATCATTAGTACATCAATAGTGGCAATACATTCACGTATATAAATAAAAAAGGCAGAGCCTTGAGTGAAAAAAAAATAAACCTGATTTGCATAATAATGTACCTTATATCCTCGATCCATTATTGACATAATCACAGGGGCGGATCCAGGAATTCCGTAAAGAGGGGGCGCGTTTACAAAATTAAAGGGGGGGGGGCGCACGCACCCCTCCCCCATCTTTCCCTTTTTATTTCTTTTGTTTCAACAAAAAATGAAGGGGGGGGGGGGGGAGGCGTGCGCCGGTTGCGGTCCTCCCTGGATCCGCCACTACAATCACAACCATGCATTTCAGCTAATAAAGATGGTACAGAAGAGAGAGGAGGCGTGGAATGACGAGGAATGATCGAGATAGAAAATGCTACATGTAGTGTGATGAGACTGAATAACAGGAACAGAGTTAGGGGGAGAGAGGAGAAAAAAGAAATAATTTCATGAATTTGAAAGAAATAAAGGTTGGAGAGAAGAAGAGGGAGGCACATAAAAGGGAGAGCAGGAGAAATATAAGGATAAAGAAGAAGAAGAAGAAGAGTGAGTAGAGGGGAAAAGGAAGGAAAGAAAGGGAAAGAAGCTGTACATGCCTACTGGATGAATGAAGAGTTTGTTCGCAAAAACCGATGAGTCCATATTTGCCAAATGGAGATATTTGCGATTAAAGGTCAAGAAAAATACAGAGAATAATAAGAAGATTTTGCTTCTTTTGACGACAACTTCAAAAATGTCCACACCTTTATATGTAGTGACTAATATCATTTAGAATGTATTATTTTGTACTTTATGACAGAGACCGTATACTTCAAAATCTTCAAAAATGGACTTATCGGTTTTTGCGAACAAACTCTTCAAATATAAAAACAGACAATTCAAACATAATGAACATACAGATGTAAGCACATTATTGCACTTCAGTGGAAGTAAGGACAAATACTTACAAATACATGTACTTCTTTGATTATCAAATCTTACACTGAGCAAGCCTGAACATAATATATATGCAAAAAGAATAATGATTATGATTCCGGCATTAGATAGGAGTATTGAACTTTCACCAAATCTTTAAACCATACATGCGTGTATACAAATTTCATATTCTCTTAACCATTCACCTTTAGACTCTGACCCCATGACACAAGTCCCCCCCCCAAAAAAAAAAAAGAAATAAAAGGAAATAAATAAAATAAAAAAATTAAAAAAAAAGTAAAAAAATAATTGTCTGATATTATACATGTGTGTAAACGCACTGTTCATGAAAATCGTACACTGGTCCTTCAGACGTGAGTAAACATGAGTTGTGTAGTAAAATCTCAATGCCGTTACAAATTTCAAATACAAAAACAAAATGTAAATAATAAAGTCAGAGGCTCCAACTTCAAAACTTGACATCCGTGATACAATGTGCATTGGTATGAGAAGGTTTGATAGAAATTGTTATTGAACAACGTATTTTGTGCAATGTCAATGTGCTGCCCTCTATTGGGGAAATCTTGTTCGTTCAGTGTACGCACTTTAGTCTGGCTTCCAGACCATCTTTTTGGCAGAGGGAGCATTTTGTGGAAGGGACTACACAATAGTATTGCAAAAGGTCTGGAAACCAGACTCGGTTCCGCATGCAGTATGTTAGCTCTGCTGCTACTTTTTCTTCTCTTCTTCTTCATCTTCTTCTTCTTCTTCTTCTACTTTGAAAGTTGGCGATAGTCATAGATAGAATGATCTTTTCTAAAGTTATTATAGTGTGAAGGTTTTTTTTTTTTTTTAAAGAAAAAATAAAACTGATGGGAAATCTAAGACATCTAATCACAATGGTTCGTGGGATAATTGTTCCCCGTGAAATATCTGCACGCTAAGACAAACATAAATTTTTACTTACAAACATAACCCTAACCCTATATTGAATCTTGAATCCTCACATTCGGACAAACTAAACCTAAAACCCTATATCACAACTCTAACCACAAACCCTTTAAGTCCTTGGAGAAAAGAAGACTGTAATAGTCATATTGTCTCACAAGAGCAAATTACCGTGTCACCAATCACATAATACGCTATGTGTTGTTAAAGTTTTTTTTTTAAGAAAAAAAAAGTTTCAGGAAAAACTGCTAAAAATAATATTATGCTTCCCCATCTTTTATGATCCTAAACTTCCGAATAATGTAAAAAAAAAAAAATGATTGCATTTTCAGAAGTAATTATTATGAAACACTCAAAATTGACTATTATAGGTTGACTCAAGTTTCACCTACTTTGAGTCCTCATGTAGGCCTAATGCTTGCAAATTATTTTGTTGGTTTGTGATGCCCGATCACATTTTGTGTGTACTGATGTTTGTTTGTTTGTTTGTGTGTGTGTGTGTGTGTGTGTGTGTGTGTGTGTGTGTGTGTGTGTGTGTGTGTGTGTGTCTTATTTTCGAATACTGAAGTCCAGGACTGATATGTAGGGATCGATCGAGATGGAAAATGGCTTTTTCAGACAATGTCAGAGCCTGATTCTGCTCGTATTATGCCATTGCACAGCCGAAGTTGACTATAGTATAGTGGCGGATCGGGGGGGGGGGGGGGGGGAGAGGGCGCACAGTGGGCACACGCCCCCTCTTTATTCTCTCTCTCTCTCTATATATATATATATATATTTTTTTTTTTCTTTTTGTGCTGCAAAACAAACTGGAGAAACAAATGGAGGGGAGGGGGGGGGGGGGGCGTGCGCCTCGCTTTGATTTTTTAAAGGCGCCTCCCTTTTACAGAATTCCTGGATCTGCCCCTGCTATATCAACTCACAATGAAAATGTGAGACAGAATATTTTTGTATATATAACATTATGAAAAGCAATAAAATCAATATTTTGATACCGTCATCAAGTCATGAGTCATTCTCAGCTGTCACAAATTCAAAGCAGAAACTATCCCGCATTGGGCTTAATTTATAAGCTTGATTATGACTGTCATAAGAGGAATAAAAGGTGGCTGCAGAGCTGTCAACCTACATTGTATTCAGAGTGTGGAACGATGTGGAAGGGGGGGGGGGTAGTATAGTGCCATAGTATCATGTAGGAATGCTTACCCCCTTTTTTATTCCTTGCTAGCCAGATGTATACTTTACATTCACAGCTCGATAGGAATGAAAGAAAAAATATTGTCTTTGATCTCTAAACATTAAAAAATTAAAAGAAATAAAAAACTTCTTGGACTGACGAGAGGAGGCCGACTCTTTGTTTCTCAATTTAATTCAATCTTTAATTCCAATTCAATATAATTTGCTCAAAGTATTCACATGTATTTTTTAATCTAAGAATAGGGCCTACACGTGAATATAAGCAAACACTTTCAACACTTCATTAATATTCTTTTATTGTATATAAATATATCACAGTGAAATAGAACATTAAAGGACAAGTCCACCTTCATAATTATACATAAGGACTGAGAGAATGCAGCAATATTAGTAGAACACCATCAGTGAAAGTTTGAGGAAAATCAGACGATCTGTGCAGTCACTGCTGGATGAGAAGACTACTATAAGTGTATGATGTCACATGCGTACAACCATAAGGAAAATAAAAAGAGAATTTCACAAAACTTTACTTTTTGAATAAAGTGCGCATTTCTTCGACTTGTCACTGACGTATTTTAAGGGTAATACTATTCCCCCTGCCTTCTGAAAGAGAAAAGTCAATTGTTCTTTCGTTATGCGAGAAAAATGGAAATACATTGTAAGTTGAATTTTCTTTAGTCTTTCTTTTATCGTTGTGCACAATCATGTGCATTACAAGCTATAGTAGTCTTCTCGTCCAGTCATGACTGAGCAGAAACTTCAAAAATTCATAATTTTTGAACGGATTGTCCGATTTTCCTCAAACTCTCACTAATGTGTTCTACTAATATTGCTGCATTCACTAAATCCAAATGTCTATGAAGGTGAACTTGTCCTTTAATGAAGCGTAAAAAAAAATATATCAGGCAAGATTTGCATGTTATCAAGATAAACTAAAAAATTAATGTTAAAATATTAATCATAAAAGGAAAACAGCAAAACGTATTTACAGCGAGAATATTTGACAACTTATATGTTGGTCAATTTCTCTTTTGTATATGAGTGATTACACGTGCCTAAAAAAACAGACTACGCTACGGTGACCTGTGATGTGTAGCCTGTGACCCACGAACTGCAAACACATGTGTAACCCGTAGTGTGTGGGTGACACGTAGCCACGTTGCATTGCACCCATCATACCGGGCTAGCTAGGCTGCGTTCACCGTATCGTAGTGTCTCCCCATGCACTGGTACAATACCCACTCGTCGTACGCGTACTGCTATGCGATCGGCGATACTTCGGCCTTTCGACTGACTCGCCATACCATCCGAACATTCACCGGTGAGCTAGAGGTATCAGCCCTGCGGTCTCGCTATATCAGCGAATTTACACATTTAACTTACCCAACCCGACCGCTACTTGTGCTGGACAGGAACCACATCACGCTGTCAGCTTTTGTTATTTTTTTCGTCATAATTAACCTCGTAGAAGGCATGTGAGTATGGCCATGGGAGTCTCTCTCACCCTCTCTCTCTGTGGCCTGTGTGGGTTCTCTATCAGTGCTATACTTGCCAGACAGCCTCGGCAACCAAGCCCAAGGGTCTCCGGCCCGGTGCAGTGGGATCCGGGTTGGTTGCGGGTTCTACAATTTTTGTAGGTCTTGTTCTACTTCCATGTTCTTGCGTTTGCTCCGTCATTTACCTGTTCTCTACGGGAATCTATGGTGGCCTGTAAAAGTCTGAGGGGATTTCAGAATTCATTGTAGAATAGGTTAAGTTACGTCAATTTGAAATGTAGAACTCTAGACTAGTGGCATGTTATTGTTAGTAAACAGAGTTTCTATAGATCTAGAGTTTAACGTTAGACCCTAACAACAATAGTTAGGTTATTCTAACGTAGTCTAATTAGTCATTGGAGTTTTAAATTCATTGTCATTCAGTGTAGTATTAACTAAACTGCAGTGTAATGTTAGCGAGTAGACAGTTATTAAACCGGTAGTTACGGTGGTAGTTACTGTAAAAGTGTAATGTCAAAATAAACTGATTGATAAACAGATTAGTCAGCAATTATTGAACAAACCTGAATGAATATGGCTAGGCCTAGGGCCTAATACTAAAGAGTGAAACATGATTAGGTTCCTAATCAGCTAATGCTGAAACATGATTTTGTTTTGTCTCAGTAAAACTACAGTACAAGTCACTGATGGTCACTTGCATTAATTGTACAACAAGTCAGTGCTCACACTCTTGTCTTCTCTTCAGTCATTTGTGACCTGCCACAACAAAAGGATCTGAAAGTTGCTGACGGCTGAGCTGAGAAAATTGAGTTTGAAGTCAGATCATCAAAATCGGTCAAAACCATAGAATTTCTCTTTTTGGCATACAATTTTGTAGTGTAATGTTTCATCTGTCTGCTGCTGAAATTTCGAAGCTAACATTAAAGGACAAGTTCACCTTCATAAACATAAGGATTGAGAGAATGTAGCAATATTAGTAGAACACATCAGTGAAAGTTTGAGGAAAATCAGACAATCCGTTCAAAAATTATGAATTTTTGAAGTTTTTGTGCAGTCACCGCTGGATGAGAAGACTACTGCAGTGTATGTCACATGAGTACAACAATAGATCTATACTGTAAGGAAAATATAACGAGAGTTTCACAAAATTTCATCTTTTGAAAAAAATACACATTCCCCTGACTCGTTACTGACATATTGTATGCTATGGGTTTATTCCCCCTGCCTTATAACCCTATTTTAACTGGGGGGAGGGTCAATTTGACCCCCCACCCCTCAACATTTTGTGCCACGATTCCGCGACGCGTAAAGATTGGGCCATGTCATTTCGTGACTTTTCATTGAAGTCTCCCGCATATTTTGAGACCGAATTTGCAACGTCCGGGTACACCGTTCCGAAGTTACATTTGTACATTTAATTTGCATAATATGCATGTCCACCCAAAAACAGCTCAAATTCACGATATCGTGTGCAAGTCCAATGTAAATTGTGTTTTTTTTGTTAAATTGATATAAATTTGATTATTTTCACTTTTAATCATCAAAATTAATCAATTCATATGTAGATCGGCTTTAAAAAGTCCCTGCAACAAAATTTGATGAAAAAACAATAAAAAACAAAAGGTCAACAAACAATAGAATACTTAAGAAATTTAAAAATCAATAAAAACAAAAAATTGATTTTGATTGCATTCTATTTTTTTCTGCAAGGAAATTGATGTGTCTCAAGGAATTCTCAAACAAGAATTTAGCAATCCTTCAGTCTTTTTAATGGAGTTACAGGTGAAAATACAAATATCATGCATTAATTACATAACTAGTCAATGTACCTGTGGAGTGCTGAATCAGCCGAAGTGGGGCATGGGGGGGGGGGGGGGGGGGGGCTATATGATGAAGTTATCCATATGGTACCACAGTATATTTTGTGTGAATATACATCAGTTCAATAAAAATTTGGGTAGCATAGCCCCCCTCTCGGCGCTGGCCAGCAAAATCACTGATGACATTCAAATGACATGTAAAAATTCAGTACATGTCATTTGAATATATACATCAATTTTTTGTCCCACACAAGACAATACAAAAGGTAAGGGACCAGAGTATATTTTGTGTGACGATTATCGGCAAAGTCTCTCCACAAAATATATTCAAACGAACTCGGGTGTCTCTTGAAAGGCTCCTCTTCCTTCCTTTTCGCGGCATTGTTGGTGTATTGGTTGATAGATTGGTGGAGTCTAATGAAATTTGCAATTTAGAGAAATGTCGTGTGACATGGGCTTAAAAGTAGGCCTACAACTGGGAAATCCCCATTGAGGATATTTGTGGGGGAAATATCATACCGAGGTGCCACCGCATGTACCAATGCAGCCAAGGTACATGTAGGAAAAGTAAGAGATCAATATAGCGCCCTCTATCGGGTGTCTGATTATTGCAGCTGACGAAGATTAGAAGTTATTTGAACTTTGACCCTAGTGACCTTGACCTTTCCAAAAATGAACCCCTCAAGGGTAATTTCGCGGTCAACCTGCATCCACCCACTAAGTTTGATGGAGATCGGACCAAGGACCTGGGAGGAGTAGAGGAACAAACAAACAGACAGACAGACAGACAGACAGACAGACAAACGTTGCTCGAATTATAGTATGATTGATATATTAACCCGTTCCATATGGGAACCTGGTGACCTGTGTATTAACTCTTAATGTGCCAGGCCCAAAACCCCTATAAACGTGCCAGAGGTTTTTACCTAATGCCACAACGTTTCGAAACTGGACTGACAATGAAATTTAAAACTGCCATATCTCTGAAACTATTGACTGTTTTGAATTGAGTTCTACACAACATATATCAAGAAATGTTTGTTCTTTCGTGTCGTGTAGTCAGTTTGCCATAATATCTATCTGAACCAGAAATATTGCAGAAATAATTGATACATCAAAAAAGTTATTAGAATTTTTTGTATAGTATGGAAAAAAGAGTCAGTCATATTTTTTCTTCAATAGAATGCTCCCTTGACTCTGTGAGAAAGTTTTAGAGCAACATCTCCTCTTTGGAATGATAACAAAATTGCCTTCTAGAATTGTATGATTCCAAAGATACTAGCAGTTTATTTTGTCTTAGCAATTTCTCTTTCTGCCTCAGCAATTCATTCCCAAATCTGAGTCCTTTAGTCCCAGATCCTGTACTTGAAACTAAAGTAATCGTCCTGGTCCCTGGAAGAGTGTCTTTTGTCCACTTGAGAAGGAAAAGCCTACTAATCCTTCTTTTGTCTAAGCGCTCCGCGGGTGGGGGGGGGGGGGGTACTCTATTGAAATCGGCAGGTCTTTGTCCGCGTGCAATTCCTATGCTAGTGTGGGGACAATTAGTGGCGTTCACCAAAACAAAAGGATGAAAGCCTTGACCGACAAACGAAAGCTGACCCTCTTTGAGGGACACAATCAAAGCAGCTTCCTGCAGGACAGCATCCAAGCGGAACAATGCGACTGGAACCACATAGACAGTACACACAGATTCAATAGCATACACACGTGTGGTTTTCCAATGAGACTTTTGATCCATACACATCTCGTAGAGGGTCCGGATGCGCTCGCTGCGGATTTTCCCGACGCAAAAAAAATACATGTAGCTGAAAAATCATGTATTTACTCAAAATTTTCCAATGTAAGCATGCTCATATTTTTAGTGGAAATGATGGCTATGCTAATCAGCTACCACTACATATAATTGGCAGTTTTTTTTTGTGCAACACATTACGGTACTACAAGAACTTAAATGATCAATGCTTTTCTCGCTCTTGTTAGTCGCCGATCGGCGACCATGGCACGTCAGGACTAAGGTCGCCGTTCGGCGACCATGGCACGTTAGTATGGGGATTTCAGATTTTCGTATGGAACGGGTTAAAAATAGAAAATCAATATTTTTATGCCTCCGCCACGAAGTGGTGCCGGAGGCATTATGTTTTCGGGTTGTCCGTCCGTACGTCCGTCCGTCTGCTTTCGTTTACGCGATAACTTGAGTAATATTTACTGGAATTTTACCAAACTTGGTCCAAGTATGAAGTATGATAGGGCAATTATTTGATTAGATTTTGGATGAAATCGGCTAAAGGTCAAAGGTCAAGGTCAAATCATGAAATTGTATCCGTTTACGCGATAACTCAAGACTGGATAGAGCAAATATCACCAAACTTTGTTGTAGGATGATGTATGATGGGACAATTACTTGATTAGTTTTTCAGTGAAATTGGGCAGAGGTCAAAGATCAAAGATCAAGGTCAAATCCTAAAATTTATCTGTTTACGTGATAACTCAAAACTGGATGAAGCAGCTTTCACCAAACTTGGTCCAAGGATGATGTATGATGGGACAATTAGTTGAGTAGGTTTTAGTGACATTGGCAAGAGGTCAAAGGTCAAAAGGTCAAGGTCAAATGCTACAAATGTTGCAATTTCCCCCTATGCAATGCCCAAAGGTATTTTCTTGAAACTTGGTGTGGACATGTACTACTGCGTAAAGATTCTCCAGAGAGAGTTTCATGTCATAAGGTCAATGGTCAAAAGGTAATAGGGTAGGTGAAAATGTTGCAATATCACTTTTCTTGCAAATGGGCAATTCCATGGGGTTGGGACTGAAATTGTGACATACAAGTTGAAAATTCAAGTTGGGTAAATTGAAATTTCCTTTTTCCCCCTGATTTGTTACTCCCATTCTTCAACATATTCCACTAGAAATCTGTTTATTACTTCGCACACTTTCAGTCAGCATGGGTATACAGGTACGGCAAAATACCTATGTTACACGGACTTCATTTGTTGACATCCTTCATCATTTTGTGTTCTGAAATGATAGCAATGAACACATCCACGTTCTTTTCGTCCATAGCACATCAACATGTTATTTAACAGGCGCATGAGATCATTATTAGTAAGATTGTATGTTCTGATGTCAACTGCAAGCCACTTTTATTAACATGTTTTTTTCTACAAACCATTAACAATTTCAATCAAAGGTTTAACTTTTTCATCAAGAGTGATACAATGACAATATTCTTAAAAGCACCACAATTGAAGCAAGTGATTTGTATGGGTATTCAAGTAAAAACATGATTTTATTGTTATAATCAGGGGTTTTCAGACAACAACCTCGCCCACGGTGTACTACCTATGTTACACGGACAGTATGTCTTTGTAACATAGGTACACTTCGACATATCAACTGATTTCCTTTATTGTGGTGTGAGATGTTAAAACCTACACATATAGACTTTATGTATGTTCCCACAAATAACACTATTGTAACAGTTCTTTGGAATTATATCTACTGCACACCTGTGGAACAATACCTATGTTACACAGACTTCAATTCTTTGTAACTCTGATATGAAAGAAGGCAGACTTAATCAGAAGAAGAAGAAAGTGAAGCTTTACACAATTTGACCTAATATACACTAACAACATCATCAACTAGTTGTCAACTAACTAAGAAAACTAATAAAGAGAAATCAGACAAGTCTTTTCCATGTTCTTTGTTTGAAATTAATTTCTGCTCTTTTGTCCAATGTCCATTTAGCCATCGATTTTTGTTTTTCTTCTGTCCATTTTCCCTCTGTGCAGTTTTCTTCTTGTCTAGTTTGTTACATTCGCTCTTCTTGGGTGTTGCTTTGTCGGCTTCCTCTCTGTTTGTGGAGTGCTGTGGATGTGTCCTTTTCACTCTTTCATGTAGTTTAACACGTAGCGGTGGTAGAGGAGGAGTCATGGCAGATTCATCAAAAAACTGAACAAAAGGTGTAAAGAGAAATAGAATAAAAAAATTAAAAGAAAATTTTTGTCGGGGTTGACTATATATTCCTGTTGATGTATCTGTGTGTTTATGAATGGAATTAAATAATTTTAACAATTTTGCTTACATTTCTACCTCTTGGCATACCCATTAGCTAGAGTTCCATGTGTACCTCCCACCAAAATTGAAAAAAAAATGGGTTATGCTTAAAATGATGTAAATAATAATAATAATAATATAGCATGTAAAACATAGGAAAATATCATTTTCATACTCTATGCTAAAAACTTGTTTTCAGATGCAAGCTACACTGTAGGAAGGGCAGGTCGCTGCCCCCAGTGTCCTAGCTAAGGTTAGGGCTAGGGTCAGGGTTACGTCTACGGTTATGGTCCTTAATAGACTCCCAAAATAATACTAGGCCCTATTTTATATTCATCCCCCATCGAAATTGTCGCCCTCTTTTTGAATGATAGTGTAGAGCAATAATAGTCCAATTTTGATTGGGGTTCATAATTTTATTGAAGCCTTTCCTACCCACTACCCACCCAAACTGAATAGGACACTGGCATTTTAGCTTTGAGACTTCACAGTGGGTGAACATGGAATGGAAATGGTGAATCCTTGTGAAATGTTAACAACTTCATCAGAGCATCTAACAGGTCAGTGAAATCTTGGAAGGAAAACATTGACATTTTCGAAGTAAATCTGTTAAAGAGAAAGAATTTCACAGCTCCTAGTTCCCTCAATATCACCAGCAAAATAAGGCAAACTCTATTTCTCTAGTTCAGATGCAGTCTGGACATCTACGTTTTCCAACTAGTATATAGTGATTAATACTAACTCTAGCACGTCTACCTTGGTAGATACCTAATGACAAAAGGGTCCAAAAATTCACAATAATCGGGAGGTAAAACAATTTTATATTGCAGTGAAGATACACTGATATACTTTTGTATGGTTTTCTAAGAGAGGAATATATGCTCCTTTTGCAGAGACCGGCATGGACGGAAAATTTGGCAATCAAAATTATGAACATGAACCTGTAACAAATATCTCAGTATGTGGGACTACAGTATCATCGTCCACAGTATTTTGGCCAGTTCAGAGGTTTAGATGTCGTTTTTTTTCCTCTAATAGAGTTACAGAATATGACAAATGTTATTATTTTCGTAAAATAGCGTAAAAGCTTACCAATTGACATCAGAAACATTAAAACTCCTGTACCTACGTTACATGGACAACGGCATAAAAACAGATCTTGTGCTGTCCAGGTAGGTGTATATTGGCTGTGAGTAGTTTTTCTGCCATTGGGGGAGGACTGCCAGTGACATGAATACGATTGCTGAAGTTAGTAGCTCTTCTTTTTATCGCGAGACGCATCTTTCCTTACCTACGTTACACGAAGAGGCCGGACATCGCACTGAAGTACAGTGATATGTTCCGTATTTTCTCGTTTATTTGGAGGATTTTGATGCTAATTTTTGGATAAGAATACTCCTGACATATAAATCTCATTATAGAAATAAAGTTTCTAATCATATTATGGTTGGAAGTGTATGTAAAACCATGCTATACCTATGTTACAACAAAAATTGCCATGGACATCGTTTGTAACATAGGTATGAGGTTGCTTGAAGATGCTCTGGTGTTCTTATTTTGTTACAAATGTTTATGTGCCTTATAGTCTTTGTAGAAGTCACCTTGCCTCTCTTAATTATGATAGGCATAATGCTGAAAGGTTGTATATTCCTGTTTTACATTGCCATGAAAATGACATATATTTATGTCACAACATAAACCACAAAAAAACCATGGGACATCATTAGTGAAACAGTCATAGACAAAATACATTTGTACACAGGCTTGTTTTTTTTCATCAAATAATTCTTCACACATTTCTCTCCAAGAATAACTGCAAACCACGGACAATTATTTGATAAATTTTTCAGAATATGACTTTTATTCCCTACACAACATGAAAATCTAGAGAAGACCCAACCCCATGGAATGACCCAAATGGTTCAATGTATCTTCATGGAACTTGGTACATACGCATGTACTGACTGGCTGGGATTATCTACTGAATTTAGGGGTCATGGGTCAATAGTCAGGGGTCAAAGGTCAAGGTCAACTCCTCAAAATTTTACTATTTCCCTCACATACTAACTTAATATATATGCAATGCTTGCATTATTAGTTTCAAAACGTAATACATGCATTACCTAATGGAGATTCTCTGGTAAATTTCCAGCCAGAAGGTCAAAGGTTAAGGGTCAAAGGCCAGGTTTCAATGCCCCCCCCCCAAAAAAAAAAAAAAAAATCCATTTTGTACTGTCATTACACTCTTTCTTCATACCTTGGAAATTACTCAATGCATAAACTTATAAAAAGGTCTGTCAGAATTCAAGTAAAAATTCTCAATTCCCCAAATATGTGTACCTGCACTCTTAAGAAAATTAAAGCAAACCCAGTTCAAGACATTTCTGACAAACTTGTCATTTCAATATTTTGCCACTTATGTGAAACTGTCATGGATCACTCATTGTGAAGACATTTTACTATATGCCTATTGGGAGAATCATGCATTATGGCGGAGGCATCAGTCGCCATAGCGACATTTCTAGTTCTAATGTATGACCATGTAATCTTGTAGTTGACATCCTGCTCTATGTTCAGGCAAAATTTTGCGGCGATCGTGCCATTGGCGGCGGAGATCTGAAGGGGGGGGGGGGTCACATTGACCCCGCCCCCAGTAAAAACTTGGTCTCAAATAGCCCAGTTAAAATAGGGTCAAGGAAGAGGCAAGTCAAGTGCTCTTTTATTATGTGAAAAAAGTGAAAATATGTTGAATTTTTCTTTACATGAACGTGTCCGAAGATTTGGATTTAGCGCTGCATCTAGAGTCCGCCCCTAAAACAATGAGGGAGTGATCTTATTGGTCAGTGCGTGTCATCCTGGTTACTGATTGGGCATGGGTAGATCCTGGTGCTAAGCTTGATAGTGAATGAACATCGCAGAGGTTGCTACAATGTATTAAAGCAGACCTATTGTCAAGAGGTGAAAACTGTCTTTAATACCTGTCCTTGATCACAATTGGCGTCAGAAGGGAAACTTTGAAGCTGTTTTTCTCAAAACGCTGATTTCTTAGACCACAAGACATGCTCTCATAAAATCATCCATGTCTCCACAACCAAGTACGTTTATGAGTTGTGTTATGATGAAATTGAGAGTAAGGGGATAATGTCATGCCTTTTTAAGAAAATTGACCTCCCCTGACTTTTGGATCCTTTTGTTGTAGCGGGTCACATATTATTATTAACGTACAGAGTATGTTGCCCTTGTTCACTACCACACAGGAGGCATGAATGAGGTAATGGTATAATCTTTACAGGTGGTTGAATTCGGAATCGGGATTATCTTTAATAGGGCGTACTGCTTGCTTGCACTCACTGGTAAAAGTGAGAACTGTACTTAGAAATGAAACAAAGGTACAAGTCTTGCACTCACACATACATGTGTACCAGCCAATCAGTAAGTAGAGTAGAGTATTATGTACAGCATTAAGACTCACAACTTTTGGGAGGAAGGTCAGGATCAATTACTAGTTTTTAACTTCCCTTTTTCTTTTTCATCCTTTTGATAGCAGCATCTCACCAGAATGGCAAAACCAGTTGTTCTCGTGATTGGTGGAGCTGGCTATATTGGCAGCCATGTCATCGTGGAAGTCGTTGCCAAGGGATACCATCCTGTCGTCATCGACAACTTCTCAAACAGTGTCAAAGGTATCCGTGAACAGTATTTGTTGTTTGTTCTTGTGGTGAACACTGCATTGTATAATTTGCAATGTGTCCATAACTGATAAGTCTACAAAGCCTTTCAAAAAATTGCAGAGAAAGTGTAAGATTTTAAGATTTTAGTGGCCCGAACGGGATGCCAGAGAAAAATGGTGAAGTGTTGACCCATGAGAAAAATTTGCGAAATCAACAATTTGCAAAAATATTGCCTCCCATGGAACAAATGCATTGAATATTATCTCAAAGGGGGGAAATCTGTAATCTTTTTTTCTTGAAAAAGGGTAAAACTTTCCCATTCCCCAAATGCCTTCTCTATCGGGAATTCAGCCAAGCTCACAAAGTTATCATAAGACACACTGTAGGACTCTTTGCAATTTGCCAAATGTTCACAAAGTATAAGTGACTTACTAGTATTCAGTTGACACAATGTGCAATATATTGCCTGTTCAAAGTGAGCTGAGGAATAGTGATAGAAATAAAAAGGGAACCCTCTTGATATTTACTCATTTTAATATAATCTTTCTTTTTTTTAAGGTGTTTACAATGTAGTATTAACCAAACTAAATTTTGGATCGTGGTTACTTTCAAAGAGTAAGTTTAATTCTAGTTACCTCCAGAGTATGATGCATCCAAATTCATCATTCTGTGTTTGAATTAAAAAAGTTTTGATAGAGTTTTTGATAGAATTGACCAGTCTCGACTGTCAGTTCAACTTGACTTTTTCTGTGTATATTGTTTGAGTAAAACTTGGTTAAAATGAAAAAAACAACAACAACATACCTTTACCGTACGATTAAACTTTAATGTTTCCATGTGTAGAGAAGATCCAAAAATCCAAGGATAATATAATGAAAGAAGAATTAAGTTTTTTGACTAGTAGTATATAACAGGCCATGGTTTCATCACCCATCAGAGGATGCACTTCAGTGCAAGCCATTCTGTCATTTCTCCATTTATGACGTAAATTGCAGGTGCTGTTCGTTATTCCGAAGGTTCGCTATTCCGAAGGGTCGTTATACCGAAGAGTCGTTAATCCGAAACACACAAATTCCCTATACTGGGAGGTTCGTTAATCCGAAAATGAAAAAGGGTTCTTTAATCCGAACATTTGTGGCATTATTCCGAAGGTTCGCTATTCCGAAGATTCGTTAATCCGAAAATGAAATTCGGAACAATGAACCTTCGGAATAACGAATCTTCGGACTAAAGAGCCTTCGGAATAACGAACCTTCGGAATAACGAGCTGTAACCTAAATTGCAATAGCACTGTACAAATTAATCCAGATGTTGGTTTTTTATTTTTGACGCATTAGCCACAGTTATTCACCCAAGCTATGAATCCGCCCAAATTTGTATGTATCGTCACACATGCATACACACACACACACACAAAGGGAGGAATGTGGATTCATGCCAACTCTCTTGGGCATAATAATATGAAGAATATCCTGGGTTGGGAACATTTTTGCTTTTTTAATTTTGTATCTAAGTGACGATATGTGTATCCTGCAATTGATTTTATTTGTTTGCTTGTGTCATCGTTGATTCATTTTACTCTGTGGTCATATTGTACTCTTCAAATTTACAACTGCATGTATTGACATTTAATGGGAAGAACAAAAAAGATTCTGCATAGTAACCAGGGCTGCCAACTCTCACGCATTGAGCGTGAGACTCACGCAATTCAACCAATTTTGACTGTCTCACTCTGATAAACGAAATCTCACGCTAAACCCCCTAAATGGACTGTACATGACTACAAAAATAAATATATCTCTAAATTCTCTGATATTCCAAATATCGATATGCCCAAGCCCAAAATGTCGAGATTTTCCAGCGCGGGTGTAAAGCTTAACCAATAATAATCGTTTTCGGTTCGCGCGCAAAGACGAGCTATTGGATTACGATTGGCTTCTACCTATACCACGTGAGCGTAGCGTGTACTTTTGGCAAATTACAGTACATATTGTATGGCTATGACGTGTGCTTTACATCGCTTTACATACACTGACTGTGTACGTAGTACGTACGTACGTACGTACGGCCGCACAGCAGGCCGCCAGGTGCTAGCCAGCGAGGTTGCTCCGCTCCCTCGTAGTGTCTCACGCCAAACTCTCACTCAAGGTTGGCAGCCCTGGCATACGTACTGTGTAGTAAAAGGAACATGATGTAAAATTTGATTTTCAAGAACTTTCCTTGTGATGCTACATAAGTACATGTATTCAGTAATACTGATAATGATTATAGCGTGCTTGATTCCTCTATTGATTGTATTTTCCTTGGCAGAGAGTCTTGTAGAGGTCAAAGGTAATCTGTAACTTTGAACATCTCTCTTCCTGTAGCTTGTATCACTGCATTTCATCACACAATAGCAATACTGTCAACATTGTCAGGTGGGCTGTAGAACAGATTAGATGGTGCATGTAGGGCCTACGTACCAGTACCTGTCAGTTGTTAGTATGTGTGGCAATTGCACATTACATTTGTAGTAATGTGATCAGGTGCATAGCTGGAAAGATGTGTCATTTGAAGGATAAAATGAGCGAAATGTGTGCTGTCTGAAGTTGAAAATTATAGTGTGTACCACACCCTCATTAGCACTTAGTTTCTATTCCCTCCTGCTAGAGGTGTGTGCATTCACATTTGACCCTGATCAGATGAAAACCAAAATGGCTTTAATTCCCGTATCACAGGTGGATAGTTCTCTCTGCTTTAACAAAGGGATTTTATAGTTTTGGTTGAGACCCAACTTCAAGTTTCTGTCATTTGTTGGTGAGATGACGAGAAACCTCTTATAAAATGTGAAAGAGCATTTAATTTCAAGAGGAATTCTATGTTTATTTGACTAAAATCGGTATTGAAATGGCTGAGATATATTCAAAAAGGGCAATCTTAGTAAAAGGTGGGACCCACCTGTTATTACGATCGCTTTGTTTTACTTTGTTTTTGGATGTTTCAGCTATTCCAAAGCCGATTTCCAACAAATAAACTTTGAAGTCCTCTTAGAATTGTATGCTCTATACTATTTCATAAGTGGTTACCACATTGGTACTTGGTATCTCACAAAAAGTTAAAAGCCCCGTCCTCATCTCCACCAATACTATACCATCCCTTTAATTCATCATTACTTTGTAAGATTCCTCCCCTCAATCAATACATCTCCCTTGATCTTTTAAAAATTTTCATTACTGTCTGCAACATGTTCATAGATGATTAGTTCGTACGTCAGGGGCAGTTCCAGTTAAACATAGTGTTTCTGAGAGGATCAGTTTAATTTTCATGATTTTGCTTTGATACTTGTTCAATTTTACTCAGTCTATTCAGGTCAACTTCAACGTTGAGTAAACTTCAGCATTGGGTAAACTTGAACTCCCAAAGAGTTTTCAGAATAATACAAAGCGTTCGTTGTCAACAGGCTGGCCTCAATGCATTTTTGCGATGGGTGGAGCGTTCTGGCTGTGAGTGATCAATTGATACGCACAATCCGAATGCATAAATGATGTCATTATTCATTCCTAATGGCTGTCTACTAACTTTTTCTTCAGAGTCCACCTTAACAGAAGGGATAATGACAGAACTATGTTGCATACTGGAATCATAATGCGATTGGCATTGCAAGTCACTAGCTGCATTCACACACTGATTTTTTTTTCCTTTTTTCCATTGCAATGCAAAAATACAATTTTTTCCCATCATTCACACTTAGTGCAGAGGAAAAATTATTGCTAGGGTTTGAAAATATTGTACTAAAAAAGTGACTAGAATCTAGTAAGCTGCAGATAAGATGAAGTCTCTTCATGCTGTTCACACACACTATGTATGGCAAATTATTGCAGTACTTACATGTAGTTAAAAAGTAAAAAGAAATCAAGCAGGACTGTTTTTTATGTATCGTTATCCAGATCACGATAGTTAACAAGTTTTCCCCCACACATGCAGTTTTAACAGTTTTTGCATCATGTACAGTAGCAAGAATTCTCAAGGCCTATTAAAGAGAGGTGTTGAAAGTTTGATACAAATTACTAGTGGCATAGCTCCGTGTGCAAAAGGGATACTGTAAAAGTGGAAATTTTCGCGGTGTTGTAATTTTCGCGCATTTCGCGCAACCAAAAACAACCAAAAACCAAAAAATAAAAGCACGCGAATGTTTTTGCTTGCCATATATTCCTGTGCGTGATGTCTTGATTCCGCGGAATTAAAAACACGCGAAACTCTTCTTACCGGGCCAAGCACGAAAAATTAGTCGCGCGAAAATATTCACTTAAATTACAGTATAATACATTGTATGCCGTCAGTCAGTAGACAAACCCCACACACAGTTGATAGAGTGGTATTAATCGTGGATCCTATCATCTGATTACCTTGATCCTCTCATACAACTGTACTTTGTTTATCCAAGGATACCTCCCTGGTTTATCTAACATTTGCCCATAAGGTGTCACAGAGCTCTGTTACAGTGTTAGCTTTCTCCTCTGAAGCTAGCCTTTTGACCAAGCCTCCTGGCTGAGGCTTGGAAAAGAGACCAACTACAAGGGAATGAGTGAATGGAAGGCCGAGTGGTGCAGGCAGGGGGTCTGGGCAATTACCCCTTCCCCTTCCCCTTCCCCTGGCCCTAATTCTAATCCTGGGAACCTAATCCTAACCCTAACCCAAAATCTGGACCCGAAACCTAACCCTAATCTGTACTCTAACCTCATCACTAACCAGTATTTAACCGGGAGGGGGGGGGGGGATTAAATTTCTCTGATACGGCAGGCAGGAGGCCTTTTCAAATCTGACATGAAATTTGTTATTATTTTGAACCTTTTTTTCTGGTCGATTCTGCTACATAAAAGGTAGCAGCCAATCAGTGATTGCATTGCTGGCAATGACGTCGCTCCGAATGAATGCATTTAAGTATGCATGTTGGTGGCCTGCTCATTCTGGTGCTCCATGTATAAACACGGGCGGATCCAGGAATTCCGTAAAGAGGGGGCGCCTGTACAAAATTAAAAGGGGGGTACATGCACCCTTCCCCCAAGTTTTTTCTTTTTCTTTTTTTTTTTTTTGTTTCTACAAAAAAATAAAGGGGGGGGGGTGAGAGTCTGGTGCACTCCCCCCTGGATCTGCCTCTGATACAGCCTGTGCTGCCTGCGTTGCCATGCAAGGCAGTTAATTAAATCCTTGATCTGTTTGAAATTTCAGGTTCGGGTCCCAAGCCCCAGGTGATACAGAGGTTAGAAACCATCACAGGGAGTCAGATCGACTTCTACGAGGTGGACATGGCGGACAAGGCTGGCTTGCAGTCAGTCTTTGACAAGGTGAGTGGTTGACATCCCATAGATAGCCTTTTTTTTCCTGCCTCCTCAGGGATATCAAGTTCAAAAAAATTCTATGAGTTAGATTTTCATGACTCGGCATCTCGGCTGGCAAATGTGCGCGCAAGCGAAGGTGTGGGGAGGGGTTTTTCTCCCTTGTGGCCTCCCACGGTAGGGAGCTTTTTTCAATTTTTAGATCTTAATGGTGCGATCAGGTGCATACTTTAAGTGACTATTTTTACTTATTTTGAAAGACAAAAGGAAAATATACCTTCAATTGCAACTATCACTTTGATATTTTGAGCTATGCTCATTATTATAGGCCCAAGTTGCAGACTTTGCCCGATGCGTGAGAAAAATGGGTGCCATGCGTGAGATCGTGAGACGGCCCCTAACTGCTTGAGTCTCACGCAGAATGCGTGAGACTTGGTAGCTCTGCCTCCTGTCTTGTAAACCAACTTTGACCTTCTCAGATATAGAATTTCCTCTTTGGTACAACTCCAATACTTGACATACTGTACATGTATGTATTCCATTCAGGTATTTAAGTATTAGGATTGTTTTCATTAAACAACAACTGACTCAGCGAATCAATCTCTGTTTCTTCCAAAACCTCTTTTTCTGCATGAGGGCAGAAGAGTAGTAAACATCCACCTACAGAGCTACCAAGTCTCACGCATTCTGCGTGAGACTCAAGCATTTATGTAGGGTCTGTCTCACGATCTCACGCATGGCACCCATTTTTCTCACGCATCTGATGAAGTCTGCAATTTGGGCCAAAAATAAGGAGCATAGCTCAAAGGATTAAAGTGATAGTTGCAATTGAGGGTATATTTCCCTTTTGCCTTTCAAAATTAGTAAAAAATAGTCACTTAAGTATGCACCAGATAGCATCATTAAGAGCTACCGCTGTAATAATTTTAAAAAGCTCCCTACCATGGGAGGGGGACACCCTCCTCTTTTGCGTGCGCATGCGCGCGAGCGCCGAGACACCGAGTCATAAAAATCTCACTCATAAAAGTTTTTTGAACTTGGCATCTCTGCACCTAGTGGAATCAAACAAATGCAGCATGAAATGATTTTAAGACTGATGCTACCATTCGAAATCAGTTGATGCATTTACGTAGCTGTTCATTTCTTTTTCAGGAATGTGTTGAGTCTTCAATTGAAATTTGTTCATTGTTGTCAATGTCTCCTTTTTTTCTCCCATATTTCTCCGCAGCATACCATTGACCATGTGATACACTTGGCAGGACTGAAGGCAGTGGGGGAATCATTGACTATACCCATTGACTACTACAGGTGCAATATTGGAGGAACACTCAATATAATTGACGTAAGTCCTTTTCTTCTCCCTCTTTTACTAACCCATTGAGGACTGGCTGATTGTGCTACATTGTTGTACAACTCCCATTTCCCATAGACCCCTGCCCGAGTATACTCAGGACTTGTCCTCAACGGGTTAAAGATCTGGTAGTGTCCGTGTGGGGATTCATGGAGTGATTGGCTGGCCCAGTTTGGATATATGTGAGAATCTGCATAACAAATAAATGTGAACTGGTTTTTATGTATTCAAGTACAAACACGGCTGAAGAATCTCGGCTGGAGTCAGCCATTACCGATGATTGTACGCTTTGATGCACATATTCGCTGACAGGTGTTATCATTGATTAGAGTGTACCCCTGTGGGCAGCGAATGACTTGGGTCACCCATGAACCCCACGCTGCCTTGTCTTTAAATACCTTTAAAGGGAATCTCTCCCCTAAAATTTGAATTTGAGGGTGTGAGAGCATGTCCTAAGAACTCTAGAGAAAATTCTATCCCATCACAAAAAATTCCCAAAACTGTGAAATATTAATTGTAATAAATCAGCACGCACTAGTGCCCGCTGCAATAGTAGCCAGATCTGAAAATAGTAGCCGCGCGTAGACCACCGTCTGCACACAGCTATATCGAATACTGTCAATTGGTATCGCCTCATCGAGCCATATGCATCCGCATTAGTAGATGCTGCCGCGGCTGCCTGGTCAGTGGCCCGGTGCTGCGCTGCGTGGCAGCACCAACCTAGCTACATATGTGGACATTTGCATGCGTTTGCGTGTTTTGTGAGTATCGTAGTACACTGATCATACAAAAAATTAGCGAACTATGCAATTGAATGCAGTCGATAACACCAGACGACTACTCTTAGATCAAGGTGCATGTAATTTTTGGCATTTTAGAGATTGCTCTATGTCTCTTTATATATTGCTATACTCTGTATGTGAGTAACGTTGCACTCTTATATTTCACAGGGATATTACCTGTACAATAACCTACAATGTCAGAAAACTGAATTTCTGTGTACAGATACACTTTGATACACTCTGGCAGTGTGCCAAATATCACATAGAGTGGAAAGGTTCAAAGGTCATCCCATTTTCCCATGAGAAGATCCAAATAGCTGCAATACAACAAAATGATTCTTTTGGATGGGAGAGCGTGATTTGAGTAAACAACTACCAGAGTATTAAAGCAATTGAATGAAATCAATGTGGCCAAGTGACTGATCTCTTTTTAAGCTGTTTTCCTATGGGCAAGACATTCTAGGGTGTTTGCTAGCGGGAGAACATGTTTTGCATGTTAATAAATGACAAATTACAGATTAAATTATTGATCATCACCTTCATGTCTCTAAAAAAGCTCCTCTGAAAGGGATTATTCCATCCCTGATGATTTTTTTATTTCCATTTTTAGTATTAGGTTGGAACATGGGAACAAGGGGTGATGACACCAAGAGCTACACTTGTAGTATGTGTGACCTAGTATTACTGTATACGCTATAATTTTCGCGTACATAAATTTTCGCGAATTGCCGCTGTCACACGTTTTCGCGAGTGGTTAAATTCGCGATTGGGGGACCAGAGAAAACATGAAATGGCAAAGAAAGTGTGAATTTTCAACTTACTAGCAAATAAGAATGATACTAGTTATACACTGCATGAAAAAAACTTACCAAACTCTGCGAACTAGTAAGTTAGAATTCAACATTTTTGAAGTGGTTAAGTCCATCGCACTAGATTTCTGACGAGTGGTCCCCTTGCGATAACGGATTGGCTCTCTACAGTATTCGTAAGTAGACGTGGACGTGCGTAAACAAGCTTAGACAGTACCTATGGTCTGTTCGGTAAGCCGTGACATGGTATACTAGTACTGAAATGTTCGTATCATCAAGGCAAGGGATTCATTTTGGAAGGTAATATTTTCGCGTGTTGTTAATTTTGCGAATAGCTCCCGACTCGCGAAATTCGCGAAAATAAACCCCCGCGAAATATATAGCGTATACAGTAATAGGCATACGAGTTAATTGAGATTAAATACATTTACTGGTATGCCAATTTGATTAAATGATCAATATGTAACTTACACCCATGATTAAGTTGACATTTCTATTATGAATTTGATATCCCATTGAGGATGGGCTGATTTTGCTCTGACATGCATTTCCCATAGACACCTGCCAGAGTACAGTGGAATCCCATTGTAACGAAGTCCTCGGGACCGGCAAACTTCTTTCGTTATATCAAAATTTCGTTATAATCGAATAAATACACAATAAAAATACGTTGTACATAGAGCGGATAATGTTGTGGCCTGAATTTTTACGTCGTTGTAACCGGAATTTCGTTATAACTGTTTGTTATAACGGGAGTGCACTGTATTCTGGGAACTTATCTTCAATGGGTTAAAGGACAAGTTCACCTTCATAGATGTGGAATGAGTGAATGCAGCAATATTGTTAGAACACATCAGTAAAAGTTTTGGGAAAATCGGACAATCCATTCACAAGTTATGAATTTTTAAAGTGTATGCGCAGTCACTGCTGGATGAGGAGACTACTACAGTGTATGATGTCACATGTGTACCACAATATAAAAGGAAAATTGATATAAAGAGAATTTCACAAATTTTAATTTTTTGAAAAAAAGTGCACATTTCCTCGACTTGTCACTAATGTATGTTAAAGGTATGGGATACCTTTTACAGACCTCCCAAAATGCAGCAAAACATTAAATATAAACCTCAGGGGACTTGCTTAGGCCACTGCTTAGAAATTTGGAAGTCAACAGTTATCTAAAATTTGAATAATGCACAAAACTCAACTACTCAGTAGTTCTGTGTGTCAGCCACACTTAAGCCTTTTGTTGCATTCTTCTGTATTTGTGATCTATAAACACAAATCTAAAAGTACAAGAGCTGATGTAATAACATATAGAGTGTGTGGCAAGAATGTATATAGAAATGTTTGTAAGTGTTGATGAACTTTCTTCACAAAATATACATGATGGACACACATGCAGTACATGGGTCTGCAAAGGTAGCCTAGTAATGTACTGGAATTTACGGTGAGCCCCGAAAACAATTCAGTTCAAAATCTAACGGTCAAAAAAATGTACTAAATGTTACCTTCCACTTTCAATACCAACGGCGTAAATCCGTACTGAGGAGTGGGGGGGATGATTGGCGATAGTCACCATCACCACGATTTCAAGCCCATAACCGGACCGGCGCAGCCCTGGGGGGGGGGGGGGGGGGGGGGGGGGAGGGCACACACACACACACACACACACTTTGCAGGGATCAAATGTCCCATTCTTTTCCATGCAAAGTGGGAGGGAAGTGGCAGCAAAAATATGACGACTTTTTGTTCTTGTTTTTGTTTGCTTGTTTGTTTTTTTCTTGTCAGCCGACTTTCCGCGGAAAATCAGACCTTAAAAGTATGAAGACTTTTTTGCTGTTGTTTCTCTTGTCTTTTGATGTTCTTTCTTCTTGACTGACAGGCGATTTTGCCCCCCCCCCCCCCCTTTCAAACAAGTAGCGCAGCCCTGAATAATGCCCAAATGAATTCAATAAAATGCTAATTAGGATATCCATTTCTTGAATAACGTGTAGTAGATATTTTCCTGTAGCTATTAATTGTATTCTTCGATTTTCTTGCTTTAAGTCAGTAAAGCAATCATCACAGGGGCATCGTTCCGTTTTAATGATGGGGGGTAGGGGAGGGACTTTGAGTTTGAATATCTGTGCGAGGGAGCGGAGCGGCCTAGCGGGGGGGGGGGGGGAGGGTGTGGGAGGGGGTATCCCCCTCCCACACGAGAGAATTTGGCATTTTCAGACCTCAAATTCAGCGATCTGGTGCACACTTTTGGTGAAATTTGGGATTTTTTTTCCTATAAAAAACAAGTAAGAAAAAGAAATATTAATAGATAATTGAATGACTACATCGTGGTATTTCAGCTCTTGCTCCGCCTGTGCGACATCACTGTGAAGGCCTACTAAATAGTGGGGCCTATCACCGGCGTAGCCAGGATTTGATCTTCGGGGGGAGCGGTTAGATGCGAGAGAGTGATGCGAGCGAGGGGGGAGGGTGTGGGAGGGGGGTTTCCCCCTCCCACAGTGAGAACTTTTTGCATATTGATGTTGTAAATGGTGCAATTTGATTCATTTTTTTTGCGTGTTCTATCGACTTGAAACAGTCCAACATGTTTAAGGTAGCAGTACATTTTATGTAGATTATTATTGAACAATTTTGCCTATAAAAATTATGGTATCATTTAGAGAAATTTTTTGTCTTAATTCTTACACTGAAGATCATGAACGCGATCATAAATTTTGACATTGTACAGTCCAAAAGCGGCCGTTTGTAGCTATATATATTTTTTTCGCTTTGGAAATTAAGGGGGGCGCACCGGGCGCATTTGCTGGCAATTTTATACTGGCAGCAACATCAGGAGAATGACCTAACGATTAATGCAAGCGAGCGAAGCGAGCGAGCTTGACAATTTTGACATTTTACAGTCCCAAAACTGCCGTTTGTAGCTACATTTTTTCGCTTTGAAAATTAAGGGGGGGGGGCACCGGGCGCAACTGCTGGCAATTACCCGGCAGCAACATCAGGAGAATAGCATAGCGATTAAATGCGAGCGAGCGAAGCAAGCGAGCTTGAAAATTTTGACATTGTACAGCCCCAAAACGGCAGTTTGTAGCTATATTTTTTCGCTTAGGAAATTAAGGGGGGTGGGGGCGCACAGGGCGCAACTGCTGACAATTACTGGCAACAACATCAGGAGAATGACCTAACGATTAAATGCGAGCGAGCTTGAAAATTTGGACATTTCACAGTCCCAAAACTGCCGTTTGTAGCTATATCTTTTTGGCTTTGAAAAAATAAGGGGGGGGGGCGCACTGGGTGCAACTGCTGGTAATTACCCGGCAGCAACATCAGGAGAATGGCATGACGATTAAATGCGAGCGAGCGAAGCGAGCGAGCTTGAAAATTTTGACATTTTACAGTCCAAAAACTGCCGTTTGTATAGCTGTACTTTTTTCGCTTAGGAAATTAAGGGGGTGGGGGCGCACCGGGCGCAACTGCCGGCAATGACTGGCAGCAACATCAGGAGAATGACATAACGATTAAATGCGAGCAGGGAGGTCTTTCTCTTCCCACCTCCCTGATGCGAGCGAGCTTGAAAATTTTGACATCTTACAGTCCCAAAACTGCCGTTTGTAGCTATATTTTTTCGCTTTGAAAAATAAGGGGGAGGGGGGCGCACTGGGCGCAACTGCTGGCAATTACCCGGCAGCAACATCAGGAGAATGGCATGACGATTCAATGCGAGCGAGCGAAGCGAGCGAGCTTGAAAAATTTGACATTTTACAGTCCAAAAACTGCCGTTTGTAGCTGTACTTTTTTCGCTTTGGAAGTTAATGGATGGGGGCGCACCGGGCGCAACTGCCGGCAATTACTGGCAGCAACAAATATCTCGTAAACACATTTATGATGTAGTCTGGGGAAATTTCAATCCAGAAGTGTATACTATTTTTTTAGGGGGGGGGGGATCCTCCGTTAATTGAAAGTATCTAGATATCTCCTCCCACCCAAGGAACATTTGCATTTCTTTAAACCGAAGTAACAGGCCTGGTGCACACTTTGGATGAAACATTTTGAAATCTGTCAATCTAAAGTGTATTAAGTAGAAATGATTGAACGTGGAGGGTATGGGAGGGGTTAGGCCTATCCCCCTCTTACGCGAGGGAGATTTTGTATTTTCAGAATTGAAATCTAGCCATCTTTGGGTGAAATATTTAGACAGTCTTCTATCAAAAAAAGTAAGAACATTTCCACATCTCGGGAGTTACGAGGAGGAGCAAAATGATCTGTTTGTCCCCAATACTTTTATGGGGGAACCATCCCCCTCCCCCTCCATCGACGCCTCTGCATAATTATGAGGGAGCTTTTGTAAGTGAAAGATCTGCTGCACACTCTTTGATAAATATAAGGAAATAAAACGTCGATCTCAAAAGTGTACAAAGTCTATCGAAAGGGACCCAGTAGCTTTTGCATATTTATGATTGCAATTCAGCGATCCGGTGCATAATTCTGGCGGTAGTTGTCCAACTTTCCATAAAGAAAGTTCGAGATTTGTCCTCATCTCGGGAATTGCTTGGGGGACAAAATGACAAAACAATAAACATTATCAGAAACGCAAGGTTATTGATAAGGACCGTATAGGCGGAGATTGAAAACTTGAATGTTCATCTCGTATTGAAGGAAATTTTACCTTTTAACTTCAGTTACCTCACAGGAATAGATTAAGCAAACCGTACTTTAATTGAAGACAACCCAACGTTTACTAACTATAAATCTCGCAACATAGGCCTACATATCAGAGCACTTCTGAAGCCCAGGTCTATCAGATGTTTACATACTGTAGCCTTTGAAAGTTCAAACATAATTGAGCATATGATGCCGACAATTTGAATAATTTCCTGAGATCTTTTCTTAAAGATTCTTTTGTATATTTTATTACCATTTAAACACCATTCATATTTACAGAAATCAAAATGAGTTCAGCCCTTCCTTTTCGTAGAGATAATTCTATTTATTTTGCTCACCTTTTTTCCATCTTTGTCAAGTTAATGGCTTCATATCTGGCCCCTACTAAGCACAATGACATGATAAGCAACGTTATTTTTGAACAACATTACAGGCTCATAAATACAGTTGTAAAATTCATTAAGGATCACGGCACTTCAGGTTTTATACATTCTTACCAACGTGTGAAAATGATTTGGTAAGGTACAATATCTGCTTCAGTACTCAATTCCAAGTAGGTCCTATTCACTGGAAAAAAAAAGTGAAAATCTTTTCGTACTATTCTGGCAAATTGTTAGAATGTCTTGCCTTTTCTGTGGGATTGTTTAATTAGGGATTAAAGAATCCATTTTTCTGTTCGTGAGATGAATGTTGCATATCAATAAAATTGGCTGCGAATAAACTTGTCTTATTAATCTATTGATGTATGTTTGTTAACAGGTGAACTTTCTTGTGTTTTTTGCACATCTCCCATGAAAACAAAAAAGAAATCTGGTTAATAGGTCTGAACCATTAATCTAAAGCAATGTTCATTAGATTAAAGGAGGTACTTGCATATGGCAAAATATGGTAATCGTCACCCGTTCCTTTTGTTTTTTCTGGAGGCAAACGAATTATACTAACTGAGCAAAATCACTGCCAATATGGAGAGGGTAAATGTGTTGCAATTCCTACGACTGAAACTCGTACAAGGCTGTTAACGAACTCGTTTGTCATCTAGATCTTTGGGTAACTCATGCGGAGCTCGACGTGAGTCGTATCGCGCTCGGCATGGTGCACTCGTTCACGCCTACCAGAAGCGGATCTAGAGGGGGGGGGGGGGGGGGGGGGGTTGCAACCCCCCCTCCCCCCCCCCAAAAAAAAAAAAAAAAAAAAAAAAAAAAATCCGGGGACCATTTTTTAAAAATCTTATCTTTTTTTTAAACTTGTAATTTTATTTTTTTCTATTTATGTATTTATTTTATTTATTATTATTATTATTATTAGTGGTGTTTTAGCAAGAAAATGCCATTTTCACACACAGATTTTCAAAAATTCTCCCCCCCCTCGCTCGCTACGCTCCCTCCCATACTGCCCAACCCCCCCCCCCCCCCCTTTATAAAAAGCTAGATCCGCCCCTGCCTACGTCCATGGCCCTACAGACAGTGTTGCATCAAGGAGGTGGGAAGAGCACCTCCCTGGTTGCATGCAGCTGGTTGCCATCTGGTTGTGTGGCTACAATAGTAGTTCAACATCCGAAGCATGCATTACGGTCGATATTGCTCTACATGCATTGGCGTGCGAGAGAAGTACGCGAGCGCTGCTAGCACAGCAGTATGCTCTCGTCACGAGGCGGGCGTGCGAACGTCATGGCTCATGCATTACAGTTTGTAGCCTATAACCTAGGTGGGGATGCAGCTGGTCTGATGCGACGAGACTACGAACAGTGGATGCGCGCGAATACAGTGCCTATGATCCAGTTGTTTGTCGTTGTTTTTTTTTTAATCGGTGGCAGTCTTCTCGGAAAAAAAAAAAACTGCCACCGATCGTGGCGCCTAGCGGATGCGGTAGATGCGTCCACTGTTCGTAGTCTCGCCGCATCAGATGTATCGCTTGGCAAAGACAATCATCTCGCTGCATCATACGTTTAGCTTAACAGCAAATTACAAAGACAATAACTGCATTCTCCGCCTAGATTATAGGCTATGCAATAATCCATCATGCTGAAATCAATATCACCACATCCCTTTTTGTTTGTTTTTTGTTCCTACATCTTCTTCTTGGGAGAATTTCAGGGGGGGATATTTGTACAGGCCATCCCCCCCTCCTTCAAAAGTGGGGGGGATATATCCCCCCCATCCCCCCCGGGATTTACGCCCATGTTCAATACTTTATGGGAGTTTCTAAAATTATACTCTCTTCAACATACCACTGTATTTATACAACTCTTCATTTAAGGCGTGCCAATGGGATTCCCTACCTTTAAGGGTAATATTATTCCCCCTGCCTTCTGAAAGAGGCATATCAAGTGTTCTTTTATTATGCAAGAAAAGTGAAAATATGTTGAATTTTCTCTATGTCTTCTTTATATCGTTGTACACATATGACATCACAAGCTCTAATAGTCTTCTCATTCAGCAGTGACTGAGCAGAAACTTCAAAAATTCATAACTTTTTTAAACGGGTTGTCCAATTTTCCTCTAACCCTCACTGCTGTGTTCTACTAATATTGCAGCATTCACTCAATCCACATGTCTATGAAGGTCGACTTGTCCTTTAAGACAGTAATGGTAGGAGTTTCATTCAGATTTCTATAAAATGAAGTTCCAGAATTTTTAAGTTTCTTTTGCTTTCACAGAAATATATATGGTGCTTTGATACATGTCAACAAGTACATTTTGAATACAAATGCAAATTGGACTTCAATTGGAGATTTGTAAGCCAGTAAGATTATCACCTCATCTATTAAAAACTAAATTACTGATTTCTGTTAAACTTATCATCACAACCCTTCTTCTTTTTCCCTGTTTGTATCTTCTATGTGTTTGCCCAGGTAATGAAACATAATAAGTGCTACAACATTATATTTTCGAGTTCAGCGACGGTGTACGGTAATCCCGACTACCTTCCCATCGACGAGAAGCACAGTGTAGGGCAGGGCATCACAAATCCTTACGGCAGGACCAAATATTTCATTGAGGAGATCCTCAAGGATCTGAGTAAAGCAGAGAAGGTAAGGTCAAAGGCCAAGGTGACATTTTTTCCTTTCTTTTGCCTGCTGTGATGATGCACAAGATCATGCAAATTACAGCTACTCTGGTTTTCCAAGCTCAGTTTTGCGATAAAGATACAAATGTTGTGTGCGTAGTTGCAAATTATAAAACACATTTTCAATTACAGAATGGAAACTTCCAGCAGTATTTACATAGCTGAAATTTTTGTTTGTTATTTGTTTACTAATGTGTGTGTTTTTAATTTTCCAAAGGATGCCAGAGATGATGTTTTAAAATGTTTATTCCCTGGGGCCTCTTGCTTGATGGCATTTGGTAATTTTTTTATTTGTCTTCATGTTGGAATAGTGTGATCAAAGACTTTTAATTATTTTTGATGTCTTGGCAATGTCTTATTTTGCAATATTTCTGTTGATGTGCTTCAAACCATGTATGATCTAGAATTTGCAAATGTGGTTGGATGTAAAGAGAGTTTTTGGATAAAAACATTAAGCTGGCTGATATTACCAGATGTTTAGTAAGTTTAATGTGCATTTACGATGCCAAAAACAAAAGTATCCAAAACGGTCACACACTTGGAATCATACCTTTTTTTGTGCTTTTGAATAGCAGGAAGAGTGAGAAAATGCTAACATTAGGAATTGCAGCAAAAAGGAATTTAAAGAGAAATTTACGGTTCTCCCAAAAATCACATCTGATTTCACTTTGATAGGAGTGGAACGTAGTTCTATTACGATACTTCAATCCCGTTGGGGCCCATGTGTCGGGCATGATTGGAGAAAACCCCCAGGGAGTGCCAAACAACCTCATGCCATTTGTTGCCCAAGTTGCGGTGGGTAAGCGACCGTGTGTGAAAGTGTTCGGCACAGACTATGATACACCGGACGGCACAGGTGAGTTAAACAGATACTGCCTCTTTGACAATTTTCCTTGTGGAACCGAGTTAACCCCAAAGTGAAGCCTTGATAGAATTTGGAGAAGTTGTGTACTGGATAGTGAGGGGGAAAAAAATACACTGTATGCAAGACCTTGTTTTGGTAGCAGAAATATGTTTGTTCATCTTTCTTTCTTCTTTTTTTTTCATCCAATGTTTAGTCTTCAGGGTCATTGACCATGATTAGTTAGCCTTTTGGCAAGGCCTCATGGCTGAAAAAGAGACTAACTGCGAGGGAACGGGTGAACGCGAGACCGAGCGGCGCAGCTGCGAGGCCTTTTGAAACCTGACATGAATTTCTTATCTTGAGCCTTGTTTCTCGCCGATTCTCCTACCAAAAAGGGTAGCAGCCAATCAGCGACCGCATTGCTCACCACGCCGTCGCATCTAATGAATACGCATATAAGTATGCATGTCGGCGGCTCGCTCATCTGTAGCTGCCTGCATTGCCAGCGCAGCGTTGACATGTCCTTATTAGCGTACCAACTCTGACTCGTGAATACCAATTCATATTCGCCTTCGTCGGCAGGCGGTAGGGAAAAAAGCCCAGGTTTCAAAAGGCCTTGTGGCTGCGCCACTCGGTCTCACGTTTGCCCGTTTCTCGCAGTGCTCGGTGTGGCGAGTTAGTCTCAATCTTCAGCCACGAGGCCTTGTCAAAAGGCTATGATTAGTGAGCTTTTTCTATGTGCAATTCTTGGGCATATTTGTGGGGTAATTATTGGGATTGTGTGAAAAAGCCAATGCATGTTGCTTATCTGCAGGCATTAGATTATTGCTGTTGTCATTATAGATATGTGGAAAGAATAAGACACATACATACTAATGGAAAATATAGCTTTTAGAGAAATTAGAAGTATGGGGAAAAAAGATTTTTTTTTCTTTTATTAGGAATGCTGCAAAGAATGCTATTCCCCCCCCCCCCCAAAAAAAAAAAAAAAAAAAAAAAAAATTAGGATGCGAGTAGCTTTATTTTCTGAGTTAGAGCAAAATTTATGATTTCATGCATATTAATTGATATAAATTATGAAAAAAAATTATAGTTTGGCAGATTTTGCGACAGGTAATGTATGTGCCAATTTTCATTGTGATTGTGTGATCAACCCTATCAACCCTATTGGTTAGGGTAAACGCCACTGGAAACAGTGAGCACCTTCATTTATCTGGGCTCTATCATCTTGAAGGAGGGTTCTGGACCTGAAGTTGTAGCAAGATAAACACAAACAGCAGCCGTGCTTGCAAAAGCCCCAAAACATCTAGAGGGATAGGAACATCAGTTGACACACAAACATCCTCCTGATGTGGTCCGCTGCCGTGTCAGTTTTCTGTAATATCTTTGCTCATTGAGGCGAGCGAGATTACCAATGTGTAATGACTCCTTTTCTGTCCATTGAGATGTACATTGAGATGTAACGTATACATTTAAGAAACATTCATCATCATGTAAAATTGGTAGTATTATATGACAAAGCATTATTTTTTGGCTATCAATGATTTCATTCTTGCAGGTGTGAGAGATTACATCCACGTAGTTGATCTAGCCACTGGTCATGTAGCGGCCTTGAAGAAGCTCAAAGAAGGGTGTGGTCTCAAGGTCTACAATCTCAGCTCAGGAAACTTCTACTCCGTGCTGGACATGATCAAGGCCATGGAAAAGGCTTCAGGGAACAAGGTGCCTTAACCTGTCATGTGCCATGGCACTTTGCTCTAACTTGCTAGGCTTTTTTTTTTTTTCTTTTTTCACCAGGGATGACTTTCTTTAGTGTATGAAGTTAGCCAGCCTAGTAGGGAGTCACAACATCTTAGTTCAATAGAAAGACCATGATGACACAATATCGATTAGGATGAATAGGTACAGTAATCTGTGTTCTTTGGTACAGTACACTCCTGTTACAACGAACACGGTTATAACGAAATTTCGTTATAACGAAGTAGAACTTCTGGTCCCCAAATTATCGCCATTAAAGTCTATGGTACAAAATTCGCTTATAACGAACACGGTTATAGCGAAATTTTCGTTATAACGAAGTCTTTTCCGAATGCCACTGACAAAGAAAAACAAAAGAAATGTGCTCCGTTATAACGAACTGAGGATTGCTTTCGAAAATACGTAGCGGAACAAGCATTTACAGCGTCTCTGCATGGGCGAACGCGTCACAACACTGTGTGTTCACTTGGTGTGTCACGCAGTTTCCGAGGGGAACTTGCGTTATTGTAATAAAGTATCTGAAATTGAATAACTATTTGTTTTATTGTTCACATAGCTTTCCAGTGTATGACGAGTATTCAACAAACAGAATATCATATATGCTTGGCTTCCTTGTTTTCGTTTTATAGAATTGTATTTGATCGGTTATAACGACATTTTGTGATAACGAAAGAAAACTGCCGGTCCCGAGCATTTCGTTATAACGGGAGTGCACTATAGTTACTTTCCAGACATTTGTGCCAATTAGTAATACCGTGGACTCACGTTCAATAAAAGTATTCGGGATGGGCAGTTTTCTTTCGTTATATCGAAATTTCGTAATAACCGAATAAATAAACAATAAAAAACGCATATAGCTGATAATTTTTCGACTTGGATTTTTATTTCGCTGTAACAGGAATTTGGTTATAACCTTGTTCGTTATAGTGGGAGTGCACTGTAGTACTCTAACACTGCGCTTCGAAGCTGTTGCAGGTAGGCCTCAGTGTCCGCCAATGGTAAAAAGATACATGATCTAGCTGGGCCTCTGAATAATTTTTATGAAACAAATATTGCCTGAATCAAATGTATGAAACAAAATAGGTTTTCTGTTATAGAAGGTTGGGAAGCACGGCTCTAGCAGAAGTGCCAATGAGTTAGTAATTGTCAACATAGACTACATTTTTTTTTTTTTACATGTACTAGTTTATTTCCATTTGACATAAAATCATCAAACAATTCATGCAATGAAAACACATAGATACAAATATAAGAATATCAAAAGAAATACACACACATACACAAAACAGCTCAAAAACAAAAACCGATGCGTAAATTCATGTGAATGGGGGGTCAACAGAGAAGAGCAATAAGCCTTGTAAGTCGCTGACCTCTAGAAAACATAAACACTGTGTACAATATATCAGGAGTATAGAAAAGAACTAAAAGAGGAAAAGAAAAGGACAGAACAAAAGAACAAATCAAAAGACATATTTTGGTGCAATTGAAATAATCATTCTGAATGAGAATATGAATTCAGGAGTAAAAATTTATAATTCCTTTTAAAACTATTCAGTGACGGTTTCATTTTCAAATCAAATGGTATTTCGGTCCATATTAATGGACCTTTATAAAAGATTGTATTAGAAATATTTGTTCTCACATAATATAAATGATAATCATTAACATGATGGGTGTTATAAACATAAACATTACTATTCAATAAAAATGTAGAAGAAATATTGGAGGGCAATAAACCTTTTGAACACATATACATAAGAATTGCAAGATTATATGTTTTAAAATCATATATATTTAAAAGCTTCAAATGAAAAAATGCCATGCCATCTTCCAGGCTTACTTTGATAAACAGAATAAGGGCAAGCTCAAAAAGATTGAGTAAAGTCGAATCAATAGAAGAGTAAGTGTTTCATCCGAATTGTAACTTTAATACTATGAAAGAAGTAATGGAATTTTTAGAGTTTCAAATATTTTCATGCAACAGCAATATTGTTTGCAGTCACGTAAAAAAAAAAAAAAGGAATGAAAGAAGTAATGATGTCATCACCTTTACAAGTCTCCCCTTGACCTCTTTATTGTTAAATCTACTTCGTTGACATGAAATCAATCAGTTTAGGAAGTACAGCTAAAGTGGAAATATTTACAATGTAGACATTTTTTAGCATTTTACATTTCATGGAAGCAGTGCAAAAACAAAAAGTATTTGAATATTTTTTCTTGTTATATAAAAAGCATTCTATGCCATTGATTCTGCAGAGTTAAAGACATGCATAATTTTACCTGGCTGGATGTGAAAAATTACTCATGCATGTTTTTTTTTTTTTTTTTTTTTTAACTGTGTGCTTCACATCAGATTTTATTAGTCATTTAGTTACCAAGAAGCAGTGATTCTTAAGGGTAGAGGTTTCTATTTCCCATTGTTTACCAATAATTTGAAGTTCTTATACTTTTGTGTGCACACCAGTGTGAGGGTTGTGAAGAGGTAGGCTCTTGTGATTGGCACATTAGAGCATTGTCTTTTTTAACCCTTTTATGTACCAGGGATTTCAAACACCATGTTTAATGCTGCAGGGTCTTCTGAACCTGTCCACATTCAAGGCATGTAAAGGGTTAACTCTCACACACACACTCTCTCTCTTCTTCATCCCCTGCCCCTTTGTCTTTTTCCGCTTTGCTCTGATCACACATTTCGGGTGTTCTCTGCTCCTAGATTGCATATGAAGAGACAGAAAGGAGAGAAGGGGATGTTCCAGCAATGTACGGCAACCCTGCCTTGGCAGAGAAGGAGTTGGAGTGGAAGGCTGCGAGAGATCTCGACAAGATGTGTGAGTATTTTGTACATGTTGAAAAATACGAAAGATTGAAAAAAGGGGGAAAATCGCAGGAAAATCTGGAACGTGAAAATGTGCCTGTATTTGGAAAATTCATGTCATCTCATCAATAACTGTATCATGATATTAGCATCCTTTAAGCATTTGATAACACAGGTGTTCTTACGAAGATGAAAAACATGACAGGAAAAGATGGTCTTTAAATTTCTATGAATATAATACGCCATGAAGTGAGGCTAGTCAGCAAGCTTTTGATATGCTGAATATTTTGTGAGAATTTTATTTTTGTGAATGTTGCCCTTCAGGTGCTATTCGCAAATTTATAGACATGCAAAAGTAGTGACTCTAATCCCGACATGAATGTAGCGTGCACACACACATATCTCCATTCAGTCTTGCACTCCACAATTGCGAATTTATCATTCACGAAATTGCCAGGAAGTCTCGAGTCGCGAAAAATTTAACTCGCATAAAATATGGCGTATAGAGTAACTGATTACCTTCAGTTGTGATTATTATCATATGTTGATGTTTCATTCTTCATGTTCACTATTGTTTGAAATGTGTCATGCAGGCTTTTGCATAAAGCTATGTGTAGTAGTCAGTGCTGTGAGAAAATAGGTTGGTGACCCCCAGTGGACTGCAGATTCCTCAAATTGGGGAGTAAAAAATTAAATAAAGAAATAAAGAAATTTGTGACTCCAAATATCCTATTTAAAGTGAATGTACTTTCTTAATGACTAAGAATGAAGATGGGGTCAGCTGTCACATTTTTATGTTCTTTTTTGAAAAAAAAGCATAGTACAATTTTTGACAAACTTGAAAGGTTTTTGTGGACACCATCCCTCCCCCCCCCCCCCCCCCCCCCCCCCCCGAAGTTTGCTATCTTCTTGGGTAATAGTCATAGTCTGCAAGAATGTATGAAAGGTGGACTTGTGATAGTCAGCCGAGTGCTGGACTTCTGTGTCTTTTTTGTCTTCTTTTTTTCCCCCCTCCTTTTCTGTCAATCATGGTATACTCTTGAGTCCCATAGTTTGGTGATTGAGGAGATAGTTCTCTGTTCTGTGACAATGGTATTTCTAGTTTGATTTTTGTTTGGGGAGAGGGATTAGAAGGGAATGGGGATTCAATGTATACATTCATTTTCATAAATGCATATGAATATAGCTGATCCTAGCAAATACTGTGTTCTGCTGCCTCAAAGCTGGTTTCACAACAAAGTGGGCATATTCAAAGTCTGAAGCTAGGCTGCAGTTTATGTTTATTTTGTCTGTCAAATAGGAGAAAGTGTGAAAGATTGCAGTTTGTCTGAAATTCAAATTCTTTTTGTTCTATGTTGTAATTGTCTTTATAAAAAAAAATGTCTTTAAAACCAGGTGAAGACCTCTGGCGGTGGCAGTCGCAGAATCCAAACGGCTACGAGTGATGGCAGGTTACAAATTATTGATTGGCAGTCTTTGGAAAAGACTAGGGTCCAGACTGAATCACAGGCCCGTTTATGTGTGTCAAGATATGTTCCTCTGGTGCACACTTCCAGCTGCAATAAAGTGGTTTGAAATTAAAAGAGATGTAAGTATATTTATATCTGTAATGAGTCTTATGTTCAGATGAATGAATGCCATCAATGATGTGTTGAAACATATTCTATTATTTCGTTTTGAGGCATGTGTTTCTAGGACACCTTGAGAATTTGATACATATCATGCATTTGTTAATTTACCCCAGCATTCTTTCATTTTTATCAACCTTCTGAAGAAGGGGGGGGGGGAAGAATAGGTCTCAACACATGTTTTATTGACTGTAATTGAATCTCTAGTAATTACAGTAATTAGATAAATTCCAACTGTACAAGTTAAAATGACCAGTGTGCTATCTTTTGTGTCTTTGAATGATCCTGTTAAAAAAAAAGAGAGAGATGGGATCCTGTCAAAACAAAGAAAGAAGAAAAGTTCATAGTAGTAAGTATTATAAAAAATATACCTGGTGATATTCTCAGCTCACAGTGACATGTACGTTTCTCGCTCATTATTTAGTTATTTGCTAAAATGTTTTAATGTGAAAATTTTGGCTTGTTATTTTGTTATTGGATTATTGCCTTTGATGTTTTTTTTTCTTTTTGCCTTCGTAAGAAATTGGACTCAAAGATGCTGAAATGCTTGAGTATTTAATCATATTCTGTGTTTCATTTGCTTGTACTCCAAAATAAAATCTAAAGAGATGTATTTTCTTATTTGTAAATTATGATACAATGAAAGAGTTGAAAATATGTTTTCAAACCTTGCGGCAAATGGCTGAATTGCTTTGACACCCATTACTTTGAATATCATATTCATATTTTTATCATTTTTCTTTTCTACAATTGGAATGTCTTCTCTAGCAAAGAAAAATAGAAGTATAGTCAACCTTGCTTTAAAAGTCAACCTCGCATTTAAAGTCAAATAATAACCTCTGTCAGAGGTCTTTTCAAGTCCTATTTTATTGATTTTAATTCCTTATAGGTTGAATTTTCTCTAAATCGAAGCTGTTTCTTCAGTCCAAATAGATTTGACGGAAGGCCACCGCACACTATACGACTTTCGGTTGTACGACTTAGCGACTTCGGATCTGAAATAAACAAGCATGTTTATTCTGAGGCTATTGTGATTTATTTCGGATCCAAAGTCTGTCAGTTGTGCGACCGAAAGTCGTATAGTGTGCGGCGGCCTGTAGGTAAGGTTTACTGTATATAGTATATATTAATTCTGATGCAATTCTGATTACCCAAATTGATAAGATGGTGTTTGCTCACTGGTAGTTCCTTTGCAAAACCAGGTGTAGGGCTCCTGCCTAGAGTCATTGTACAGTATCATGTGCCTTTATGGCTGGTTTATAATGTAAGCATTCTTTACTATTTGCTGATGAAACAAAAACATTAAAAATACATGTAGTTCTAAAATGTGAGTTAGGGAAAGAAACAACCAATGTAAAAATGTTAATCAGTATAATCAATTTCAAGTATTGTTGAATATACGTAATGTGAACAGTAGTTATAATTAAGTTTCTAGAATAAACCATCTACAGTTATGGTTTATTGAGAAAAATAGTGATATCTCTGTATGTTTTAGGCTTTATTGCAGAATTTATATATGGTAGGATGTTTTGTGATACAATTGACCTACACATAGGCATAAAATGTGATAACTCAAACATCTTTTTAAATCACGGCTCCCAATGGTAAACAATACCTTTAGTACCAGCAGAGCATGTTGGTCTTTAAATTCACCGAGATAAGCATCTGTGATGTAATAATCATTCAAGTGATCCTTATAAGTGGTGCTTGCCATCACATCTACCTGACAGCAAAAGTAGTATTTGGCAATATCAAAAGAAAATGATTGTTAATACATTCAGTGCAAAATAATGAAATGGGTGCTTTCGAAGGTGCCAATTGTTAGATCATTCTGGTCACCTGGTCTACGCAAGTTCATCCTTTGAACATGACTGATGAATTCCACAAATTGTTATGTTGGGCAAGTCAGTGCATTCTGTTGCTTGAAAACTAGTGGAATGCTTAATCCACTGAGAACCAAGAAAGTCATTTGTACCCATGTGCACATGAGGTAACCGCGAGCTCACTTATTACCGAATGTCGTTCATGCCGAAGGAGATTGAGCACTCTTGTGTAGTCTGTTGTACTACTAGTACTTCATCATGCTCCCAGAGACTCCAACTCTCCCGTTTTCGATGGGAGATCTCCCGCCGAAAGCCCTTTTTTGCACAATCTCCCGTTCTCCCGTTTGAGATTTGATTTCTCCCGCCCTGGCTCTGTGTCTCCCGGTGGAAAGGATTTCTTACTTATTTCTATCGTATGTTGAAAAAATAAACCTTAGATAGCACCAGAGAACATCTAGAATCCTAGGAACTTCGCTCTTCGCACTCATCAACTTGGAGTCTCCCGTATGCTAGGGGTTTCCGGCGGGAGAATCTCCAGATCAGAAGGTGCTTGGGGTTGGAGTCTCTGTGCTCCAGTGTGACAACCCACCAGCGTTCAGACAAGAAAGCTATGTTAATGCTGTGCATAGCTATGGCTTCTCACAAGACTGTCGTTTAAGTTCAGAATGCCCTGATAAGACACCAGAGATCGGTTTGAGCATCCCCTGGGAGGTATTTATGTCTGTGAATATCAGTGCCAATCTAAAAGCATGTGTCCCCTTTCTGAAGGCCTTGTTTGAATACTCGCTGGAGACAGTAGGACCTTAAAAGAAAGAAAGAAAGAAAGAAAAAAAGAGCCCACAAACAATAGCCATAGAAAATGACCTACAAGTGTATGTGCCAAAGCAAGTGCATTGGTGTGTGTGTGTGTGTGTGGGTGTGTGTGTGTGTATGTGTGTATGTGTGTATTTCTGTAGCAGTTTCAAGTATTGCAGTGATGTGTGAAGTATACTTGATGAATTTCTCTGGCTACATTGCCTGCAGTGATGTGCATACTGAGAATGCGTTGTGTTGATTTTAAATCTGTCTAGTAGGTACAAACTTCAGAGAATTTGGCGTCAAGTTTTATCAAGACTTTCATCCCATATCTCGTGTGCAGCATATCCATATTTTACAACCAAGATTAGGGTGCTCACCATCATGTGCCATAAATCACACATAAAAATGTTGCATGCGATTCCTATCGAAAGGGGGCACCAGAACAGTCCTTTTTCTTCATTGGCTGATGTGCTCAAATTGAAATCGGGTCAATTCTTTTGTTGAGACACGGCGTTCTGTTTCTTTTGAAGTTTTCACTCTTCGGTTACTGTGTAAATTGGGACTGCATGTGTGAGTAAATGAGTAATTATGATTAAATTTCTACTATCATGGGGTCTGTTCTTAAAGGCATTATTTACCATTTGCAGATGAAACAAAAACCCAGCTTTAGTGCTTTTAAATAATTCTGAGATGTGATTCAGGGAGAGAAACAACCAATGTAAAAAGAAAAAAAAATCATTCAGTATAATTACTGTTAAATATTGTTGAATATACACAATGTGAACAATAGTTATGAAGGAAAATTAATGTTTCTAGAAGTAACCATCTACAGCTATGGTTTATTGAGAAAAATAGTGATATTTCCTTACATTGTAGGCTTTATTACAAACATTTTATACAGACGGATGTTTTGTGATACAACTGGCCAACAAAGGCATCAATGTGATAACTGGAACATTTTTTTTTTTTTTTTTTTTTAATCACTGCTCCCAATGGGTACAATGCCTTAACCTTTCATTCTGTTTACATTGGTCATTTTATTATTTGACTTTCCCTGGCAAGTTATTTGTTTGTATTTATAATTTGTATTGCAACATACATTATTGTACTTGGTATTTTAGTCTATTCTCAAAGATGTTGGATCTTACTGGCTTTTAATAGGGACACAGCTAATTGCAATCCCTCAAATGTCATGAAAGTTTGTCCTGGTCATTTATTCATACTTTTTTTTAATAGTTATTATTATCTATTATTATTACTGTTTTGTATTGCATGGCTGAGAATGTGTATAATTCATTTCCATGATTAATATCTAATGCTCTCCATAATCCAAACTCAGGGGAGGGCATTATGTGAATTTATCATGATTTCATGAATTGGAACTGCATGTCATATCTTATTCCTGAAATTGTAAGATACATCGTCGTGCTTCCATCTAAATCCTGTGGAAAAAACAGAAGGTTATGGTGGATCTTTCCAATATGCCGAGTATTCAATGCTTCTTATCCCCGCTCCCATGAATAGTTTTAAAAGTTGAATTTCACTCTCGGGAGTGTACTTTGGTGATTATGAATTTCTGTGTAAGCTGTATATGAACTTTGATGTTAGGTGCTGCTGTGTATCTAGTAGCATGATTTGTAAGATGGTACTACATGTACAATGTATGTGCTTCCAGGAAATATTTACCATGTTGTTTATGATAGTGTTGATAAACAGCTGCATGTAACTTGTGAGGGACAAAGGTAATACAATGCCTATGTATTACATTGCATTATGTCCAACATTGCGTCCCTTATTTAGACAATCATAGCAGAACCAGAAATACATGTACACTGTACATGTATGGTACACTTTAAAAGCAGGAATACAATGCAATATCTGTCTCTTATGTCCTTGTTTCTCAACAATTTTCCGTAGAATGTTCAAAATCTTCCTGAATTTGATTTTTCGCTATTAAAGGAGTGTGGTTATTATACCCACACTTTTTTCTCTTCATTCTCTTTTGAGGTTATATATTTAGACATTGAATATTTGCTGCACTTATCGATACTGTCGTGTATGTAATGTAACTGTATGTGTGTGTTTTAAATTGTCAACATGTTATGAGTGTCTTATTGACGACAAATTGTTGGAAAAAAAAATCTCTAGGATGAGGGTAGAAAATTTTCGTGTTAGACTTTTCAGTTATGTTGTCCAACTTTATTTGTTCTGTGTATTTAATTGTCCATTTTTTGATCAGTTTTGTTTATTTTGGTTACACTGCAATTCAATTGAAATAGACAAAGAAAAGAATCGTACATTACATTTATGTCAATTTCATCATGAACTTGGGGGCTGTTTTACAGACCATTTTTTTTTTTTTTTTTGTGATCCAGGGCAAATAAATACAATGTATTGAACATTGTTAATCAGGTCAAGCTGGGAAATGAAAGAAATATATTTATGGCTACTGAAAGTGATTTGTGTGGTCTCAATTTGTCTTTATTTAAAGTTGAGATGCCAACTGTCTCCTCTTTTCTTGTTTCCCCAGTATTTTGTACTCTCTGTGTATGTGTGTGTGTGTGTGTGCGCGTGTGCACTTCCCCATGGTGTAGAACGAGGACACACATACGAACTTTACATTTAAACGAGGACACAAGAGAACCGAGGACGTCCTCGGTACGCAGACCATTCCAAAACTGGGTCTGCTTTTGCATGCTTTTGCATGTAGGGGTACATGTTTGTAGGTCCTCGATTAGCATTATTGTAAAAAGTCCTCGGTTGGATGGTAATATACGAATGAGTCCTCGGTTGACAATTGAGTCCTACTGACACACAGGTCCTCGGTTATGTGGTAGGTAAAATTCTTATGGGTAAAACAGGTCCTCGGTTTCCACCATAGACGCGCGCGCGTATGTGTGTGTGTGCGTGTGTATTATATATGTGTGTGCGATTTTGCCAAAATACATCGGGTTCTGTGCAAAATACTGTTTTCTAAAATTTGATTGCTACAGGTGTCCAATGCAAGAAAGGTAAAATACTGTTCTTCACCAAAAATAGCCCTTAACCCTATTATAGCCCAAGGGATGCTATATTTTCATTTGCCTACCTTTTACCCTCGATTCAAGTTCAACCAAATTTGGTGACTTTCCTAAAATCTTATTTCAATTTTTTTTAAATAATTTCATAATGTACTGCCTAGCTATGTTTGATATTGCTGGTTGCATTGGTAATAATATTGTAAACTGACTGTTTAATGTCAGGCAGGTTTTGCGTGTGTTTTCTGTTCCAAGTTCAATTAATATACAATTAATATATAAAAATGATCGGTGTATGAAGTAAGACATACACTGTAGCTATACTGGGGATCAGAAATTAGACCAAAATACAGAAAAATTACGTTTTTGGCATATTCCTTATGTATTTCGTTATATTTTGGTAAATAGTGCCCTCCATATGTGACTGTGAGAAATTTCAAATGTACAGTCATTGAGTTTGGGTTGCTCTACCCATGCAAGTGCCAAATATGACGATGATACACAAATACAGTGGAAACTCGATATAACGAGATGGTCGGGACCGAGTAATTTTCCTCGTTATAGCCGATATCTCGTTATATCAGTAGGCATAAAAAAAGAATAAAATAAAGACATTAATTTGCACATGTGGGACTACCCATCATATTTCAATCAATACTGATAACTTGATATTGTGTGTGAGGGAATTACTCACCTTTATGGGTAAGAAGATGTTTTTCGCCAAGGAAATCCAATATCAAGAATGTGTTTCTTATCAATTGTAGATGTTTGAATTTGTAAATTTATATAGTTTGCGATTGTATCAAGATCGTCTGTGGATTGGTATGTGGTTATCGTATGGGTGTGTGTTGTGTGGAAAGCTTGAATATGGTCTGCACAATGCTGTGTGTGTATATGTGACACATTCTGTATGTACATTATGACTGCGTGTGTGTGTGTGAAGACGGGGAATTCCCTAAGTGGAAGGCCAATCACAGCATCAGATTGCCTCACACCTGCTAAACGTCATGATGATGTCATGTATACATATGGCCGTCCCACCACATTTTCTGCATGTATCAGTGTGCGTGCACACACACACTTCACACGTACAACATGCAGTGCTAGCTGGAGTGCACTGAAGAAAATGATTATGTGTGTACAAGACACTTTTTGGCGCATCAAGCTTTACAATCTCGGAAGATGATAGCACAGGCGAAGTAAAGCTTTACCGAAGGCTTTTTGCTTTACCTCGCTATAGCAGGTTTGATTTACTATGTTTTTCTTTGTTTGGAAGTCACAAAATTATCTCGTTATAGCAGTTATTTCGTTATAGCCGATCTCGCTATAAGAGTAGCATTTTACATAGACTTGTGTGGAAGGAAATTTGGGACCGAGAAAATTTCCTCGTTATAACCGATATCTCGTTATAGCAGTGTTCGTTATACCGAGGGCCGGGGGGGGGGGGGGGGGGGGGGGGTGGTAAATAGCATGTGCCTCCCGGACCTGGGAAGGGTCAAAATAGAGTGGGCCTTTCTGGGATTAAGAATAATGCAATGTTGTTTTTCTTTTCTTTTTAAACAAGGTTTCGATCCCCGTTCAAGTATACCATCGCTTTCTACAATGTATCACTAAAGCTAAGAAAGCGTGAAATAATAAAAAAAAAAAATTAAAAACTTGTATTCTTTATATAAAAGGCATAATTTGCCATTTGCAAAGGAAACAAAAACCCATCTTTGGTGCTTCAAAATAGTTCTAAAATGTGAGTTAGGGATAGAAACAACCAATGTAAAAATTTGAATCAGTATGATTAATTTTAGGTATTGTTAGATTTACAAAATGCGAACAATAGATACAATAAAAATGTTTTAAGACTAAACCGTCCACAGAGAGATGGTTTATTGAAAAAAATAGGGATATCTCCTTATGTTTTAGGCTGTAATTGCAAAATTTTTACATGGTAAAATGTTTTGTGATACAACTGACTTATTATGTAGGCATCAATAATGTGATATCACTAACATTTTTAAAATCACTGCTCCCAATGGTACACAGTATACCTTTAAGTATTTACATGTTGCATAGGGTATCAACGACAACTATCTCGGGAAAGGATTGCAGTTAATGAAAAATATAATTATAATTGTAGGGTATATGGGAGTTATATATATATATATATATATATATATATATATATATATATATATATATAATTGCACAATCCGACTTGAGCTGTAAAGGCTGGTGGCAGCATTCCATAGTGATATCCGATTGTAGATCAAACTTCTTGTAAACATCTGCTTATTCTTACAAAATACACACAATCATAGGACAGCTGCATGACACAAGAGTTTGCAGTAAGCTAAAATGTCATAAATCAGATTTCAATTCATGGAAAGAAATCCGTATTTCATGATGATGATGACAATGATAATAATAATGATGATAATCATAATAATAATAATAATAATAATAATAATAATAATGTTAGTATTATTATTACTAGTATTACTAGTATTATTATCATTATTATCAGTCATTTTTATAACTTTCATTTTTTATAGATATCTCCAAACCACTAATTATATTGTGTAAAACAAAACAACAACAAATAACAATGTAATTATGTGCGTTTGCACCATTTAACAACTGAACTATGCTTCTACATCCACCCTAATCACAAATCTCCTGGCCCCACCCCCATGCATATGGAACCACACTTAAGTCCTGCTACAACAGACCTCACCGCGACAACGTCCGGAGAACAAAATTCACAATAAAACAGCAGGAAATTACAGAAGCAAACTTTCAAAAGCAAAAAGTTGCCGCAACAACGTCCGAACAACATTTTGCGGGACACTTTGATCTGGCAGGGGAAAAAAAAAGATAGATTACCCGGACGCTGCCGCTACCATGACATTGTCACGGTAACTTTAGTTTGAAAGGCTCTGTTAAAACGGGGCTTCAGTCTACACACATCGAACCCAGGCAACCTGGTTCGCGCGCGCACACATACACACACATATTTCCAAAAAATACAACAGGGGATATGACAGTTTGCTCAAAATAATTGGGGATGGTCCGTTATGTTATTGAAAATAATATAGGCCTACTTTTTTTCGATGAATTGACTATTATTGAAAGAAAAAAAATGATACTGAATTCAGTTTTTAATACAATGTAGTAAGTAATATATAAGGCTTCATGTAGTGTAAATGTGCATACACAAGAATCGAGAATACGTGGTTTTCTTTTTCCCTCAAACATTTCCCAATTTTGATAATACTACATACAGGTAATAAGTAGGTAGAACAGGAAGGAGTATTACCCCGAAGGTACCCCTCGGTTGAAAGGGATGGTACAGTATTGGTGGAGATGAGAATTGGGCGTTTAACTTTTTGCGAGATACCAAGAAAACACTTATGATATAGTACAGAGCATACCATTCAAAGTTTCCTTGATGAAAATCAGGTTTGGAATGACTGAAACATCCAAAAACATAGTAAAACAAAGCAATCGTAATTAAGTGTGGGTTCCACACTTTATTGGAATCGCTCTTTTTTTTTGATATCTCAGCCATTTCAAAACCAATTTTCATCAAATAAACGTTGAATTCCTCATAGAATTACATGCTCTTACATATTTCATAAGAGGTTTCTCATTATTTCACCAAAAATGTTAGAAACCCGAAATTAGGTCTCTACCAAAACTGTACGATCCCTTTAAGTGATTATTGATCAGTTTGCCTGTTTGCAATGTAACTTAAAAAGTCGATAACGGATTTGAATAAAACTTGCAGGAAAAGTAGATATGACACGAGGAACAGATGATTAAATTTTGGTAGTGGACCCTGGAATTTTTATTGATTTTTGACTGATCTTTTTTATCTTTTGGCATAAAACTTGGGAGTTCAAGCTGCGCGTACTGAATATGCGAACTAAAGCGTGTGCTTTGCTCGGGCAAGGCGCCGCACAGCTGGAAGGTGATTACGTAACAAGAGGCTTATTGGGAAATTGCAGGATAATGAAAATAAATTCATTCAGCCCTTTTATAGAATAAGACCGGACACTTTAAAGGGATCATTTAGTTTTGGTTGAGACCTAACTTCAGGTTTCTAACATTTCTTCGTGAGATGATGAGAAACCTCTTATGAAATGTGAAAGAACATGTAATTCCAAGAGGACTTCAGCGTTTATTTGATAAAAATTGGTTTTGAAATGGCTGAGATATCCAAAACAGAGCCATCCTGATAAAAGATGGGACCCGCCTTTTATTAGGATCGCTTTGTTTTTCTTTGTTTTTGGATGTCGCAGCCGTTCCAAAACCGATTTTCATTACATAAGCTTTGAATTCTTCTTAGAATGACATGCTCTGTACTGTTTCATAAGTGGTTTCTTGGTATCTCGCAAAAAGTTAAAAGCCCAATCCTCATCTCCACCTATAGTAACTATACTATCCCTTTAAAGATGTCCCAATTATTCAATTTTGGAAATCGTAGTGAGTTGATTACTTGTAATTTAGCCAGATTTTGTGATGAAACAATGATGCTGCACAAAAAAAAATTATTATTGCCTATTTTATTATTTGTTTTCAAATTTGTATATTAATCTGTATTTCCAACGTTTTGTTCTATATTACTGAAATTGCTTTTACCTGCATTACTGTTGCCCTGCTATTTTCACTCTGTTTTGTTTGTCCTGCTTCTCTCTCTCTCTCTCTCTCTCTCTCTCTCTCATGGACCCTGCACCATTCTGTTTAACATGCAGTTTTCTGTATTTGTGTAATAACTCATTTTATCTGTTCAGTACGATGTTTGTTCATATTTTCGTCAATACCCATTCTTTGGGTGATAATATGAGAAAATGATTAAAAAAAAAATGTCATTGTAAAACCACCTTCAAAATAAAGCTTGCAATTGACTTGACAAAGCCCTATGGGGGAAAATTCGTTTAAAAAAGTGCGTGTATGAGTGGATATACGTTGCTGCTTTGGCTGAGGTCTACGCTCCCTGAGTGTTTTTCTATAGTTACAAATTATTAAAACAAACGGGCATAAAGTACATCCAATATGAAATAATATCCCTGGTTGCATGGAGTGAAACACTAAAACATCCTCGATTTAAAGCATTTACAGAAAGAGAGGGAGAGAGAACACACATACACACACACACACACACACACACACACACGCACGCACACACACACACACACACACACACACACACACACATACACAAACACTTTTGTTTCATTCGTTTCATTCGTTTCAAAAGAGATTCATATAAGGCCTAGATTTCACCTGAGCTAAACGCCTATTGGTATTGTTGCGACAGTGAATCCACTGCTTCAGGACCGCGATCATGCAAAACTTGGAAATCCCATCGCTCTCTGTCGTTATAGCAGGTCCGAGTTTGGGGAAAACCCCTATACCATGGTAACTGGATACACGAAGGAGGAAAATTCAATCGTAGACAAAACGTACTACAGTTGGGTACTCACCCACGTCCAAAAACCTCCAAAATGGACCCTCAGTGGCGTGTTATATCCTATTTACGGCCGCGTATTTAATGGTATCAATAACTCTAAAAGGTTTTGTTTAAACAGCTGCTTGTCCTTTATTTGCCATTTCATGGCACTTTGTCAAGAACTATAACTTTTGCAAAAGACAACAGGATGGCGGACAGGACACCGTGATCTCTGATACTTATGCAAATATCAAATAAATGCGCTCTTTATTAGTAATATCTGGCCAGCAGTGAGTGACAAGAATGCTTGCAATGAATCCAGAAGGACTGGCCTAAATATTACTCTGCCCTGACGTTTTCCCATCTGAAAACTAAATTTATGTCCTTAATTATAGTGTTTGTATAGGGCATGCATCTCTATAAAATGATAATTTCTTCCTCGAATAGTTTGTTCCATGCTGTATACAGGCGTGATAGTTATTTCCACATGATTAGACAAAACTCGTAATTGCTAACTCTTTAATGTTTTATCAAATACCATGAATTTGCAATGGGACGAAAAGGTCTGGGTTTTTAGCAAGTACTGCCCGTCAATATTCTTGCCTGCAATTTTATGATGGAAATTTGTCTACTTTACAACAAATGAAAAAGAGTAAACCTCCATATACTTTGAAATATGAATGATTTCAGAGGTATGTTATTTCAATCTCCAAGCACAAATGTAGTCACTGTATATTGGAAGTCCTGTAGTTCGTGTGTGTGTGTGTGTGTGTGTGTGTGTGTGTGTGTGTGTGTGTGTGTGTGTGTATGTGTGTGTGTGTGTATGTGTGTGTGTGTGTGTGCGTGTGTGCGTGTGTTTGTGCGATAAGAGGTGGGTTCAATGTGTATGATAATGTACAGTCAATGGATACTGAATAAATTTGTATGATATGATAAGCAAAGGTGTTGCTTTTTTAGAATTATTTGGCTTGGAGATCAGGACCTAATTGATTTAGAACCATGGCTAATGTTATACTTTGGTGGGATTTTGATGATCCTATCACTGATTGTAGATGTTAAAGTGAGATATCATGGCAGCAAATACTGCAATAATAATGTTGATTTTTGTCTTAACCGATTACAGTTCTTGCATGATACTTCAGTCTGTACTTAGAATCCAGAACCAATTGTTATATTTTATGTATGAAATCAATAAGGATCAAGAAAAAAAACAAACACACACACAGATACACACGCTAAGTATAAAATTGTTTCATGTGTATGGAGATGGGGGTGGGTGATTTGGTGGTTAAGGGCATGGTATAGTTTCGGTGGAGATGAGGATTGAGCTTTTAATGTGAGGTACTGTAGAACCACATAATGACATGTTACAGAGTATTCTATTATAAGATGAATTCAAAGTTTATTTGATGAAAATTGGTTTTGAAATGGCCGAAGACAGCCGAAAACAAAGCAAAACAAAGCGATACTTATAAAAGGTGGATCCTACCTTTTATTATTATTCTTTGATTCGGATATTACAGCCATTATTTTCAAAGCCAATTTTCATCAAATAAACGTTGGATTCCTCTCGGAATTACATGCTATTTCATATTTCATAAGAGGTTTCTCATTATCTCGCCGAAAAAGTTAGAAACCTGAAGCCAGGTCTCAACCAAATCTATGCCATATCTTTAAGGTGCATGTGTCCGTGGAGGGACATGGATAGTTCGGTTGGTACTGCACCAAGCGCACATACTTAATGTCGCTTTTATTTTGCGTAATTATACAATCTGTCATATTATAAGGGGGTAGGTTCATATTATTTAGGGGAAAAAGTACTGATTTCATTCGATCGATGTACGTATGATTTATGCGATTCTAGTTTACTGTAGGCCTTTGGGTTATTGAGTATGAACAAGTTGATAAAAGTGAATTAAATTTGTATTGTTAAGCTTAATATGTCTGATATTGCATTGTAAGACTGTTGTATCGGCCTTCATAGTTGAGGTTTCTGCACAAGGTTAGTCTTCGGTTTGTTTGCATAAACCTGCATGGAATCATTGTCTGATTGTTTTCGTTTTCATCTGAATACGATGCTGATATCGAATAAAAGTCGAATAAAGAATATCATAAAAAGTGTGTGTCTGTACATGCGTGTAGTCACAGTCCCATTATGGCTGATTCATGCCCAGAATGGTTATGGAACGGGAACGTAGTCATCACCATGACAACGATGTCAACAATGTACTGGGAATGCAGACCCCCGCTGCAATGAAAGAAATCGAAACAACTATTCGCTTCAGGAAATATCCTTTTCTATTTTTTCCCCCTTGTAATTCTATTCTTCTACTTTCATCCTGTTTTACGGCTTTAGAGTTACTGCTTATGAATCCACGATCTTTTGTGGGTGCGAGGGTGTGTGTGTGTCTGTGGCTTTATAGCTGACTGTATATTGTACCTGCTATCGTTAAGCATGCTCTCCAACTTTGGCACATTTTGCGTTGATCATTGAATATTAAAGGACCTGTATGGCAGTTACTCGTGTAATTTTCAAATGACAACGACGTCACGTTGCAGTTGAGTTGAAGGGATGGCATAGTTTTGGTAGAGATGGGGCTTCAGGTTTTTAACTTTTTTGTGTGAGATGATAAAAAATCCCTCATGAAATAGGAAAGATCATACAATTCTAAGAGTCCTAGAGAAATTCAAAGTTTATTTGATGACAATTGGTTTTGAAATGGCAGAGATATCCAATAACAAAGTAAAACAAAGGGTCCTAATAAAAGGTGGGTCACACCTATAATTTATTTAATAGGACTATTTGGTTTTTGATATCTCAGACATTTCAAAACCAGTTTTCACCAAATAAGTTTTGAAGTCCTCCTAGAATTGTATTTTATTTCATCTTTCACAAGTAATTTCCCCATTATCTCACAGAAAATTAGAAAAAAAAAGAAATTAGTAAATAAAAACCTGAAGCCATATCCCAACCAATTCGACTACTTAATTAAAGTTGCTTATTTATAGAAAAGGAAACGTGGACGCATTTTTATTTATTTATTTTTTTTTAAAGGTTTCACTCCGTCTGTACACAACAGTGTAATGCCAAAGCTGTTTGCATTTCATCATCATCATAGTCGTGCACAACCAATGTTAAAGGGATAGTATACAGTATTGGTGGAGATAAGAATTGGGCTTTAAACTTTTTGCGAGATACCAAGAAAACACTTATGATATTGTACAGAGAATACCATTTTAAGAGGAATTCAAAGTTTATTTGATGAAAATCGGGTCTGGAATGACTGAAACATCCAAAAACAAAGTAAAACAAAGCGATCGTAATAATGTGGGTCCCACACTTTATTAGAATCACTCTTTTTTGGATATCTCAGCCATTTCAAAACCAATTTTCACCAAATAAACATTGAATCCCTCATAGAATTATCCATCATAATGGATAGTCTTCCAATGCAGTCACTGTCAAACGATGATTTTGTAGAAGCAGTTCTTGCCAGTAATTATACTACGTCTCACAAAACAAATGAGGTGTATTTTCAGTCTGATGTTATTCATCGTTTACATGAGCAAATGCCTGACTTACATTTAATATATGACGAAAATGATGCAGCTGTACCTCATATAACCACTGAATATGTTTTACCACAACAACTGGTACACCGCGAAACTTTTTCTTCACGTAATAGTTTTTCTGTAATGCATCATAATGTGAGAAGTTTAAGCAAAAATTTTGATCAATTAAAATTACTTTTAAATCTTTCATCAGTTACTTTTTCAGTTATTGGCCTTTGCGAAACTTGGTTGCATGATCCGCTTCATTCGCTGGTATGTATTGACGGTTACACTTTAGTTTCAAAGGATAGAACACGTAAGCATGGTGGTGGTGTGGCCTTGTTTGTTAAAGATGATGTCAAGTTTAATGTTATGGAAACATTTGCCAAGTTTCTGATATGATTGAATGTGTCTTTATAGAAATTGTTATACCGAATGCGAAAAACCTTATAGTTGGAGAAATTTACAGGCCACCAAATAGTAATTTTAACGATTTTGTCGGTGTACTGCAAACTATACTTGACTCTCCCTCTCTTATGAACAAGCATTGTATATTGATGGGAGACTTTAATGTTAATTCATTTTGTTATAATGAAAAGCCCCAGTGTCAGGAATTCTTAGATACAATGATGTACAAGTCATTTATACCTTGTATCACAAAACCAACAAGGGTTTCTGATACAACTTCGTCACTAATTGACAACATATTTACAAATTTATCTCACGTTGCTGATCAAGGAATCATTGTTTCTGATATATCGGATCACTTCCCTATATTTGTGACGTTACACGATATTTTTGAAAAGGGTAAAACAAATTATAATAAAAAGGGATTTCGAGTAATGTCACAACAACGTATAGAAAGTTTTAAAATGAGTCTTGATCATACCGACTGGTCTGCTGTTTATAATATGAATGACGCTGATATAGCGTTTGATATATTCAATGAAATTGTTTTGCGTTTATATGATGCTCATTTCTCAGTTTCATCGATCAAATTGAATTATAAAAAAATCCCAAGAAGTCCTTGGATCACCAAATCAATTTTGAGATCTATAAATCGTAAAAACAATTTATGTTATAGATATGGTACAGAAGAAGCGAAACGTAAATGCTCAGCTTACCGAAATACTTTGACTTCTGTGCTACGTAAAGCAAAAAAAGATTATTTTTCTGCACAATTTCAAATCCATAAAAATGATATCAAGTCTACTTGGAAAGTTATAAATGATGTATTAAAAAAGAATGATGGAAAGAAACTGGGAATTGATAAAATGATACAAAATGGAACGATAATTGATGACTCCCGTGGTATTGCTGAAGCATTCAACACGTATTTTGTAAATATTGGGTCAAATTTGGCCAGAAATATTCCTTTAACGGAAAAAACATTTCATTCATTTCTTGTGAATCCCAATCCTAGTTCTATATTTTTCACGCCCGTAGATGCATTGGATGTCATTGATATTGTAAATAATTTTAAAGCTAAACAAAGCTCAGGCTATGATGGTATTTCAATGTTTCTTCTTAAACAAATCATTTATGAAGTAGCCGCACCTTTGACCCATGTATTCAATTTGTCTTTAATGACTGGTGTTTTTCCTAGTAAAATGAAAGTTGCCAAGATTATTCCTGTTTTTAAGAAAGGCAGACAGGACGACCTGGGCAATTATAGACCTATATCTCTTTTATCATCATTCTCCAAAGTACTTGAAAAAGTTGTCTACTCCCGAACTATCAAGTTTTTAAATGACCATGATATCTTAGTAGACACTCAATTTGGTTTTCGCAAAAAACATTCGACTACTCACGCTGTTTTGTTGTTAATAGATAAAGTTGTTCAAGCTATCGAAGCTAAATCTCACACTGTTGGAGTTTTTCTGGACCACTCCAAGGCGTTCGACACAATTGATCATGAAATATTACTGTACAAACTGTCTCATTACGGGATTCGTGGCAGCGCCTTGGAGTGGTTCAGAGATTACCTCACAAATCGATCACAATTTGTACACATTAATGATTCTGATTCAAGCACAGCAAATATAACGTGTGGTGTTCCACAAGGCTCCCTTTTGGGACCACTTCTTTTTATTGTGTACATAAATGATTTGCCCAGGTCGTCAGCACTCCTTTCTTTCCTCTTGTTTGCGGACGATTCAAGTCTTTTTTTGACGCACAAAAATCCTACTGAGTTACTTGAGTTGAATCACGTTAATGATTGGATTCAAAGTAACAAACTATCTCTAAATCTAAACAAAACTAATTTTATGGTGTTTAGTAATACAATCACTTGTTTACCTGGCTCAATTTCAATCACAGGAGTAAACTTACAACAGACAAATTCAGTTAAATTTCTTGGTCTTTTAATTGATTGTAAATTATCTTGGCAGGAACAAACAAATCATTTATGTAAGTTATTATCAAGAAATTTGGGTGTTATACAGAAGCTTAAGCATGTTTTCCCCACATATATATTACGTACCTTATATTCGACTTTGTTATTGCCGTATCTTCATTATAGCATACTGGCCTGGGGGAATTGTTCCAAAATACGCCTGGAGTCTATCTTTAGAATACAAAAGCGAGCTGTAAGGATTATCAATTGTACCAATTATTTAGCACCGACAAGCCCTCTGTTCAAAAGTAATAACCTCTTAAAGATTTTTGATATACATTCTTACTCCCTTGGGATATTTATGTACCAGTTAACTAAAGACGAATTACCTTATGCTTTCACTCCCATGTTTGTAAAAAATAAAGTTATACATTCCTACCCTACAAGACAGGAAAATTCATTTCACTTTTCTCCCGTGAGAACTGCATTTGCTCTTAAAACAATAGTACATACAGGTCCAACATTCTGGAATAGCCTTGACTCCGACATTAATGAATCGTTGTCATTGAACTGTTTTAAACGTAAACTAAAAAAATCCCTTGTGCAGGCTTATATCTAATAATACAACATGCAATTTTATTTGAACTCCCTCTTCTTTATCAGATTCGTTGTTTATCATATGTATTCCATGGTTGCTTTTTTTTTTTTTTACTGAGTCATTTATGTCAAGGCTATTCCTGAATTAATGAATCATTATGTATCATGTGCGTTTTTGCGCATTCTTACAGTTACGTAACTGTGTTGCTCGGGTGACAAGGAGTCTTGTTAACGCGTTACAGGTGGCTACTTTGTATTTCGCTATGCTTTCGTATATTTTATTCCTTTCCTTTGCTCTTTTTGCTCTCTTTTCTTTTACGTCCCTTTCCTTCCTTTCATAGTTTTCGTTTCTAGGTTGTTTAAGAAGACCAACACTTTCATATATACAGGGACCTATACATTACAAGCTTTGCTTTTTAGTAGGTCCCCACATTTCATGTTTGTTAAATTGTCTTCTCTTGTATTTTTTGTAATTTACGACGCTATGTTCAATCTTATGTTCAATCGATCGTATCATGTTTGATGTTTTGAAATGTGGAACAATAAAATCAAATCAAATCAAATCAAATCAATTACATGCTCTGTCATATTTCATAAGAGGTTTCTCATTATCTCACCAAAAAATGTTAGAAACCTGAAATTAGGTCTCAACCACAACTGTACTATCCCTTAAACCTTCGACTGGCTTTGGGCTTCCACCTGTTATTCACCATGTTTGTTTTGGTCGTTGCAAAATCAAAGTTAAAATCATTTCATCATATCTCAAGATTATGAGCACAGTACATGATACCCCTGTTTGAAGAGGTCGGGTATAGCAAAACCCTTGTATAAAGTCATTAATACCCTTTTAAAGCCAATTTTCAGTATAATATTTTTAAGATGGTGGGGGGGGGGGGGAGGCAACTCTGATTTGACGAGAAGCCTGATTCAAAATTGCGACTATAAAACATCATGGCTCCGAGATCCTGGCTATCACGAGGTTTCACTAAGGGTACTAAGGGTGCTGTTCGTTATTCCGAAGGTTCGATATTCCGAAGGTTCGTTATTCCGAAGGTTCGTTAATCCGAAACACGCAAATTCCCTATACCTAGAGGTTCGTTAATCCGAAAATGAAAAAGGGTTTGTTAATCCGAACATTTGTGGCGTTATTCCGAAGGATCGTTATTCCGAAGATTTGTTCATCCGAAAATGAAATTCGGAAAAACGAACCTTCGGAATAAGGAATCTTCGGACTGAAGAGCCTTCGGAATAACGAACCTTCGGAATAACGAGCTGTAACCTCCACTAATGACTATTCATACGTTTGATCATTGTGCATTTTCCTGACATTCTCGAGAAGGTATTTTATGCCTTATGTTCTTGACATAAACTTGCAGACTTTGATTTGGTAACAGATAGGAAACTGAAAAGTAGAGGGGTGAAGATATTTGATTTGATTTGATTTGATTTGATTTGATTTGATTTGATTTGATATATTCACAAAATGCATATACATACATTATTCACAAATATGCACATAGTTTGTACATGAAACATATTACACATTTTGTCTGGATCGTCATAAGCTATGAAAAGCTTGACTGGGACGTCCAGTATGGATAACGTACACATATTATGTACATAAACATCATAAAAAAAAATGTATTATGCGCGTTCAATTTGTTCATAGATAGGAAGATGAGAGAAGGAGAGAAAAAGAAAGAGGAAGAGATAAGGAGAGGGATACTCTACATCATGGTAGTTAAAGGTATACAAGATTGACAATTCTGGTAACAACTAACATAGAAAGACTCGCTGCCATTATGTACGTAGTGTACGTATGACAAAATAAACCTGTGAACCTTGGATAAGACAGCAGGCAAGAACCATGCAAATAGTATTGTTTAAACATATTTGCAAAGAAGGGTATTCTTTACTAGTCTTCTAAAAGTATGCTTTGATTGGCACCGTCGCACTTCACGAGAAAGAGAATATGGTATAATATACCATATTCTCTTTCTCACGAACTGCGACGATAAGTTTTCATCAATCTACTTCAACATTGCTAACAGTACTTAGGGAAAGTGGTTCACTGGTGTTTAATGAGACCCATCTACATTGTCAATATTTGCATAATTTTATCCAACGTTTTGCCAAAAAAGAAGGGGGTGACCATTTTGCACATTTTTAAAGTTGAAGTTGAGGTTGAAGTTGAAGTTGACTCAATTGACATTAGGTTAGGAACGGTGAGCAATGTTCATTTCAATGCGGCAACTTTGAATATTAATGAAGAGATAAATAGGCAAAAAACGTCCATCGAAACTTACATTTTGTTGATAAATTTAAAGGTTTCCATGTGTGACTTTGAGTGAGAGAAAATATAGACGACCATTATGTACATATACATCGGTACACACGTACTATATATATAAATACACACACAGGGGGAGGGTAAGGTAGGAGACGTAAGAAATAAACACAAGAGAAAGAAACACATCTCATTCTTCAGAATACACACACACACACACACACACGCACACACACACACACACACTCATATATATATATATATATATATATATATATATATATATATATAACATATATATACATATATGATAAATCATGTTTGTTCTGTCTCCCTATCCCAGATCCAGGCCTTGACTGTCAGAATGCTCATGATTCCGCACGTGTATGATTAAGTGTTATTTAGATCCTGCTTTGATACCTTGTGAACATGAATGGTTTATTGCAAGACCCCCTCCACGATTTTGAATTCAATTTTCCTTTTCGTTTCGTGTCTTTTTTTTTTATTTTTTTACATTGCAATAGTGGGACAAGGATGACTGGGGGGGGGGGGGGGGCAATATTGACTACAGATTGGTGATGTGCGTAAAAGCGCAAGTCCAAATCCCGCTTGGAGTCGGGGGGGGGGGGGTTCATGAAGCGTTTTATCAGATACTTTTTTTTTCTTCTGACAAACTGTTATAAGCTGCGGAAATCCTTGCATTCGATTGGCTGAGAGCAAATTCGTTGGGGGAAAAAAAATCTGACTAAACGCTACATGAAATGTCCCTCAGGGCTCTGCCACAACACAAGTCAGTTCTTGTATGGACCTAGCTAGGTCCATGGTTCTTGGCAGTAATCTGATCAGTGGTGCATTAAATAGCCATGCCTACCTTCAGAGCCAAAGCTTTCAGGACGTGCGCAGAATGGGGCAATACGAGTTGGCCCCTATTGTTGCTCCAAAGTACCCCATCCTCCGCAATCCTCAGTTTTCAGTTATGGCTTTCTTCTGTGGGACGTAACTCATCTATACGGGTGCGTGTATATCACGAGCTATAGACACTCACGAGCCACACAGCCCACGAGTTATGCAGCCCACGAGTCATAGAGCCCACAAGTCACAACTCACGAAATAGACACTCAGTCAACAAGGCCCATGAGCTCGACATCAAGTAAGATATAGGTCCACGAGCTACGCGTCCACCAGCTCGACGCAAGGGAATAAGGCCCACGAGACCAACACTAGGCGAAAACAAGGCCCCAAAGACCGACATTATGCAATGTCGGTCTCGTGGGCCTTATTTTCCTATAGTGTCTCATGGACTGTATGATTTGTGGGCTGTTACAGTATGACTCATAGGTGTCGAGCTCGTGGGATGATTTTACTTAAACTTTGTGACATTTTTAGGAAAAAAATGTTAAAAGAAAAAAAACACTTATAAACCTTATACTCAACGCAATACATGTCATAGAATCACATATTATACCACTGCAAAACTTTGCTGCAAATCAGTCGTTCATGTGAAGGCCTCTTAACTCCCACTAAAATCGTATTAAGGTACGAAATGTATTTGTTTTTGGTTGATAATGATTTTAGATGATTGATATTTGATTAAAGTGAAATCCCTGTTCGTAAGTCATATTGATTAGAAGGAAAATTTTATGTTTGTGATAAAAAAAGGAGAAAAATAACGTGTGAGCGATAATGTTCATTCGCAGAGGAAATGGAAGGAGAATAATGAATAGCTATATTTTGAAATGTATTCACTACTGTAAACAGACTGCAAGATCTCTTTGAAGTTCGTACTAAGGATATATGCAAAATTAATGTAACGCTTTACACACTGCAGATAAATTATAGACTACCTGAATGGATTAGTTGCCCTGTTGTGACATTACAAAATAATGAAAATATCGAAAAGGTTTAAAGATACTAGGAAATTCACGTAATCTAATTCTGTATACGTATGTGTTTTTCCCCTCAGTTAAGAATAAGGGAGAACTGTGACAAGTTATGAAAAAAAAAAATGTCAGGGGACACTACGGCGGCCCCTAGCATCCAAGCATCCCTGCTTCTTCTCTTTTGTTGTATTTTTTTTTTAACATGGTAAATATCAAGTTTCCCGGGCATCATATTTTAGTCCAAACTTCTGCACTAAATGTTTGTACCTGAAAAAAACAAACAAATAAAAAACAAACAAAAATGATTAATATGAATAATCACATCAGTATCAAAACATTAAATCAATCTCTACATAATCTATACCTGCTATATTTTAACCTCTGATTATACCTTTGACGTTTTCACCCCCTTGCATCAAACCTGTACATTTTTACTTCTAACTTTTTTAGGGCCAACCTTTAGCATTTTTACTTGGCATCAATTCAAAGGCCAGAATTTAGCTGTATTAGCTTCAGTATTATAAAAGCTACCTTTTGAATAATAATAAAGGCCTCGAACCAAACAACCGCGATTTATCGAAGATTTTTTAGTGATCCATTTATCGAATGCTTTTCTGAGGTCAATAGTATATCACCGTGCCAACAATAGTTTCCCTTTATTCGTAGTTCTGAACCAGTCTTTCATAACTTTTAAGAGGTGATTTTGGTGGACTGTACAGTGAACGTAACCCAAACTGGTTTTGCATTGATAACCTTAGCTGCATTTAAACAAGGAATAGCCTGATGCTGCACTTTTTAGGCGTATAATTAAGAGCCGAACACGGATAGTGGACTAAAATAATTAAGTTCAGTCTTTCTACTATTTTTAAGATATGTGTATCTTACTCTTGGATATTTAAGTTTCATGGATAAACTCCTTGTTCGAATCAGATTTAACATACTAGTACACTAAAAGGAATCACAATCCATACTTATAGTAGTCTATAGTTTTAACGGACGCAATGGAAATCATCGCTACCACTGACTTTTTATTTTGAAATTTGTCTATTTCCTTTTCCGAGATTGAAGAGAATATATTATACGTGTTTTTCTTGTTTGTCACTTATGACTTGGTTTTCACTTTCTATAGTCATGTTTTTGTTCTTGTTTTCGATAATATAATATTTTTGCATTTTATTTTATTTAATTATTTCAATATTCTTTTAGCAGGGTAGCCCTTTCAGTTGGTTAACTGTTCTACCAACGGGCCCATCTCACATTATGTGCACATAAAACTGTCATGAACATCAAAGCAAAGTACAAACAATGAAATAACTTATACTACAAATCAACCTCTACACCAAAACAAATATACAAACAAACTCAAATATCAATACAATTACAGCTTAATAACAGCTTAATAACAGTAGGTGCATTCAGAGAATCCACCTGCTTTTAATTCTCCTTAAACATCTCATTTACAGCATAAGGGATGGTTCGCCTTGGGTTCAACTGATGATAGAGATCGTACATTAGGGGCATGCACTCAGGTGGAATTCCCCAGCCGTCTATTTAAGTTTGACCTTTATATTCATGTACTTTACTCGAAAGCGCAACAAACCTTTGAGAGTACAAAAGAGTGTGTGTGTGGGGGGGGGGGGGAGGGGGTTTGAGGATTTTTTTTCTGATTATTTGATATCGAAACATACAAAAAATCTCTTGCAATTGTTTGTTTAATGAAAAGGTTTCACGATTTTCTATTCTACGTGAGAACAATGACGCCTCCTCCGACAAAAGGTGCAGACAATGTTTTGCGATTTGCAAGCATCTATCAAAATGATCTTCGGTGAGTTAATGGACCCCCAGGAGGCATGAAACTTTTTTTTTTTAATTTTCTTCTTCTTTCATTTTTTTTTTTCTTTTTTTTTTTTTTTTTATAGTTGGGTGCAGTCAGTACCCGTGTGCTGTTGCTTGATTGACGCTGGATGAAATTGGCAAAACATAGTTAAAGCTATGCATAGAAATGTTTTTATTTCATTTTATTTGACCTAAAGTTTTTGCCAAATCATTCCAATTCCCCTTTGAGTGGTTCAACCGACATGCAGGTACAACATTACTACAATCACAAGGCCTGTATACTGTTGGTAAAGCAAGGAAACATGGACAGAGACTTTATGACGTGAAAGACATTTGTTTCTCCTTCCAAAGTAGAAAGCCATTGAGAAAGTTAATGGACATGATAGAGATAACTCTGATATACGTTTTTAAGTTATCTTGTCATTGTGATTGCAGATGCGGCAAAATATAACCCTCTAAGCTTCTTGTTTCATAGACTAGATCATAAGATGAAAGTATTCCGATATTAATTTCCATTGTAAGATGTTCAATTAACAGGTGCATTCTTAATCATAATAAAAACAAAAATGGTGAAAAGCAACCGAACTCTACATGCTCTGGTTTGCTGCTGCTCATAAGTAGGTCTAAATACAGTGAAGTCAAAGTTAGTCAACTGTGTGATGGAAAATGCCGTAAATCAACTCAAGTAGATATTACTCCCAAGTCCACTCCCCTCCACAATCGCGACGCTCGCACTCTCCAGTTATACCTCTTTTGTTGGAAGTCAGCCTTATTTGGAAACAGCGCGTGAAGACAACCGGAAGGGTATATAAAAGGGTGTAGTGTGGCTAGTACGCCTCTATTGCCCTATAGTGACTGGTTAGAGATTCACCCGTATTTTAAATTTCAGAGCAATGGGACCTCTCTTACGATGACGGAGACGACAAGCCTGGGCGGGTATGTTTAGTGGCATTTTTTATATCAGCATTAGTGACAAACTCTGCTTTTTTCTATCTCTCACTATATCTGTCTCTGTCACTGTGGATGAATATATATATATATATATATATATATATATGTATATATATATACATACATATGTATTTGTGCATTTACAGACTTGTTGTCTTAAAACCTCTCATTATTATTCACCTCTATCAGTTTTAAAAAATGTTACCTGCTTAAACACGAACAAATTTCAATTAATTGGCAATAGGGTTTTGTGTGTTATTATTTCCTAATAGGCCTAGCTTTTAATTTACAATTTTCTTGTATTCATCTTCTGGTAATTCAAATTCCTAACCTATGTGATGTCATAGATTGTTAAATAATTCTACCTGGGATATAAATCGATCATGCAGACTTCATTTCTACATGTCTGTCCTTTTCCACTTTTTTTTTTTTTTTAGGGGGGGGGGGGTACTTTTACTACTTACCTTGGCAAACCAAGAGCACTATACCCATCTAGTCCCAAAGCCCGTAGCCCCATCCCCACCCCCAAAAAAATCAACATCATCGAAAAAGCAAAGAAAGAAAGTAAAAAACAAACAAAAGAAAACAGGTTCCGCTGCCCCTAATTAATGCACCCTATTCCGTAGTTCATCAATATTATTATTCCTCAAGAGAGCCGCGTTCAATTGCAGAATCGATTTGTTATCAAGTACGCCATAGCCAGCTTTTTAAGTTTGCATCTTTTAAAAGAACTTTGCAAAACTATATCTCTGATCTTGTATTAAGTTCCTTATATGTCTAAGCAACCATGAGAGGTGATGTGCTCTTCCCTCTTAACTCCCCCTCTCCTATCTCTTTGCGTATAATGACTCCCACAACAGTGGTTTTTTTTTTGAGGTAAATACTTCCTTTGTGTGTCCTCCAAGTATTGTAACTGAAGGAGAGACATTTATTTTTATTTATTTATTTCCATTCACAGGGTGGATAGCCCTTTCAGCACAAGACTGATTTTCAAAGGGGTCCACGTAAAAATACAATGATTTACAGGGTAAAACAATACATACAAATTACATAAATAATTGTATACAACAAACATACAAGAATAAAAATAAAAATACTCAAAATAAAAAGTACAAGTATTCCTATTCACTTCAAAAGCATAAAAAATGTGCCTAGATGAATTGAATTTTCTGCCAGAGTATGCAAAAACTGTTCCGTTTAAAATTTGTATTTGGTTTTGGCAAAAATATTTTACATAAAGTATTACGGAGAGAATATTGCGAAGTTTGCATGCACATTCGATTGGCAAGGTATTCAGGAGCAGTATGATGGATACATTTAAACAGGAGAATAAGATTCATTTTTTTCCATCTCCTTTGAAGAGGTTCAATTCCTGACTGATTGTATAATTCATCACTTCGTGCAAACATATCAGCATTTAGAATAATTCTCAAAGCTCTTTTCTGTAAAATAAAAAGTATATTCAGATGTGACTTATTAGCACTAGTCCATACAGAAGAACAATAATCAAAATGAGATTGAATAATTGTGTGATACAACATTTTTATAATATGAGTATTCAAAAATGATTTTGCTTTGCGAAGAAGAAATAAACTCTTAACAACCTTGCTACGAATATAATCAATATGATATTTCCAATTTAAAGTAGAATCAAAAATCACTCCCAGATATTTACATTTTGAAACACGGACGAAATGAGACTAAATCGTTTTAAATCTTTATCTCGTCATTGTATAAAAAGCATATAGGTTATGATATAGACCATTACTTAAGGAGTATGCATGTTTTTTATGAATGTGATACGTAAATGATGACAAATACTATTATGACCATTTCTATCATCACGATTATTAACTATGGGCTGGCAGCTACTAGGGGAGGTCCGTAATACGACAGGAGTGTAAGATTTATTATTATCATCTCATGTTGTGGAACATAGGAACTTCCGACGGGTGCACCCTCTTCCCCTCGACGATCCACACGAAGGGAGCCCGCTAGCAGCTAGCCGGGCAAGGCCCCAACGACTCGCCCCCATCAACACCCATGGATGGAGAACACCATTAAACGACCGGAAACAAGTCTCTGGAACCGACAGGTAATGTTTTCAGGATTTTGGACTTAAATGCAATGCTGTTTAACGGATTTTACGACAGAGAAATCAACTCTGTTCTTGAACGAGTGCAGTGAGCGGGCAATACTGAAGGCGCACGCGAGAGAGTTTTAAACTCCTTGACCCATGTATACATAGGCCTTAATATTTCTATCAAATTTGTTTAGACCGCGAGCCAATTGTAAAGGCCCTCCCCTCAACCTTAGAAGCGATTTTAAGTGTCGTTTTCCTGATTGCAGGACTGTCGGCTATCAGATTGTGCCTGTTTTTCCATAAAGTTGATTGTGTGTGTGTGGCCACCGCAAGGCCGTTACCATGACAACGCATTAAGACAAATACTAGATACACCATATTTCAAAAATGCGAGACCAAAGCCGCGGGTATCAAACAAAATGTCTAGCAAGAGGTAATTATTCCTGACAAGTCCTGTTTATTGCAAATAAGATCTAAAACGCTTAAAAGGTCATGGCGAGGTAAAAAAGAAAATGCCTGCCGATATAAAAAATTGTTTGTTTTTTTTTAAATAGGAAGGAATAGTACAATTGACTTTATACTCAAATCGGTATTGACCATGTTGACAAGGGAAAATAGTATTATTATACGAGAATGTGGAAATAAACTCTGTATTTTATCCCAGATAAAGATGCGTTTGAGGGTTATCAGCCATGCTTACTAATACAGTTGCTATGGCAGCCCGATGGTTATCATACAGAGATGTGTGCACGCATACAATAATATACCTATATAAATATACACAGTTTTTTTTAATACACAAGTACAATACTTACAGCCATGGATAAATGTAATGAACTGTATCCCATTTTCCTCTATGACAAGTCTCCTCTTGTATTCTTCTTCTAGGTATAGGACACCCATTTGTCAAAATATATGGTAACCAAAGTAGGTAGTGCGTATATGGCAGTTTTAATTGTGCTGGTACCATAGTCTTGATTAAGACATACTAAAAGGTTTAAAAATATCTTCTTTTTTTTGTAATTGAACACTGGACAATTCCACGATAAAGTGGGCATGACCATCACGTTTTCAAAATGGTCAAATCTCAATCATTTTGGTATTAAACTAAAAGCTTTAGGGCTGAATTTTCCATACCTGACGATCTTGTTTGAAAAAAGACGTAACTAACTTTACCAAATATGCGCATATAGGCATAATTAAATTTCAGATTTATATCTGAAAAATATAATGAAGTTAAAGGGATAGTATAGTATTGGTGGAGATGAGGATTGGGCTTTTAACTTTTTGCGAGATACCAAGAAACCACTTATGAAATAATACAGAGCACACCATTCTAAAAGGAATTCAAAGTTTATTTGATGAAAACCGGGTTTGGAATGGCTAAGACATCTAAAAACAAGGTAAAAACAAGCAATCGTAACAAAAGGCGGGTCCCACCTTTTACCAGGATCGCTCTGTTTTGGATATCTAAGCAATTTCAAAATCAATTTTCATCAAATAAAAGGTGAATTCCTCTTAGAATTACGTGTTCTTTCATATTTCATAAGAGGTTTCTCATTATCTCACCAAAAAATGTCAGAAACGTGACGTTAAGTCTTGACCAAAACTATACGCTCCCTTCAAATGGATGTAGCATGAGAAAATGAAAAAGGAGGTGAAAACTTTTCATTTGTTTTCAGACTTAGGGTTGAACATCATTACATATTGATCAATGTTCAATATTTTCTATGTGTTACGCTTCAGTGAATATTTCATCTACCCTAATCAATAATGTCACGGTTTTACAGTAAAAAACTGATGTTTTTACCATTAATTGTTTGAAAATTACATACATAATAAGAAGGATTTTCACTGTCCAAATCATGATCACATACCATGTACAGGAATTGTACTAATGATGGTTACTCATTTCTTAAACTAATTAAAACTGATTAAAATGTGTCACAGTGTTACAGCAATTATAACACATACCGAATTACCAAATGACTAACTGTTGAAGTGACCATCTGATTTCTCTCTCACATTTACTCAAGTGAAAGAGGTATTTCAATGGTTGTTCCTAAACAGAAGGGCCAGGCTGTATCCACAAAGAGAATCAGTTGTGCTCGTTGCCGTCATCATTCAGTTTTAACCATTTCTAGGCAAAAAAAAAAAAAAAATCTTGAGCTGTGTGTAGAACTCTATGGGGTTTCTACACACAGATCACGCAGAGGATTAAACTGGCAGCAGCCCACTCACACTAGGCCACCTACCAGATTTATAACTTGAACAAACATTTCTGAACGTTTTGAACTTTTAAGGCAACAGTTTCACTTGAGTTAATACCATTTATTTCATATTTTCTCCTGTCGTAATAAACACAGAATTTATCATGTGGTTTAATTCTACTGTCGTATACTCAAATAGTAGAAAGTTGTCGTCCACTTTGTTCGCTTTACTCTGCACCAGCAAGTATGGCTACACTGTCAACTTTTATATTTCTTAGAATATCGAAATGCCAAAGATTCGGACAATTTTATTTTTCCTGTGGACTTTAATGGCTGCCCCAGTCTATTGGTATTGGTAAACACCACGGACTGGCAATTCGCATGCAAACTGATGTTAGTATAAAGGTATCAAGGACTGGTTGTTCCTTGTGCCCTTGGTGTTTATTACACTCTTTTGGTATACTCCAAACAATTACAAACTGCATGAAATCCTGCAGCAATTCCTTTGTATCCTTAAGAATTACTTAATATGGCATACAGAAGCTAACATCAATGGACCCACCCATAGTTAATCTCGCTGGAACACTGCACTTTCTTGTGCGTAGTACTGTATGCAATATCAAAAGTTTCAAATTTAAAGGAGTCACAGTCACTGTAATAATATGTGTATGAGTAGGAATTTGCATTATAATACTTTTTTTTCTGTCTATTTCCAATACATCTTGCAAATAGAACAATTAGTTTGGTACATGTAGTTGTATATCATTATTTTTTCAATCACTGAAATTGCTAGGTATGCTCACCTTGCTTTTTGACCAAAGATAAAAATCAAAGTTTCAAATTTGTAAGTCATCTTCAAATATTAAAAAAATATACTTTTAAAGAGTAGCTGTAAAACCTCAAAGTTCCCTCAGAAATGATTAACAAACTTTTAATAATGAAAGAGGGAATTATGCATCAAAACGTACGATATATTTTAATTAACAAGCAATGTTCCTGACTGTATGTGTACAAACATAATTATATGATGTGTCACGGCGTTACGGTGCATAGTTTTTTCGTTATTTTGTTGTTTATTTTAATCTGTTATCATTTTAATAATGTTTTGTTTTATCTGGAAGTATTATGCTGTGACGTCAAACATTCATTGTAAATGATCATTTCAAATTACCCAAAGGAGAAATATTTTGAGTTGTAAGTAAGACAACAAGATTCTACGTATGTTTTCTACACACATTTGAGAGGCCACGGTGCTACAGTCACGGTGTTACGGTGCACCTATTTATAATCTGTGTCATTGTTTCCCTATCGTGATTCTTTAGTCAAATTTTACTTTGTTATTATCATTGATTCTCCAGTACATCCAATGAACAGATCCACTTTCCAAAATGTTCATTAACTTCACAGAGTTTGGTCAGTAAACAAAAGTGCACAAAAACCCATGCCCATTTTGCGTCACAGTGTTACGGTGGTAATCAATTATGCATAACTCATTTACCGCAGCAAAGTTCTTTTCTTTTCAAAACTGCCTTTGATGACAAGCATAGAAACATAATAAAAAATGTTCTTTAGTGTTACATTTTGTTTGTTATCTACATTTAATGAGTGAAATCATACTCCAAAGTGTCACGGTGTTATCGTGGAATTGCCCCACTCTGAAAAAGAGAAGCTTTCAAAAACCGTATGTTCACCTGTTCTCCTGATAACAATATTAACCACGTAGGCAAGCTGAGAGATGCCATGGCAAAAACATAATGAAAATGATACTTCTGCATGGACATGATATGACATGTCTAATATCAGAAGCGGATCTAGAGGGGGGGAGGGGGGGGGGGGTTGGGGGGGTTGCAACCTCCCCCCCCCCCCCAAAAAAAAAAAAATCCGGGGACAAAAGTGGTGTTTTAGATGCAAGAAAACGCCATTTTCACACAGATTTTCAAAAATTCTCCCTACAGTGCGAGGGGGGGGGGGGGGGGGGGGACACCCCCCTCCCACACCCTCCCCCTTTATAAAAAGCTAGATCCGCCCCTGAATATGACTGCTTCTATATGGCAACAGGATGATACAAAAGTTACACATCTAGTTTATACATACACCTTTCAGACAGCACCATGCATTTTCTATGAATTTTGTGTTCATAATTTGCCAGGACTGTCCTGTTGTTTATCTTTCAGCAATCAACTCGGCAGAATAAGATATTAATGATTTTCCATTGTGATCGTTTTAATTTGAAAATCTGAATGCCATATTTATTACACGGTTGGATAAAAAGAATGGGCTCGAACACTCTTGTATTTTCAGACATGAATACCATTTCTGAGGCATGACTCGTGTGACAGCTGATATGGGTTAATTCCCAGGGTTCTTTTGACAATTAAAATCAGATTGGGTTTCATGTGATCTATTTATCAGATATGAAACATGCTAAATCAATACAATCTTGATTCTAATACCCTGTTGTAACTCACTGTGACATTAACTACCAAATAGGATATATTGACTCGCGTGACGAATTAATATCTCCAATCTCATTTGTTAGACTACCATCAGTATACATGAACAATATCATGAACAGTATACAATAGGACGAGATGGGATCCTATAATGACAGAATGTCTTTTGTATCTTTTTTTTCGGTGGGGGGGGGGGGGGGGGTGGAGGGTTAGCGGAAAAGAGGAAGGGGGAAGGGGTTTGAGAAATGTAAAACACACATCTTTCCTGAAGACTAGTATGCAGCATAGGGCCTATACATAATTATTCAAATAAAAGCGTAAGAAGGACAAAAAGCCAAGAACTGTAAAAATTAACGTATAACTGCCAGTTTTATTGGATTTTAGTCTATTAAATGAGCAAATATCACTGCCGGATATCATTGCCATCACTATGTTCCACTTGTGCCATAATGATATCTATACAGTATAAGCGTTATGACAGTATTTTGTCTGCTGACAATAATAGTTTCATTTCATTCTTGGCTTTCGTTTCTGGGTTGCTTTCGTAAAAGTCATGAAGTTGTCAATGATTCGACTGTTTCAGAGTAAATCATTATGTAGAACGGAGTACCAAATGTTTGCCGTAGGCTTCATGGTTTGTTGTCATTGTTAAGAAGATTGTAATAATGCTCTTTTGATACAATAAGTGAACATATGATAGTCTTTCAGTTAATCAATTGTGAATGGCTTTATGAATTTCGACTACACCTGTCCGTGCTTCCTCAAGCGTTCTTGCAATTGTCTATTTGTATGGTGCCATGTATACTGCCTTCCTGGTGTTCCATAGAGCATCCATGCCAAACAACATGCGTAAAGTTATATTTTGTATAGTCTGGAGTCTTTGCAGGTCGCACGTGTGTTCCCTTTCATCCATGCACGTGATGGAACAGTAGTCAAAGTGTGGATGAATAATTATTTTGTTCAAATACACAGCTGTCTTTTCAAAGCTTCTGTAATTGAAGAACCCTTCTATGTTTAACCTGAGTAATAATGTGACTTCAAAGAACGAAGTGTAACTCCAGTGTTGTATCATGTTACTCTCCCTAATCTGGAGCCATTCACGTTTTCTTTACTGAATCCATCATGGCGCAAAATCACCCCCCCCCCCCCGTTTTACTTGATATGAAATGACATAAAAAAAGTTGACATCAACAGATACCGACGTAGACAGCGTAACTTTAGTTGGCTTGGAAACAATCCTTGACTCGTATCACGCTCGGATCACTCGTACAGCTATCGTAGTAAATTCGATGTTGCCTCGTAGATCACTCATGCGCAGCTCATTAAAATTGACAAATTTCACGCGAGTTCAAGCTCGCGCAGCTCGTCACAACTCGAGACTCTAACTCGGCTAAGTGGGAACCTTGCTACACTCGCGATAATTCGTGTAAAGCTCTTCATGTAACTCGGGATAACTTTAGAGTTTAGATCGAGCTCTGCGACTTAAAACGACTGTTGTATTAGCTAATTCAGAGTGCATTGCACTGACCTATTAATATGGAATTATTCACATTTTCCCAGCGTTTTCAAGACAGAAGACATTCATTTAACCCTAAACTCACGTGCACGTGCACAAATAGGTCACTGCCATTACATTTCTAGAACTACGTAAAAATTAAGACAAAAAAACATGCCTTGGCTCAAGAAATCCAAGAAAAAACCGGAAAAGGAAATGGAGATCAATCAAGCAATGGTAGAAGTAGAGGTAGAAGAGCAGGAAGAGACAGTAGAAACAGAACAAATCATCCGTGATGAGCTACAGAGGCAGTCAAAAGACCAAGCCTCTAAACAAGACCCACAAGACCAGGTCCCAGTAGAAGAAAATGGGAGAAAAGACCCCACTGGAGGCCAAAACGAACATCAGGGATTGCGCGAACTCATAACAGGCTCGTAACGGGCTCGTAACAAGCTCTTTATAACTCGATGAAAGCTCGGTTTAAGATCGTACACAGGTCATCACAACTCACACCAAGGTCGGTGTGACTCGTATCACGCTCGGCTCACTCGTACAGCTATCGTAGTAAACTGGATGTTGCCTCGTAGATCACTCATGCGCAGCTCATTAAAATTGTTAAATTTCAAGCGAATTCACGCGAGTCCAAGCTTGCGCAGCTCGGCACAACTCGAGACTCCAACTCGGGTAAGTGGAAACCTTGCTGGTAGTAGAGTCGTAGTGCTCGTATCGCACTCTTCAAAACTCGAGCAGAACTCACGTGTATACTTGAAGGTGGCGAGTTACGAAGAGTTCATCGCGAACTTCGTACCAGTATTGAGAGTTTGTTACGAGTAGTACGAGTATATTACTAGTTTAAAACGAGGTCAGCACGACTTACTTCGAGTTAGGGAATATTTTGAACATGTTCAAAAATTTTGGAACCACTCACGAGTTCACGGGGAGCTTTGCAGATTCACTACGAGTTACGCCGAGTCGTGCCGACTTATCGCGATTTATCACGAGTTACATGACGAGCTTAGAGGGATCGTATAGTTTTGGTTGAGACCTAATTTCAGGTTTCTAACATTTTTGTGAGATAATGAGATACCTCTTATGAAATATGAAAGAACATGTAATTCTATGAGCAAATCAACGTTTATTTAATGAAAATTGGTTTTGAAATGGCTGAAATATTAAAAAAAAAAAACAACCAAGCGATTCTAATAAAGTGTGGGACCCACACTTTATTACGATCGCTTTTGTTTTACTTTGTTTTTGGATGTGTCAGTCATTCCAAACCTGATTTTCATCAAATAAACTTCGAATTCTTGTTTTTATGGTATGTTCGGTACTATATCATAAGTGTTTTCGTGGTATCGCGCAAAAAGTTAAAAGCCCAATTCTCATCTCCACCAATACTGCACCATCCCTTTAAAGCGAGTTATTGCGAGTGCCCCTTTGCGGCAACTCGCCACAACTCTCCAAAGCTAGGCACTGTAACTCGGCTAAGTGGGAACCCTGCTGATCGCGAGTGCCCCTTTGAGGCAACTCGCCACAACTCGCCAAAGGTCGGCACCGTAACTCGGCTAAGTGGAAACCCTGCTGAAATCTTCAACTATTAAATTTTAATCGATTTGTCTGTCTGGATGAGGTGTATATGCTTGCTACGTTCCCGCTTAGCCGAGTGAACCGAGCGCGATACGACTCACACTGAGCTTAGTATTATGAGTTGGGATGACCAATGTTCGACTTGATTTTTTATGACCTCCCAAAGAGTTATCAAGAGCTCGTTCCAAGCTTTGTACGGGTTTCATTCGATCAAAGGCGTGGGAAACGCAACACTTTTGCCTCACTCCAAATGGTCGGTGATTTTGTCTCAGTAAGTATACCATATAGCGCGTCTGGCTCCAGAACAAAAGGGACATGGGTTCGATTTCCGAGTCTTACAATATGCACGTATCTCTTTTTTAATAATTTAATGAAATTACTTCAAGGGATCAGTATTGTGTTCCTGTGCTTGATTGAAGTTACCGTTGCTGATTATTTCTTTACTCATGAATAAAGGCATTGATTTTAAAAGGTGTCTATTATCAGGCATAATTATAATGAAGCTACCAATTTGAGACAAATGTGAGATCCATGCTTAAGAATTGTCTCTAGGAAAAGGGGAGGGTTTCATATTCATTTTAATCTATCTGAATATGAATGTTAAGTGGTAGCAAAAATGATGTGAAATATGATGTATAATGTGACAGCTGAACATGCCTGGGAGCCGCTAGACAAATTCCCTTTACGTTACTAGAGATAAACTTGAAACTGCTCTGGTCAAGTGGAATTAGCTTAAAGGGATCGTATAGTTTTGGTTGAGACCTAATTTCAGGTTGCTAATATTTTTGGCGAGATAATGAGAAACCTCTTATGAAATATGAAAGAGCATGTAATTCTAAGAGGAATTCAACGTTGATTTGATGAAAATTGGCTTTGAAATGGCTAAATAAAGATATCCAAAAAAGAGCGATTCTAAAAAAGTGTGGGACCCACATTTTATTACTATCGCTTTGTTTTACTTTGTTTTTGGATGTTTCAGTCATTCCAAACCCGATTTTCATCAAATAAACTTTGAATTCCTCTTAAAATGGTATGCTCTGTACTATAAAAGTATTTTCTTGGTATCTCGAAAAAAGTTAAAAGCCCAAATCTCATCTCCACCAATACTGTACCATATACGTATCACCAGTGATACATGCTACTGACTTCTTCAGTAAACCTGTGATGACAGGGGGATATGCTCGTGACTTCTAGCAGCGTTGGGCCGAGTTACGTCGAACCATGTCGAGTTTTTACGAGATTTCCCGAGTTATACATGAAGAACTTTGCGGGAGTTTCGCGAGTGCCTCATTTTACCACATAGGCAACTCGCCCTAATTCGCCACTACAACTCGGCTGAGTGGGAACGTAGTTTTATTGAGATAGGGCACATTGGAGATCGCAGGGCGAATCTGTATCTGGAGGTCAATACCAGTATACAAGCACATTAATGACTTCAGGTTTGCAATTATCATTTCACTACAAAGTCATGGCGAGTTACGAACGGAATAGTTTCATGATCATTATGGCGCTATTTTGCCGCCACTTCCCTTTCTATCTATAGTCTAATGATATTATAGCCTTCCACAAGAATTTCATGTCGAGAACAGAGTCATCAAGTCTAAATTGTAATCAAACAAATCTGTCAGCCTTTTTTTTGTTTTTTTTTTGTTTTAAGGAAAATTTCGTTCGTGCTGAAGAAGTAAACTTCATTGTTAACTTATAGCACTGTCTCGAAAAAGGAAAGCGAGTCAAGCAAAAATTTGGACGTGTCACCCCGTGCTGAAGTCCCGTAGTTGCGGACGGGTATGGGAAAATCATATTTTAGTACAGGATTTGTAATAATTATGTGGGTTAGGAAATAATCTTTCATTTTGTTTAGGATACTTGTGTTCCTGGACGGAATTTTACTCAAGAAGTTGATGTGAGTTTTCCGGGAATAATTTTCCATGTATGCTAAAATGTTATATTCCTTCTCTGTTAACGATAACTTGTTTCTGTTAAGATTTAAAAAGAAAAATTCTTCGAATCTTTCTTTTCATAGTAATTTTACAATGTATCTGACCGTCTTCGCCTTGCAAGGCAAATGTTGCCCGCAGCCATCAATTTATAAATCTGCCTCTCTAAACATATGTTTTTGAAGCAACACCGAGATGCCAAGTAATGATTAATAATCACACACACACAAAAAGAAAAATGTAGATGTATTGCAGACTGTGTCTATAGCATGAAATTTTATCCCAGAGCACACCCTTGAACATCTAAAAGCCAAGTTTTACTGTAAACCCCGAATTAAACTCTTTCCGTGACTCGCGTGGCACCTATGAAGCCCGTTTTAAAAGAGATAATAATTTTATTGAGAAACTGTTTATATAAAAGAAGTATTTGTTCTAATGACTGCATTGTTTTACCCTTTAACTTTTTACCTACCCATGAGACTGTAATTAGAAAAAAAAGTTGGATTCAAGCAAAAAGTAAGATTTGAAATAATTTCATAGTACTCTTCATAAGAATAACTCGAATTATTAAGTTTATATATCCCAACATATTTTCTCTCTTTTTTTTTAGTTTGACGATGACCATTACATGGAATAGCTATTAATAGGATGAAAAGATATCGAAACGACATAAAGTGGCTGAAAAAATTCTTAATATTTTTTTTTCATGAGTGTATATCAATGAATGGAAGATTGATACGTAACAGAATGCAATAATCAATATTTCTTGTTTGATCCCCACAAAGCTTCTATAGCAATATTTATTTATTTTATTTATTTATTTATTTCTAATCTTTTGTCAGGGTAGTCCATTCACCAATAAATAGTGGTCTTCCATGGAGCCCTGAATAATGTTGATGAACATAATTATGTACATTAAATAGCAAAACGTATATACAGAAGATGACATAATACAGTGCAGATACATACCAGCATACTGTACATTGCAAAGTAACATCAAAAAGTACATGCCACAGCAAGAGTTCACCAGAATGCCGAAATAACAATTAAAACGCTATACCAGTGGATACACTCGAGCTTGGTTGTGCGCGGATTGGCGTAGGTGGCGTGAGGAGAGTATAAGTCTCCATGACGCCATGATTTGGGGTGAGTTTTTTGTTTTTTTTTGAAAAGGAAATTGAAGAGGCGTTTTATTCATCAAATATCTAAAGCAACCCAGAGGCTGAATTACAGACATTGTTAACAAATGGCCATGAATACATTAAAAATACAAAATACAATGTAGCAATAAAAAAAAAATGCATAGAAAAACAAAGGGTCAATCTTATTCATCTTAACCATTGCACAATGAGATCAACCTATAATACAAAACAAAAACAAATATTACAAATACAACGTCATATATCACTATTCTCAATGATTATCAAAAAAAAAAAAATTATATCAATTATGTATGCCGGTCATTTATACTTATTAATACAGATGTTGTTATTCAGTAAATATATAACTCAAATCAACACATTTTACACAAAAATAATCAGTTTGGTTCAAAAAATATTTTCTCACAATCTTCTCTTCCTAAACATAAACTCCAATATCAAACTATATTCAATTTACACACAGCGGATTACATCAAATAAATAAATAAATAAATAAATAAATAAATACTATATTCAAATTATCATAATACATGTATATACGAAAATAGCGTCTGATATTTGCACATCTCTCTCCCTATTTCTCTCTCTCTCTCTCTCTCTTCTAACTCTCATTCCGCTAATATATACACACACAAGAGGTTTCGGTACGGCAGGTTTTACAAGTTTTTTTTTTAATCTTTTTTTTTTGCAAGCCTTCATCGTCCTGCGTCTTCATGGTGTTTTTTTTTTGGTTTTTCCTTTTAGATTTAGATTTTTTTTTTGCCCTGTAGGCCTACAGCATTGCTGCTGCGTCTTTCGTCTTTTTTATACATGAAGTTTTTAGTTCGCTACGAAAGTTTCTCAGGTAATTCAAGTCCACAGGAACCGAGAAAGGGAGGATTTTAAATATCCATAAATCATTTCTGATTAACAGTTTGGTTTCGGCAAAAACAACAACAACACACAACCCCCCCCCCCCACACACACAAAGAAAACAACAAACGGCCACACATCGCAGGCAATGCTGGCCCCCATTGATAAAGTCTCAAAATCCAATCATAAATTTTATCATCATTCTATTTGTGTATTCCTGGACTTATCCAAGGTCTTTGATACCATCGATGACAATATTCATCATAGATTATTCCACAATGGTATCAGAGTAGGACATTGGAGTTCTTCACGAGTTACTTACTAATCGCAAACAATCTGTTCTTATCTAATTCAATTCACTTCACTTCAATTCAATTCAATTCAATTCAATTCAATTCAATCCAATTCAATTCAATTATTTCCATCAAACAAAATTTGTAATGAAATATAGAGCAAACTTTATACTATTCAAAGCTTACCTGATGAAAATCGGTTTTGAAGTGGCTCAGATTTCCAAAAACAAAGTAAAAAAAAAAAAAAAAACAACAACAACAACAACAACAAACAACATCGGGCATACGGCAAATTGTTCAGCCTCTCGCACCCAGACTAATTTGAGAAGTTTGTTAGTTTTGTAAGCAGTTATGTTTATGAGCAGAAATCAAAATGCAAGCCTTGCTTATTTTAAGCAGGCTTTCTGTCAATGTTCCAAGAATTTTGATTCGTTTTGTCCTGAAAGTCTCATTATCGTTCTTCACATCACGGTATTTTCCTTTATTACAGTGTTGCACTAATTTTGTGTAATTATGTGTTATGAAATGTCTAAAGCAATTGCATTTTTTGTTTTGTATTGGAAATGGACTAAATGAAATGGAATTTAATACAATATTCTGTTGAATAATTTACATTCATTTACACTGTTGCCCTGGATATACAAAATTTTCTCGCATGGATATCCAACATTTTATGGCATTTATGTTCATTTGAAGTGTCACTTCAAAGATAAATTGGAATGGGTTTACTTGAAAGTACAAGATATTTCCTTGTAAAATCACAACTTGCATTTTTCCCCATCGAAACTTCCCTGACATTCATACAACCATTGTTACAGCAATTATGATATTTTATGTCAAACAAAAGCATTCTCGTTTTGCTGAATGTCTTAAAGATATATATATATATATATATATATACATATATATATATATATATAATCATTACGATTCATGATGTACAGAAAGTTTTTTTCTTTAAAATTTCTTTTGGGTACTAAATAAAAATATATTGTCAAATTAAACGTTTTTCTTACCGTTTCCGTAGTAATGGTCATTGCTTTGCACATGACTTAATAATGTTATGACCCAGATATTTATTGTCATCAAACAGCCGACCCGATCTACCCGACGGCAGCCAGCCAGCAGCTAGCTGGGACAGGTCTCCACGACTCGACCCCATCCCTACGCGGGGATGGAGAACTGACAGGTATGTTGTTAGAGTTCGTGAATTAAAAAGGTGGCTTTGATGTTTTAGGGTTTTACAACAAAAAAATCGAAACGGCACTACTGAAGTCGCCTGCGAGACTTCCTTACTCTTAGATTTGTGTGTATAGATAAATTATATTGTACCAGAAAAATATTTTTTTTGTTTTTCCTTTTAGATTTAGATTTTTTTTTTTTTGGCCCTGTAGGCCTACAGCATTGCTGCTGCGTCTTTCGTCTTTTTTATACATGAAGTTTTTAGTTCGCTACGAAAGTTTCTCAGGTAATTCTAGTCCATAGGAACCGAGAAAGGGAGGATTTTAAATATCCATAAATCATTTCTGATTAACAGTTTGGTTTCGGCAAAAACAACAACAACACACAACCCCCCCCCCCCACACACACAAAGAAAACAACAAACGGCCACACATCGCAGGCAATGCTGGCCCCCATTGATAAAGTCTCAAAATCCAATCATAAATTTTATCATCATTCCATTTGTGTATTCCTGGACTTATCCAAGGTCTTTGATACCATCGATGACAATATTCATCATAGATTATTCCACAATGGTATCAGAGTAGGACATTGGAGTTCTTCACGAGTTACTTACTAATCGCAAACAATCTGTTCTTATCTAATTCAATTCAATTCAATTCAATTCAATTCAATTCAATTCAATCCAATTCAATTCAATTCAATTCAATTCAATTCAATCCAATTCAATTCAATTATTTCCATCAAACAAAATTTGTAATGAAATATAGAGCAAACTTTATACTATTCAAAGCTTACCTGATGAAAATCGGTTTTGAAGTGGCTCAGATTTCCAAAAACAAAGTAAAAAAAAAAAGCCATCCTGATAAAAGGTGCGTCCAACTTTTTATTAGGATCGTTTTGTTTTTGATATTGCAGCCATTCCAAAACCAATTTTCATAAACTAAACTTTGGATTTCTCTTATCATAATAAAACCACCAATTTTGTTCTCAATTGCTCTTTTTTTACCGATTAAAAGAAAACACATTTGAATGACTGTTTTGAGATGGCCATTTTGGTAGCCATTTTGAATATCTCTAAGGCTTCAAGGATTCAAGAGTTCCATCATGCAGATTTGGATTCAGCACCCTCGAAATGGGGAAGAACCAACATTTGTTTTCACATTTTTGTTCACCATTTATAGAAAGAAATATACGGGAAAATTTGTTTTATTGGAGCCATAATTATTTTGTGGCTATCTTGCATTGTACTGATTAAGATTCAGCACCCTCGAAATATGGTAAAACTATCAATGTTTTAAAATTTCACGATTTAGATGGAGCCTATGGGCATTTCAGAGTTTTTTTTTTTGAGGCCATTTTGGCGGCCATCATGAATGAATATCTCAAAACCCTCGAGAAAGCAGGATTGCGTCATCCAGATTCGGTTAAAAAAATAAAAAACAACAACAACAACAACAACAACAACAACAACAAACAACATCGGGCATACGGCAAATTGTTCAGCCTCTCGCACCCAGACTAATTTGAGAAGTTTGTTAGTTTTGTAAGCAGTTATGTTTATAAGCAGAAATCAAAATGCAAGCCTTGCTTTTAAGCAGGCTTTCTGTCAATGTTCCAAGAATTTTGATTCGTTTTGTCCTGAAAGTCTCATTATCGTTCTTCACATCACGGTATTTTCCTTTATTACAGTGTTGCACTAATTTTGTGTAATTATGTGTTATGAAATGTCTAAAGCAATTGCATATTTTGTTTTGTATTGGAAATGGACTAAATGAAATGGAATTTAATACAATATTCTGTTGAATAATTTACATTCATTTACACTGTTGCCCTGGATATACAAAATTTTCTCGCATGGATATCCAACATTTTATGGCATTTATGTTCATTTGAAGTGTCACTTCAAAGATAAATTGGAATGGGTTTACTTGGAAGTACAAGATATTTCCTTGTAAAATCACAACTTGCATTTTTTCCCCATCGAAACTTCCCTGACATTCATACAACCATTGTTACAGCAATTATGATATTTTATGTCAAACAAAAGCATTCTCGTTTTGCTGAATGTCTTAAAGATATATATATATGTATATATGTATATATATATATATATATATATATATATATATATATAATTATTACGATTCATGATGTACAGAAAGTTTTTTTCTTTAAAATTTCTTTTAGGTACTAAATAAAAATATATTGTCAAATTAAACGTTTTTTCTTACCGTTTCCGTAGTAATGGTCATTGCTTTGCACATGACTTAATAATGTTATGACCCAGATATTTATTGTCATCAAACAGCCGACCCGATCTACCCGACGGCAGCCAGCCAGCAGCTAGCTGGGACAGGTCTCCACGACTCGACCCCATCCCTACGCGGGGATGGAGAACTGACAGGTATGTTGTTAGAGTTCGTGAATTAAAAAGGTGGCTTTGATGTTTTAGGTTTTTGCAACAAAAAAATCGAAACGGCACTACTGAAGTCGCCTGCGAGACTTCCTTACTCTTAGATTTGTGTGTATAGATATAATTATATTGTACCAGAAAAATAAAATAAGGTCTGTAGGCTAACTGTAACTACTGGGGAGGTATCTGATTTTTCTTGACGATAACTTGAATTCCGATTAGATGTGTCATGTCATTGGATTGTTGTAAAATTGGTATATTGAGATTTATTTTTCATTTCCATTCGTTCACGAAAAACAAGCAAACGTCGAAACAAGTATTGTAAGCAATTAACAAGCATTATTTCATAATGTTCAAGAAATTACATAATAAACATCATGAAGTATAATAAAATATACATAACAAATTATCAAATAACCAAAGTACACTTGAAAGATTGACAAAAAAGTAAGTATTATATATAAATATATAAGTCATAAATATTAAAAGAGTGGCCGCACACACACACACACACACACACACAAGGAAAATGACAAGGTCAAGGAAATAAAAAAAAAAACCAGTGAAATATTACAAAATCAATGGCTTTCACATAGTTCTAGTCCGAGAGTCTTACCGAGTAAAGAGAGTATGAATAATTTTTGTTATCACATTACATTGTATGTTGTAAAACACAGGAACTTTCGACAGGTGCACCCACTCCTCAACGAATCGCCCTACGACAGGCCGGTGGCTGGCCCCAACGAAGTGTTCCCGCCACGACTCGGGGATGGAGAACGCCATGAGCCCGATGGAAGCAAGTCCCCGGGAAAGGCCCTGCGGTGGATATTGCGAATACTGATCTTCTTGTTGCTCGACATCGTTGCGGTAGTTGTTATTACTCTCTTGGTAATACTCACACGAGGTAAGTTGGGTTGCATGAAAACGTCTTTAGTCCGATATGTCATGCTGCAATGACCATCCCGACGAGCAAAGTAAATTTCTTCAAGTGCCTAAGATATTACAGAATAATATTGTATTACAGAGTAATCATATCATAGGCTACCTCCCGAGAACGATTTGAATTGAATCACAAAATGTGCAATGGTGGAAAGGCTGTTGTCAGACAGAATCAAAACTGAACCAACTGCCTATCAAGAAAATTGTGCATGCCAATTGATCTCATTGACTACACGACTGACATGCCTGACAGGAACTTTCTTTGTACTGAAAAAAAAAGAAGCAAACTTTGATTTTGAATGGGCCGTCCGGAGAATTTAGGCTGATTTAATCAATGGCGGAACGAGTTTGATGAGTCCGCGTAGACGTATTAGTCAACGTATTGAGAGTTGATATTCGCGTTTTCCTCGAAGTGCTCATTTCCATGAGAGTAACTAATGAATGTGACGTAAAAAAAAACAAACACTTTCGTGATCCAAAACTGTATCTTGACGTTGTTTTCGTTCTGTTAGAAAATTCGAAGTATCGACCCTTCTTCCCAGATCGCTACTGATCTCTAGTCTTTGCCCTTACATTTTCATTCGAGACGAACCCTTGGCTGAACAAATCGTCTTCTATTCATCATGATTTTCTGACCAAAGTCTTCTATACTTAGAATTTATGGAATCTTCAGCATTCAGCTTTGGCAGTGCTTTAAAAAGAGGCCCTTGCAAGTATAATTTGCCTTCAGCATTGCCTGGTACTGGTTTGAATGGAAGGAAACAACGAGCGCAATAACAAGAAGAGAAATCGGGGTTGACTCGTGATCACTATTATAGACAAAGCTTTATAATAAGCCAGTTCGTAGTTCCACTTTGCGCATGAGCAGAAAAAGGTCATTTGTACCAAGAGGCACGTTGGTTTTTAAATTCACTGAGATAAGCATCTGTCATATAATGATTATTCATGTCATCCTAGTAAATGTTGCTTGCCAGTACATCCACCTGACAGCAAACCTGGTATTTGGCAATATAAATAAAACAAGTTTTTAATGCATTCAAAGCAAAACAATGAAATGGATGCTTCCCCGATGGTTGATTGACGGACCATCCTGGTCACCTGGTCTATGCAAGTTCATTTATTATTTGAACACTAATTCCATGAATTGTTACGACTGGTAAGCTTCCCGGTAGCGACGAATAATGTCTCTTTGAAAACGATTGAAGTGCCTAACCAATTGAGAAAAAAGAAAGGTCATTTGTACCAACGTGCCCATGAGGCTGCGTTCACATAGAAGTATTCGGTATTCTGTATTCGGTATTCGGTACTCGGTATTCGCTATTCGAGCACCGAATACACCGTCACCCGCACCGTCAACTCACCATCCCATGCAGTGAGGATTTCTTCCTCCTACATCCCAGCAAATATTATTAACAATTTCTAAACTGCATCAGAATGTCAGTCTACATGCTTATTTTTGCTAAAGGGCAAATCGAGACCAAAATTGACATTACTTCATAAACGAGAGACGGTATACGCTGCAAGAAAATCGAACAAGTTCGATTCCCACTTTGCTATACTTTTCGCAGCTATTCGGTACTTTCGAATAGTGCCCTCCTATGTGAACCGGTGTGAGGAAATCCTATCGTTCGATTCAAGCTATTCGCGTGCCCTCGAAAAACGAGCCCGAATACCCGAATAGTATACTTCTATGTGAACGCAGCCTGAGCTAATTACGAACTGGCTTATTGCCAAATCACGGCATTGGTACAAGACAAATAAACTTCCAACACTAGATGACGCTGTTGTAGGTGTCCTACTATAACTGCAGCGGTTCCATGACAAGCCGCCAAACATGAATTCTACCCACAAACAAAACATTAACTAAGTCCTCGGGGGAAAATAAGACCGGTTTTGCAGGAGCAAAACTTCATGTCGTGTCACCATTACTGCACAAACACCCTAACCCTGACTGGCAGAGAAAGATGTGAACTATAGTGCAAAAGCTACGACTCCGAAGATCGAAGTTATTCATGAGGTTCATTGTGTCACATAACGACTACATTCTGTTCGTTCGTTTGTGACAGTGTCTGTTATTTTGCTTTCCCGTGCATCCTATTATTACTGATAGATTCGGGCGCGGGAAGAATACAAACGACCACTACTGTCATGACAACAAACAGGAGTACCACCGAGCTGACCACACAGACCATGGGAAGGATAGCTGGTAAGTTTCGTCCTAGCAGCAATAAGCACACGTGTCGTACTTGGATATGCTCTATGAAAGTCAACTGAAAGTGTAGGAATATCTTGCAAAAAGCGAAGTTATAGCCAAACCACTAACTCTCTTCCTAAATAAACGTAGCTCCTGGCACCTCCTTCGACTTTTTTTTTCTTTTTTGAACTTTCTTTCACTTGCCGACAGAACATGTCGGCAGAACAGAATAATCTATATCAAATACAATAGCTATAAAAAAAACCTCTCGAATAATATATTATTTACTCATTATTTATCTAGCGATCCACGTCCAACAAGCTTTGCTTTTTAGTGGATCACTATTTGCCATAATCGTATCTATTTTCCGCACGCCCACGAAGTATATGTATATTGCTCCTCCTAATTATTGTAAATAATATATATGAAGAGTTTGTTCGCAAAAACCGATAGGTCCATTTTTGAAGATTTTGAAGTAGGTCTCTGTCATAAAGTACAAAATAACACCTTTTAAATGATATATTGGTCACTACATGTAAAGGTACATTTTTGAAGTTATGGTCAAAAGAAGCAAAACATTTCTTATGATTCTCTTTATTTTTCTTGACTTTTAATCGCAAATATCTCCATTTGGCAAATATGGACTTATCGGTTTTTGCGAACAAACTCTTCATATATATATATATAATATGTTGTTATATAATTTATCTCGGATACTACATGAATCTTTTGCAAATGTTTGAACAATATTAATTCATGACATGTATACTTTGTACTACGTTTTGATTTTCGTTGATTGGAAATAAACTATGATTGAATGAATGAATGAATGTCTAAATATTGAAAATATGCATTTTGGAGAAATTGTATAAAATTCACACGTAAATATTGTCACGTTCTATTTCGATTTGCCTCGTTGACAAATGATTATATTTTTTTCTAGTCTTTGCATGACCCTTGATTTAAACGACCAATCTTAGGTACAGAATACGATAGTCTATATTCCTGGAGGAGGATTTCTATATTAAATACAAATGATTGTACTAACAGATGTGAATTCAGTGTCTGACAGTTTGCAACTGATGGAGAGTTGGTTATTCCTCCTTTGACATGTTGTAAGTTTATTACTATTACATACCATCCTTTCAACGAATGACTAACACGCAGTGTTCTTATTTCCACAAGCACCTGTCCCGGTAACCGGCAGCATATCACTCGCCAACAAAACCTTTATTCCGGACTACTCGTCACCAACTTCGCGAGCTTACATGGAATTAGAGGAAGCTATAATCCTATCGGTAAGAAAGAAATTTCGCATTTGGATCCAACAGCGATAGTATCTTTGATACATTAACAATGACTGTATTGATGCAATACACATAAAGAATACGGTTGAAGAATTTCGCGAACAGAATGCAAATACACTGCCCTACCTTGACGCAAGAAAACGTACGTAATAACTTAAGTACTATTCCAATCTATATATATTATAGACTTTTTTAAAAATTAGATCTATCCTATTATCTACTTGGATGCCAACAACAAACTTTCGCAGAAGTATGCAATTTCCTGTACAATTAATGTCAATCTGATAATCAATAAATTACACGTTCATTGTGCTAATGATATAGAAAGTATGCACACACACATACAAACACACACATACAAACAGACACGTTTATACACACATACGCACACACACACTAACACACATTTTAGGCCTATTGTGATATCTATATGAATACATCTGCATACATGGACATGATTGATTTACGTTTTATCTGATGGCAGTGAAATTATCTGCTGACACTGCGCTTTGCTGTTTACTCTGTATATCAAACCAATAGATTAATGAGGCGTTTGGTGCCGATGAAGCAGCTTCAACATACGGAGGGACAGAAGTCATAGGCTTCTCGTAAGTAACGCCTAGCAGTGATATGCTTCTCGTAAGTAACGCTTAGCAGTGATATGCTTCTCGTAAGTAACACGGCCTCAGTCAATACGTAGCACGTTTAGTCTGTCGCTAACAACTATCAAATATAGCAAATGGTGTAAGTTGTGATTCATCCAGGTAACGATCAATAAAGGAACCAAAATTAAATCAATTCATCTGGACTTACTGTAATTAAAACAGTAAGTCCAGATGAATTGATTTTATTTTGGTTCCTTTATCAAATATAGCGCATATAATGTCTGGTCGTTTTCAGAGGGGGTCGATCACAACATAGTTAGTCGGTGATTCCTCTTCGATTGTCATTATTTTGCAAACACCTCGGGTAGATACACTAATTGCAATCATTGATTTATATATAGTTGATGAAGATAATAAGATGACTGCCTAAAAACAGTTAGTGAAATCAGGTAATCATTCACATTTCGGCATGTCTGCACAATTGATTGTCAAGGCAAATGCAGCTGTGGCCAACCTCTTCACAGTCCTTTCACTGCCTATAAGGTTAGCATTTTATCCCTATGTTGCCAGAAAATTCGGACATCTAATATCTTTATAGAATAATAGACAAACTTGAGTTTTATGAATGTAAGGTATGTTTTGGGACGAAGACTATTTAATCTTCAAACTCGTCTTTGAATCTCAGCTTCAAGTATGATAAGACTCTAAAGAAATGGCTGAAAATCATTTATTTTGCAATCATTTCTCGTGTGGGTGTGTGTGTGTGTGGTGTACGTGACGTTTGTCCAGACCCGGAAGTGTCGTTGTCCACTTTGTGATCACCTTACAATACCAGCAGGAGATACCGTGCAACGATGGAACGTCTGAAGGTTTTCAAAACCTGCGCGAACAGGCAAGGGACATTAAAAAAAAACGTTCGTCATTACATTCTAGTGTGTGTGTATGTATGTGTGTGTGATCGTTTATTCGTTCGGCATTGACATATTTCCTATGCTGTTGTCTTATATAAATTGCTGATATAGATTCATTTTTTAACTTCTCAAGAAATGTTTAGGAAATCGTAAGCAGAAGTTTAACCACAGTTTAAACTGTAATTTTTGTTTTTGTGAATGATTGTTATATTGTATTCTATAACACACACACACACACACACACGCACACACACAAAATCCTTATACCTTTTATAACATTGTTTTGTGACGTTAGTTTGTAGGGTCATTATTCCTTAAGATTCTTTAGTATTGTTAGTTGAGATTAGGTACGTCATTTTATAGGCAAGTTATAATCCTAAAAAAAATAAAAAATGAAGTGAAAAAGTTAGTTATTTTGAAGGTCCTATACAGACTAGTTTTGATTGGCATCAAACAGTAATTTCAAGGGTTCTATGTACATTCTATACACTTACTTCAGTGCACACACACAAACACACATAAATACGCAAACGCGGATTACGAAGACACGTACACATACACTGTCCCGTGAAAAGGAATTAAACTCCGAAACTTCTCCAAGTCTCATGTAATACTGGCAGTGAAATATTATCATTGAATACAGTTTTTAGTTTAAGCTGTTACCATTCTGAAAGAATCTGATCCATTATGTGCTATCATAGATTATAAACAGACAGTAGATTTGTGGGATATGGCGCTCCGAATGAGCTTTTTTTTTCATAAATTAATAACCAGCAACAAAGTATCATTTTACAGTCCTGCTTTGTTGCTACATGCATCTTATTAGCCTAAACTAATGACGGCCTTACCTTTAAAGCGGGGAGTCGTTTCCTGTTGGCACTTGTTATTTTCTTTTTCTAGCTTTTTCTAACACGGAGACATAAAAGACGATCGCTGGATGTGTATAATTTTACCAGACGCGCCGATGAATAGAATTTTCTACTGCTTGAGCTAAAAATTTCAGGCGCAATAAAGCCATCGCTGCAATATGCAATATTTTTTTCATATTTGAAATACGTTTGTAGAGCTTGGCTTTGCTGCTATATTTTGACAGTTTTCAGACACTGCGACAAGTTCTGTAAGGAGGGTTCTGGAAGCGGCAACAAGCGACAACTCCCAGTCTGTGCTGGTCAGTCTAGGAGGAAACCTGAAATCCGTTGCCAGCAGTCTGACAGGTATTGTTGAATTTTTCGAAGTGACATCACTTGAACCTCGCCGCTATATACATCTACCACAGATAGTGTTTATATAACTGAAGCGTATGAAGGATTGTGGTGTAAAGAAGGTCCTTACAATTTATAACGAGGATTCTAAGGGCTGGGGGTGGGGGGGGGGGGGGGTGGGGTAGGGTGTTTAAACTTAGATAAAGTGGATTTTTGTTAAAAGAAAAAAAAAACCAAGAAGAAAATATGAAGAGTTTGTTTGCAAAATCCGGTAAGTCCATTTTTGAAGATTTTGAAGTACAATCTCTGTCATAAAGTACAAAATAATACCTCTTGAATGATACATTTGTCACTACATAATAAAGGTACATTCTTGAAGTTATGGTCAAAAGAAGCAAAAAAAAAATTCTTATTATTCTCTTTATTTTTCTTGACCTTTAATCGCAAATATCTCCATTTGGCAGATATGGACTTATCGGTTTTTGCAAACAAACTCTTCATATCTTTAATCATATCTCTTAGGCCAGGTGCCAGGAGAGTTACATTTTTAAATGTTAAAGTCGATCCATTCTTTACCTTTGATAGTTTGGTTTGAAGTATTTATCAGCAAGAAGGAACAATCTCTGATATGATTTGTGCTAGAGTATGTTAATTTTGAGGATTAACTCACAAGAGAGGGAGGATGTGGGAAAGGGTATCCCTCATCCTACCTGAGGGACCCTTTGTATTTATCAACAAAATCTGGTGGGTTGACGTTGGTATTGTAATATCTATGCTGCACGGAAGAAACCCCGCCCAAAACTGAATGCTCTCGTGGCTTTCATATACGTAGAGACCAATTTACTTCCATGTAATAATAAGTAAGCGGGGAACTCTTGAATATTTGAAGTTTGGAGACCGCAGATTTGATGCGTCATTTTGATGGAATGTTTGGAATATTTCCGAGCAAGGAAAAAATTGATAAAGATGAATATCCATGGCAAATGTGAATAATTAAAGGATTCATTAAGTACTATGTCTATGGAAATCGATAGCCCCTACCGATTTTGACATCATAAATGACAGTGAATGGAGTGGTGACAGTATTTCAAGAAGCCAGCCTGTCCGGATGGCTGTGGATAGGTTTCAGCCTAAAAGTTCGTGAACACTGATCTGAAACATGACGATTATTACTTTAATAAGTTTGAAGGATTTACCCGCGCCTTGCCTACCAAAGAGTTGATCCTGTACATCAACACATCAGCTTTTTTTTTATTTAAACGCACGTGTATAGTCGTTTACAGTTTTACAGTTATGTAACCTACACCACAAGGTGCGTACGTGTTTTAATCCTTCTTTCATGGTGTCTGCTATGAAATATCGCAGTTGACCTCTATCAACATACTGTAATCAACCCCAGAGGAAGAGCCGATGAAACCGAAGGCCACCGGGGAAAGTATATTATAGTCAAGCAACAAAGCCTATTATACGTGCTTACTTAAGACGATGTCATCACAATACAAATTGTTCCATGTAATCTGATTAAAAACTAGAATTTGGTACTGGGTACATATTCTTGACGATTTTCTTTTTTAAGTGAGTGTCGTAAGTTATTTCAGATAAAGATAGTTGCATTCATTATTTATAGATAAAATATAAAGATATAATGTGATTGCTTGATGTGTGCCATTTAAAATATGAACAAACATAATTAATTGCTGAATGTATGTTATTTGTTGATACTTTTCTCCGCCCAGATATTGTAATTGCATGGCTGGATCTTGATTGTGACATGGCTGGAAATGCATCAGAGGGAACAACAACAGACCTCTCAGCAACAGGTGTCATTGTGGTCTCTTCCAACTTGGACATAATATATAGGAATTTGATATCTCAAGGCTATGTTTTGAAAAGCTATGTTTTATATGATAATGGTTTTTTGTCTTCTTTGTCATGGGTAACGAATACTTGCAACTATAAACAAATCTTGAAGATGTCTTGAATTTTGTATGTATTTTTGATATTGATTACTTTTTCTGATAAGTTATTTCGACCCTTATTGCAGGAAGTGTTTGGAAGGGTTGTGAAATAGGTTTGTTATGATCAGACACACACACTCTCTCACAATAATAATTAAAAAAAAATTATTCCTTATACCTTGCCTTTCTTCGTCAGTTGATTTGATTAAACTGTTTACTTGGCTGCTAGAAACATTGTATGATATAGCAAAAACCTTCAAATCAGTTTGGAAAAAAAAAACCCTTTAGTAGCTATTTGTGCCTTTATAGTGAGATCGTTTTTTGCCAGTTCCTTTATCGACATTCATCACCCATCACCAGAAAGAAGACGTGCATTCCGCAACAGCAATCTCTGTCAATAAAGTACAATGCACTGAAAAGCGTGCGCTTTCTTATTCTTTTCCCCATCGAAGTCGTAATTTTTCATTACAATCCTACTCATCACCACAGCCTTCATCGTTGACATGATTTATCTAAAATTTCACGACAGCTAAAGAGCTGGTATAGTTTAGGCAAAGATGGGGCTACGGGTCCAATCTTTTTAGTGATAGATCATGACCAACTTGTTATGATATGTGAAATAGCATATAATTCTACGTGGAATGAAATAGAGGAATTGAATATTTAATGAATATAATCACTAAGCAATTGTCCTTTGATTCTGTTACTAAAAAGGAGAAGAAATAAAGCAATATGTTTTTGATATACAACACGGAAATTTTAACAGTTAAGCCAGACAGAATAAGAATTTATGATACTGTTTTGATGTCCACTTTTCGTCCTCAGAGTACTTTCCCGTTGAAATATCAACCTCGAATGATACTGCCACGGTTCCAGTGAACACTACTCAAGCAGTTGACACGACTGACAGCCACACTACTGCGGATTCGGGACCGACCGGTGTCACGCCATATTCAGTTCCGACCAGTGTTACATCGGATTCAGGTCCGACAAGTATTACATCGGATTCAGGTGAGAAGACCAATGTTACATTTGATTCCGGTACGACTATTGTTACATCTGATTCAGTTCCGACCATTGTTACCGCGGATTCAGGTCCGACCAGTTTTAAGTCGAATTCAGTTCCGATCAGTGTAACATCGGATTCAGGTCCGACAGGTGTTATATCGGATTTAGGTTCGACATTGTGTTAGATCGAATTATGTTAGATTGGATTCAGGTCCGACGAGTGTTAAATCGGATTTCAACGATCTCAACTCACGAACGAAAATTTTCATAGCTCACCAATAATCAACTTTTTTATGTATTGTTCTGGTATTGATTCATCTATGAAAGTCTTTAAAATGCCGGAAAAAATGAATGCCATGTTTGCATGATGTTTCAATAGAACTTTATCACCTTCCCAAATTTGGATAGAATTTAACCATGTACCATGTTAAAAATGAAGGTGAACTCCCTGTTATCAAGGGCTAATCATCAAGTAATCCTCATTTTTCGTTCGCCGTTGATAGTGAGTGACGATGTGTTGTGGGAGAATAAGTGAAGAGTTTGTTCGCAAAAAACCGATAAGTCCATTTTTGAAGATTTTGAAGTACGATCTCTGTCATAAAGTACAAAATAATACCTTTTAAATGATATATTGGTCACCATAAAGGTACATTTTTGAAGTTATGGTCAAAAGAAGCAAAATTTTTCCTATTATTCTCTTTATTTTTCTTGACCTTTAATCGCAAATATCTCCATTTGACAAATATGGATATATCGGTTTTTGCGAACAAACTCTTCAAGTATTATGTATGCTACTTTTTGAAGAATTGTCAGTTCCCTTTTGAATTAATGTTATGCCTTGACAAACTGCAGTCTGGAACGCTACCCCCCCCCCCCCCCCACTGCTTACAATTGTACATGGTATATATAATCTGTATATTATCCATATATAACTCCCACCCACTGCCCTTCGCCATACTGCCATTACCCCAGGGAACGTAATCAGTTCTCAAAATCTTAAGTTTGCAATTCTTACTTGTCTGTAACCATATGGTTCGATTTTTTATCCATAACCTATTCAAAATGATAAAATTGGAAGTAAATCATTGTACAGATCGACCGTGTTCTAAATATTTCAACAAAAAATTGCAAGAGACTTGAACTCTACGAATGGAAATGCTTTCATTTGACAAGGGGCTTCGTCACCATGCCCCCCCCCCCCCAAAAAAAAAATGAAATACTCAGTAATACCTATCATGTGATACTATAATTTCCGGCGTAAGGCATAATTTTCGTTTTCTAACGTTTGGCCCCCCACCACCGATCCCTCCACACTCCTTATATTCATTCGTTGCCACTCGTTGAAATATTCCTTGGAAGATTGCATCGTCTTCACATTGTGCAATTGTGTTTATTCAGTAAGCAGAGAAGCTGAGACTACTGAGGAAACGACTGATGTGACTACAGAATCGACAACAGCAGTTCATACAACGCTTCAGACAACCAAAACTTCTACAGGGTCTACAACTGCTCCTGTAACAACAGTGGACACGACTATTCAAACAACTGATGCTACTACTGAGTCAACAACTGTTCTTGTATCAACAGTGGACACAACGGTTCAAACTACTGAAGTTACTACTGAGTCAACAACTACTCCTGTAACAACAGTGGACACAACTGTTCAAACTACTAAAGTAACTACTGAGTCAATAACTGCCCCTGTAACAACATTAGACACAACTGTTCAAACTACTGAAGTCACTACTGAGTCTACAACAGCTCCTGTAACAACAGTGGACACAACTGTTCAAACTACTGAAGTCACTATTGAGTCTACAACGGTTCCTGTGACAACGGTGGACACAACTGTTCAAACAACTGAAGTTACTACAGAGTCAACAACTACTCCTGTAACAACAGTGGGCACAACCACTGTTCAAACTACTGAAGTAACTACTGAGTCAACAACTGCCCCTGTAACAACAGTAGACACAACTGTTCAAACTACTGAAATCACTACTGAGTCAACAACTGCCCCTGTAGCAACAGTAGACACAACTGTTCAAACTACTGAAGTTACTACTGAGTCTACAATAGCCCCTGTAACAACAGTGGACACAACTGTTCAAACTACTGAAGTCAATACTGAGTCTACAACAGCTCCTGAAACAAAAGTGGACACAACTGTTCAAACTACAGAATTTACTACAACTGAGTCAACAACTACTCTTGTAACAACGGTGGACACAACTGTTCAAACTACTGAAGTAACTACTGAGTCAACAACAGCTCCTGTAACAACAGTGGAAACAACTGTTCAAACTACTGAAGTCACTACTGAGTCTACAACGGTTCCTGTAACAACAGTGGACACAACTGTTCAAACTACTGAATTTACTACTGAGTCAACAACTACTCTTGTAACAACGGTGGACACAACTGTTCAAACTACTGAAGTTACTACTGAGTCAACAACTACTCCTGTAACAACAGTGGACACAACTGTTAAAACTACTGAATTCACTACTGAGTCTACATTAACTCCTGTAACAACAGTGGAAACAACTGTTCAAAGTACTGAAGGTACAACTGAGTCAACAACTACTCCTGTAACAACAGTGGAAACAACTGTTCAAACTACTGAAGTCACTACTGAGTCAACAACTACTCCTGTAACAACAGTGGACACAACTGTTCAAACTACTGAAGTCACTACTGAGTCAACAACAGCTCCTGTAACAACAGTGGACACAACTGTTCAAAGTACTGAAGTAAATACTGAGTCAACAACCACTTCTTTTACAACAGTGGACACAACTGTTCAAAGTACTGAAATAACTACTGAGTCAACAGCAGCTCCTGTAACAACAGTGGACACAACTGTTCAAACTACTGAATTTACTACTGAGTCAACAACTACTCTTGTAACAACGGTGGACACAACTGTTCAAACTACTGAAGTAACTACTGAGTCAACAACTGCCCCTGTAACAACAGTGGACACAACTGTTCAAACTACTGAAGTTACTACTGAGTCAACAACTACTCCTGTAACAACAGTGGACACACCTGTTCAAAGTACTGAAGGTACAACTGAGTCAACAACTACTCCTTTTACAACAGTGGACACAACTGTTCAAAGTACTGAATTTACTACTGAGTCAACAACTACTCCTGTAACAACGGTGGACACAACTGTTCAAACTACTGAAGTAACTATTGAGTCAACAACTGCCCCTGTAACAAAAGTGGACACAACTGTTCAAAGTACTGAAGTAACTACTGAGTCAACAATCGTTCCTGTAACAACAGCCGAAACGACACTTGAAACCACTCGAGTAAGTGCTGACTCAACAACTGCTCCGCAAACAATAGTATTCACAACAGATGCTGAGACTACTGAAGGTGCGTAGTAATGATAAACAATTATGTCTAACGAAACGAAAGCAAAAGTTAAATCTTCTAACTTGACCATTAATTATGATTATTTTTGATGTTGTGGTTGTGTTTTAACATTTTATATCAAAAGAAATCAAGTTCTTGTTTTTGTTTGGTAGTGCATTTGGTTTAATTTTATATAATACGTCGACCTCCCCCCCCCCAAAAAAAAAGACAAAAACACTAATGTGTATCCTGTGATCCTATTTTCCTGCGTAAGGGTATTTTTTCACCTTTTAACGTTTGATTCCCCACCATCCACATCCCCACACGTTACATTGATTTGTTGATATCCATTGGGGTATTTTTTTAACGATCAAATCGTCCCTTTTATTATGGAATTGTACACAGGAACCACAGAAGCTGAGACTACTGAGGGAACGACTGATGGGACTACAAAATCGGCAACGGTAGTCCTTACAACACTTCAAACAATGGAAGCCTCTACTGAGTCTAAAACTGGTCCTGGAACAACAGTGGACACAATAGTTGAAACTACTGAAATTACTACTGAGTCAACAATTGTTCCTGTAACAACAGAAGAAACGACACTTGGAACCATCCAAGCAATGACGGACTCGACAACTGCTCCGCAAACAATAGTATTTACAATTGAAGCTGAGACTACTGAAGGTGTGTAGTTATAATGAGCAGTCATTTTTAACGACGTTTTTTCCCCTTATTTTTAACTTACATTACCCAATAACGAAATTTATTCAGTAAAAAAGATCATTAAATTCAGTAAAATTCAGTAAATTAGATTAGACACATGAAATAATGAACTCAGTCGCAGTGTTATGTGACCACCCAGCTCGACATTCGCAAAAAGCCGCATATTAGGATTCTCTGTAATTTAACGGAATATATCAGAATAACTCGCCTTCTTTATTTATTTATTTGTTTTAATTTTTTCCCATTCTAACTACTTTCAAAGCTTTGAGGCTTAAAAGGAAAGCCGAATCAAGATAACTGACGTTCTTTTTTGTCATGGACCATATATAATTGCATATATATACATATTATCGACACTGAAACCACTCGATTAACTACTGACTCAACAACTGCTCCGCAAATAATAGTATTCCCAACAGATGTCCAGAGTACTGAAGGTGTTTTGATAATGAGCAATTATGTCTAACGAAAGTACTTTTATTTTATGTTTTACTTATACATTTTGTGTTTTACTTATAATTCCAGATAGGGAAAGTCATTAATTTAAATAAGAAACAAATATTCTGACGTGACCATGAATTATTATACGGTTTTCGTTCTTGTGCTAGTGTTGTTAAAATTTGTATTGAAAGAAATAAAGTTCACTTTTTGTTTTGCAGTGCATTAGGTTTTATTTGCTAGAATACGTTGCTTCTGCCAACAATACAGTAATGTGATTTTTTTTCCTGCACGAGGGGTTTATTTTCATCTTCTATAGTTTGTACCCAACCACACATTACCCGACACTCATTGCATTAATTTTTTGCTATTTACTTAAACATTCTTTGCAAGATCAAATAGTCACTTTTATTCTGAAATTGTGTTTATTCAGTAACCACAGAAGTTGAAACTACTGAGGAAATGATTGATGTGATTACAAAATCGGCATCAGTAGTCCTTACAACGCTTCATTCTCTGTACGATTCTCTGTAGCTGAGCGGAATATGTCAGAATAACTCACCTTCTTGGATCATGGATGTTATTTGTGTTGTACAGTATGTTCAATGTGTACCTGCAATTATCTAAAGAGATAATTGACCTGGTTATGTATAAACATTTTCTTGATTAAAGAAATGATTCAATCAAAATTCTTTATTTATTTTCACCTTTTCCTTCTAACTACTTTCAAAGTTTGGCGGCGTAACAGGAAAGCCAAATCAAGATAACTGACTTTTTTTCCGGTCTGGGACCATATATCAGTGTTTATATAGGCCTATATGCATACATTTATATATTCACAACTATATAATAGCCTTGAGCACATTCACAGCTAGCCTGAGAGAGCCACACGCGTTACCTCTCTTCTCCCCTTTCTACGAAACGGTACCTCCTAACTCTCTCATATTAATCACTTTTTGAATGGGTATAGGATTGCCCAATTTTTAACAAATTGTTTACATTTTTATAAACCTTAGAGTTACTCTCTTAAACTCTGTAAAAAAAAGGTGGAACTTTGTTTCTCTTTTTTTCTGTATTTTTTCTTTTTTTAAGAAATCAAGGGAACGAAAAACGCTTTATACCACAATGATACCTCGTGAAATTTATTTTTTTATTATAAACTATAAAGCTTCAAGTAACTATCGATGAATAATGCGAGGCAAAAAACACTGTATCTAATCGAAGACGATGTTTTTATTTTCAGAGTCCACGGCTACTGGAATTCTAGTCCGACTTGTTGGAGGGGAAGACGACAGCCAAGGCAGAGTGGAAGTCTACTACGATGGTCAATGGGGGACTGTCTGTGACGACTTGTGGGATATCGAAGACGCTCACGTGGTGTGTCAGATGCTGGGCTTTGAGGGCGCCTTACGTTATTCTTGCTGCGCCGAGTACGGCCAGGGATCTGGCCCGATTCTGCTCGACAATGTCCAATGCACTGGCACAGAGAGTACTTTGGAAGATTGTCAAAGCAACGAATACGGGGTGCACAACTGCGCACATTATGAAGATGTTGGTGTGGCGTGCATACCGACAGGTAAGTGCGGGACATTTTTATATTTCCTAAGTCATGCAAATATTCAGAGAAAAGATAATGCTTAACGAATTTGCCCGAAGTAAAGAGAAGGGTCAATAAAAGACAGGGGGTTGAGCTTAAGCAAACAGGTAGGCCTAACTAATTCCTCAGTACAACGTTACTATAACGTTGTTTGATGATGAGAAGTGAGTGAAAGCGTAAAACCAGGGTAGCGTGGTTGTAAAGTCAAGGTATGTTCATTGATTCATTCATTTATTTTTTCAATCTCCAACAGAACTTATAAATACATTTTTTTGACATAAAATATAAGCACATAATTTTTATCAGATTTTGTAATGTTTACATATATATTACATATGTAATAAATGAAATTTATGGATACACAAATAATAGGGTGAAAAAGAAAAAAACACAAAGAACATGCTGAAGCCGAAGCCCGGGAATAAACTGAACGATATATTTATTAATGAACAAATAAAGTTCATGTTTCGAGGGCACGTCTTAGAGACTGCTAATTTAAAGCAGATTAAAGAAGACGAACACGGTGAAAATACATTCCTTTTATGAGTTCTATGTAGTACTGCTCCCAGCCATTTTGGCCTTTAATAGGAGTAGCCTGCGGATAAAGTGGATATTTCTCTTAACTTCATGACTACTCGTGGATGAATTGTTTTTTTATTTATGTATTCAATCCATTGTTTACGCGCTGCCCAAGTGTTATACAGTGTAATGCACAATAAATTAGCAATTCTATTACATGTCATTAGTATAATTACATGTAGTGTTCAGAGATTTAACATAGCTCACGTGAGAAGGCAGCTATCGTCGCACAGAGGAATTTCAAAGCAATAACAAAGAAGAAAAAAAAATACTCGAGGTTGGGCAGGTGTTATAAATATCCGCTGCTGGTACGTCGAGGTCATCTTTTCCATGTGTTCTTAAAAAGGGCATCTCATACTGTGAACATTATGGTCCAGAGGATTAGCAACAACCTGTCTCGCAGCTGCCCCCTCACGGGCCCGTAGGAGAAAACTAGGCCTACCTTTATGAAGCAAAATTTATAAATGTTAAAGAGCGAGAGGAAAAACTGTGGCGACTAACTTTTCGTTAGGTAATATGCTGGGTAAACCCAGTAACAACATGGCAGGAATCATTTAGACTTTTTTTTTGGCTCAGGTTTATTTCATTCATCAATAATGTCCTATTCATTCTTTTAAGAAAAGTAGGGGAAGAGAACACCAACCAATTATGCATAATTAGCAATGCATCGTCTACTTCATGGTTAAGCGAAACTACTCCTAGTCGAATTCTGTCACATGGTTTGTAGTAAAGCGCTCTTTTCTTCTTGATCATCGGCAAGCAACGATTAATTTATCTGCGTCTTTTTGCCAATCTCAAATAATATTGTTTATCCATGGGAGAAATTGCAATTTGCCAATGGCTAAACTTAAAGTATTGGAAACTTATCGTATTCCCGATTCATAACTGTGGAAAATAATTTTCGGTCGAAGAAGCTTATGGTCCTACTTTGATATAAATGTTTACAGCTGCCACAGGCCACGTCCGACTTGTAGGAGGGGAAGACAACACTCATGGGAGAGTGGAATTCTACTACGATGGTCAATGGGGGACTGTTTGTGACGACTGGTGGGACATTAAAGACGCAAACGTGGTGTGTCGGATGCTGGGCTTTGAGGGCGCCTCAAATTATTCTTGCTGCGCCGAGTACGGACCGGGATCCGGCCCAATTCTGCTGGACGACGTCCAATGCAATGGCACGGAGACTAACCTGGCAGATTGCTCGCACAACGGATATGGAATGCACAACTGCTGGCACTCTGAAGACGTTGGTGTAGAATGCATACCGACAGGTAAATGCTAGACATTCTTGTACGTGTTTGTTCTAATTTAGACATCTTTCGATTAGGCTATGCTGGGCGAATTCGACTGTTTGATTAAGAAGGGGCAACAATGAAATTACGTTTATCCAGAAGGTAACTACTTCTTCAGTGCAGCGTTACTATTAGATGATTTCGTTATTTCATGACGAGGAGTAGGCCTAACTATGTGAAACCCTGGAACCAAAGTTAATGCCGAAGTTTGTAGCTGTCCGCCTGTTAGGAAACTGAATGGTGATTTTTACGACATCAACGTGATCAAAGAAAATTAATGTTTCAAGTACAAGCTCAGGAACTGCTTACGTAAATTAGATCAAAGAAGGTGAATCAGCTATATACACAACCCTTGGTATGGAATCCATGAAAAATTGCTTCCAACAATCACATATGAGGGAGCCTACAGTTAGAGCGGATGATTTCCTTTTTTTTCTTGCTTCATGATTTACATAGGAAAATAATTGTTCCCCTTTTCTAGCACTCTCTTTAAGTTACAGAATGTGCAAAATGAAATCATTATCCTAAATTTGGCATGCTCTTTTTGTCTGTTCACCATTTACATAAAATGGCTGGAAATCAAGTCCGACTTGTTGGAGGGGAAGACGAAACCCAAGGGAGAGTGGAAATCTACTACAATGGACAATGGGGAACTGTCTGTGACAACTATTGGAACATCGAAAACGCCAACGTGGTGTGTCGGATGCTGGGCTTTGAGGGCGCCTTACGTTATTCTTGCTGTGCCATGTATGGTCAGGGTTCTGGCCCGATTCTACTGGAAGACGTGCAATGCAACGGCACGGAGAGGAACTTGGCAGATTGCCGACAGCACGAATATGGAGCGCCCGGCTGTGGGCACCAGCAAGACGTTGGTGTCGAGTGCGTACCGACAGGTGAATGTTACATCTTTTTTTGGCCCTCCCTCTCTTTTCAGACCTCCTACATCACACATGTACATAACTAAATTCACGGAACAGATTATGCTGAAAGTTTTTCATCGTCGGAATGATAAGCATCAATAAAAACAAAAAGAAAGCTGGTTGTGTTTAGGCAGAGAAGTAATAACTTCTTACGTTTATCGTTACTCCAAGATATTTTGTGTTGTTTGATAACGAAGAAAAAAAGATGTGAAAGTATCGTACAATAGTGAAATGCATGCAACCGTTCACGAAACAATTTTGTCTAAAAAGAAAAGAAAAAGACGAACACCATAAGAGTAACAGGGACAAATGATTCTTTAATTTAACTTGTTAGGATATTTTATTCCCAAATAATTGCCATTTTTTGAAGGAAAGGTAATGTAAGAGAGACTAGGTGATAATAAAGCAAACTTAGGATGCACCATGGACCATATATAGGGTTATACTTCACCTTGCACATTCGAATTCAGTCACAAGGCTTGTACAGCAAAGCGATTTCTTCCATACCATAATTTGCATTAAATGATCAATTCAAGGGAACAAAGAAAAATATGTTGATGACGCAACTTAAAATGAAATAAGTAGAAATTACCTTTGAATACTTTTTGATGGATAATCCAAATAGAAAAGGCTATTTACCGATGAGCCTACCAAGGAAATAGCGTTAAATGTTGAGCAATGGAAAATCCATTGACAAATATAAATTTCCCGCCTCTTTTGCTTATCTCAAAGAAAGTTGTTCATCGGAGGAAACAGAAGCAAAAGTCAATTAATCAAATGTTGAAGTAACTGGAACGTGGCCTTTAATACTTGGCCATGGTTTATTGGAACGTAGCTTTATATGTTTATTCATGGAAAATCCAGAGACAAAGACAAATAACGTTGGTTCGATGAAAATAATTAGGGTACTACCTGATTTGATTTTATGTCAAATCCGACTTGTAGTAGGGAAAGACGACACCCAAGAAATTTTGTGGAATTCTACCATAAAGCTATACAACTGCGATGTGTTTGTGCCAACAAAATAGTTTTGTGAATTCAAGCTTGTTGAGTTGCGCTAGTATCCATTCCCCTCCCCCTTTTTTTTTGCAATGTTAGTAGAAGTTTATCAACTCGGGCACTGCTCTCGTGACTTTCATAATTTATCATGAGTGTGAGGATACACGTTATTTAGCGTATGAAGTCAGGCGAAGGTCAGGATATCAGATAATTCTAAATCTGTGTGACTTTAAAAATCTTTTCACATATTCCACGTCATAAAAACTTGGCAATTCACAAATTAAAGGACAAGTTCACCTTCATAAACATAAGGATTGAGATAATGCAACAATGTTAGTAGAACACATCAGTGAAAGTTTGAGGAAAATTGGACAATCGATGCAAAAGTTATGAATTTTTAAAATTTTTGTGTTGGAACCGCTGGATGAGGAGACTACTACAGCTTGTGAGTCATATGCGTACAACAGTATAAAGAAAATATAAAGACAATTCAACATATTTTCACTTTTTTCACATAATAAAAGAGCACTTGACTTGGCTCTTTCTAGAAGCAGGGGGAATAATATAACCCATAACATTTGTCGGTAACGAGTCGGGGGAATGTGAACTTTTTTCATAAGATGAAATTTTGTGAAATTCTCTTTATATTTTCCTTATATTGTTGTACGCATGTGACATCTAAGTTATTCACACACTGCAGTAGTCTTCTCATCCAGCGGTTACTGCACAAAAACTTCAAAAATTCATAACTTTTGAACGGATTGTCCGATTTTCCTCAAACTTTCAATGATGTGTTCTACTAATATTGCTACATTCTCTCAATCCTTATGTTTATGAAGGTGAACTTGTCCTTTAAATTCTTTGAGCATACCACGCGCCTTTTGGAACGTTATGTGCTGTCTCAAGAAATTTTGTTCCCCTTTTTTGTCATTTCTCTCTTCTCTATGATTAACGGATTTAGGTACCACAACGGACGCAATATATGAGTCAACAACAACACCGTTCAACGGTAAGATTTTTTGTGATCAGTTTCGTGATGAGAATTTTATAATTTCCGTTGTTATCACTTCAATACAAGATCCTCATTACTAACTCTTTTGCAACACGCACTAACTGTTTAAGCCCCAAAATGCAATGAAATCTATATCGCCAATATGTTACGTTGGCTTACAAACTCGTATAGTCGTACTTTTTCTATGGGTAATTGATGTATCAATGTCACTAAATATGTTAAGAGAAGAAAAATACCATTATTGCGCTTTGTTACTCTCTCTAAGGGTCAAGAAACATAGACTGTGACTTTGAATACGGTACCTGTGGCTGGCAGCAGTCATATTATGATGACTTTGACTGGTCTCGTAATAGTGGTAACACCTCGTCGTTCAACACTGGACCAAGCGGGGACCATACAACCGGCTGTAAGCACTAACACTTTTTATTGCCTTTGAGTTTAAGATTTTTTGTTTTGTTTTTGCATTGCATTTACCGTGGGTCCATGAAATATATATATAGGCCTAGTACATATTCACTGTATATATATATTTTTTTTCTCTCTCTGTAAAACGCTGAGAGGTGTCCCGTTATCTTCCTTTCGGGGGTCTGTTTATTGCACTAATAGAAGAAAATAGCTTTTTACCGTAAATGAAAAAAAAAATAACAAAAAGTTATTGAAAGCTAACAATGAAAGCTTTTAAGACATTTTGGATATATCGGGACTTGATATTGACGGTGGATCAGTGGCCCAACCTATCATAGTAAAATTTGATATCGGGCCACCAAAAGCATAATGGTGGCCCGATCGATATGTTAGTATCATACCGATATTCGATAGCACCATCAATTCAATGAATGTGTACGAGTCAGCATTATCTTCATTCGGAATAACAAACCTTGTTCCCTTTTTCTGGTTAATGTTTGGTTGTTTATTTGTTTGCTTCATTCATCTTGTCTGTGAGAAAGAGTGTTTTGCCTCTTTAGAGGTAGTCTGGCTTCAAGACCCTCTGTCGTACTATTTCTCTATTCAGGATATTGACGTCCTCAACGTCGAAAACTTAATAGTTTACGGTGGTTTGTCTTGCAGAGACTTTTGCCTTCGGCAAAGGGTCAGGAAACCAGACTCCTTTAGAAGGGACGGAATGCGTACACACAACATTGGTCAGTGAGATTCGGGAATCAAACCCGGGTCCTTTGGATGTGGCGAAAAACGCGCTCATACCGACTGTATTATAGCTATGTTTGCCAAATCACCTCCCAACGAACTTTCGAAATAACGGGCTCAAATACCTTACACTCTGTTTTTACTTTATTCGTTATTGTATTTATTTATTAGTTTGTTACATCTACCTCTCCTTGCAGACGGATATTACATGTACATCGAGACATCTCATCCACGTTATTCCGGACAAGATGCACGCCTAACCAGTCCTGCCCTGTATCGTTACGGGCCACAGTGCCTGATATTTTGGTATCATATGCACGGTAGCTCGATTAATTCACTGAATGTCTACAAGTCAGCATCAACGACACCAAGTTCAATTGACGTGTTATTCTCACTTGCTGGAGCTAGAGGAAACGCGTGGTATGAAGCGCGGGTAAGTTATGACAGAGATTTCTTTCAAGAGTTTATGTGATGATAGTTATGTTCATGGATTGGTGTCTGAAAGCAAGTATAGGCCTACATTCAAATTTCAATGTCATCGTCATTGCAACCCTCTAAACATAGTGACAGAGAAAGAGAGAGACGTTCACATTCCACCAGAGGAATATATTTCAATGACTCCTAAGAGCTGTTGTTACCAAATGGTAAGGACTGTAATTAATGATTTTTATGCTCTCGCCGTTTATGATTAAATCTATCTATCTATCTATCTATCTATTGTGTACATGTATATATATGTGGGTATATATATATACATATTATATATCGTATGTTTAAATAATATGTGTCTTACATTTTTCAAAGTCTCCTCAGATATTGAAATCTCGCTTCGCACAGAATATTTAACATACCCTTTGCTGAAGAGAAATATATGTAGTTCCTTATGAGATGGAGTAGATTTTAAAGATTAAACATCCGTCACGCCATAAGTATAAATCTATGTGCGATATCAAGACGAAATCATGTCGACATAGTATTCTTATGAAAAAAGAACGTTGAACATGGCATTGTTTCTTTTTTTATTCATCACCAGGTCTCCATCGACAATTACACACAACCATTCTACATCACCATGGAGGGTGTGCGTGGGAGTAGCTACACAGGTGACATTGCTATAGATGACATTCGGCTTTCCAAGGGGCCCTGCCAACAAGGTAAACATCACACAAACATTTGAAGAAAAATAATAAAGAGAATGTTTGAGTACATACACAAGAAAAAATCTATTTTTTCTTTTTCTTATGTTTTAGAGTCGTCGAGGGTTCCATGACTTTAAAGAAGAATGTATGAAACGCTGAAAATGATAGACGGCTGTGATCCCTACTCAGAAATAAATGGCAGGTAGAAGAAAAAAAAACCAAAACCAAACAGACAACCTTGACTGGAGGCATGAAAATTAGAGAAAACATAAAATGATTGTTATTTTTTTACTTGATTTGCACCATGATTGTTGTTCCTTAATGGAAGTTGATTTTTTTTTCTTGTATATATTTGCATGACTAAATCAGAATAACCCACTTCCTAATCATTCCAATTTATGGATTAAGATGTCGCATTTTTTTTATTTTTCTTCTCACATGACACTAACTGATTACCACAGAAGACTCAAGTAATGAACCAACAACACCACTCTACACCGGTAAGATACTGTACAATGTGATCAGGTTGAATGCTTAAATGTGAACATTGTCTTTAAACATGTGTATCCAACTCCCTACTGTTTTGTAACATGCACTGATTATTTAGGACTGGAAATGAAGATAAAATTCATAATCTTTTTAGATGTTGTGTTTTGTTGTAAAGTTTGTAGTAACTATTTTTCTAAAATGAATTATTCATGTGTGAAAGTCACTCAAATTATGCAAGGTACAACAAGTGACTTGTTGAAATGCATTACATTCGTCACACTAACGACATTGCTTGCCAAATCTTGCTAGAGTTTTATTGCTTTTTTTCCTACTTCACCAGTCAAATCGCAATAATATATGATTTTGATTTTATGGTTGAAACTCATCGAATCTGTCATAATTTCTTCTCACATAGAAGTAAATGAATGGTTTACCAATACGGACGCCAATAATGAACCAACGAAACCACCGCTCAACGGTAAGAAAAATGTTAAAAATTTCCGTCGTAATCACTTTAATATGAGTTTGCAATTATCTGCTCTTATGAAACACGCACTAATCATTTCATTGTAAAAAATGAAAGTAAATTATAAATTTCTTCCTCGCGGATTAATATGTTGCTTTTTAAAATGCATAGTCATACTTTTATTACGACTGACTGATGTATCAGTGCCATTCGATACAAGAGAAGAAAACGATGCTTTCTTTACTTCACGGCTACCTCCCACCAAGGCAAAGTATCATTGACTTTGACTTTGAATACGGTACCTGTGGCTGGCAGCAGTCGATTATTATGATGACTTTGACTGGTCCCGTAAGAATTGAGGTACCTTCGACGTTAATCACAGAATGGAAATTAAAATAAAAGGTCATTGAAGTGAACGAAAATGCTTTATGATATTGAGAGAACTCTTACGAAATATGTTTCTAGCGTAGGCTTTTCTAGCTTCAAATGCTTATCGGTAAAAAGAAGAGGTAAAGAAAACCGTATCTAATCTGGTAAAATACTTTTATTCCAGTGTCCACGGCTGCTGGGATTCAGGTCCGACTTGAAGGAGGGGAAGACGACACCCAAGGGAGAGTGGAAATCTACTACCATGGTCAATGGGGGACTGTCTGTGATGACTGGTGGGATATCATAGACGCTAACGTGGTGTGTCGGATGCTGGGCTTTGAAGGCGCCTTACGTTATTCCTGCTGCGCCGAGTATGGTGAGGGATCTGGCCCGATTTTGCTGGACGACGTTGAATGTAATGGCACGGAGAGTAACCTGGCAGATTGCCCACACAACGGATATGGAAGGCACGACTGCGGGCACAGTGAAGACGTTGGTGTGAAATGCATACCGAAAGGTAAATTCTAGACTTTGTACCAGCCGTAACACGTACGTACACCTATGTATTCACTGAATATTTAATTGTGAACGAATGCGACCGTAGCAGCGAGAAGGTGGTTGAGCTAAAGTAAACAAATAACTAGTTCCTCAATTGAACCCGATTTACCATATTTAAAGATATTTCATTTAATGAAGATAAAGAGAAGTATATTTATGTTAAAGTGTAGAACAAGAGTTTCGTGGTTCTATACTCGTAGATTTTACGTAAACGCCGAAGCCTGGTTAGAAACTGAAGGTAGCATTACAGCTTCTATTAAAGGGAAGATAAACCCCAAGAACAATGTGGATTGAGTGAAAGCAACAACATTAGTAGAACACATCAGTGAAAGTTTGAAGAAAATCGGACAATCGATGAAAAAGTTATGAATTTTTAAAATTTTGGTGTTGGAACTGCTGGATGAGGAGACTACTAGAGGTTATGACGTATGAGTGGACAACAATACCAAGAAAATATAAAGAAAATACTACAAACATCCATTTTTCATGAAAATTACAAATTCCATCAACTTGATATTGACATATGTTAAGGGCAGCAATTATTCCCCCTGCTTTCTGAAAGCGGTTGGTCCACTGCTCTTTCATAATTCTAGAAAAGTGAATTTTTGTTGAATTTCCTTTATATTTTCTTTGTATCGTTGTCCACTCACACGTCATTTCCTCTAGTAGTCTCCTCATTCAGCGGTTCCATCACCAAAACTTTAAAAACTCATAACTTTTGCATCGATTGTCCGATTTTCCTCAAACTTTCACTGATGTGTTCTACTAATGTTGCTGCTTTCACTCAATCCACATTGCTCTTTGGGTTTACCTTCCCTTTAATCAAAATGGAACTATTCATTAAAGCAGTTTGATCAAACGATGTTATGAATAGAGTGAAAATATACATATCCCTTTCTATGGAATCCATGAATTATTCCTTTTAGTCAAGTTAAAAAGCCTTTGAGGTAGCGTGCAGTTAATTTGAATAGTTCTCTAATACGCCATGACTACTTGCGGATCAATATAATGTTTCTCGAGTATGCATTCGATCCTTTTTCACAGTTCTCCCCAGGGTCAATGTAAAAACAATAATTCCACAATTCTCTTACATAACGTATAATATGGATATTTAAAGGACTAGGATATCCAGTTGCAAAGGCTGCTAGTATCACAAAGAGAAATTTCAAAACAACAGCAACAAAGAAAGAAATATCCAGTGATGGGTAGGGGTACAAAAAGCCGCTGTTGATGCGTCGAACTAATCTGAGTGCAAGAGCAATCTCACGCTGCAAACATTACCGCCGCTGTCCATCTCGGATCTCGAGAAATATAAGCCTACTTTTGAGAAGGACGTATTATGAGCAAGTGACAAAACTGCAGTGCCGACTACATAAGATTAAAGGTTGTGTCAACTCACAGACGGATCTTTACTTGAGCACAACGTGGCATACGGACATGCCACGGCAAGGTGATAATAATTGTATTCTCAGCTCATTCTTTTTTTTTTTTTGGGGGGGGGGGGGTTAGGGGACCACAACAACCTCCATGACTTCAGAGTTAGGTCGCTTCCGCGGTTATGGGCGAGATTTGACGGAATTAAAGGAGCCATGCAACTATGCAGCAATGGAAGGGATGTCAAGTTTAACCGATTAGGACGCAAGAAACCGTAAAACTATGCAACTGTGCAAGTGTGTAATTGTGCAACTGTGAAGCCCTAGAACGCCTGTATGGTACGGGCTGAAGTGGTATTAATCGAAAGTCTGTACATGCATGCATAAATTACGGAACGGCTGCAGGGGTTTTAACAAGTTAAGAAACACCTAGCAACAACAACTTTACATAAATGTATTTATAAGGGAACGCCTGTTTGGTTTTAGTTAGTCAGGATTCGATTAACTAGACAGACATACATACATGCTTACATAACGGAACGCTTAGATGATATCAACCAAGTTCCGCCCCAAAATCTGAAGACACTAGAAGGGTACTTTACCCCACGGAGACTTCGCGCCAAACCTTAAAAGACTACCATTACTGTCTTTCATCAAAGTATTCATCTTTCAGTGCTAAGCTGAAGGTAGTCTTCTGTGGGAAGCCTATAAAACATGAGGAGTTTCCCAAGTATCTTGAAATAAGTTGGATTGGACTCTCCCATACCGAGAATAACTGACGAGTGTTGCTGGTGCGGACAAGTTGAAATAAAGGGTCAACATCATCAGGAAACTCGCAAGCAACGCTGCAACACTGGCCCTCGTTTACTCAACGGCAGAGCACTGCTCATTCAGTGGGCCAACAGCTAAGTAACAGCTGAGTAATCTCAGGCACAATCAAGTCCACCCCTCTTCACTGGCTGCCTGTTTTAGCTACCCCCCCCCCCCCCCCCCCCCGCCACGCTGGAAGAAAAGGATGGCAAGGGTCGTTAGTAAGTGCCATCAATACAGACACTGATCTTTGCATCCACGATGACCAGAACAACATCTCATCAATGTGCCCGAAATCCGTCTGGAAGTCCTTTCCATCATGCACTGGAACTCTTTGACTCCAAAAGTAAACGGTGCAGATGCTGGTCTTGTGCTGTCTCCAACACAACTTAAGTTATGTGCAACACCATCACTGACAGACAACAAGGCCAGAGGGCAACAATTTCCCTCGGAATCAGCGGCTCACCTTAAAGCGCATCCGAATCCACCAAGGCGAGCCACCGTCTACACAAATTGGGGTTCTCGGCTAGTCCTGCGTGTGACTGCGGCCATCCTGACTAAACCCTGCGTCACATCGCGGAAGACTGCCACCTACTGAAGTTCCCAGGCGGGCCTGAAGAACCTGCTTCAGCAGATGCTGCCTTGAACTGGATCCGCAGCTTAGATATCAACCTTTAAGGCTGAAACCCCTCACCCATCCTGCCGTTAAATATCGAAGATGTGAATAGCCATTATGACATGGAAAAAAAAAATTCCTAGCTGGTTTGCAGTTTAATCCAATCCTTATATTACTTATTTTGTGTTGATTCTTTTCACCATTTTATATGATAACATTCTCGAAAAATACTTGTAATCATTTTCTGACATTATCTCAGCGTCGACCCAACATTATATAAATCGCTTTTTCCCCCATGGGTACAGTTGCGTGAAGAAGATTATTAAGATTTAATGCCAAGACCAAGGAAAATAATTCTCTAAATCGAGGAAAATAAGTGATGGAGTCCTGTTTTTATATAAATGTTTGCAGCTGACACAGGTCACGTCCGACTTGTAGGAGGGGAAGACAACACTCAAGGGAGAGTGGAAATCTACTACAACGGTGAATGGGGAACTGTATGTGACGACTGGTGGGATATCGAAGAGGCCAACATGGTGTGTCGGATGCTGGGCTTTGAGGGCGCCTCAAATTATTCTTGCTGCGCAGAGTACGGCCAGGGATCTGGCCCGATTCTCCTGGACGATGTCCAGTGCAATGGCACGGAGAGTAAACTTGCAGATTGTCATCACAACGGATATGGAATGCACAACTGTTGGCATGGTGAAGACGTTGGTGTGGAGTGCATACCGACAGGTACATGCTGGACTTTTATGGAGTTTCATGCACATATGATTTTGTTGAACATGCTTTGCTGGCCGAATTCGATTGGTTGGTGGGGAAAGGTCATCAAAAAAGTTGTGCTATAGCAGAAAGACAAAATTATACCTCTTCAGGGCAACTTTCCTTTCTAGATAATTCTGTTGTTGGATGATGAGGAGCATCTATGTGAAAGCATGGAACCAGAGTATTAAAAGCCAAAGTGTGTATCAGTTAGGAAAGTGAATGGGTAAGTTTACACCATCAATGTGTTCAAAAAAACGTTAGGTCAAATAAATACAAGCTCAAGAACTGCTTATATAAAACTGATTAAAAGAAGACAATTCTATCATTCGGAATGCACAAATCCCTTGGTATGGAATCCATGAAATCTTGTTAATTGTAGTCGAATATTTGTACTTGAAAATGAGGCAGCCTGCAGTTACAACGGATCTTTTTTGTTGTTGTTTTCGTCGTGATTCATGATTTCTCTAAGGAAATTCTGCCTTGTCTTATATTCCCCTTTTCAAGTAATCAAATTTACTATCCTAACCTTAGCATGTGATTTTTGTCTGTTCATCATTTCAATAAAATGGCCGGAATTCAAGTCCGACTTGTAGGAGGCGAAGACGAAACCCAAGGGAGAGTGGAAATCTACCACAATGGTCAATGGGGGACTGTCTGTAGTGATTACTCTTGGAACATCGAAAACGCCAACGTGGTGTGTCGGATGCTGGGCTTTGAGGGCGCCTTACGCTATTCATGTTGTGCCATGTACGGTCAGGGTTCTGGCCCGATTCTGCTGGAAGACGTGCAATGCAACGGTACGGAGAGTAACTTGGCAGATTGTCGACAGCACAAATATGGATATCCTGATTGCGGACACAATCAGGACGTTGGTGTTGAGTGCTTACCGGCAGGTGAATGTTACAATCTCTTTCGCTCCCCCCTGTTTTGAGACATCCTACATACTTACACTGTTACACATGTACATAACTGAATTCACGAAACAGACTATATGCTAACCGAATCTAACCATTGGAATGAGAAGCGTCAGGAGTGATCATATGAGACTGGATAAAAAGGAAATATCGTAAAAGCATAATCACTGCAAGCTGCCTTTTGAAAGTTTTGTGATGCAGGGCCGCAAATAATATCCATCGTTCTAAGCCCAGCTAATGTAGAAGAGATCGACTACCCTATAAAAAAGCAAACTTCGGGAAGCGTCGTCGATCTTGAGTTTTGCTGAACTTTGCCCACTCGAATTCAGTCACAAAACTTGTGTAGGAAAGCGCTTTCTTCCTTAGAATTATTAGCACCATTATCTCAAAGAATGCTAAAGTTATTAGAGACCTTAAAAGGAAATTTGTGGAAAAAACTTGGATTTCTTATTTTCCGTAGGCCTATGTAAAATCCATTGGCAAATGGCAATTAGTAGATGGACCATTAAAGAAAATTGTTAGAAAATAGCGTTTGATTCTAATTAATGATAATCAGTAATCAGGTATGGATTTCCAGGTTTCCTTTTGATAATGTCAATGAAAACTGTTCGTCGAAGAGAACAAAGTACCAATATATAATTCTTACATAAATGGAACATGGTTAAAAAATGCCCATCGATGAAAGCGATAGAGGATGGAAAGAAAAGAGAACTCGATCAAGGAAATATTTAGGGTCTTACTGTGTTTGAGTTTAGGTCAAAATCGATTCTTTATCGGGGGAAAGACAAAGGAGAATGGAATGGTAAGGGCTACCGTGAAGATTTATTGCTGCGATCTTTTCATGCCGGCAAAACTGCTTTGTGAAATCAAACTTGCTGATGGCACGAGTATTCATAAAATTGTTGATATGACAAGAATTGTAATAAATGTGCAACCGTTCTGATTATTTTTGTTGTAAGGATTAAGATTATTTACCGTGTGAAGACAATCTTTAAAGACCAAGTAATTTCTTTTTTCCTAGACCTGCCATGGAGATTAGATTCAGTAATGGCCGCGTTGATGCGAATTTCGTAGCCAGAATCACAAACATGAATCATGATTCAAAACGGCGTTTCAAATCACGGTCTCAGCGGAAGAGCGTTCATGCGGGCTTTCGCAACGCTGATTCTGGCTCAGCTCATCATTTGCCATTGCGCAGCGCACTGCGCAGTTTGACCTTGTCTCTGCAACTCGAGCCAGACCTCCTTATTCCAGCTGTACAGGCCTTTACGTTTTTATATCGGTGAATACTTTCCGATAAGCTGTGGCATTCAGGCTCTGCCCACAGATCGAGGAACAGATCGAGGAATAATCCTAATTCTTCGTCTCTCCAATTGTTTCCCTTGGTGGACACAGCGCTGCAGCTATTACTTTTATCAACTCAATCGGAGAGTAATTACATGTATTATTATATTTAACAGTTAACGTTAGATACTAGCATAGAATCGGTGTATGGCGTTGATGTAAACAAACAAGTGCAAGTATGGTACCAAAACACGATTCATAAGACGTACACAAGCGCGCGAACTGAACTAGAAGCTGTGCATGGGATACCCTATGAGACACGCATGTGCACAGCGCACAATGACGTCATAGAATCATGATTGAAATCACGGTTGCGTTCATGCGGTTTCTGCGACTGTTATTCTGGCAGAATCATGATTCAAAACGCCCCCTTTTCCGCGTTTCAGATCGGCGTTTTGAAACGCGTTTAAATGGAAAAATCGCATGAACGCAACGCAACTAAACACGTTTAGCGACTAAACGTGTTTAGAAACGCAATTCTAGTTTCGCATGAACGCAGCCAATGTCTGACAGAGGAATTTGTTTGAGACATCTTATCTGTCCTTGTCTTTCCTCACACAGAAGCAACTGATTTGATTACCACAATGGACGAAAACGATGAGCCAACAACATCACCATTCAATGGTAAGATTATGTCGGGATCAGCTAAACGTAACAATACTGTTATATTCAAAATGTTAGTATGCGGTATTATAACCGCCACTTTTACGTTCGTTAATTATTCAAGCCTAGTGTAACACTATCCTTGCTGCTGATATGCTATGTAGTCCAATAAATTCATAGTCCTGCCTTTTCTGATGGTGATTGAGGTATCAATGTCACTAAATATTATATTAAGAGAAGAAAAAGCAAAGACCGTTGTTGTACTGCGTTGCTATTTCCCAGGGTCGAACAACATTGACTGTGACTTTGAATACGGTACCTGTGGCTGGCAGCAGTCATATTATGATGACTTTGACTGGTCTCGTAATAGTGGTGGTACCTGGTCGACCAACACAGGACCAAGCGGGGACCATACAACCGGCTGTAAGCATTTACAGTATTTTATGCTTTTTCGTGTCTAGGTGAAGGATTTTCTTTGCTTTTTTTTCACTGCTTGGTACCGCAAATGGGTAATGAGGAGATGCTCTTTCAGAGTCATTCGAACGTAATTTCGTTTAAAGGTCCTGTTTACCTTTGGGAGCAGTGATTGAGAAATATTCAAGATATCACTTTTGATGTGTAGGTCAGTTGAATCACAAAACATCCTAGCATATATATATATATATATATATATATTTATGTATACATGTATTTTTTTCCAATAAAGCCTACATTGTAAGGAGAAATGTTTTTTTTTTCTTAATAAATTCAAACCATAACTGCAAACGGTTTAGTCTGGAAATATTTTTATTCTTACCATTGTTCACATTTTGTATATTCAACAATAGGCCCTACTTGACATCGATTATAATGTTTAGATACATTGAATATTTCTATCTCTAACTTATATTTTAGAACTATTTTGAAACACTAATGCCTAGGTTTTTGTTTCATCTGCAAATGGTTAATTATGTCTTTACGAGTAATAAACAATTAGTAGTACGAACTTTTTTTTTCATAATCTTTTTTTGTTTGATGAACCTTTGAGAATTACGAACATTATTTCATATTGATGCATGACACCTTTGGATGAAAGGATTATAACTCTAAAGTAAGTTTTCACTTTGTTGACTATCTTTCGTTTTTTTTTTTTTTGCTACGTTGACGTTTCCTTGTAGACGGATATTACATGTACATCGAGACATCTTCTCCACGTTCTCCCGGACAAGACGCACGCCTCACCAGCCCTGCCCAGTACCGCAATGGACCCCAATGTCTCAAATTTTGGTATCATATGTACGGTAGCACGATTAATTCACTGAATGTATACAAGTCAGCATCAATTACACCAAGTTCCAATGACTTACTTTTCTCGCTCAACGGTGCTAGAGGAAACACGTGGTACGAGGCACAGGTAAGTTATGACGGGGACATTTTTCACGACTTCATATCTTCATAAATACGTGTGTAATGAAAGCAACGTAGTAGGCATATTAAATTTCAATATCAATACTGTTTTATGATTACAATATTCATGGCAGAGAGAGAGAGGGGGGGGGGAACAATCAATATGCAATTATGTCACAGAACAAAACGGTCTCCATCATTCACTAACAACCGTTGTTAATATACATTTGAATAGTTGAATTTCTCCGATTAATATGATATAATTTATTATATCACTTGTTTGACGGGGTGTGTGCTAAGAACCTGTCCGGAAATTTCCCCTCTGCTGTGAACTGTCGACTATCTGCAGCTTACACCACATTCAATTTAGGATACAGAAATAAGTGTCCTCATAAAATGGAATGGATTTAGCGTGAACGATGCTTCACGTGCGCGCTAATCAAAGTACAAATCTGTGTACAATATCATGACGCAACGATGACAACATAGCATTGCCATGTATTTTCTTTTACTACCAGATCAATATCGACAATTACACCCAGCCATTCTACTTTACCATGGAGGGTGTGCGTGGAAGAAGCTACGCAGGTGATATCGCCATAGATGACATTGTGCTTTCTGAGGGATCCTGTCAACAAGGTATATAATAAGATATGGAAATGATAAAAAATGCATGTATATTTATACAATATATATGTAATATGTTTTCTGAATTAAAAAAAAAAAACCGTTTGAAATAGTGTGAAAATGCAAAAAAGAAAATGGAAAATGGAAAGCATTTGTACCTCAATTTATTCATACAATCATGGTGCACAATACGTACCAGTCACAATAATTTTGTTAGGTAATAATATAGGTTTTCCCGGTCAATTTCATACTTTTGTCACTCAAATTCATTAATGTGCATTCAAATTCACGCAGCGCACGCACGAGAAAATATTCGGGCATTCAAATTCAGAATCCGAGCGATCAATTTCATTTATGGGCGCTCTATTTCGTTTTTGTGAAATCAAATTCACGATTGGGCATTCAATTTCAAAATGCGAGCACCGACTTTCCTACTCGTGCATTCAAATTCATGCGATAGTCACGTGATAGTCAAAATAAGCTTGTTTGGAGCGTTCAAATTCATTTTTAGGCGATCAAGTTCCTACTTCGTGCAATCAATTTAACAAGGAAAATGGAGTAGACTTTTAAGAAAAGGAAAAGGGCCAACACAACCAATAAAGGCTTGCATATAGTGTAGTTATGGTTGTTTACAGGTTCTACATTGTTCTCTGTTCATGTATTCTTTGTTTTTCATCTCAATAAATTTCAAATTGCAATGTCCAATCAGTAGTGCATCCAAACAACACAACGATTAGTAATCATATTTCTTGGTGATACTGCATGATGACAACGCCCCATCACCAACCACATAATCATGATAATGACAATTCAACAATACATTTAAAGACAAACTGACACACAATGATCTCATAGTCCCGCAAAAATAAATCAATAAGACAGCAATACACAACAAACAACACGTATAAAATTTTAAAGTATCAGTTTCAATATAGTCGAAATTGTTTTTTGTTTTTCCTCGAAAGTGTCAACCAACCCTCCGTATTATGCTCGTCTCCATAGACCTATACAGTGCCTAATTTTTGTTTGTTTGTTTCATTTTCCATCAAAGAAGATGGCTGGATAACCCATACTCAGTATTCAGCTACAAAAGCTGGTCTTCCATAATATGGGGTCCAGTTTGATGTTCTGCTCTTTGCGATGAATAAATGAAGTGGGATCTTTTACGTGCATGAGTTGTGGCTCTCTTGCACGTGGGACCTCCATTTTATGTCCAATCCGAGGGACACGTGCCTGTATATTCCTATTTGCTACTATAAGCGCGAGTTCAAAATTGTCAATGAACAGGTGGACCTCTACTGCAAAATAAATAATCATCATAAATCCCAATATATTCAAAGCCAAATGAGAAACACATGCATACACGACCCCAAACTAACTAAATTCAGGACTTCTTTTAAATTGAATGCAGTTATTTGGAACATGGTTGCCTATTCACGAATTTGAATGACCGACGAGATTCCGTTGCCAGCTTGACATGAATTTGACTGCTCATTGATGAAATGCGTGCTCCTCTCTTAAATTTGAATGCTCCGATAGTGAAATTGAATGTTCCGATAGTGAATTTGAATGCTCCGATAGTGAATTCAAATGCTCCGACAGTGAATTTGAATTCTCGAATAGTGAATTGATTGCTGATTCAGTGCTGCGAGCGTGGAATGCGTGAAATCGAATGCTCGGAATAGGAACTTGAATGACAAAAGTATGAAATTGACCGGGAAAACCTATATTGTACACGAAGATTGTTACATGGTAACGGTTCCACTTAGTTTTACTGCAAAAATGGAGAAAGAGACGCCTACGTGATTTTAGAAAATGACGTGACAGTGAGGTCACTAATGAGTGGTGACATGAAAAAAAAGTAACTATCCCCAACTCATGAAAAAATAGGAGAAATGAATTTCAAATCAAACAAGAAGCTGTACTTTATGACATAAACGATACACAAGAATGCTTACATACTGTAGAATTAAGGCTAAAACAGTTGTAGCACTAGACCTGGACTTTTGTCAAAACTGACAAACTAGATGCTCAGTCATGACTTTTGAGTGTTGAACCTAATTCATATAACAAAAATCGTTCTAAAAAAAGAAGTCATTTCAAAACAATTCTGGTCTATATATATAGATGCATGCAAAAATTGAGGAGAGACGGCAGGTATTTGTGAAAATAGAGAATAAAGAGTAATCATGTTTTTTTTTATTAGTGATTGGCTTGTTATTATTTCTTTTTAATTAAACCGATGTCCATTAGAATAAGTTTTTAGCATTATCATCTTTATTAAAATAGATACTTCTGGACTTTTTCGCTCCGAACCAGCAATGACTTTTAAAGACAAACGCTTGAACTCGTACCTGTTTTTTTTTTCTTATTTTACAACAGTGTTGTTACACGAATGCTTCTTTTCTACCTTATAGCCACAAATATTACCGTGGCAGGTTCATGCCAAGAAAGTTGCTGTGTGAATTCCAGCTTATGGAGTTGCATCCAGTACCCAGGCCCCTGCCACTGTGATGAAGATTGTACAAACTCAAGGGACTGCTGTCCTGACTATTATGACGTGTGTGGGGATGAAGTTTCTACAGTGTATGAGGGTAGGTACAGTGCAACAAATTAGATAATCTTATTCATGTATACATTTTTGATATATTGTTCATAATCAATGCAGTATCTTTCAAACTTACCAAGTCAAGTCACAATCTATTACTTAATATTCTATATGAACTTCGATGAAGCTGTGTAATCACGTGAGTATTTCATAACAAACAGTGTTTTCGTATATGTTACTACATAATGTTATTTTATCGCGCTGATTTATATAATTACATCATTATACTTTTTGGATATTAAGAATCTATTACAAAAAAAAATAATAAACTGTCCACTCTTTGCTATACTATGCACTTACTGTTTAAGAGTGCAAAAAACGAGAATGAAATTAACGTAAATTTTTGTATCCTATTTGTTCTGTTGTCTCTGTACTCTAAAAATATGAGTGAAAATATTCATTCTTGAGGGAGTGAATACAAAAATAATGAATTTAGAGTGGGATTAGAACAAAATTTGAGTAAAAATGAACATTTTCACTCAAATAGATAATAGGCTATAATAGTGCGCGTGTGTTTTTCCTACTAACTAGATTAAATTGCAATTATCTATTTACAAACGTATGGTTTGTTAGTGGTGCCTGTCATTTTCTCTTCTTGTGTAGAAGTGACTGATCTGTTTACCACAGCTGACGCAAACAATGACGCAACAACACCACCGCACAACGGTAAGATTGTTATGTGATCAGTGAAATGAAAAGGGATAACATCTTTAGTTTATATCACTCTACAAGTGCCCAACAACTTACTGTCTTTTAACCAAGATGATGACAGGAAGGTAGAAAAAGAGTGTCACTGGTATTACTGATATGCTATGTTGTCCGAAATATTCGTAATAGTTTTTCTGTGAACGATTATGAATCAACGATTGTGAATCAATTGCATATCAAAAAGATCAACTTTATGCACTACACTCGTTTCTTACAGGATCAAGCAACATTGACTGTGACTTTGAATACGGTACCTGTGGCTGGCAACAATCATATTATGATGACTTTGACTGGACCCGTAACATTGGAGGTACATGGTCATGGTTCACCGGACCAAGCGGGGATCATACAACCGGCTGTAAGCTCTTTTCAGTGTTATTGCCTTTACGTAATATATCCGAAAAGGAACAGAAGGTGCGTATTGAATAGCAAACCGTCGTAATTGACGAACGTAGCATCGGAATAACGGTCGCGGGACCTTCTTTATTCTCGAATGAATGAATGAACTTGAAAGTAATTAACTTATTCCAGTTTGGATTATCCCTTCAGAATGACGAACCTTCCGAACGGGTGCTGTTCGTTATTCCGAAGGTTCGTTATTCCGAAGGTTCTTTGATCCGAAACACCCAAATTCATATACCTAGAGGTTCGTTAATCCGAAAATGAAAAAAAAAAAAAAAAAAAAAAGGTTCGGTAATCCCAACATTTGTGGCGTTATTCCGAAGGTTCGTTGCTCCGAAGATTTGTTAATCCGAAAATGAAATTCAAAATAACGAATCTTCGGACTGAAGAGCCTTCGGAATAACGAACCTTCGGAATAACGAGCTGTAACCTTCCGAACAGCGGAGCTTCGGAACGAAACGTATTAAACGGTACATCCCAGGGTCGGCGGAGCGTTTTCAAAAGTGTGGGGGCCCACTTCCGGGTTTCATGAGCTGACAAGCAAAAAAAAAAAAAAAAAAATGTCTTCACCGGAAAAAAAAAAAAACTTCTATCTATTTCTATTTAGTGCCACTTACGTACTTCGGGTTAAAAAAAGTGTGGGGGCCAAAAGTGATGACATGGTATTCCTTTGTATGGTGCACAAAAAGTGTGGGGGCCCGAGCCCCCACGGCCCCTACGGTTCCGCCGGCCATGCATCCTTTTTTTTTCACTTTGCTTTCACGTGTACTTATTTTTTTGTTGTTTTTACCTTTCCTTGTAGACGGATATTACATGTACATCGAGACATCTTGGACACATCACGGACAGGAGGCACGCCTAATTAGCCCCGCCCAGGATCGTTACGGGCCACAGTGCCTGACATTTTGGTATCATATGCACGGTAGCACGATTAATTCTCTGAATGTATACAAGTCAGCATCAACAATACCAAGTTCAAATGACGTTTTGTTCTCACTTACTGGAGCTAGCGGCAATGCGTGGTATGAAGCACATGTAAGTTATGACAGAGATCTTTCTCAGACTTTATAATTTATCATACAGTATGTTCATGGAGGAATGGATGAAAGCAGATGTAGTATCAAGTTTCAATGTAAAACCTATTCGATTCCGAAAATAATATTGAAGTAGAGCGAGAGAGAGAGAGAGAAAAAAAAAAAAACAATAAAGAATCAATTCATATCACCAGTAGCAGTCTTTAGTCATTTTCCTAACAGCAGTTGTTAACATACGCTTAAACAATTTAAACTTCTTTTTTGAATGTTTGATAAAATGTACAAATACGTTGGGTCAGCCTTTTCCTCTTTGCCCTATCAACAACAGGATCTTCATATTTTTTTTGTTAAGGCTATGGAGATAATGGAAACTCGGGGGAGACGGTATAATTCATAATTGAGAAATAATTGTATTTACGTATGGAGTGTAATAGACTTACAGTTAACCTGTTTCTTATGTTTAACAAGCTGTGCCAGCATCTTGAATAAATACCAGAGTGTCTTCATTCGTGCGTTAAAAGTAATACTTGTAAGTACAACTGTATCATAAAGAGTTTAAAAGAAATAACTACAAAGATTAAACTGACGCTATATTTATTTTCTATTTCTCAGTGTCTCGAAAATTGCGCATTTTTGTGGTACTTATATAGGCCTTCTACTCTTTTAACCAAGTTCTGTGCTCAATTTCCCGCAAATTGTTATGACCCCAATTGGGTGACCCCTAGGTGTCCCTACTGTGCAAATAAAAGGGAGATTTTGGGAGTAAAGCGTACGCGCTATTCATACCACAGATCCAGATATTTAGCATTATTCGATTGCACATGCGGTTAGCCGTGAAAAAGAAATGCATGTTCTCCTTTACTGCTTTTGGACAGGTGGATTAGCAACCAGTCCGTTCTTTGTCAACGGGCAAAATAATCTCGTTTAGGGTAATTGAAGGTTCTAAATTATTTGCGGAAAGAACAACTTAGGACTGCGTAATGTCCTCACTTTAGATCTGTGTGTGATGTATGACGAAGTTATGACTTAATAGATACATTGTTATGAGATTGAACGTCCATAACAAAACATCTGATAAGATAGACTTCAAATTTCTGTCGCAAATCACATTAGTCATCATTATTTTGCTAACCACAGCTTTTAACTGAACAATTTCTCTTCTGATATCTCTGGCTACACTACATCGTTTAGAAGGAGCGTCCGACGTTATAAAATAATTATATATATACAGTTAAACTCGCCTAAGTCGACATTGCATATGTCGAATAATCGCGCAAGTCGATGATTTTAAAAAGTCCCGATTTTTCCCCATTGACTTACGTGTATTAATTCACTCACAAGTCGAATTTTTAAAGTCGAATACTCGCCTAAGTCGATGAAATTCCAAGAACACTTTCACGGAAAAACCATTGAATTCACTGTGCCTAAGTCGAATAAGATTTTATTGTGTAATAAATCACTGTCAAAATCATGAGACGCCAGTTTTTGTTTACATACAGTATATACCAAAAGAAACTTTGCGTTAATAAACATTAACGTTTCATTTAACGCAAGCGGTTTCACCTGAATCGTTAGTAACGCAAACTAACGATCGGGAAAATTGACGTTTGTAGTCACGATGAGTAACGATCCCTAGCGCAAATTAACGATGTTTCGTTAACATTAACGATAGGTAACGCAAGAACTCACGCGAGATTTTGGTTTTGTAACGAGACCTGGTGAAAGGACGACGTAGCCCCTGCCGAGTGTAGCGATCTATGCCTTATTTAGCGGAGTCTTTTCGCGAATCGAATTACGATTTCGCGAATGGTTTATTTGCGACCGGGGTCACCAAAAAACGCACGCCGGGCCACCAAAAAAGCCGGATGTTTGCCTTCAGTTTTGGGAATGAACAGCGGTAACAATCGGCTCCATAAGATGCTCGTCAGATGTTTGCTCTTCATTTTGGAAATGAATAACGGTAATATTCGACTCCGTATGATACTAAAATAAATGTCGGATGTTTGCTTAAATACTTTTGGAAATGAATAATGGTAAGATTCAGTTCCGTACGGTGCTGAAATTAATGTCAGATATTTGATTTTGCGTTCGGAAATGAATCATGATAAAATACGACTCCGGAAGATGCTGAAATAAATGTCGAATGTTTGCTCTGACGTTCGGATATGAATAATAATGATATTCAACTCCATATACGATGATAAAATAAATGCCTGATGTTTACTTTTACGTTCGAAAGTAAATAATAACATTCATCTCCGGAAGATGCTAAAGTAAATGTCGAATTATCCCTTTGACGTTCGGAAATGAATAACAATAATAATCAACTTCGTACGACGATGAGATAAATGTCGGATGTTTGCTTTTACTTTCGAAAGTAAATAGCAATAACATTCGGCTCCAGAAGATGCTAAAATAAATGTCAGATGATTGTTTTTACGTTCGGAAGTGAATACATGTGGCAGTAATGTTCTTCTCCATACGATGCTAAATAACTGTCGGATGTTTGCTTTTAAATTTCGAAATGAATAACAGTAACATTTAGCTGCGTTTGATGGTAAAGTTAATGTTTGATATTTGCTTTGACGTTCGGAAATGAATAACAATATTATTCAACTCCGTCCGATGATAAAATAAATGTCTGATGTTTGCTTTTATGTTCGAAAGTAAATAGCAATAACATTCAGCTCCGGAAGATGCTAAAATAAATGTTGAATGTTTGCTTTGGCATTCGGAAATGAATAACAATAGTATTCAACTCAGTACGATGATGAAATAAATTCCGGATGTTCGCTTTTACGTTCAAAAGTAAATAGCAATAACATTCAGCTCCGGAAGTTGCTAAAATATATGTCGAATGATCCCTTTGACGTTCTGAAATGAATAACAATAGTATTCAACTCCGTACGATGATGAAACAAATGTCGAATGTTCGCTTTTTATACGTTCGAAAGTAAATAGCATGTAACATTCGGCTCCGGAAGATGCCAAAATAAATGTCAGATGATTGCTTTTACGTTCGGAAGTGAATAGCAGTAACATTCTGCTCCATAATCAAGATGCTAAAATAAATATCAGACATTTGCTATTTAACTTTTCGAAATGAATAACAATAACATTCAGCTGCGTTTGATGGTAAAGTAAATGTCGGATGTCTGCCTTGACGTTCGAATATGAAAAACAGTATAACATTCGGCTCCTTACGATGCTGAAATAATTGTCAGATGATTCATTTCACTTTCGGAAGTGGACAGCAGTAACATTCGGCTCCTTAACGATCATAAAATAAACGGGAGTTTGCTTTTGAATTTGGAGATCGAATAACGGTAATATTCTGCTCCGTACGATGCTAAAATAAGTAACAGATGGAAATGATTAACGGTGTCAATCGGCTCAGTTAGATGATAAAATAAAAAGCGGATGTTTGCTTTCACGTTCGGAAATGATTAAGGATGATATTCAGCTCCGTAAGATCCTAGAATGAATGTCGGTTGCTTGTTTTTACATTTGAAAGTGATTAACGGTAACATTCGGCTCCGGAAGGTGTTAAAATACTTGCAAATGGTGGATGATTGCTTTTACAATCAGAAATAAATAACGGTAACTTTCGGCTCTTTACGATGCTAAAACAAATGTCGGATGTTTACAAATGTCTGCAAATGCTCCCACTTTCTCATTTCAAACGTAAATTTTGACCACCTAAATAGGCATCAACTTTTATAATAATCTATAAGCCTATTTGCTCAATCTTAGAACTCAGAATAACGGTATAAGATGATTACATTTTCTTTTTATTTATTTCAGACGTGGGTACCGTCCTGTATCACTTCAGTAATACTTAATATTTATTTTTCTATGTTTAATAGGACCGATTTAGTTTTGCTTGGTTGTTTTTTTTTTCGGGCCACCAAAATAAAAGTTAGTGTGGAGCCCTGGACTGCATCAATGTGGATAAAGTGTCTTGCTGAAGGGCAAATATCGGGCACACCGCTCCAGCTCTCGGCTCCAGAGTAGACAACATACATGTACATTATACATATGTACGTGTGGTGTAACTGTAAGTCGATTTTTTTTTTCGACTTACGCACAAGTCGAAAATCGCCTAAGTCGATGTGTTTTGCTCATTCCCGAGAAGATCGACTTTATGCGAGTTTAACTGTATATATATATATATATATATATATATATATATATATATTTTTTTTTTTTTTTTTTTAATCAGATCTCCATCGACAATTACACCCAGCCATTCTACATTACCATGGAAGGTGTACGTGGGAGTGACTACAGAGGTGACATCGCATTCGATGACATTGTTCTTTCTCAGGGATCCTGCCAACAAGGTATAGATATGATTACCTCCATAAAGCAGGAAAATAGGAAAACCTACGTATTCATAAGTTTAACAGTATAACTTTATTTAGCCATTAAGTTTGACCTCACTGCCAGAAGAATGTATGAAATATTTCAGGTCATAGATGATTGTGATCCGTACTCAGAAATGACTGGTAGATAAAAATGAAGTAAGTTGTTAATGTACATACAGTGAAATGAAACATGATGATTCAAGAAAATATACAATGAAAAGTAAATTGTTCTATAGATTGACACCAAGATTTATGTTGACCCTAACTGGTTTATAAAACTCTCCCTTCCAATAGATGAAATCGAAAAGAATGGAGTGATAAGTAACATTTCTATTGATGAATAAGGAGCTACAAAATTGGGAACTATTGAGCGGCAGTTACATCAAAATCCATTGATTGCAGATGAATTTGTATTATCGTCCGGATTATTTCCTAAATGGTAACATGGACAGCGTATTTACTAGTTCACTTGTCTTTATTGGAATTATTAGTAACAAAATATTCGTTTTCATTAACATCTTCGTGCGCGATTGAAGTATTTCAAGAGCACCAATCTTACATAACAGAAAGCCTAAAAATGATGAAAGAAAAATTTGAAGAAAAAACATATTCATCGCCGATATGTCATGTTGTCAAGCAGTTCATAGTTACACATTTTCTGTGACTTTTAATATCACTACATAATGTTAAAGAGATCAAAATATTCACTTAAAGGGGAAGGCTAGTAACTGATCAGTGGGAATCAGTGGAAATGCTGGGAGATGATTGTTCCAATCCTTATGGGATTCATTCAAGAGTTCATTGTATATCTATTGTTGTGTGAAAGTGATTTGCTTCAGAACGGTCTCATATTCAAGTAATGTGCAGATTAATGCTCCGTCACTGACCAGGGACGCTAACCTGGAAGCATTAAACTGCACATTACTTGAATATGAGACCATTCTGAAGCAAATAATTTTCACACAACAATAGATATACAATGAACTCTTGAATGAATCCCATAAGGATTGGAACAATCATCTCCCAGCATTTCCACTGATTCCCACTGATCAGTTACTAGCCTTCCCCTTTAAGAGATATTTGCTGAACGAATTGGCAGTTGGAGTTAGAAAATTGGGTCGGCTGAAGCAGAAACTTAGGCCTAAATACTTCCCTAGTGCAGGTTACTAAAAGCCAGTAGGCTGTTTGCCTGAATGTTCATGTTTCCGTGACAGAACTATAAAAGGCCGATTTAAAAAGATGAATATACGGCGAAAATACAAACCCCTTTGTAAACGGTAAACAATGAAATACTGTTTCTCGCACAATATTGTTCTTTGAATCAGCCCACAGTAACAGCTGGATTTTCTCATTTCTTTTAGTACTTTCCAAGAGAAGCAGAGAGTCCACTTTAAATCCCCAGTTCTATTATAGTAATGAATCTCTCTTTATCAACCATTAAGATAATGTTTCCCTAACTTTCCAAACGCATAATATAATATGCCTTCAACGCCGATTTATTCCTAACAGCAATTTCTTCTTGTACGAAATTGGTACAAAAAAGTGTCTGTGTTTTTTTCCTGTGTGTGTGTGTGTGTGTGTGTGTGTGTCCGTGATGTAATTCGGGGGATGGGGAGGGGTGATGCAACATATGAAGCCCTCTCTGTACCTGAAGGCCTACGTCACTTTACTTATTACTTTACCTTAAAGTCCATACTTCAACCGCAGCGAAAGACGTTCTTTTAATGATGCATAGTTCTAAAAAAAAGAAAAGAAAAGGACGCCAACAACAACATCGAGACAATACAACTGAATTCGCTTAGCCATGATAACACTTTTGACCTTTTTAATTTTAATAACAAAATGTTCTTTTTTTTTTCGTAGAGGACGAGAGCGGATAGTAATATCGACCATGTGTCGCCGACTATGTGGTTATACTAATCTTTGTAATTTCGGAGATAAGTCTCAGTTCTTGTATTGAGACCTTCCTCTTTCATGATCAGTAGTACACAATTATCGATTTCCCTGTGTCCTTGTTTTAGGAATATCAACGAAAATTTTCATCGAATCGAATAAAGATCAATCAAACCTGAAAACTAGTGCTTTAAATACCTATCGTTGGGGAAATCATATCAAATGACGCTCAGTCAAGGGACATGATTAGGGTCCAACTTTGATTTCAGAGCCCAAAGTCCGACTTGTAGGAGGGCGAGACGACACCCAAGGCAGAGTGGAATTCTACTACAATGGTCAATGGGGGACTGTCTGTGACGACTGGTGGGATATCGAAGACGCCAACGTGGTGTGTCGGATGCTGGGCTTTGAGGGTGCTTCAAATTATTCTTGCTGCGCCGAGTACGGACCGGGATCTGACCCGATTCTGCTTGACGATGTCCAATGCAATGGCACGGAGAGAAACGTTGCAGATTGCCAACACAGCGGATACGGAATGCACGACTGCGTTCACTATGAAGACGCTGGTGTGAAGTGCATACCGACAGGTAAATGGTAGAATTTTTACAAATCCTAATGCATACGTAATATACCATGAAAAAATACTGCTGGACGAATTTACCGTTGGAATGAGAAGGGTCAATAATAATTAAAAAAAAAAGATTGGTGATTAAACTGAACCTGTGAAGTAACTATTTCCATACTGACATGATCATTTTTTTTTTTCAAATACATTCCAGTCAGACCAGTCACGAGTCACAATGCTACACTGCACGCAACGTGACAGTTAAAGGGACTGTAGAGGTCTAATTGGGGTGAGGATTTAGCTTTTAACATTTGGCGAGATGTTAAGAAACCATTTTGTGAGATGTCAAGGAGCATGCAATTCTAAAGGGTATCAAAAATGTATTTGATGAAAATCAATTTTGAAATGAGTGAGATATAAAAGAAACAAGATAAAACAAATAGATCTTAATAAAAGTTATGGCCTGTAGTCTTTTATTGTTATCACTTTTTATTGGATATCTCAGCCATTTGAAAACCAATTTTCATCAAATAAACACTGAATCCTTAAAATTACATGCTCTTTCATATTTCATAAGAGGTTTCTCATTATCTCACTTACGAATGTTATCAACCTGAATCCTCACTTAAATCAGTTCTGTATGGTCCCTTTAACAACGATCTCATAAAAGAGGGGATGTCCCGAGAAATTACAGTGAACGCAAACTTTTATTGGGCATCCATATTACAACATTTTTATAAACTTTACGCTATAGAACGACGAACACTCTCCATACACACCAATAACATAGAAATGAAGTTGAATTTTACGACAAAATTGCATCAGTCTTACATTCAAAACCAATGCACTGTTCCGGCACACTCATATTTGACTTCACTTTGATAAAAAATAATACATACAGTGCAAACAAGCAAATACAGCATTAGAGATGTAAAATATGAAGGAAGCGCAAAAGTATAGTTGGTAACTTCGGGAACCGAGGAACAATTATAATGTGAATACGTCGTGCAATTGAGAAAGGGCACAAACTGATGACATTGCTATAAAGTGTTATGAAAGCTGAAATAACAAAGGAGAAAGATTATAAGTACAAGAACAAAAACAAAACAAAATGAGAGCTAGGTGAAGACAAAAAAAAAATGACATGTAGTGTCTCAAGTTTACAGGCGTATGAATCAAATTTCATTACGAATTCAAAGTATGAGTGTAATCATGTGGAAATGAGGCTTTGGAAGCATGACGCTGGAAAGTGAAGCATGTGTACGCTTCTATCAAATTAATCGGCAACGCATTTACAGTGGAAAGTGTAAAAATAACGAGTAATGGGTTCTAGTCAGGCAAACTGTAATGATTGAGTGACATTTATGTGAGTCTGAGAAGATCTAATTATATCTTCTTGAAAATGTTGGTCAGGTGAGCAAAGAGCATGTAAGTACGTAAACTTTGCAAAGAGGATTTTTGTTTTAGAGGTGATCATGGATTGCGTAGGTTTTCTGAAATATATGAGTAAATAATCTGTCAGGCATAAGTAGGCAGAAACCTGATACATATGATAATGTGCCTAATTTTTTTTTTTTTTTTTTTTTTTAGACGTGTGATTTTGGACAATTCTCCCAGTGAATTATTTATTGTATTTCAGATGCAGCAAATTTAGAGGGATTACATTTTCTAAAAGTATTTTCATTATTTCTTAAAAGTATAAGTTCTGAAAACCGTTTTTTTTTTAATTGCGATGTATGAAAAACAGGATGGTATGATTTTGTTCACAATTTGTACACACACGCACACACACAACATAGACACACACAAACACACACATAAACTAAAAAAAAAATACCTTCTTGGAAAAGCAGTATATCATGTAATGTCATTTTCCATGATGGTTTTGTCCAGAATCAGTCCTTGGGGATGCACCAATTTTTTTTTTTTCAAAACAAAAGTGTAGGCCTATATAGGGCCTAGCTGTAATCTTTTAGCGAAGTGAATGATGTACAGCATCAACTCGGTCAAATTAAGTTTATGTTTCAATGACACGCTCAGGAACTGCTGATGTACAATAGATTTAAAAAGTAATGAGACTAATGGAGTGAAGACACAAATTCCTTGTGTGTTTCTAGCCAAACTTGCTTTCGAGCACGCTATCATCCGAAGTGAATAATTTTCGTAACTGATGACTTCTCGCGGAAATTTGCCTGATTTATCGGCCCCTCTTTAGCATAGTCCTAAACTGGCGTGATGGTTTTTGAATGTTTACCATTTAAACAAATTTGCCGGAATTCAAGTCCGACTTGTAGGAGGGGAAGACGAAACCCAAGGGAGAGTGGAAATCTACTACTATGGTGAATGGGGGACTGTCTGTGACAACTCTTGGGATATCCAAGACGCCAACGTGGTGTGTCGGATGCTGGGCTTTGAGGGTGCTTTAGATTATTCTTGCTGCGCCGAGTACGGCCAGGGATCTGGCCCGATTCTTCTCGAAAACGTCCACTGCAGAGGCACAGAGGGTAATCTGGCAGATTGCTACCAAAGAGGATACGGAGTGCATAACTGTTATCACTATGAAGACGCTGGTGTAAAGTGCATACCACATACAGGTAAATTCTTTTTATTAGACCCAACGCATTAATAATTCACCCAACAGATTATATGCTGAACATCTTGTAAATAAAAAAAAAAAAGACGCTTGACAGTTGCGCTGAGAAGCACAATAAGAAAACATTAAGAGTTTCGTGGTTTTAAAGCCTAAACGTATAACAGATTTAGAGAAAACTGAATGATTACTTGACGAGATCAATCTGATGAAATAAAAATCGTGTTTCAATATCACGATCAAGAGCTACTCATGTATAAAAACCGAATATAGAAGACGAATGCAGTTCGCGAATATACATGCTGGACAAATTCCTTTGTGGGGAATGTATGGAGGTGTTGCTTCTAGCTGAAAACCGTCTTTGAGGACGACCGAGGCTAAAGAAGATATGTATAACTGTGACCCTGCATCACAAAACCAACAGAAAGTCGCAAGACATGGATTTTTAGTTAAGGGCAGATTCTGAAAGAGCAAGATTCCAAGCTTTAAAATGACGTATAACTCAATTCAAAAGGACTCTCCTAACCTATTTATATACTGGAAAGAAAGCACACCTTCTGAAAAAGTGTGAACTGAGAAAAGAGGCTCTGAAGTACAGCGTCTATTCAAGCACTTAATCTTTACCAAGCCATGCTGGCTGCGCGATGAATGGGACAAAAAAAAATCAGGATGTCAACCACAATAGCAACAACAACGAAGGGATTATCAGATTAAAATGAAATTAAATGTGCATTATTAACATATTCTGTCCATAATTACTGCTAACTTTCAAGGCGGTCGCACTATCCTTTCAAAAGTTATTAGAGTTGAAAGTGAAGGGTGTGCAAAGAATTTTCAAGAAATGAAAAGTGACCTCTAAAGACATAACTAATCTCACTACTCTACGAAAATATACACCTTTCAATTCGTTTTATAACCCCAAACTTATAAATAATGTGGATTAAGAATAGCTCTTTCAGAAAAATATCAAAACTTAAGATTAACTTGGGTGACCGTTTTCATCTTTTTGGAGTCCTACCATAAAATCAAGGGGTGCGACTTTTTGTTCGTTTTGTGCTGCAATGTCACAGTATATTATATTATACTTCGTGACTAAATCTTCTTGCTATCATTGCGCCTCATTTGTACCCCCTCTTTTAGTTCTACCCAAGAGTTACAGAGTTTAAAAAGTACAGCCGTAGTCATAAATTTCATTATCTGTTCACAATTTAGATGAAAATGGCGGAACTAAAGTCCGTCTAATAGGAGGGGGAGACGACTCCCAAGGGAGAGTGGAAATCTACTACGATGGTCAATGGGGAACTGTCTGTGACGACTGGTGGGATATCGAAGACGCCAATGTGGTGTGTCGGATGCTGGGCTTTGAGGGCGCCTCAAATTATTCTTGCTGCGCCGAGTACGGTCAGGGATCTGGCCCGATTCTGCTGGACGACGTTGAATGCAACGGCACGGAGAGTAACCTGACAGATTGTCAACACAACGGATATGGAGTGCACGACTGCGGGCACCATGAAGACGCTGGCGTAGAGTGCATATCACAAACAGGTAAATGCGCATTCACGTATCCGCTGACCAATTAATGTATTAACGAATGAGATGCTTCAATAAAATTAACAAAAGCCTACTTCCTCACTGCATCGTTGCTGTAGGATGTGTTGATTGACAATGAGAAGAACAATGCGATGGCGTGTATTTGGGGTATTAGCTGTAGCCTGGAGGCAATGTGAATGGTAACTTTACGGGGTCAATCTGATCAAATTTAATTAGATTCATACGATTCATTGACACAATCAGTAACTACTCATGTAAACAGATTAAAGCAGGCGAATGTAATGAAAATTAACGACATCGCTTTACGTCAGTTGAATGCGTGTATTAACACATGCGCATTATGCAATAAAGACATTTTAGTGCTGGAATGACAAGGGTCAATAAAAAAAAGTAGGTGGTTGAGTTGAAGCAGAAATCATCCCTGCTCCACGAAGTATCTGTTTAAGTTATGTTGATGCTTTTATGATGTAAAGAACGAGGTAAAGTAAAGAGTATAGAGCTTTTAAAGCCAATTATCTAATGTACAGCTGCTGTCACTTTGCTGGAAACTAAACTGAAACTATTCGACATCATTCTGATCAAATGAAATTCTATGGCGCCCCTGTAAACTGTTCATGTAACACAGATCAAAGAAGGCAATATGGTATGGGAGAAAATATATATCCATTTGTATCGAGTCCATGAAGTATAGGTTTTCCCGCTCAATTTCATACTTTTGTCATTCAAGTTCCTATTCCGAGCATTCGATTTCCACTCTCGCAGCACTGAATCAGCAATCAAATTCAAAATCCTGTCATTCGAATTCACTATCCGAGCATTCAAATTCACTGTCGGAGCATTCAAATTCACTATCGGAACATTCAAATTCACTATCGGAGCATTCAAATTCACTGTCGGAGCATTCAAATTTAAGAAAGGAGCACACATTTCATCAATGAGCATTCAAATTCATGTCAAGCTGGCCGTGGAATCTCGTCGTTCATTCAAATTCGTGAATAGGCAACCATGTTCCAAATAACTGCATTCAATTTAAAATAAGTCTTGAAACCTAGTGAGTTTGGGGCCGTGTATGCGTGTGTTTTTCATTTGGCTTTGAATATATTGGGATTTCTGATGATTATTTTGCAGTAGAGGTCCACCTGTTCATTGACAATTTTTAACTCGTGCTTAGCGAAAAGGAATATACAGGCACATGTTCCTCGGATTGGACATAAAATGGAGGTCCCATGTGTGAGAGAGTCACAACTCATACACGTAAAAGATTCCACTTCATTTCTTCATCGCAAAGAGCCGGGTGTTTGTTTAAGTCTAACTGGATCCCATATGGAAGACCAGCTATTGCAGCTGAATATGGGTTATCCAGCCATCTTCTTAGATGGAAAACGAAACAAACAAACAAACAAACATTAGGCACTGTATAGGCCTACAGAGGAGATACGAGGGTTGACACCTTCGAGGAAAAAAAAAATAATTTCGACTATATTGAAACTGATACATGAACACTTTATACGTCTTGTTGTGTATTGCTATCTTATTGGTTTACTTTTGCGGGACTATGTGAGATCATTGTGTGTCAGTTTGTCTTTAAACTGATGAATTGTCATTATGTGGTTGGTGTTGGGGCGTTGTCAGCATGCAGTATTATCAAGAAATGTGATTAAATTGTTGTGTTGTTTGGATGCACTGCTGATTGGACCTTACAATTTGAAATTTATTGAGATGAAAAAACAAACAAAGAATACGTGAACAGAGAACAATGTAGAACCTGTAAACAATCATAATTACACTATATGCAAGCCTTCATTGGTTGTGTTGGCCCTCTTTCCTTTCTTCAAAAGTCTACTCCTTTTTCTTCGTTAAATTGATTGAACGAAGTATAATAGGAACTTGATTGTCTAAAAATGAAATTGAACGCTCCAAGCAAGCTCATGGGGACTATCACACGACTATCGTGTGAATTTGAATGCACGAGTAGGAAAGTCGGTGCTCGCATTTGGAAATTGAACGCCCAATCGTGAATTTAATTTGACGAAAACGAAATAGAATGCCCACAAGTGAAATTGATCGCTCGGATTCTGAATTTGAATGCCCGAATATTTTCGCGTGCCTGCGTTGTGTGAATTTGAATACACATTAATTACTTTGAATGGCAAAAGTATGAAATTGACTGGGAAAACCTATATAATTTCTTCATAAATGCATGTCTTTAATGCAACGTATGAATATATCTCATATTTGTTTATCTGTTTCTAAATGTCATGAGTAGTAGAAATTATGCCACAATCATATTCTGCCTTCATTAAAGCAGCCCCTAAAAAGAGTCATAGACTGAGCGCTATAGGTCTGTCTTTGTTTGTTTGTTTATTTTAGTAACTGATGCGTCCAATATAATGAAGGCCTTAATACGTCTCAATATTCATTACTATACCATAGGCTTATTTGCTTTAACAGCACTGCGGAAGGCATTTTTCTAACAATTATCTTACCATTTTGAAATTTGTTTAAAAAAAATATCATCTTTCTTCATTTCATGTCATTTCATTTCATTAGATTTATTCTTGGCAATGCTGCGATCCAAGGCAACGGTTCACCAGTTTATATGATCTGAAAAAAAAAAATAAACACCGTAAAAATACATCAGGTCAAATTACATATTTAACGTGTAATGAAATTTCTTTGAAAAAAGGGGTGTAGAGGACACTTGCCATCAATAAAACGAATTCAGGAGAAAATGGTTAACGTCATGGTTATGCTACATTTTTCTCATTGGAATTCATTTACAAGGCTTGTATAACAAGGCGCTTTCTTCTGTACGATCATTAGCATTCAAAGATTAATTTCACTGTCATTCTTTTTTTTTTTTTTGGGGGGGGGGGCAATCCCAAAGACAATATCATTATTCATCAAAAAAAAAAAAAGAAAAAAAAAAGAAAGGGCAATAGGTATGCCGATGAGTCAACTCAGGAAATAAATGGAATTTAGCTTTGAGTGTTTGTTGATGGAAAATGCATAGCAATGTGCACGTTACCGCATCAGCCAGCTATTGGAATGATCGAGAAAAAACAAAACAAAACAACCAAACTATCCATTGGAAATCCATGAGAAAATTGATATATTAAACATGATTCTTGTTGGTAATCTCAAAGAAAAATGTTCATCGGAGAGGATAAAAACAATGTACCAATATTAGTCAAAATTTGAAATGATTTTATCGTATGTTTAATTGCTTATCTATGGCAAACTATGTGAAAAGAAAGTAGTGCTCGAGTGACGACAATAGTGAGGGTTCAATACTTGATTGAATTGCACGTCAAGTCCGACTTTTATTAGGGAATGACAGCACACAGGGGTGTGTGTTTTGTCAACAAAATTGGTTTGTGAATTCAAGTTTGTTGAGTTCTTAAATGATTTGCTATGTATAGTAAATGGAAAGGATTTTTAGTGGGGTCAGAGACCTCTGACACTGTGTTCTGTGTTCATACACTCACACTGTGAAGCACTGTGGGGACACTATCGTGTTCTGTGCAGCATGGTGTCTTAAAAGAACAAATTATATCTCTTATTTTCTAAGCCTGCATGGTTGACTACATTCAGTAATGTCTGACAAAGGAGCTGGTTTGAGACATCATGTCTGTCCTTGTCTTTTTTTCACGTAGAAGCAACTGATTTAGTTACCATAACGGACGGACGTTATGAACCTACAACACTACCGCTCAACGGTAAGATATATCGGGATCATTTTCCAATTTCTTATAGCAAGTATAAAAGTTATGTTATTAACACTACAAAATACCCACTGTTTTGTAACAGGCGCTAAAGTATACAAACTGCAAGTGAAAAAAATAACTTTATTGATGATATGTTTTATACGTTGTCTTACAAATTCATAGGCACATTTTGTTTATGAGAGTGACTGATGTTATCTGTCTTACTTGACATCTTATTAAGAAGTAAAAAAAAATGACCGTTATGTATCGTAAAACTACGTTGATATCTTCCAGGGTCAAACAACATTGACTGTGACTTTGAATACGATACTTGTGGCTGGCAGCAATCATACTATGATGACTTTGACTGGTCTCGTAATAGTGGTAACACCTCGTCGTACCAGACCGGACCAAGCGGTGACCATACAACCGGCTGTAAGCTCTTACATTATTTATTGCCTTTTCGTACGTTTAACATTCTTTTCTTCTTTTTTTTTGCATAAACCTTACCATATCTGCATGGAAAAATGGTCCACTCTGAAACAACAACAACAACAACAACAACAACAACAACAACAACAACAGACAAACGCTGCAACAGTATCGTTGTCTTTTTCTTCTCTGTTCATTGCGCAGAAAGAAGAACAATAGTTTTAACGTATATGTACCCCCCCCCCCCAAAAAAAAAGCAATTTAAACTTCTTATTGATATCTCCCAATATGATTTAACCGTCTAAATGCTACCTCAGGGGCTTAGAATATAACGTCTTAGCTGTATTATGCAGAAAACTCCATTCAATTTGGTAATGTGATCACAGAGAATTGCGAATTGTTGTAAAGCATGTAATGGGTCAGATTCTTCCAAGTCAGGCACTTGGATATGCTCTAGGAACTGCTTTATGTGTGAACACAATGGACAGAACCTGGATGGAAGGATTTCTGACATTCTCTATAAAACGCCTTACTTCTCTTTGACGACTGGAGGAAATCGGAGGGGGTTTTCTGTAAGATGTGGGCAATAAGTTATAGTTTCACACCCTGGAATTGTGTTTGGATTGATTCACTGTTTGTAAAGTTATCATTGCAGACGGTCCCACCGTATTTTTTTTACTCCTACTTTTTTTTTTTTTGGGGGGGGGGGGGGGGAGGGAGGGATGTACGGTACATGAAAAGTAAATGATGGACAGACACTACCATACCCTGAAAGCTGTTGCTACAAATTTCTACTACCCACATGCGTGTATGCTATGATGTGTTAAGTGATAATAAAAAGCGTGTCAGCTCTCGACATTGGCCCAATTTAAGTCCAAAAGTTGATGTCGAGTCACAAAAATATAATGGTGGCCCGATCGATATTTTACAATCATAAACAATTCATGTACAATAGCAAGGTCATTTTACCGAATGTAGATGTAAACATGTCAGTAATATCTTCATTTTTGGATTAATGAACGATTGAAAAAAAACGAACTTATTTTATTATTTGAAAAACCAAGTTTCGGCATTACATTTTTTTTTTTTCGGATTTTGACAATCATTTGGAATATCGTACTATCGAAATAATAAGCTTTCGCAGAGGGGGCGCACCGGGCGCTCGCCCCCTCTTTATTTGTTATTGAAAAAGAAAAAGAAAAAGAATGTGAAATGAAACGCGGACGTAGCACAAGAAAAAGTATTGCTTGCGCCCCCTTTTTTCGGGATAACAGACTGTGAGCGTACATTCTGTTTTTACTTTGTTTGCTTATGTATTCATTTTAATTACACTGACTTCGCAGACGGATATTACATGTACATCGAGACGTCTTCTCCACGTTCTCCCGGGCAAGACGCACGCCTAACGAGCTCCTCCCAGTACCGTTACGGGCCCCATTGTCTGATATTCTGGTACCACATGCACGGCAGCACAATAAATTCACTGAATGTGTACTTGTCGGCATCAACGACACCAAGCTCAAATGACGTGTTATTCTCACTTACTGGAGCTAGAGGAAATGCGTGGTATGAAAAAGAGGTTAGTTTAATATGACACAGATGTTTTTCAAAACTCTGAGTGTGAATACATAAGATGTATGTGTGTTCATCGCACGAATTCGTGCATGGACGGATTATGGAAAATGTAAATGTTATGTTAAAAAAAAAAAAAAAAAACTAATTTAACAATAGCAGTCCACATTTTTTTTTGTTAACATCCGCTGTTTCATAGATTATAGCTATTCAGATTTTTCTAGTGAACATAATATGCCTGCGTGAAAATCTGTACGGTGAAAACCTATCTGGTCAGTTACTCTTTTCTTTTCTATTTGACTTTTTGACTACAGGATCCTGACAGGTCTTGTGTTTTGCATACTGGAATATTGGAAACTTGTGGGAATAGGTGCAATTTGCATTTCATATATAAAGTATAGAGAAATAATCATTGTCCTTTACGAATTGGGAGACATAATTCATTATAGGCTCTACAATTATGCATGCGTTAACCCATATGTGTGCGATATTATGACGAAATCGTGAGTCCGATACACTGTGAGAAAGAGTATTCAGTACCAGTTTATATCCGCCGTCAACATACACTCACCGCTAACATACACTGAACGATTACATAGATAATATCTTTTGCTTTTTCTGGCGACTTTAGATTGTTATAAGAAAAAACGTCACATCATATTTTTTTTTCTTTAAATCAGATTCCCATCGACAATTACACCCAGCCATTCTACATTACCATGGAAGGTGTACGTGGAAGTAGCTACCAAGGTGACATCGCCATAGACGACATTGTGCTTTCTGAGGGACTCTGCCCACGAGGTATAGATATGATTGTATTATACCAATGAAATGCAAAATGAGACAGCGTTTGTCGCCTATTTTTATATTAGAAACGCTGTATTGTCGCCATCAAGGTTGACCTAAATCTCAGAAGAATGTATGGAATTCTTAAAATGATATTGTCGCAGTGACCACTATATTCAGAAATAATTGGGAGATAAAAAGAAAGAAAAAAAAAACATTGAAGAAAACTTGAAAGGAGACATGGCAATCTAAAGAAACTATAAAAACGAAATGAGATTCCAATGATGAGTTGGAAAATAGTTGTTTTGAGCTGCGAGATAGTAAATGTCATTTCAATTGATAAATATAAAAGTCGTAATACACTTCTACGCGTTCGTCTACACGCACATTAGAAACGCTATATTTTAGCTATCAATGTTGGCCTAAATTCCAGAAGAATGCATGAAGTTCTTAAAATGATAATTTTACTGTCGCAGTGACATCTAAATTTCGAAATAATTGGGAGATTAAAAAACATTAAAGAAACCTTGGAAGGAAAACATGAGAATCTGAAAAAAACAACTAAAAAACGACAAATAAGATTCCCAACGATGAGTTGGAAAATGGTTGTTTTGAGCTGCAAGATAATAAATGTCATTTCAATTGATAAACACAAAAGTCGTGCTGCACTTGCCGTAAGATATACCTGTACGGTATTGATATGAAATGTTTTCGTTTGATTGCATTGGCATTTGTATCATCCCCGAGATTAATTCCCTGATGGTAACATGAACAGCGGGTTAACAATTACTATATTATACAAAAAAGAAGAAAAAACTGCTGGAAGAGCAACATTTATTTGTTGTTTCTATTGTACACATGTTTTTTTTTTCACTTCGTTTTCTCACTTTAGTATTGGTCGGTGTAGTTGCACAGTTATACTTCACTATACGCATGAAATTAACTTCATGTCAGTCGAAAGTCAAATCGCTATCATGTGCTTTCATATAATTTCCAGTTCAGTGTTAAGTCCAAAGTTATCCAATTATGTTTTATCCGAATTCGATAGAACAGAATGTCTACTTTCACTTTACATTTCAGCGAACTGCTGAACCAAAAAAAAAAAGAAAAGAAAAAAAAGAGCATTTTGACTAACGACAAATATTCAAAGTTATGGTATGTTATGTTGTCAAGAAGTTTATTTCTAATTCTGATTTCTGATTAGATACCACTAAATATCACTAAATATGCTAAAAGAAATATTAACTTTGCCCCAAAGTCGATGGCAGTCGATGTTGACGGAGCTGAAACAGAAGAACATAGGCCTAAATTCTTCCTCAATGCAGATGACTGAAACAAAGGGCAATGTACTGACGAGATCCTTGGTAAAATTGTTAAGTAGCTTTACATAGTTATCAATGGAGAAATCAATTGGCATATCAAATGGTGCTCAATCAAGGTAAATGATCAAGGCCCAACTTTGATTTCAGAGCCCAAAGTGCGACTTGTAGGAGGGGAAGACGACACCCAAGGGAGAGTGGAATTCTACTACGATGGTCAATGGGGGACTGTCTGTGACGACTGGTGGGACATCGAAGAGGCCAACGTGGTGTGTCGAATGCTGGGCTTTGAGGGTGCCTTACGTTATTCTTGCTGCGCCGAGTATGGCCAAGGATCTGGCCCGATTCTGCTGGACGATGTCCATTGTAATGGCACGGAGGGTAACTTGGCAGATTGCCAACACAGCGGATACGAAATGCACAACTGTTGGCATGGTGAAGACGCTGGTGTAGAGTGTATACCGACAGGTAAATGCTTGCCATTTTACAAGTCCTAGTTCCTGGACGTATTTATTTAGCAGTCTATTCTGGACAAATGTGTCATTTTGAATGAGAAGGGTCAACAAAACAGGGGAAAAAATGGTTGACCTGAGGCAGAAAAGAAACTACCTCCATAATCCGACGTTTTAATCAGGTAGATTCCTTGATGATCTATTCACCAAAGATCATAACTACTGTATCGTCTGGTAAAAAAACAACAACAACAAAAAACAAAACAAAAAAATACCAAAAAAAAAAACAAAAAAAAAACCTGAGTGGTAACTCTTGAGCATCAATTCGATAAAGTGATGCTCGAGTTCTGTGAATCAAGGTTACTAAGATTGAGATAAAGAATTCGAAAAGGATTGAAGCATCCACCCCCCACCGAAAAAAAAACAACTTTATGTGGAATCCATGAAGTAATCTGTATTAAGTGACGAAGTGTTCAAAAACGAATTGAATATCAGTAAGCCATATGCTAGTACTGCACAGTCGGACATGAACGGATTAGCTCCATACAGCCCCTGTCGATGTGACTAAGTTGTACGAACTTCGGGGACTGCTGTCCTGGCTATCATATCATTTTAATTTGTGTTTAACAGCGTACTGTGTTATGGAGCCGGATTGAGTTCACGAAAATAGATAATTTAAAACTGTATAACCTTCACATATTTCGCATCTATGAAACAGATGTGGGCTAAATGAAATTCAGTTAAGCCTACTTGTGTGAAATTTTTGTTTGCAAACATATAAAAGTACAAAAAAGGGGAAAAATAATGCCATTTGCAACTACCCATGCACATGATATGTACACTATTTATTTCCGACTAAAATCATCAAAAACACAATGTCGTTGCGTAAAAACGTTTGCATTCTTCTTCTGAAACAGCATAACATCTTATTCCGTGCTCTTTTTGTTTTTATTCTTTAACCACAGACACTCAGTTTCTAGTCTCTTACAAAATTGAATTACTTCTCTGATTTTTTTTTAAAAATCCATACGAGGGTGATATTCAGTTATGTCAAGAAAAGCGAGTGATTTGAGAAATTATATCTGTTCTTGTCTCTTTTCAAATAGCAGTAACTGATGTGGTTACCACAGCGGACCCTATTAATGGACCAACTACACCTTCGTTTAATGGTGAGGCATATTGCGTTCAGTATGGAAAGTTAACAAATATATGAATATCATCTTGATATCACTTGAACATCCTAACCAGCTAAATACCATCATCTTGTTATATGCAGTCAGGAAACCCAGAAAACTAGAAAAAAAAAAAACTCGTTATAGCTGATCTAAAGTTTTTTGTTTGTTTTCACAAATCGTTGCCAAGCTTTTTGTCAAGTCTTCCAAATCTTAATGCAAAAAAAAAAAAATGGGCATTTTTGCTCGATAAGGACATTCCTTTGCATATATATATATATATATATATATACAGGGCTCGACACTAACGGTGGCCCGGTGGCCCGGGGCCACCAAAAATGAAAGTCGGGCCACCAAATTTCAAAAAAGGGCAAAAATCGGGCCACCAAAATTTTTTGACAAGTATTTCAATAAATTCGTAACTTTTTGCGCTGGAAATTGGAAGTTAAATTTGTTTAAAGGATGGATGAAAAGGACTGAATGAGTGCCTGAGAGTGAGTGTTGCAAGTTTGTTGAAGTTGATGAGTAGATGAGTAGTATGAGTAGATATGTCTAACTTCTAATTCTTACTATCATAGTACGTAAATATTTGACTCATTAAAAAAAAAGGACTTTTAATGTTTTTCATTGTTTTTTTTTCGGGACACCAAATTCTCTCGGGCCACCAAAAATTTGAAATTTAGGATTTTGGTGGCCCCATGGGGCCACCAAGATGTGAATAATATGAAATTTGTATAGACCATATTACATTTATCAAAAACAAAAACAAAAAACAAAACAAAATATGCTTAAGACCCCAAGTAAGAATTGTCATAGCTTTCGTTTTTAAGATGTCTGCGGATTTGTCAAAAGAACTAAGGAAAAAACATCACAGCTTTGTAACTAGCCACTTTTTTTTTCCGATTAGTGGGCTCGATTTCATTCCCAGTTTGCAAGCCCTGTACATCTGCGAATATTCCTGCGGTATGACTCATACGATACTTTTTTTCCCAAAATTTGAATGGGAATAAGCTTCATTGTACTCTCTAAAAAAGATCGAGGGAAAATATTTACTCTTGAAGGAGCGAATACAAAAGAGAGTGAATTTAGAGTGAATTTGGAGTGAATTTGGAGTGAAAATGTTACCCTTCACTCGTTTAAGAGTGACCTCAGGGATCACTCCAATATCTTCGAGTGATCCCTAAGGTCACTCCAAAATGAGTAAAAATGAACATATTCACTCAAAATTCACTCCAATTTCACTCTAAATTCATTCTTTTTTGTACTCACTCCTTCAAGAGTGAATACTTCCACTAGATTTTTTAGAGAGTAGTTTTCGTTTTAAGATGGAGGCAGACACATTACCTCAGAACTACTAGGGCACAGCAACAAGGATTTGTATCTTCTTACTTCTCTTTGCTCTGAGTGACGTTAAATTAATGTATTCTTTTTTTCTCCCTCGTGGCTACAAATACCACCACGATAGCTTCGTGCCAGCAAAGTTGTTGTGTGGATCCCAGCTGGAGTTGCGAGGTATCCGTATCCTCAGGCTTCTGCTTCTGTGACGAGATATGTACAAGCTTGAGAGACTGCTGTCCTGACTATAACGACACATGTGTGAATGAAGTTAACACAGTGTATGAAGGTAGAACCATTAAAAAGATCATTCTTTACAAGGTCTTTACAATGATTATCATGAACATACGTTATAATTATCTTCAATTATAGAGCTTCTTATACAGAAACAAAACATGAATTAGTATATATTCTTAACTGGTTAATATCTTTTTAGAGATTCTTCTGTGTGCTGCTTCCGAGAATGATTTATCGTCTGTTTTTATTCTTTCATCATAAAAAAGTTTTTCGTTTATAATAATACATGACACTTATAATAAGTATGTCAACTTACTTCTAAATATTTTATACGGTTCGGTTTGTAAAGGAAATCACGGTGATTTAAAGTTGATAGCAAAAAAAAAAAAGCAATCTCTGTCTGTGGCTATAAAGGTTCCTGTCTATGTTTTGGTCTTAGGACAAAGATATTCCACAACTCAAGTGTGCAAGCAGATGAATTCTCAGTGTACACCATGATATATTAGTAGGAACTTTTATGTTTATAATCATTATCAGCAGGAACTTTTATGTCAATGTTTATGATTTGAAAGTAGCGTTCAGTATCCACCAACGGGACATCGAAAGACAAATTTCAATCTCGAAAATCTCGTTCATCGAAAAAGTACACAACGTTTACAAGCAGTCCATGTTTTCAAGTCAGAGGATCGTAGGTCTAAATACTTGTTGATAAAAACTCCATTGGCAAAAAAAAAAAAAAAAATAGTGCTTGATCGTGCAAATAGTTGTGGTCCTGCTTGACATGTTTTTAGGTCAAGTCTGACTTAAAAAATGAAAGTCGACACGTGAGGTAGTGTAGAATTTTACCATATACTTACAGATATCACTGCCATGGGTTCACGCTAACAAAACTGGTTTGTGGATTGGAGTTTGTTGTGTTGCTCGAGTATCCATGCCCTTGTTGATATGACTAGAATTGTAACAACCTGCTGGATGCTGTACCAAGCGTTTAAAGATACAAGTTTTTAGTCGTCTTTAGTTAGATAAAGTTTACTTCTCACGGTACTATCTTAACAGATCTTTCTTAATCTGCAAGGGTGATTACATTTAGTAATGTCTGTCAAAGTTACTGGTTTGAGACATCTTCCTGTCCCTGCCTTTTCTCACGTAGATATCACAACGGACACATCACCTATCAACGGTAAGATATTGTGTTGGGATCAATTTTAAGATAACATTGTTTCAATTTCGTTTCTTTTGTAACTTAAAACCAAGTATCCGGATACATACTGTCTTGTAACATGCAAAAATAAATTAAGCCTGAAAATGGAAGGTGCAAAAAACAAACAAACTTTGTCGTTGAATATACAGTAACTCATGAGGTCTTACATATTCATAGCTATTTGTCATCTGAGAGTGTTTGATATATCAATGTCAACTGCATATGTTAACATATTGAGTTAAAAAAAGGTTAAAAAAAATGACCGTTATCGCACTGCGCTTTTATCTCCCAGGGTCAAGCAGCATTGACTGTGACTTTGAATACGGTACCTGCGGCTGGCAGCAATCATATTATGATGACTTTGACTGGTCACGTAATAGAGGTGGTACCCCGTCGATAAACACTGGACCAAGCGGGGACCATACATCCGGCTGTAAGCGCTTGCAACATATATTGCCCTTTGTCAGGTTTTGCCCATCATTTATTATCATTTATTTGTTTGTCAGCTTTTTTTCAATACAACTTTAATAATGTAAGTACATGAATGCTGGCAGCTTTCTCGTAATCTTCATTTTTGTAGTCTGTTTCATCAAAGCTACCAACTCTCACGCATTCTGCGTGAGACTCAAGCATTTAGGGTCCGTCTCACGATCTCACGCATGGCGCCCATTATTCTCACGCATCGGGCGATGTCTGCAACTTGGGCCTATAATAATGAGCATAGCTCAAAGGATTAAAGTGATAGTTGCAATTGAAGGTATATATTTCCCTTTTGTCTTTCAAAATAAGTGAAAAATGTAGTCACTTAGGCCCTAAGTATGCACCTGATCGCACCATTAAGAGCTAAAAATTGAAAAAGTTCCCTATCGGGCCGTGGGGGGGGGGGGGGGGGGACCCCTCCCACACCCTCGCTCGCGCGCACATTCGCGCGCTGAGATGCCGAGTCATGAAAATCTCACTCATAGATTTTTTTTTGAACTTGGCATCCCTGTTTCATGCACTTGAATGATGAAAGAACATAGTTATAATTCACATACAAAAGAAATGACAAGTGATAATAGCGTGGACAGGTGGCCCTAATCTGATCGAGATTGATATCGGGCCACTCAATGAATGATATGGTGTCCGATGGATATTTTATTACTTAATGTACGATAGCACAATAAAGTCATGGAATCTTTCAATTAGTGCATATCTACTTTCGAATTAATGAATATTCACAAAACAAACCTCGTTTATACATTAGAACAAACGTACTTTGGGATTAGTGAGCCTTATCCCCTGAGCCTTATCACATTCCGGAGTTTAACAAAGCTTCGGATTGTGGAACCATTGGAATAATGAACCGTCCAAAAAGAGACCTGTCGGAGTAACGGACGTCAACCGAATACCTTGCTCTTACTTTGTTGTTTGTGTATTCATTTTTTGTTATATTGCTTTTCCTTGCAGACGGATATTACATGTACATCGAGACATCTTCTCCACGTTATTCCGGGCAAGACGCACGCCTAACCAGCCCCGCCCAGTATCATTACGGGCCTCAGTGTCTGACATTTTGGTATCATATGTACGGTAGCTCAATCAGATCACTGAATGTCTACAAGTCAGCATCAACGACACCAAGGTCAAGTGACGTCTTGTTCTCACTGACTGGAGCTAGAGGAAACGCTTGGTATGAAGCACGGGTACGTAATGACAGCGATATTACTCAGGACTTTGTATGTTATAGGGCCTATACGTTAATAAACTAATGGATGACAAAAGAAGAAGATATTTTATCAAGTTTCTATGTCAACACTATCGCAACCGTAAAATGATATCGAGAGACAAAGAGAGAAAACAAAATGGAGACCATAAATGTCCCACACAAACGTCATCGTAACTCGCTAACAATACAATATGAATTAGAATATATAATAGAATATATGAATATATACAAAAAATATATATTAAAATAGATATACATTGAAACAATTTAATAATTTTCGTAAAAAATAAAATACATTCCTTGTTTTATAATACTGTAGTCACTGTGATAGCCTGTGTGTTACAAACCTGTATAATCATCCCTCTTCTTTGAAATATTGACAATAGACTATAAATTACCTAATAGGTATTGTGTTACGTGCACGGAGATATTGCAAACTCGCGGGAAACATCATAAATCACTTTTCCTTTGTTGTAGAGAAGTAATGATAGTTCCGTAAAGGAGGTGAACAAGATTTAAAATCGTATCCTATAGCTGAAAGTCTGTGTGAGATGTTATGGCGAAATCGTGGCTACGTAACATATAAGAAAGAACGTGAAACGTCACTTTATGCGTGTGTTTTCTTCATTACCAGATCCCTATTGACAACTACACCCAGCCATTCTACATTACCATGGAAGGTGTACGTGGGAGTAGCTACCGAGGTGACGTCGCCATAGATGACATTGTGCTTTCTCGGGGATCCTGCCAACAAGGTATAAACTAGAAAGTATAATATGCCCACGAAAAAGGAAAGAAACAGAGCGTGCATATCAACAAGAAAGCTTTATTTCAGTCGTCGAGGCTGCAATGACTGCCAGAAGAATTTATTCAATTCAATTCAATTCAATATAAAATTTGTTTTATTCTTCAAAAAAAAAATCTATGTTTCACTTCCTTTGATAACAGAAAATAAGGTCAATAGAGCATTGTGAAATGAAACGACTGTATTAGAGGACCCTATAGTAGGTATACGTCGAAGTAAAAAAGAAACAGAAGTGATCGAAGTCAGGTACATGTATAACCTTGCTTAAAGTGCGAAAAATGGAGGGACCCGCTAAAAAGACAGAGCTTGTAAAATGTGGGGCCCTCTGGAAAAGAACATCCGTGGAAAGATGAATTGAAGTCTGGAAGCCCATTGAAAATTAGATTAACAGATGAATACACTTTCATAGACGCGAACGAACATAAAACAAGACTAGACAACAAAACAATTATTGAAAAAAAGGCTGTACGGGACAATACGGAATGGACAAGACTAACAGACAGATGACAAAATAGCAAACAAAAACGCACAAAGGAGACAGCGATCTTTGGCAGAAGCATGTCAAGAAAAACAGATGATAGTTGTGGAGAAAAAATAGTATTGTAACGCCTGAAAAAAAAAGACAAGGAAATAGAGGGAAGTGTAAACAGGAGTAACATCCGGAAATTCAACTCCTAGACGCTTTGGACAATAGCATAGATGTCAACAAACATAAGAAAAAAATAGAATTAATTCTTCGAAGAGGAGACAAAGTGAGTAAGTCAGTATGTAAGAAAGAATGCCAACTGGCTAGTTCAGTACTGTAGAGTCATACGATTGCAGTAAAAAGGAATTTAGTCTCCTCTTGAAAGAACATATTGATGATGCGTTTCTTATATCATGATTCAAAGAATTCCAATAATTTGGGCCTACATAAATAAGTGTGTTTTGAGCAAAGATCGTTCGGTAAATGAAATTCATTGGAACACCTGGTGGGACATTCGTGAAATGATTGATTTTTTAGGAACATAGGATCACAAATAGGTGGAAGCAAATTGTTGCCATACTTGTACATAAATTGCCCTACATTAAACAAAAAACAAATCTGTAATTTTTAAGAGCTTGCTAGAGGCAGACCACATATTTGTATGAGAACGTTCAGGGGAATAACAACGCGGAGAGCCTTTTTGCCATAGGCACACTCTTTCTAGTAAATTCTGATGCGTGTTGCCCCAAACGACGAATATAACATAAGTAATATTTTTTGTGGAATATAACATTTCAGTTTATTTATAACACCTGTATTACGCGAAATTATGTTGAAAACATTATCAACATGTGATTTCCAGGAAAGTTTGTCATCTACAATGACACCCAAGAATTTGATATGTGATACTCTATATATGAGAATCAGGTAAGACTACAGTTTTTGCTTAAACTGTCATTAGTATTGCTAGAAATAAAATATTTCGGTTTTTCTTTAGCATTCAGTAATACTGTAGCTTATTAGCTCTGACCAAGTTTGTCACTTTTTTCAGTTCAATATTAATTTTCTGAACGAAATAGTCAATATCATTATGGGCAAAAATATAACGGTATCATCTGCAAAATAAATAAAAGAGAGGTCATCAGATACGCGACATTCATATAAATGCAATAACGGCCTTCCCACGTATTCCATAATGCACTAACTTATAAAGTAAAATGTCATGATTGATGGTGTCGCGAAGGCCTTGGAGAAGTCCAAGAGAATGGTAAATGAGAGTGATTATCAATTGCATGTACCACTCTATCAACGAAATGTAAAAGAGCATGCGTAGTACTATGTTTCTCACGACAACCAAACTGAGAATCCGTGAAAACTTCAATGTACCTTCAAAAATTAATCATTCTCTTGTAAATATATATATATTTTTTTACCTTAGACAGCCAGTATAGTAATGAAATTGGGCGATAATTACTGACTACAAATTCATCGCCTTTGTTAAATAATGGGATTACTTTAGCCAATTTCATGTTATCAGGAAACACACCGTTAATAATTGGCAAATTAAATGTTTGAGCAAGTGGATCAGCAACCGAGGAAATAACACAATTATCAAAAATTTCAAATCTATCAGTTGATGTAAAAAATATTGATTCAGAGTTACACTGATTTAAAAATTCAGTTAATTTAATTTCTGTTGCAGGAATATTTTGAACATAATTTTCACCTATTTTTGAAAAATATGAACAAGAAATAAGAATGATAAAATGCTGTAAAAACAAACAAACTTAAGAACAGACGGGATATACAAGGAACAAACAAATGCATAATAACCAAATTGTATACGGGGGAGGCATACAAATTAACGCAAGTGTTAAATGACTAACTGTCTAAACTAAACCGAGATCACTTCCTAGTTCGCCCCCATTAGATCACCACTTCCACTTCAAAAAGAAAAATCAGAAACTAATGATTTAATGATTAAATGATTGAATGATTAGATACACGGCATTTTCATATAGTTTATGTATAAAAAATAGAATTGGAATACATGGTGAATATAAAACGAAAAAATACTGGCCCTTTTCCCCTGTCATAGTACGTATGTATATATGTATGCATGTTTGTATGGATGTATTATCATTATTATCATTTCGTTATTGTTGTATTATTTTCATTATCAAAAACAAACACTGTTTCAAAGAGACATCTGTCATCACGAGGAAAAGCTCTATCCCCTCCATTCACGAGCAAGTCCATGCAAACCATGTTCATAAAGAAATATAAACTGCCTATTTCCTTTTTATCACAAAGTTTCAAAATTGCACCAACTGCAGTGCGTCTATTGCTGTCATTTTTAAAGTTAAATCACTTGGCAAAAGAGAAATAACAACAGCAGCAGCAGCAGCAGCAAGACGGTGGCAGTACACCATAATTTAATCATTTTTTTATTGCTTTAAAGAAATGATATTTATTATGTAAAGGAGGATGATATTGAAGAGATTAGCGGATCCATTACATTGCAATACATCCATTACTTTGCAATTCGGAATTCAATCCCAACTGTTATGGTAAAGTGCTTTCTCCCCGACAATTAGTATCACGCAGTAATCAATTTTATTTGTATATTCTTGCCAGTCTCAAAGAAAATGGTTCATCCACAGAAAACACAGGACAATGTGTTAATTTATGGGTCATATTAGGAAACTGCTCAAATGCAGTTTTAAATGATTGTCGTTTATATATATAATCTCAGTCGTACTAGACCATAATTATTTCACTTTGAGACAGTCGTATTCTCTGCAGTCTCAAAGAAAACGGTTCATCCACGGGAACAAAGGACAATATGAGTCAACTTGTGGAAATGATTGTAACGCAACTTTAAATGCTTGTCGTTTAAGAAAAAAATAAGAATTATACAATATAACGGTTTCGTACTTAATTTGATTTTAGGTCAGGTCCGACTTGTTGGAGGGGAAGACGACACCCAAGGGAGAGTGGAAATCTACTACGATGGCCAATGGGGAACTGTATGTGATGACTGGTGGGATATCGAAGACGCCAACGTGGTGTGTCGGATGCTAGGCTTTGAGGGCGCCTCAAATTTTTCTTGTTGCGCCGAGTACGGCCAGGGATCAGGTCAAATTCTGCTAGACAATGTTCAATGCACTGGCACAGAGAGTAACTTGGCAGAGTGCCAACACAACGGATACAGAATACACAACTGCGGACACTATGAAGACGTTGGCGTGGAATGCATACCAATAGGTAAATGGTGGTATTTTATAAGTCCTAAGACATGCATTTATCAACTTTTTTTTTAACTTTTTTATCTAACAATTATGAATATGAATATATGTTGATGTGTATTTGATTATTTTGTACTGTTTTAATGTAAACATGATGACAAGAATAATTAATTAATATTTACGAAACAGTTTATCCTGAGGGAGATGTTGTCGTCAATACAAAAACAAAAAAACAAAACAAAAACCAAACCAAACCAAAACAAAACAAAACAGTACTCGAAATCTATTATAATGGTTCAAATTTTTGCATCTATCCCAAACTCACATTTTAAAACTATTTTGAAACACTAATGCTGTTTTGTTGGGTTTCATCTGCAAATGGTAAATAATGTCTTTTGAGTGCAACTAGTCGATTTACAATTTAATACAGATGGGGCTTCAATAATGAAATTCAATTAAGCGTATCCATGCGACTTTGTTATTTGCATACACATCAGAAAGTTTCAAAAAAGATAATGTCATATGTTATTAACTACCCATGCCCATAATTTCTCTTTATTTATTTAAGACCAAAATCATTAAAAACATAATGTCGTCTCGTCAAAACTTTTGCATTCTTCTTCCTAAACAGTAAAACCCCAATTCTTTTATCTTTTTGCTTTTATACTTTGACCATATTATCCCGTTTGTACCCTGCTGTAGAATAAAATTATTTCTATGATATTTTTCAATCCCTACGAGGGTGATGAGATGTCAGAAAAAGCGAGTGATTTGAGAAATCATATCTGTTTTTGTCTCTTTTCAAATAGCAGTCACTGATGTGGTTACCACTGTAACAGCGGATCCAATTAATGGACCAACAACACCTTCGCTTCATGGTAATATATATTGCGATCAGCATAGATGGATTTTAAACAAACACATGAATATGAATATCGTCATATGAACGTCCTTACCAACTGAACGCCATCTGTTTATAGTTAGGAAGCACAGAAACTATATAGAAAGGGAATGAAAACCTTCTTGTCGCTGATATGTTTTGTTGTCTTCAAAAAATGAAAGTCACGCTTTTTTATTGAAAGTGTTATGTCTAGTCTTCAAGAATCTTGATGCAAAAAACCTTTTTGTTTTCTTAATAAGGATATGTTTTTGCATATGATATTGAAAACTATAATCCTATTTTTATCCTACGCCAGCGATGGATATGATATAGTCCATATAACGTTAAAAAACAAACAAAAAATCTTCAATTTACAGATGAAAATTATCACAACTTCTGTTTTTGTCAGAAGAACAAGGGACAAATCATTACAACTTTGTAACTAGCTACCTTTTCTTTCCAATTAGTGGGCTCGATTTCATTCCCAGTTTTCCATGCCTATACATCCGCAAATATTCCTGAGGTGTGACTCATACGGAGATCTTTTTTTGTTTGTTTTGAAATTCAAATACGAATAAGCTTCATTGTAGTTTTTGTTTTAAGATGAAAGCAGACACATCGCCCCAACACTACACAGAACAACAGCATGGATATGTATCTTGGTACTTCTCTTTGGCAACAGTGAATTAGATACATGCTTTTCTTTTTCTTCTCCATTGTGGCCACAAATATCATCACAATAGGTTCATGCCAAGAGAGTTGTTGTGTGGATCCCAGCTTGAGTTGCTACGTATCCTCAGGATTCTGCTACTGTGACGAGATTTGTACAAGCTTGAGAGACTGCTGTACTGACTATAACGATGTATGTGAGAATGCAACTTCTACGGTGTATGAAGGTAGGTGAAGTTGAAAAAAAAAAACATTTTCCAGTGGTCTTTTCAATTATGAACATGATTTCTTCACTAATATCCCTTCTTGGAAACAAAACAGATCACCGAGTGTAGCATGTCACAGAAGAGGCTGAAGGAAATTCAACTAGGTCACGTAGTTATTTTTTATGAAGCGAATATTGAAGGGATCGTTTCATAATTATAGTTCTGGTTGAAACTTTACTTCAGGTTTCTGTCATTTATCGGTGAGATGATGAGGAACCTCATAAAATATATGAAAGAACATGTAATTTCAAGATGAATTCAACGTTTATTTGAATAAAATCAGATTTGAAATTGCTGAGATATCCAAAAAGAGCGATCCTAATAAATGGTGGGACCTTCTTTTTATTACGATCGCTTTATTTTATTTTGTTTTTGGATGTTTCGGCCATTCAACAACCGATTTCCATCAGATAAACTTAGAAGTCCTGTAAGAATGGTACGTTCTATGCTGAAAAATCATAAGGGGTTTCTTGGTCTCTCTCTCTCTCTCTCTCTCTCTCTCTCACATAGACACACACAAACAAACAACTCCTCGTCTCCACCACTACTATATCATCCTTTTGAATATTTATTGCTGTAATTCTTACAAAACTTTTGCTAGAACTACTGTTAAAATAAGCTTTGACAAAATGTTGCTTCCCATTTATAGTTCGTTTTTATTCTTTAGTCTTTCATTCTATCATTCTTGCTTTCATCATTTCTCTCATCTCTCAAGTTCTGCAGGGGAAACGTGATTCAGTATTTTCTTTTTGTAAAACAAATGGTTTATAAATCTTCTATGACGTTATCTTTCCTCACATAGAACTACAATGTAACTTAACGGCTTACCTCAGTAGACAGCGATAATGAAGCAACAAAACCACCACTCAACGGTGGTATTTTTTTGTTTTGCTCAAGGCGAAAGATAAAAAAGTTTACATTAATATTTGTCGTTGTAATTCAATTAACATAACTACCCGACTACATAATGTGTAATTTTATCAGAAAACCTAGAATGATCAATAAATATAAGACAAAAATTGTGTCATCTATGCTTGCAATCACAATCTCCTCATCTTGTATCAGAAATCAATTCAAAATGTCATTATCGTATGACTTCCATAATGAATATTTCAAATTGTTTCGAAATGTGTTTTATTTTTTATCCTCAAGATATCATGATGATGACTTAAAGTTGATAGTGAAATGGCAATCTGCATTTAAGGCAATTACGTTCCTTCGCTACAGTCATGGTAGTTTTGTGCTATATAAGACAAACATATCTTACTTTTGAAGTGTGCAACAAGATGAATTTATAGTGTACCTACAATGGGAGGAAATGGTGTGTTTATGATCGTGTAGCGTAGCCGGGGAGCGGTCAAAGAGCCTTAATTTTTGTGTCTACAGGTAAAACTGTAGACACAATAATGTATACTATGAGTAGCAGCACAGCAGCACCTTATTCAGATATAGCTCTCACACAGCCTATCTCATACAACACGTTTATATACGTGCATTAGGACTCACTCGGCGCATTAGAAACCAGGCATATCATTCTCCCAATCAACCATTGATACAGCAACCCATTCACAGGGTCTAGTATCAAAGACTACCAGTTGCAAGAAGGAGGCTGGTGTGGAAACGACAGTCCGAAATACGGTTCAGTGCAGCATTGCTTTATTGTAATTCCTGCTGTCTCAACCGATGGTTTTCTCTCTGCTATTATAAAGCTCTGTTACACTGGCCTAGTGGTTCCCCATTAATTTTGTAGTTATCACCAAAAAATGAGTGCTGTTGACCCGTACCTACCCCCAACCCAACTGAAACCTTGTACAGTGAGCTCGCGGTATTTATACCCTCTCGAGCCAGGATCACGTGACCAATCCTGTCTTTTTAACCCATCATGTATCAAAATGTATTGGAGTACTATACAACCCTACTTCAATGGCTTAATATTTTCTGGGCCCTTTTCCCCAGGGCTTCTTGCCTTTTCCCCTACTTTGGACACCGTTAACCTTGGTTTCTGTACAGGGTGTATCATAAAACTATAGGGTGTTCCAAAACCTTCTTTACAATTTCTCCATAGGAAAGCACAGGGGCACACTCTATGGGATTTTTACACATGTTCAGAAATTAAGGGCATGAGCCGCATATTTTAAAGGTGCTCATCGCGTTTTCGCCAAAATCGAAATGTAGCGTCCAATGCCACTTAATATGAAATCCAAAGGCAAGTTTCAGTCTCCGTGTTTCCTTTTGGTAATGTCCAAGAAAACTGTTCATCGGAGGAAAAACAAACAAACAAATAAATAAACAAACAAGCAATATACACGAATAAGGCAACATTTGAAATAATTGGATTGTAGATTCAAACTCTTTTGATGGAAAATCCATAGGCGAATGCTCGATCGAGGAAAAAAGTTCTGGTCCTATTTGACTTGATTTTAGGTTTAATCTGACTTGTAATATAGGGAAAGACGACACTCAAGGTAGTGTAGAATTCTACCATAAAGCTGCAATGTTTAATACGAGAATTTTACGCCAACAAAATTGCCTTCTGAATTCTAGTTTGTAGAGATCGCATGAGATGCCTTTGTTAATATGACAAAATTGTAACGCCTGGGGACTGCTCTCCTATAAGATCACAGTAACGTGTAACAATACAAGTTGGATGAAAGATTAGTATACTTCATTACTTCCTGTACCTGTTTGCAGGATCAAGTTAATTCTTTTGTGTGTAAGGTGATACGATTCATCAATGTCTCACGAAGGAAATTGTTTGAGACATGTGTCCTTGTCTTTTCTCACATAGAAGTAACTGATTTAGTTACCGCAACGGACGAAAATTTTGAGCAAACAACATCATCGCTGAACGGTAAGATATGCGTGGACCAGTTCCTTGTTTATAATGTTTGCAATTTCCGTTATCAACACCTTATTATAACTACCCGACTACAACCTGTTTTGTAACATGCAGTAATAAAACAAGTCTACAAAATGAAAGTAAAGTAAAAAGCTCTCCATGGCTGGAATATTTTGTTGTCGTCCGAATAGAAATTCGTAGTCTCACTTTCCCTGTACGTTTTTGATGTGTCAGTGTCACTTAACATGTTCAGATATTGATTAAAAAAAAAATGACCGTTATTGCACTACGTGGTTATCTATCAGGTCAAAGCAACATTGACTGTGATTTTGAATACGGCTGGCAGCAGTCGTATTATGATGAGTTTGACTGGTTCCATGAAAGGAATGATACCTCGTCGTTAAGCCCAGAGGGAAAAAAAAAATCATTCAAGGGAACAAAAAGACGTTTATGCCATTGAGAGAACTCATATGTATTTTTTTAAAGTATAAACTTCATAGTTTCAAATTCTTGTCGGTAAAAAGAAGGGGACAGAGGAAACCGCATCTAATCATGTAAAATACTTTCTAGGGTCCACGTCTGTCGGAATTCAAGTACGACTTGTAGAAGGTGAAGACGACACCCAAGGCAGAGTAGAAATCTACTACGATGGTCAGTGGGGGACTGTCTGTGATGACTCCTGGGATATCGAAGACGCCAACGTGGTGTGTCAGATGCTGGGCTTTGAAGGAGCCTCAAATTATTCTTGCTGCGCCGAATATGGACAGGGATCAGGTCAAATTCTGCTGGATAATGTCCGATGCAATGGCACAGAAAGAAACCTGGTAGATTGCCAACACAACGGATACGGAATACACAACTGCGGGCACCATGAAGACGCTGGTGTGGAGTGCATACCGACAGGTAAATGTTAAAATTTTTTTACAAATGTTAACACATGCACGCATGGGTGTAAATTACCTTGGCCTTGGGGAGAGGGATACTGCCCCCCTCCCCTTCTCTCTCTCTCTGTCTTGGACAAGGAGGGTTGGGAGGGATGGCTTGTACAATATCCCCCAACGAAATTTTTTAATAACAAATGCCAGAGGAAATGTAAATGTATCAATTTGGACATATAGCTTGACGTTCGCACCCCCGCCTTTTGAAAGCTAAACAGAGCTTAACAGTATTTCATCATTTAGGAGTTGCATATATGACTTTCTCAGGCGTCCTCTGCTTTGCTCGCTCGCAGGTAAAATTAACTTTACAGCAAGGTCCAAATGTTGAAAATGTAAAATACATGTACAATGTAAAAAAGGGCTATATGTAGGTATACATGCTGACGCACGCGACTCAGGAACCATTTGCAATTTGCATAGGTAACACAATTACGCCAGAATTGACCCCTCCCAATTTCCTGAATCATGCAGGAAACGATGATGACTCAGGGTACTTTTATGAGCATATTTACATGATTGATCAGGCGGGGGGGGGGGGGGGGGGGGGCGATCCTAAATGGGCAAAGGAACATTTGCGCCCCCCCCCCCCCCCCTCCACCATGGAAATCGTGGAGGCAAACATACAATGTATCATGTTCAGGTTTGAAAATGCAAAACGCTCCCCACTTCTCTCCCTCTCATTTCCCTGAATGCCGTGTATTTCATATCATTCTTACTCGTTTCACAAAAACAAGAATAAGATATAATTTAGGTCTTAATATGTAAAATCTCCCTCATGTGGTATAGGGCTTATCTCTCTCCCACACCCTCTCCCAACACAAATCCCAAATCGATTTTTATTTTCTTACTGTTTTAATCAGATAAACAAATCTAATATTTCACTATTAAATGGGTGCACCATCTTTGAATGTCAGGTCGTATAATGCAAACGATCAGTAGTGTGGGTGGGAATATCTCCTTCCCGAAACTCATATCCCCTCCAAAAACTCTGACTGCACCTTTCCCTGACTAATATATGATCTTATACATATCTTATTTGGACTGAAGAAATAGCCTCGAGGTAGAGAAATACACATACTTATGAATATTAGGGATTAAAATCAATAGTCTTTGAACAAAAAACTTGAAAAGACCTTCGACCTTATAGGCGATTATTCTACTTATATGGGAGGTGGATTTCAGCAAGGTTGACTAAATATCAAACTCAGGGAGAGAAAAAAATAAGTAATCACTTTTTGGAGTTCATAGAAGATTTTGATGAAAATCAATGTATTACATACCATTAATATTAGAGGTAATTTAATTCCCTATCAACCTAGTAAGTCAATATAAAGGGAGACTTTAACGCTTTAAAATTTGTCCTTTAATAAGGCGCAAAAGTAACTATTCAAAAAAATGACAAGTTTTCTTCCGTTTGGAAATGCCCTTCAAGATAACAATGATAAGAAAAAACGATATTATCACAATAAGAGACATGAAAGAATTAGCTAAAATAAGTTGTCGATCTCTTTATGCTTTATATTTATTTATTTATTTATTATGTGTTCTTTATACATAATTATATAGTCTCCTCAGTACATAAAACCGCTTTTCAAGAGAGTGTTTTATTCCATAAAAAAGATTTAAATAAAGTTTATAATTGCAACAAAATTAAAAGAAAATTAAAGGGAGAACACAAACAATTTCTGTTAACTCAAACTTCAAATGACATACATCGGGAGTGAAGGCATAACGATGATTAAATCACCACAGCATCTGTTTCCCGCTCTTTTAATTTCGTAATTTAAGAATTTATGAGACAAATTCAAGTACCAAATTTCATTTTGAATATTCCTAATCTTAGAAATCAATTAAAACTCCGATACCATTTTTTTTTGTAATGCTTCTTTTCTGATTTCATTTGAATTTGGATTTGACCGAAGATATTTCTTTTTTCCTTAATTGTTTTAAACTTCAGTGATCTTTTAAGCTTCAACGATATTATAAAGATCATAGATATATTGTTGCATCTTCAATCAGTTTTTTTTTTAATTGTGTTAAATTTGTCTTTTGTTCTTATTGTTACATGGAAGAGTACTTAGTTACAAAGTTGTTCTCTCATGCGTAACATTCCTCTCTTAAATGACTAACCAAGGTTGATAGCAAATTGAATTGCTTTCATATCGTACACTGTCATATTCATACACAAACTTTTAATAGAATATTCTATGAGAAATATAAACTCTAAAAGTTTATGCTTCTTCTTTTTTGCAGAGTGTATTTTTATTGATAAAAAGAAAAGTCAACTCTTACATCAAATATCAAATTTTCGATTTTGACATTTTCGGTCAGATAGGAAAAGAAGATACAGTAGGTCTCGATAGAAAACAAACAAACAAACAAATATAAGGTTCCTTTTTCATTTCATTTAAGGTAAAATCCGATTAGTAGGAGGAGAGGACTACACCCAAGGTAGAGTGGAATACTATTACGATGGTCAGTGGGGAACTGTCTGTGATGACGCCTGGGATATTCAAGACGCCCACGTGGTGTGTCGAATGCTGGGCTTTGAGGGCGCTTTGAGAAGCTATTCTTGCTGCGCCGAGTACGGACCGGGATCTGGCCCAATTCTGTTGGATGACGTTGAATGCAATGGCACGGAGAGTAACTTGGCAGATTGCCAACACAACGGATACAACATGCACAATTGCATTCACTATGAAGACGCTGGAGTGGAGTGTATACCGACAGGTAAATGCTTGACATTTTACATGTCTTAACACTAGCAAGTATTTACCAAACAGTTTATCCTGCATAAGATTTTGTCATCAGATAATGAAAAAAAGTTAGTATTCTAGAAAACGGTACAACGTTACCATCAGATTTATTATTTGAAGATAGTCAACATGTATAGCTCTCGCCTGGTAGAAAACTGAACGTTAACTGAGCAAAATGTATCTGATTAAGTTGTGTTCATGTTCTGTAACACAATCAGGAACTGTTCATGTAAAACAGATTACTTTAAGATAAAAATCGAAATAAAGAATACGAATAAGGTTGAAGAAAGTCCGTGTTAGTGGACTCCATGAAGCATTGTGTCTTATACCTTAAAGTAAAGTGGCAAAGTATACAAGTTCTACTACATAGCTGACTGTAAATTCTTGAATGGATTACCTCCATCTTATGTTCTATACGTCTTGGGTCTGGACAATCCCTGGGAATATTGTTCATCTGAGAATCTGGAATAAAAGGCAATATATTCATGAGTTATTATAGGGAACAATGTTAAAGCCTTTTTAAATGCACATCTATAAAAACATCTTGGAAACTTGGCAACTAGTCGATTATAGTTTATCACAAATGGCGTTATTAAAATGAAATCCAATTAAGCTTACTTATTTATGTGACTTACTTGTTTATATATATATATATTTGTAAGCACACAAATTCATAGAAAGAAAGGGGATAATGCCATATGTTACTACGAATACACATGATTTATATTTATTTCCGACTTAAATCATTAAAACACAATGTCGTCTCGTCAAAACTTCTGCATTTTTCTTCAGAAACAGTTATAACACTTTCTTCTTTCTATTTTTATTCTTCGACCACAGACACACCGCCTCTATCCTCTTTAAAAATATTGAATTATTTCTCAGATTTTTTGATCCCTGCGGGGTGAAAAGTAATCTTTAGAAAAAAATACATATTAAGGGATTATATCAGATCTTATCTCTTTTCAAATAGCAGTGACTGATTCGGTTACCACAGTGGACGCAAATACTGGAATACCAACTACACCCCCGCTTAATGGTAAGATATATTGTTTTGTGATCAGCATGGAAAGATGATAAATATATGAAAATCACTTTGTAATCACTTCAACGTCCGTGTCAACTGGATGTCATCTAGTTACATGCAGTTAGGAAACCTAGAAAACTATCAAGAAAAGTAAAAAAATGTTCGACGCTTTGTTTTGTTGTCTTCAAAAACCATAGCCACGCTTTTATTTGAAATTTTATCAAGTCTATAAGAATGTTAATGCAAAAAATGCATTTTTTGAACAATCGCTGGCATATTATAGGAAATCGCTTGCATATATCTTTATGACAATAATCTTATCCTGATGTCTTACTTTAGTGATGAAAGTGCCAAAGTCTATGTCAAATTGTAATAGGGTCAATAATAACAATCATGATATTGATATTAGAAGTCATAATAAAATTGTTGATTAACGGACTACTGCTCTGAGTGTCGTTACAAGTGTTGTCGGCCTATATCTGCGTCGGTCGTGCTTAAGACGGCGCCATTACGCTGAAAATGGTGTTCTGCACTGCACATGCGCGAGACAGCTATTCTAATTGTTCCAATGGTTGTATCGTCATTGCATTTGCGTCCTTTAAGTAAAGCTCGCAATTATGTGTGTCGGGACGCAGTTCTTCTGATAATTCCCAGTCTTTACAATTTCCTTCACGTCTATAGCAAATTCACTATGTTGAAAAGAAAGCAACTGACCTAACAGGAATTTATCACATTTGAGGCTTAACTGAAGGTGGCTCAAAATGTGATTTTTGTTTACGACACAGTGAATACAGAATGGGTTTTCTCACCTTATTGAAACGATTTTTCCCTTTCCTTGACAAAAATTGATTTATTTTAGCATAATTACGCTTGAAACGGATCTGTGATAAATAAAAAAAAATAAACGAAACCAAAGGATCGAAATACTTAATAAATTAATGAATATAAGATACAAAATGAATTAATAAAATGATTACATACATAAGAAATCGATATGTATTCCATCTTTTTTTTTTCCAAGTACATTGTTAGGAATTGGTACAAATACTATTTATACCAAACATTATGATTCTAATAGCTATGTTACTGATGAAGATCGAAGCGTATGATTTTTACACATACATAAATATTAGTAATATTCAAAGTCAATTTGTTTTACTTCATCTCCAACAAACTGAGAATACGATTTAATATCTGAGTATGCAAATACATGTAATGTTTCGAAATCAATGAATAAAGAGGATTATAGAAAAATAATATAAACTTCGTTTCTTAACATAGTTTGGTAGATTACGCCATAAGTAACATTATGTGTCAATTTTCTTTGTAAGTATTCTGCTGTGATCTGCTCTAAGTGTTCGATGTATTTCGTTTCTGAAAAAAAAAACTGAGGATCTTTCAGTAATGCATGATATTTGTTGCAAGAAAGTCATCATTTTGCTATGCTTCGGATTTTTTTGTACTTTTCTTTATTTCATTTTATTTCAAGGATCAAATTGCAATAATCCATATTCATTTAAGACTAGATTAATGTTGATCATAGATTTCCATTAAGAATATGTAATACGCTAGTTTTCGTTGTTCAAATAAAGGCAGACATGTCTTTTTCAGAACTGCTACGGCACAACATGGACTTATACCTTTGTACTTTCTTCGGCAACACTGACGGTTTGTGTTTTTGTTTCTCCCTTGTGGCCACAAATATCACGACGATAGATTCATGCCAAGGGCATTGTTGCGATGTGGATCCCAGCTTGAATTGCCAGGTTTACTCAGGCGGCTGCTACTGTGACGAGATTTGTACAAGCTTAGGAGACTGCTGTGCCGACTATAATGATGTATGTGAGAATGAAGTTACCACAGTGTACGAAGGTAAGACCAGTTAAAACAACAACAACAACAACAAACATCGTTTACATGGTGCAGTGGCGGATCCAGAGGGGGGTGTAACCGGCGCACGCCCCCCCCCTTTATTTTTCGTAAAAAACAAAAGAAATAAAAAGAAAAACAATGAAATAAAACCCGGAAGTGGCACCAGAAATATTAGTCACGCCCCCTCTTTAGAGAATTCCTGGATCCGCCCCTGATGGTGTTTACAATTTTGGGCACAATTATCTTCACTTATATAGCTTCTAAAATGAAAAGAGGCTAGGGACGACAAATTAGGTATTCTAATCAAGATATTATTTTGATAGAATTACTGCAACGTGTTGAAGTAAGCTTTTACAAATTTTTTCTTCATAGATTGTTCGTTTTCAAGATAAAATTCTCTGTTGCTATATTTTCTTTTCAACTGCAGTCTTACAGGACCAATATCCTTTATCTTTCAGACTCAGCAATAATAAAATGATCAGTATTTTTTTTTTCTAAGCAAATGGTTTTGGTTTGAAAAATGATTAATGTCATCGTCTCTTCTCATATAGAATTAACTCAATGGATTGTCACAGTCGACAGTGATAATGAAGCAACGATACCATCAATCAACGGTAAGATTTGTTTTTCATAACGGCGAAAGATAAATGCGTACATTTTCCAATGCACTTTAGTGAACATAAATATCAAATTGCACAATTTTATCAGAAATCCTATATTTGTTAATTAAATCGAAGCCTTAATCTGTCTCATCTATGTGTTGATAATCACCACGTCATTATCTTTTACAGAAGTTCTAATCAAAATGTCATAATCATGTGACTTTTAAAATGAGTAATTCAACTTCTAATCTTATTGATATCTAAAAGAAACAACTAAGGATATCACGAAATGTTTTTTTTTATCGATAATATTAAGATATCTATATGTGTTTGAGGACATTAAGCTTTCTCTTTATATTTTGTCTTATTAAAGACAAAAAAATGTTTTACTTCTGACGTGAGAAACGAGAAGAAGTCTTTGTGTACACTATAAATAGGAGGAAATTGTTTTTGTTTTTGGTTGGAAAATAGCGTTCGGTACTTATCCATGGGAAATAAAAAGGCAATTTTAATTTCTTTGGTTTTTTGTCGAGCCCATCGGAGGTGAGGGGAGACCTAAGGGATCGCCTGCGTCGTCTGTCCTGTCCGTCCGTCGTCAGTCCGTCCATCGTCCGTCCGTCCGTAACGCTACAAAAACTTCAATAACTTTTTACTCTGGGCTTCAGTTGCAATCAAACTTTGAGGGAAGAGTGGTCATACAAAGTTTCACATTTTACTATATATGAAAGTCACCTCAATTTCAAAGGTCACAGGCAGGGGTCAATGAACTGTAGGGCCCAATGTTAAGTCTTTATGGCGCATTTCTATCATGGGTCATAACTTTTGATCCATAACTCCATTTGTGACCAAACGTGGATGGTAGATGTCCCTTGGGGAGTGGATGGTCACCACAAGGTCAAAGGTCACAAGCATGGGTCAACAAACTTTTAGAGCCCAATGTTAAGTTTTTATGGTGCATTTTTATTATGGGTCATAACTTTTGATCCATAGGTCCGTTTGTAACTAAACTTAGATGGCAGATATCCCTTGGGGAGTGGATGATCACCACAAGGTCAAAGGTCACAAGCAGGGGTCAACGAACTTTTAGAGCACAATGTTAAGTTTTTATGACGCGTTTCTACTATGGGTCATAACTTTTGATCCATAAGTCCATTTGTGACTAAACTTGGATAGTAGATGTCCCTTGGGGAGTGGATGGTCACCCAAAGTCAATGGTCACAAGCATGGGTCAACGAACTTTTAGAGCCCAATATTAAGTTTTTATGGTGTGTTTCTATCATGGGTCATAACTTTTGATCCATAGGTCCGTTTGTGACCAAACTTGGATGGTAGATGTCCCTTGGGGAGTGGATGGTCACCACGGGGTCAAAGGTCACAGGCAGGGGTTAATGAACTTTAAGGGCCCAGTGTTAAGTGTTTATGGCACGTTTCTTTTTTCCCATAAATTTTTATCCTTTTATATCCCTTTTTATCTGTTATATCTCTTTTTTTAGCTGTTATATCCCATTCGCGTACAATTTTTTTGTACGCGAATGAGCGAGACACATTATGGCACTTGCCTTGTGTTTTTGTTAGTCCCAATGAAAGCTGTTCATTGAAGAAAAAACAGCGATACACCAATTGAGTCAACATTTGAAATAATTGGATCGTAGGTTTAAACTCTTTTTGATGGGAAATGCATAGGCAAACGTTCGCTTCAATAAAATAGTTCGGGTCCGATACGTGACTTGATTTTAGGTCAAGCCTGACTTGTAGGAGAGAAAGACGACACCCACCGGGTGTGTGGAATGCTACCACACAGCTTCAAATGTTACTGCAATGCGTTTATGCCAACAAAAGTTTTTTGTAAATTCAAGATTGTATATCGTGAGAGTATCCATGTCTGTGTTATATGACACTTGGGGACTATTCTGACTCTCAAGTGTGTAAAGGTTACAGGGTATTTCAGCGTATGATGTTAGATGAAATATTCTTCGGCGAACCTTCCGTAATATCTTGAGAGTCCAGCTGTTTTTCTAAATTGTTTTTTTTTTTTGGGCAATAAGGGTGATTAGATGTAATGTCTGACAGAGGAACTGGTTTCAGACATCTTAGCTGTCTTTGTCTTTTCATACTTAGAAGTAACTGATCTAAATCCCACAACGGACGGATATCATCAACCAGCAACGTCACCGTTCAACGGTAAGATTTTAGAGATCTGCTTCATGGTAACAATTTTCACAATTTCTGTTATCATCAACTTAATATAAGGATCGGACTACCCACTGTTTTGTAATATGCAGCATTCATGGAAGCCTGCAAATATGTAAACGAAATTAAAAAGTTTATATTGCCGATATGTTGTGTTGTCTTAAAAAAAATCGTTTTCATACTTTCCCTGTGGGTGTTTGATGTATCAATGTCACTTGATATGTCCAAATATATGAAGAAGAAGAAAAGACCAATATTGCACTAAGTTACTATCTCTCATGGTCAGGCAACATTGACTGTGACTTTGAACACGGTACCTGTGGCTGGCGGCAGTCATATTCTGATGACTTTGACTGGTCCCGTAACAGTGGATATACCCCCTCGTCAAGCACCGGACCAAGTGGAGACCATACAACCGGCTGTAAGCCCTTGTAGTATTTATTGCCTTTTTTGTAGTTACAGGTTTTTTTTTTTTTATAATGTCCATTGCACCTAATCAAAATTATGATCTGTTTGTTTGTTTGTTTTTCTGGAAAAAAAATGAAATCGCTGCCCGCTGTCTTGCACTGATTAAACATAGTTTTACGTACATGAAAAAAAAAATAAACAGATACTATTTTTGATAATGAATAATATGTCAGGGCTGGACATTACCTTGGACCGAGGCCAAAGTCAACGCAAGTTAGATTTGGGCCACCTAAAGCATAATGATGCACGATCCATAGTTAAGTGTCATATGTACGATAGCACCATCAAGTGACTGAATCTCCAAGTCAGTATCATCTTTATTTTCGAGTTAATGAGTCATTACAATAACAAACTTCGGTTATATGTCAGGATAAACTAATTAACCTTCAGAATAAAGAGCCCTGTCATATTTTGGATTTCAAAAATTCTTCGGGTTGTCGAACCATCGGAATGATGAACCTTCGAAATAACGGACTGCATTCTTATATCTTGCTCTTACTATGTCCGCTTTAGTGTAATATATAATATTATATATATTGACCTTGAATTGTAGACGGATATTACATGTACATCGAGACATCTTCTCCACGTTATTCCGGGCAACACGCACGCCTAACTAGTCCAGCTCAGTATCGTTACGGGCCTCAGTGCCTGATATTTTGGTATCATATGTACGGCAACACAATCAACTCACTGAATGTCTACAAGTCAGCATCAACGACACCACGTTCAAATGATGTGTTATTCTCACTGACTGGAGCTAGCGGATACGCGTGGTATGAATCGCAGGTAAGTTACGACAGTTACATTTTTCAAGAGGTCGTACTTTCATATTTGTGAATACATGAAAAAAAATGTTTCATCAAGTTTCAATGTCCACACTAATTTTGCAGCCCGCTGAAATGATAGTGTGTGTGAGAGACAGAGAGAGAGAGAGAGAGAAAAAAGAAGAAGAAGAAGAAGAAGAAGAAGTATAGATACTGTACATGACCGTGCATCGCAAAACCAACAAAAAGTTGCACACGCTACCATTGCGGTGGTAGGACAGCAAATAGGTAAAATGGGTCAACCAAGCCAATCATAGTTTGTCATATTCTATGAAAGAATAAGTCTTCTTCGACATCATCGTAAGTTTGGGGTCACAAAACGAACAGAAAATACTGCTTTTCGCCGTATTTTTTTTCCCGAACACTTTTTGGTACAATAATGCAATCAGGTGTGATTCATAGATTTATATTTTTATTTCAACCAATCCCGTCCGTACTCTTAAAGTAGCAAGTGTAACAACTTCAACTTATATAATCTTGCTGCTTTGAATGTAGGCATAAAATATGTACAGAATGTTTTGATAAAGCATGTTTGATTCAATTTAAGCTTTATCTGATATTTCTTGAATTGTTGTTGCTCAGGTTCTTGCATCCTATTTTGTTGGTTTGTTTGTTTTTGTTGTTGTTGTTTTTTGTGTTCCCTGTACTTCAGAACCTCTTTTCTCACTTCTCAGTTTTTAGAGTGTGTGGTTTCTTTCCAATATAAGAATAAGATAGGAGAGTCCATTCGGATTGAGTTATACATCATTCTAAAGCTCAAAATATATTCTTTTAGAGTCTACTCTTAACTAGAATCCATGTCTGGCGACTTACATGTATGTTAGTTTTGAGATACATGCTCACACATTATGTCACAAATAACAGACGTCATTTCACAGCAACCGCTGTTAACATACATTAAAATTATTTAATTTCTCTTGTAAAATTTAAAGTGCGTGACTCGTTTGACAGGCTGTGTGTTACGTACCTGACTGGTCATTATTCTTCTTTGAAGTGTTGGCACTAGGATCCTGATAGGTCTTGTGTTAAGTATACGGAGATATCTTGAACTCCCAGGAAACGTCATAATTCACCTTTAATCATTTATCTTTATTTATTTTTTAACAGAGAAAGATTGATAGCTCCCTACGAGGGGGAAAAGATTTACAATCATTCTCTTTAGTTATAAATCTGTATGCGATGGTATGGCGAAGTTAAGGCTATGTAACATTCTTATAGGAAAGAAAGTGCAACATCCCTTTGTGTTTGTCTGTGTGGGTTTTTTTTTTATTACCAGGTCTCCATTGACAATTACACCCAGCCATTCTATATTACCATGGAAGGTATACGTGGGAGTAGCTTCACAGGTGACATCGCCATAGATGACATTGTGCTTTCTGAGGGATCCTGCGAACAAGGTACATTATTTATATTCCACATAACAAGAATCTCGCTATATGATTGGTCAAGAGCTCATTAAAGGTAGTTTTACCCATCACCACGTCTGAAAAGAAAAGTTCGTTTCACTCATTATTGTGATAGTCTCTCATTATTTCTAGCGTCATGAGCGGGATAAGAATCACAACAGTATGTGGCATCACGATATCCCTCTCACGAAGGGATAAGTACCACTACTTCCGCGGGTCAGCCCAGCCCTATGGCCGGAGAGCATGGGCGTGACCCCTTGGCGGTCTTCCCAACTAAGCTCCGAGCGACACCACCTGTTGGCCATAATTTATTTGTGTCGCCGGCATGCGGGCAAGACCGCTCTTCGCACAATACTATATTGGTCAACTCGGGTCTGTAACTCTGAAATCATAAAACTCCCCAAAGCCGAAGCAAACCGCTTTCCTGTATATCACACCATAAGCGAACAGAAGAACAATAAAATACATTATACTAGTTAACCTTAATTAACAAAGTTCTGTGTGTATCGGCGATTAGGCGTAAAAGTGAGTCCTCACAGCCCTAGGGCATGATCAATTAAAGTTTTGAATACGCACCAAATAACCGTGCGGTACACTGTGGACTATACCTTTTACCTAGGTCAAGTGATAGTCCGAGTGTAACTCACTTTCATTTCGGTGCAGCGGTGCACGGTAATCAGATTTACAAATTTGTTGTATTGGTCAGCTACACTACGTCTATTTCAAATGTTGACTCGAATGTCACCATGCGTGTAGGCCCTATATACATAGTGTAGTTGCCGTGTTGGAGTTAAATGGTGTTTCAGAATGTTCAACATTTTTAGTATCATGATTGATGAGGGAACGTAGCCTAAGCCCTAAAATTACCTATCAAGGCAGGCAGAAGTGGGAGGGGAAGGGAGGATCATGCTCCTCCGCCCCCCTTCCACTTTTTTTTTGGCACCATACAAAGGAATACATAAGGTGCCACAACTTTGCCCCCCCCCCCACTTATTTCTTAACCCAGAAGTGTGTAAATGGCACTAGAAGGAAAAAAGATAGTAGATAGAAATCTTGAAGTGTGAGCGCGGTAATTTTTGCGATGAAGACTTTTTTTTCCTTGTTTGTTTCTGATACGCGGAAGTGGCCCCCTTCACTTTTTAAAACGTTGCGCCATGGGTGTTTTTCTAGGATAGGTCTAGACTCTAGCTAGACCTAAACGTTAGATATGCAGTTTTCATGTTTTTATACTTAGTCTAGCTAATCCCGTTATCTGTGTTGTCCGTCATCATCTTGTTCCATAATCAATATTTTTCATATGGGGAGTTTAAATTGTTTTACATGTGGATTAAAATCTGAATATAAATGTGGAATATAGAGCAAATAATCAACTTTTGTTTTTTAGGCAGTGAGGCAAACTATCACTTCCTCGGTGTACGCTATCTTTCCTCAGCTGCGTTTTGTAGCTGCGCTTTGGAAAGATTGCTACATCTAGATCGCCTCGGAAGTGTCAGTTTGTCCCATCACCTTTACCAACGTTGTTTTGCGAACTATTAAAATATTGTACAGTAGGCATATCAAATGCTGTCATTTGATTGCACTGGAATTTGTACTATCACGGAGATTATTCCCCAGATTGTAAATTCAATTCAGCTAAACCTATTCATGTGACTTTTATAATTTGCAAGCACACCAAATCAAAAAAAAAAAAGAAAGAAAGAAACGGGATAGTGCCATATGGTACCAATTAACATGATTTCTCCGACTAAAATAATTACAACACAATATCGTCTCGTCAAAACTTATGCATTTTTCTTCCTGTTTTTGTTCTGTGACCACAGACATCCCGTCTTCATCCTCTTAAAAATGAATTGTTTCTTAGATTTTTCGATCCTTGCTGCGTGACAAGATTGAGTAATTTTAGAAAAAGTCCATATTGAGGAATTATATTCTTGTCTCTTTTCAAATAGCAGTGACTGATTCGGTTACCACAGTGGACGCAAATACTGGAATATCAACTACACCCCCGCTTAATGGTAAGATATTATTGTATTGTGATCAGCATGGAAAGATGATAGATATATGAAAATCACCTTGAAATCATTTGAAAACTGGACGCCATCTAGTTACATGAAGTTAGGAAATCTAGAAAACTATCAAGAAAATAGAAATATTTGTCACCATATTTTGTTGTCTTCAGAAACCATAGTAACGTGTTTTTAACCCAGCTTTATCAAGTCTACAAGATTGTTAATGCACAAATGTTCATATTTTTTTTTGTCACAATAAGGACAATCCTTTGCTGTCTTCATGACTATAATCTTATTATTATATTCTACTTAAGTGATGAAAGTGGAAGTCTATATCATTTTTAATAGCTTCAATAATAAAAGCAATTAATAATAATTATTGATATTTGTAGTAATAACAATGATGATTTCCGGACTAAAAACTGCCCTGAGCGTTGTTACAAGTGTTGTTGGCCTATATCGGCTACGGCCATGCTTAAGACGGCGCTATTACACTGAAAATGGTGTTCTGCACTGCACATACGCGTGACAAATCTATATTCAGTTTAAACTAGATTTATGTTGACCGTAGATTTCCATTACGAATAAGGATTATGCTAGTTTTCGTTTTCAAACGTAGGCAGACATGCCTATTGAGAACTACTACGGCACAACATGGACTTGTACCTTGCTACTTCTCCTCGGCATCAGTGACGTTTTGTATTTTTGTTTCTCCCTTGTGGCCACAAATATACGATAGATTCATGCCAAGGGCATTGTTGTGATGTGGACCCCAGCTTGAATTGCTACGTATCCTCAGGTGGCTGCTACTGTGACGTGATTTGTATAAGCTATGGAGACTGCTGTCCTGACTATAACGACGTCTGTGAGAATAAAATTACCACTGTGTATGAAGGTAGGACCAGTTAAAAAAACGAAACAAAACAAAACATTCTTTACATAGTCTGTACAATTATGAACACAATCATCTTGATTTTATAGCTTCTTGGAAAGAAGTCACCGAGTTGAGAATGATTACAGAAGAGGTTAAAGGAAAACGAAATAGGTATACTTATCAAGCGAATATTTTAGTGGAATAACTTCAACGTGTTGAAATAAGCCTTTACAAAATGTTTGTTCACAGATGGTTTGTTCTTATTCTTTCATCATAAACCTGTCTGTTGTTAATTTTTTTTGATTGCCTCCGAACAAGACCAATATCTCTCATCCCGCAAGGTCTGCAAAGCTAAAGTGATTAAGTTGTCTTTTTTTTTTTGCAAGCAAATGGTCTTACAAATATTGATTTTTATGTCACCGTCTCTTCTCACATAATAACTAATAACTTTTGAAAGGATAGTGCTACTGCTTTGAAAGTTGGCGTTAATTATGGACAGAATGTGTTAATGAGGCATGCTTAATTTCAGTTTAATCTGATAATCCCTTCATTGTTGTTACTCTGGTGGTTTACTTCCTGTTTTTTGTCCCATTCATCGCACAGCCAGCACGGTTTGGTAAAGATTAAGCACTTGAATAGACACTGTACTTCAGAGCCTCTTTTCTCAGTTCACACTTTTCCTGAGTTTGTGCTTTCTTTCCAATATTTTGATAGGTTAGGAGAGTCCATTTGATTTGAGTTATACATCATTTTAAAGCTTAAAGTCTGCTCTTTAAGAATGTGGTCTTAACTAAAAATTCATGTCTGACGACTTTTTGTTTGTTTTGAGGTGCAGGGTCACATTTATGCTTGCAATCACCACGTAATTATATTTTGTAAGAAGTCCATTCAAAATGTCATAATCGCCTGACTTTAAAACTGAGACTTTCATCTTATTTCTTTAAAGAGGGAAAAGAATAAGGATATCACCGTGATGTCTTAAAGTTGAGGATAGGATAGCAGTACGTGTTTGACGACATTAAGCTTTCGCTATATATTTTGTCCTATTAAAGATAAGGATATTTCATTTCTGAAGTGAGGAACCAGATGAATTCTTATTGTACACTATATTAGGAGAAAAGGTACGTTTTGCTTATGATTTGAAAGCACCAATGGGAAATCGAAAGGCAAGTTTCAGCATTCGTTTCTTTTGTTAATTTCAAAGAAAACTTTTCATCGAAGAAAAACGAAACAATATGGTAATGACTCAATATTCAAAATAATTGGATAGGAGGTTTAAACTCTTTTTTTAATGGTAAATACGTAGGTGAATTTAATGTTTCATCGAGGAAAATAGTTTGGTCTTACCTGACTTGATTTTAGGTCAAGGCTAGGCGAGAAAGACGAAACCAAAGGTGTGTGGAATGCTACCATACAGCTACAAAATTAATGTTACTGCGATGCGTTTATGTCAACAAAAATTAATTGTGAATTAGCCCTTGTTAGTTAAATCGTGAGAGTATCCATGTCTTTGTTAATATGACAAGAATCGTACCGACTTATTAAGGACTATTCTTCTGACTTTCATGTGTGTAAAGGATACAGGACATTTGGATAGCGCATGAAGTCAGATTACGTATTCTTCGTCAGACCTTCTGTAATATATTGAGAGACCTGCTATTTTTCTATGATTTTTTTTTTCAACATGAAAGGAGAATTAGACTTGTAAGATGTAATGTCTGACAGAGGAACTGGTTTGAGACATCTTCTCTATCCTTGTCTTTTCTCACTTAGAAGTAACTGATTTAAATCCCACAACGGACGGACATTATCAACCAACAACATCACCACAGAACGGTAAGATGATTATTTTGGGACCTGTTCTTGATAGCTATTATACTTTTTCCTTAATAATCACTCTAAGATAAGTACCCAACTACCCCCTGCTTAGTAACATGCAGTTATCATGCAGACAAAATAATTTAAGTCTTTATGGCTAAAATATTGTGTTGTCTTAGAAATTCCTAGTTATATATTTTGTCGTCGGAAGTGATGTAGCAAAGTCACTGATATTGTCCAAAAAAAAAAGGAAAAATGACCTTGATTTCTCTACACTGCTATCTCTCAGGGCAAAACAGCATTGACTGTGACTTTGAATACGGTACCTGTGGCTGGCAACAGTCACGTTCTGATGACTTTGATTGGTCCCGTAATTATGGTCACACCTCGTCGTACCAAACCGGGCCAAGCGGGGACCATACAACCGGCTGTAAGCACATACAGTATTCATTGTCTTTTTTGTTATATCCATTGCACTTTACCGTAAGTGCCTGACGGGTGCCTGATTCGTTTGTTTTCTGGAAAAAAAAACAACCCGCTTGCAACTGTCTCATTATCCTCATTTTCTGTTGCATATTCCTTGCACTGATGGAACATAGTTTTACACACATGAAACAACAACAACCGATGAACAGAATCTAATTTTGGATGAAATAAAGAATATGTCAGGGCTCGAAATTGGCCTGGACCAAGGCCAAAATCAACTCAAATATTAGATTTTGGGTCACCTAAAGCACAGTGATGCCCGAGCAATATTTACGTATATTGTGTTCGATAGCGCCATCAAGTCACTGAATCTTCAAATCAATATCATCTTTATTTTCGAATTAATGAGTAATCAAAATAACGAACTTCGGTTATATGCCAAGATAATAGTCTTTAGAATAAGGAGCGTTGTCTTATTTTGGATTTAAAAAATCCTTTCGGGTTGTCGAACCATTGGAATAATAAACTTTCGAAATAATAGACTGCATTCTAATATCTGGCTCTTAATTACTATGTTCGCTTTAGCGTATTTATGTTTTTGTTATGTTAACTTTGAATTGTAGACGGATATTACATGTACATCGAGACATCTCCACGTTTTCATGGAGAAGACGCACGCCTAACGAGTCCAGCTCAGTATCGTTACGGGCCTCAATGTCTGACATTTTGGTATCATATGTACGGTAGCTCGATTAATTCACTAAATGTATACAAGTCAGCATCAGCAACACCACGTGCAAATGACGTGATATTCTCACTGACTGGAGCCAGCGGAAACGCGTGGTATGAAGCACAGGTAAGTTTTGACAGGGACATTTCTCAAGATGTACTTTCATATATGAATACATGAAAAAACAAATGTTTTATCAAGTTTGAATTTCAACACTAATTTTGCAGCCCTGAAATGATAGTGTGAGAGAGAGAGAGAGAGAGAGAGAGAGAGAAGAAGAAGAAGTAGATACCAAATGTGACCATGCATCGCAAAACCAACAAAAAGTGCAACCTAGTAAATTTCAGTTTTTCGTATTTTTCTGAAAGAGGATGTCTTCTACATTATCACAATGATTGGGATGATAAAACTGAGAGAAAATTGTGTTGTTGCCGTTTTCTTCAAACACTTTTTGGTACAATAATGCAATCAGGTGTGCCTCATATATTCATCTTTTCACTTCTCTCAAACACTGTCCATACTTATCACTAGCAAGTGTAGCAACTTTAACATATCATTATAATCCTACTGCTTTGAATGTCGGCATTAGTAATCTACAGAATGTTTAAAAAGGATGTTTAATGTAATTTATGTTTAATCAGATAATCTCTTAATTGTTGTTGCTCAGGTGGTTTAAATCATATTTTTTGTTTGTTTGTTTGTTTTTGCTGTTCCATTCATCGCCAAGCAATGTAAAGTCTAAGCAATTGAATAAACCCTATACTTCAGAACCTCTTTTCTCAATTCCCAGTTTTCAGAGTGTGCGCTTTCTTTCCAATATTCGGATAAGTTAGGAGAGTCTATCTGGATTGAGTTATACATCATTTTAAAGCTGAAAGTCTGTTCTTTTAGAATCTACTCCTACCTAAAATCAATTAATTAATTTTGTGATACAGGCTCACAAATTATGTCACAAATAACAGTCGTTATTTGATAGCAATCGCTGTTAACATACACTAAGTTATTTCAATTTCTCTTGTAAAATAATTATAATGTGCGTCACTTGTCTGATAGTCTGTTTGTTAGGAATCTTACTGGTTCTTCTTCTTTGAAGTGTTGGCACTTGGATCCTGATAAATCTTAAGTATGTTAAGTGTTAAGTAAACGGAGATATTTTTAGCTCCCAGGAAACGTCATACTACACCTTTTATCATTCATTTTTATTATTTCTTTTTTTTTTGCTACAGAGAAATATTGTTAGCTCCTTATGAGGTGAAGAAGTTTTACAATCATACCCTTTAGTTATAAACCTGTATGCCATGTTATTGAGATATCAAGGCTATGTAACATTCTCATAAGAAAGAAAGTGCAACATCATTTTGTGTTTGTTTGTTTGTTTGGTTTTTCATCACCAGGTTCCCATTGACAATTACACCCAGCCATTCTACATTACCTTGGAAGGTGTATGTGGGAGTGGCTACCAAGGCGACATTGCCATCGATGACATTGTGCTTTCTCAGGGATCCTGCCAACAAGGTATATACCACTTATATTCCACATACCTAGAATCTTGCTATAGGATTGGTCAAGAGCTCTTAAAGCGTAGTTTTGCCCAACACATGGGAAGAAATTTTGTTAAATTCTATAGTGATAGTCCCTTTTGTTTCGCTGATATCTTCAGCCATCACAGTCCTAACGTGTGAGCACTTATTTTAACTGTTTTGAGTACGCACGAAATAAAAGTGCCTTACACTGTGGACTATACCTTTGACATAGGTCAAGTGATAGTCCGAGTGTAACGCCTTTTATTTTCGGTGCTGCGGTGCACGGTAATTAGGTCTACAAATTTGTTGTAATTGCCAGTTACGTCTAATGTTGACTCGTATGTTACCGTGCGTGTACGTAGCCTAGTTGCCTTTTGGAGTTTTGCCTCGTTAGTGCTTCAGATTGTTCCACGTTTTTCGCAGCAACATGATTGGTAAGGGAACGTAAGCTATATATAAGCCTTAAAAATACCTACACCTATTTGGGATAGGTTTAGACTCTAGCTAGACTTAAACGTTAGATCTGCAGTTTCCATGTATTTGTAATTAGTGTATTACTGCATTGTAACCCCGTTAGCTCTGCTGTTCGTCCCCATTCTGTACTGGTCCATATCATTTTTTTTTTTCTGTAGACAGTTAAAAGGGTTTCAGTTATGGAATAAAAAGGAAATATAGACGTGGAATATAAGGCAACTAATCAACTGTTGTTTTCATGCAATGACACAAACTATCACTTCCTCGGCGATCTGAATGTGTACGCTATCTTTCCTCAGCCGCGCTTTGGAGCTGCGCTTCGGAAGGATAGCTACATAAAGATCACTTGGGAAGTGATAGTTTGTCCAATTACCTTTACCAACCTTGATTATTTGCTTAACATGTGAATATTTTTTATGAACTATTAAAATATTGTACAGTGGGCATATCAAATGCTGTCATTTGATTGCAGTGGCATTTGTACTATCACGAAGATTATTCCCCACATTGTAAATTCAATTAAGCTTACTTATTCATGTGACTTTTTTATTTGCAAGCACAGCAAGTCAAACAAGAAAGGGGATAATGCTATATATGGTAGCTATACATTATGATTTCTCTTTATTTCCGACTTAAATTATTACAACACATTGTCGTCTCGTCAAAACTTCTGCATATTTCTTCGGAAACAGTAATAAAACTTTTTTTCTTTCTGTTTTTATTCTTTGACCACAGACATCCCGTCGCTATCCTTAAAAAAAAAGATTATTTTTCAATTTTTCGATCCTTGCGGGGTGACAAGATTGAGTAATTGTAGAAAAAAAAAAGAGTACATATTGAGGAATTATATCTGTTCTTGTCTCTTTTCAAAAAGCAGTGACTGATTCGGTTACCACAGTGGACCCAAATATTGGAATATCAACTACACCCCCGCTTAATGGTAAGATATATTGTATTGTGATCAGCATGGAAAGATGATAAATATATGAAAATCACTTTGAAGTCACGTGAACGTCCGTGCCAACTGAATGCCATCTATAGTTACATGCAGTTGGGAAGCCTAGAAAAATATCAAGAAAAAATATATTTTTTTTTGTCTTCAAAAACCATATCCGCGCCTTTTTTTATTTAATCAAGTCTAGTATTATGAATGTTACTGCAAAAAATGCACTTTTTTAAACAATAAGGACAATCTTTTGCATATATCTTTATGACTGTAATCTTATCCTTATGATGAAAGTGCTAGAGTCTATATCATTTTTTAATAGCTTAAATAATAGCGATTAATTACATTGATATTAGTAGTAATATTCATGATGGTTGCCGGACTACTGCTCTGAGTGTTGATACAAGTGTAGTAAGCCTACATCTGCAACGACCATGCTATTTTATTAAAAGACGGTGATATTACGCTGGAAATGGTGGTCTGCACTGCACATTATGCTAATTAATGGTTGTACCGTCATTGTATTCACATCCTATAAGCAAAGCTCGCAATTATGTGTGTCGGGACGCTGGTCTTTACAGTGAATGAAGGCAAGTAAAAATAGTATTGAAAAAAAAAATCTAATAATTCCAAGTCTTCCAATTGCAAATTCAGTATCTTGAAAAGCAAGCAAATCACCTGGCCGGAATTCATCACATTTGAGGCCAAACGGAAGGTGGCTCAAAAAAGTTTTGTGTCCACAGTCAATGCACATTGAGTTTTCTCAATTTATTGAAATAGATGATTATTTTCACTTTCCTTGAAAGTTTTTTTTTTAATTTATTTCCGCACAATCATTCTTGAAACGGATTTGTGATACATCAAGAAAAAAGAAACGAAACCTAAAAGATCGGAAAACAGGGAAATACTTTATAAATGAATGAATATAAGATATATAAGATATTAAAAAACGATGAAATACCTGGAAATTAATAAAAATCAATAAAAAATCAATGAAGAATTAATACAACCATAAAATACATACGAAATCGATGGTGATACCATCTTTTTTTAAAGTACATTGTTGGGAATGCTACAAAGACTATTCAGGCCAAAAATTTTGAATTTTGTTTAAAGAAAGGTTCTGATATTTATCAAACGTTTCTTTTCTTTTCTTTTTTTTTTTTTTGGTGTGCGCCTCCATAGGTAGCCCCACTCATTTAGGGCTTCTGATTATATTGTCTCTTTTACCTGGTTTTTGCTGAATTGTTGCAGTATGGTTGTTTATATTGTATTCTGTTTGTGTCAAGGATCTTGCTAGACCATTTCCAGTCAATTTGTTGGTAAGTTAGCTGTATATTTAAGCAGATGAATTTTGTATCTTGATACTGTTGCCTACTCTGTATTGCCATTTTCAGTGTCCAGCCCAGTGTTGCACACTTGCTTCATGCATCTTGTATGTGTACTTGCTTTGTACTTTCAATAGCACCTTTTGTTGTCACACCGTTCACATGTGTATGTCAATAGCATCACCTCCACAGCAATGGAGGGGATTAAGATCTGGCGTCTCTGGAATCTCTTCTTTTGTATACCTCTGATTGTATCTCTCTTGAACGTGAACCATGTATTCATGCTGCCAACTGATGATTGTAACTGTAATCACAGTCTACTTTCTCCTGTTCACAGGCTTGTCAGACACTGTGGTAAACCTGTTGCATACTATAGCAACACATGTGCATGTTTTCAGTTAGCCATTATACTGTCCGGTGACATTCAAACAAACCCAGGTCCATGTACTGAAGTCGATGTAATGCAACATGCTAATGAGTATTGCAGTAGTTTTCAACCGAATCGTATTACATATGATGTACATGCCCTCCATCAGTTTAATGGGAAGCCCAGTCATCTTCCTTTGACTGTTTGGAGAAGGGTATGTGATCTTGGGATTGCGCAGCAGCGGCGTACTCACAGGGGACGCCGTAGGCGGAGGATTCCAAGGTCACAGTCCCTTTGTGATGCTTCCAGTGGGTCTCAATTTGGTTTATGGAACGCAAGATCCTTGACGAATAAAGTCGATGCAGTGTCAACTCTGATCATAGATAATGATATTGATGTGTTAGTCATCACTGAGTCATGGCTTTCAGGTGACCAGAGGGATGAGCCTACCCTTGCTGAATTGAAATTATCCCTTCCAAATTTCAATATTATCAATCATCCCAGAAAGACATGTAGAGGAGGTGGTATCTGCGTCCTGTACAGCGCGTATCAGAAAAAAAAAAGGTAATCCAACTTTGGAGGGCTACTATGTTATAATTGTCGGCTATGGAGAGTGCAATGTTGATTGAGAGGAAAGGGGAACTCTTCCTCTTTCCATTGATAGTACATATATATGTTGACAAATGTCATGCATGGTTGAGCACATGAACTTTAAAGACAACAATGACAAATTGCACTGTTTCCAAGTTTGCATGTTACTGTGAAGGAACAGTGCATATCTCACTGCGTGGATGAGATCTGTCAATGGAGGTGGTCAAATCATCAGGCCAGCAAATCGGATTACCTTTTTTTTTTTGATACGCACTGTATAGGTCTGCTGCGCGTTGTGTTGTCAATGACACACACAAATTTTTGTCTTTTGAATTGCTAGATCTCACGATTCATCTCACTTCTTCATCTACTGTCCGGGTTTATTGCATTTATCGCCCACCCCATTCCTCTCGTCACACCTTTACCAGCAACGACTTTCTTGATGAGTTTTTAACTCTCCTCGAGAGTGCTGCTGTTGATGCTCATCCAACCATTCTTCTTGGTGACTTTGATATACATGTAGATGATTCTGCTGATAGTTTCGCTCAGTCTTTTCTCAATGCCGTTGAAGCATTTGGGTTTTATCAACATGTTAAGGGTGCCACTCACCAAGCAGGCCACACACTTGATTTAGTCTTTAGTAGGAAATCTAAAGATATTATTTCCCATATCACTGTATTGCCATCTTTGCCATCTGATCACTCCGCCATTCTTTCCGCCATTAATCTTAAAGGCCCACCAAATCCTAGAAGGAAAGTAAGCTTTAGAAAGCTTCGCAATATTGACACCAACTCTTTCCGCCAGGATATTAAACAGGCTTTGTTGACTTCCCAGTGTACGTCTTTATTGTCCTACAGAAGCAATTTCAATGTATAATGACATGCTGAGTAATCTGTTGGACAAGCATGCCCCTGTTAAAACCGTGACTGTGACAATTAGACCCAATGCCCCTTGGTTCTCTGATGAGATTAGGGAGGCCAGGAGGCGTCGGCGTCGTGCTGAACGTCGCATGTTGAAGTCCGGCATGCAGACTGACATGGACCTGTATCGTCAAGAATGTGAGCTGTACTACAGTCTGATTACTGATGCAAAGTCCCAGTACCTGAGAAAAGAGATCGCCAATGCTGACTCAAAACGACTATTCAACTTCGTGAAGAAACTGTCCACCCCTTCTGACTCTTCTATTTATCCTGAACACTTATCTGATTCAGAACTGGCGCACAGGTTCAGTATATTCTTCATAAAGAAAATCGATGATATTGTGTCTTCCTTTGTATCTGACGTGAACCATTTGGAGTTATCCGTCCAGGCTCCTGAGAACTCTTTGAACTGCAACCTGAGCGAGTTTAATCCAGTCACTGATGAACAGCTTCGACGTCTCATCATGCTATCTCCACCAAAATCTTGTAGTCTGGACCCTCTTCCAACTTGGCTGCTCAAAGAGTGCCTTGATGAGCTGCTTCCGGTTCTAAAAAAAACATCATTAACACATCATTGTCATCGGGTATAGTTCCAATACCTTTCAAGACATCTCTTGTTTCCCCTCTACTGTTGAAGAAACCGAACCTAGATCCCGATGTCCTGAGCAATTACCGACCAATTGCCAATCTGCTATTTGTGAGTAAGCTTCTTGAAAGGATTGTGTCTACACAGTTAATGTCTTATGTTGACAGTAATCATCTGCTTCCTACAAACCAGTCAGCATACCGCAACCTTCACTCAACAGAAACTACCTTGTTGAAAGTGCTCAACGATCTCCTTCTTGCTGTCGACAAGGGCAATGAGGCTGCTCTTCTTCTTCTTGACTATTCGGCTGCGTTTGACACGCTCGACCACACGTTGCTACTACAACGACTTAGTAATGACTATTCCATCACAGGCACTGCCATCCAATGGATCAAGTCATATCTTCAAGATCGCACACAGAGGGTGATAATCAATGGGACCTGGTCACGTCCTAGTCCTATCAGCTGCGGAGTTCCGCAAGGATCCGTTGCCGGCCCCCTTCTTTTTCTCCTCTATACAGGTCCACTCACCAGAATTATCAATTGTCATCATGGAGTCAACTACGCTATGTATGCTGACGACACTCAAATTTACATAACTATGTCACCTGGCGCTGCTGTTAATTCACTGAGAGAATGTCTCAACGACATCAAAACCTGGTCCACTGCCAACAGACTCCGTCTGAACGAAGACAAGTCTGAACTCATCCATTTCTCATCACAGTTTAGGAGCACAGTTCCTCTACCAGATCTAACTACTCGGGATGGGATTATTAAGGTCTCTGACTGTGTTAGAGACCTTGGCTTTACTTTGGAAAAACACTTAACTCTTAAACACCATATCACAAACATTTGTAAGTCTGCATCATGGGGTATTTTCAAAATAGGGAAGATCAGGCGTCTGCTTGATCAATCATCAGCTGAGCGGCTCGTCCATGCCTTCGTCTCCTCCTATCTGGACTACTGCAACTCCCTCCTTGCCGGCCTCCCTCTTTCTCACATATCCCCTCTCCAACGTATCCAAAATTCAGCCGCTAGATTAGTCTCCCTTAGTAGGAGACATGACCATATATCTCCTGTTCTCCGCTCACTCCATTGGCTTCCAGTCCATTCCCGTATTACTTTCAAGATCCTACTTCTGACGTACAAAATCACACGTAATCTTGCACCCATATATCTTCAAAACCTAGTCTCTCTCCGCTCCTCCTCTTCTGCCAGACCCCTCCGTTCATCTTCCTCTCTCCAATTACTTCATGGCCCACGTACAAAAACCCGTTATGGTGACCTAGCCTTCTCTTCCATTGCTCCCACTCTTTGGAATAAACTCCCTCTTTATATTCAGAATGCATCATCTGTCGAATCATCTAAAATTCTTTTTAAAACTCACCTGTTTAATCAGCTGTAATTTTTTTTTTTCTGGAAGCGCACAAGTTATCAATTATTGTACCATTGTATCACATGTATTTTTCTTTTCTTTTCTTTTCTTTCTTCTTTTGTTACTGTTAATGTTAATGTTATTGTGTTTTCTAGTCTATTTGTATGAGTAGCAAAGTGTGCTTAGAAACGTCAGTATGAAGCGCCATATAAATGCAATTATTATTATTATTATTAAGGCACACGGCAAAACATTGTAACAGTAAATTGGAGGAGTATGTTGAATTTTGATGAAGAAACATGGTCTTTATATTGTTTAATTCCTTTTCAATCAACTATTGACATCAATATGAGGTGGTTTCAATTTCAGATTCTGAATAGAATATATATGAAAGACGCTCTTTTAGAATTTGCTTTTGTAACAGATAAATAGTGTACGTTTTGTAATGATTGTGAGGAAACCATTTAATTCATGTATTTTGTCTATGTCCTTATTCAAACAATAGTTATATGGAATAAGTTTGAGCGATGGTTACTTCTGAAGATAGATAAACAAATTGTATTTACAAACCAACATAAGCTATTCGAACTTCATGGTTTCAACAACAGTGCATTAAACTGTATGATGATTGTTATAAGAAGAGATTTTTTTTTTTTCGGCGACATTGAAAAAAAAAGACTGTTCCGTCATTCAAACATATTATATCTGAGATAAATTTTTTTTGAGATGGAAAAATGTATAAGTCAAATGAATTGTAGAGAAAAGAATTTTGTGAAAAAAATGGGCTTTATTTATGAAGTGTTTTTGTACATTTAGTCAAAATTATATAATATCAAAAGTGTTTTTAGGGTTGTTTGTGCCAATAAAAAAAAGAATAATATGAATTATATGTTGTAAAAAAGGGTGCCTACAGTTCTGTTTGAGGTGAGGATTTAGCTTTTAACATTTTGCGAGATATTCAGAAACCACTCTATGAGATATCAAGGAGCATGCAATTCTAAGAGGTATCAAAATTTTACTTTATGAAAATCGGTTTTGAAATGGCTGAGATATCAAAAAAAAATAAGACGAAACACAGATCCTAATTAAAGGCGTGGCCTGTCACCTTTATCATTGTCATTTTTTTTTGGATATCTCAGCCATTTGAAAACAAATTTTCACCAAATAAACATTGAATAATTCTTGAAATTGTTCTTTCATATTTCATAAGAGGCTTCTCATTATCTCAATTAGGAATGTTCAAAACATGAATCCTCACCCCAATCAGTACTGTACAGCCCCTTTAACGAAACTTGGTTATATTACGTAGGCCACTTTTCATCGATGATTTAATTTTTATTTAATTCTTATTCAGTTTTGTATTAGAAAATTATTTGTAAATGTCGTTTTCTGAATATGTGTATAAATAAAACACCCTGTGGAAGGGGAAAAATTATGATTGTAATTGCTATGTACTAATATCTGATTAAGAGCAAAGCGTCTAATTTCACACATACATTGACATTAGTAATATTCAAGGTCAAGTTAATTGTTTTATTTTGTCTCCAGCAAACTGATAATACGATGTAATGTCTGCGTATGCACACAATGCCACGAAATTAATGGATTAAAAAAAAAAGAATTATAGAAATAAGATATGAATTTTGTTTCTTGACATAGTTTGGTAGATTACGCCACAGGTAATGTATACGTCAATTGTCTTTGAGATTGCGCGGAAGACCCCCTCCCCCTTCCCCCTCCTCTCCCCCCCCCCCCCCTTCCTCCTCCTCCTCCTCCCCCCCCCCCCCCCCCCCCACATAGAGTGAGTGCAAACAGATAAATGTGAAGCTCATGCAGAAATCATGATAGCCCACGAGGATAACAGTGAAATAGACACACACACAGTCACGCACACATACAAATGTTGTTCTCGCTGATATCTTTTGATGTCTCCAACAGAAAGTGATCCCTTCCGCTGTAAGTGATTGATGTATTTCGTTTCTGAAAAATAGAGAAAGAACTAATGATTATTCAGTGATGCATGATATTTGTAACAACAAAGTCTTGGTATTTTGTTGTACTTTCCTATCTTTCGTCCTTCTTAAAGGATCAAATTGCAATGATCCATATTCATTTGAGACTAGATCAATATTTCTCGTAGATTTCCATTACAAATATGTATTATGCTAGTTTTCGTTTTCAGATGTAGGCAGACATGTCTTTTCAGAACTACAACGGCACAACATGGACTTGTACCGTGGTACTTCTCTTCGGCAACAGTGACGTTTTGTGTTTTTCTCTCCCTCGTGACCACAAATATCACGACCATAGGTTCATGCCAAGGGCATTGTTGTGATGTGGATCACAGCTTGAATTGCTACGTATCCTCAGGCGGCTGCTACTGTGACGAGATTTGTACAAGCTATGAGGACTGCTGTCCTGACTATAACGACATGTGTGAGAATGAAGTTACCACAGTGTATGAAGGTAGGACCAGTTAAAAAAAATCTTTACATTGTCTTTACAATTATGAGCACATTTATCTTCACTTATGTAGCTTCTTTGAAGCAAAACAAATCATCGAGTTTACACAAGAGGCTATTAAGGGAAAACCAACTAGGTATTTTTATCGAGCGAATATTGTATTACTGCAACGTAATGAAATAAGCTTTTCATTATATGCTTATATGCTTCTGCTTAAGTTCCATAAGCTGTTTGTATTTGTCTTGTATAATTGTACTAAAAACTATGTGTCGATATACTGTTTGTCATAAATGACATGTACATAATCATATCTGATGTAACGGAATTAAGCAGAAATAAATCAAATCAAATCAAATCAAATTATATAGTTCGTTTTCATTCTTTTATCTTAAAACTGTCTGTTGTTAATTGTTTATATTCAATTGCATTCTTACAAGACCAATATCTCTTATCTCTCAAGCTGTGCAAGAGTAAAGTGATTCAGTTTTTTTTTTACAAGCAAATGGTTTGAAAAATGTTTAATGTCATCGTTTATTCTCACATAGAACTAACTCAATGGATTGCCACAGTCGACAGTGATAATGAAGCAACAATACCACCAATCGACGGTAAGATTTGATTTGATCTAGGCAAAAGTTAGTTGAGTGCGCTTTCCGTTGTAATTCAATTAACATAAGTACCAAACGGCACAATGTATCCTTAGATACGTTTATCAGAAAACCTAGAATGGTAAATAAATTGAAGACTTTATAATCTGTGTCACCTATGCGCTGGCAATCACCATGTAGTTATCTTTTATAAGACGTCCATTCAAAATGACATAATCATGTGATATTTAAAATGAGTAATTCAACATATTTTTAAAAGAAACAAATAAGGATGTCACAAGGATGTCATAAAATTGATGATATCAACGATAGCAATATGTGTTTGAAGACATTAAGCTTTCTCTTTATGTTCTGTCCTATTAAAGACAAAAAATATTTCACTTCTGACGTGAGCAACGAGAGGAATTCTTAGTGTACACCATAGTAGGAGAAAATGTATGTTTTTGCTCATGACCGGAAAGTAGCGTTCAGTACCTATCAATGGGAAATCAAAAGGCAAGTTTCAATTTCCATGTTTTCCTTTTTGTTAATCCCAAAGAAAGTTGTTCATTGAAGAAAAAAGCAGCGATATACAAAATGAGTTAACATTTGAAATAACTGGATCGTAGGTTTAAACTCTTTTTGATGGGAAAGACATAGGCAAACTTTCAATCGAGGAAAATAGTTCGGGTCCGATACGTGACTTGATTTTAGGTCAAGCCTGACTTGTAGGAGAGAAAGACGACACCCAGGGGTGTGTGGAATGCTAACATACAGCTACAAATCTTACTGCAATGCGTTTATGCCAACAAAACTGCTTTGTGAATTCAAGTTTGTTAGGTCGTAAGAGTATCATGCCTTTTGTTAAATATGACAAGAATTGTAACACTTGGGGACTATTCTGACATGGCATGTGTTTAAAGGATTGAGGGTATTTAGCGTATGATGTTAGATGAAAATTCTTCGTCGAACCTTCTGTAATATCTTGAGAGACCAGCTGTTTTTCTCTGTTTTTCTAAAGCATGAAAGGGTGATTACATGTAATGTCTGACTGAGGAACTGATTTGAGACATCTTCTCTATCCTTTTGTTTTCTCACTTAGTAGTAACTGATTTAAGTCCCACAACGGACGGATATTATCAACCAACAACATCACTGTTCAGCGGTAAGATACAACGTTGTATGTCAGAGATCTGTTTCATGGTAACAATTTTCACTATTTCAGTTACCATCACCTTAAAAAACTATCCAACTACCCACTGTTTTGTAATATGCAGTAACTATGTAAGCCTGCAAAAATGTAAGTAAAATTAAAAAGGTGTAATACATATTGCTGATATGTTGTGTTGTCTTAAGTAATCATACTTTCCCTGTGAGTGTTTGATGTATCAATGTTACTTGATATGTCCAAATATATATGAAGGAGAACAAAAATAAGACCAATATTGCACTACGTTACTATCTCTCATGGTAAGGCAACATTGACTGTGACTTTGAACACGGTACCTGTGGCTGGCGGCAGTCATATTCTGATGACTTTGACTGGTCCCGTAACAGTGGAGGTACCCCCTCGTCAAGCACCGGCCCAAGTGGAGACCATACAACCGGCTGTAAGCCCTTGTAGTATTTATTGCCTTTTTTTGTAGTTACAGGTTTTTTTTATGTCCACTGAACCTAATAGAAATTATGATCTGTTTGTTTGTTTGTTTATTTGTTTTTCTGAAAAAAATAAAATCGCTGCCCGCTGTCTTGCACTGATTAAACATAGTTTTACGTACATTAAAAAAAAATAAACAGATACTATTTTTGATAATGAATAATATGTCAGGGCTGGACGTTACCTTGGACCGAGGCCAAAGTCAACTCAAGTTAGATTTGGGCCACCTAAAGCATAATCATGCACGATCCATATTTAAGTGTCATATGTGCGATAGCACCATCAAGTCACTAAATCTCCAAGTCAGTATCATTTTTATGTTCGAGTTAATGAGTCATTAAGATAACAAACTTCGGTTATATGTCAGGATAAACTAATTAACCTTCAGAAGGAAGAGCCCTGTCATATTTTGGATTTCAAAAATCCTTCGGGTTGTCGAACCATCGGAATGATGAACCTTCGAAATAACGGACTGCATTCTTATATTTTGCTCTTACTATGTTCGCTTTAGTGTAATATATATATTTTTTTTTTTCTTTATATATATATATATATATTGACCTTGAATTGTAGACGGATATTACATGTACATCGAGACATCTTCTCCACGTTATTCCGGGCAACACGCACGCCTAACGAGTCCAGCTCAGTATCGTTACGGGCCTCAGTGCCTGACATTTTGGTATCATATGTACGGCAACACAATCAACTCACTGAAAATCTACAAGTCAGCATCAACGACACCACGTTCAAATGATGTGTTATTCTCACTGACTGGAGCTAGCGGATACGCGTGGTATGAATCGCAGGTAAGTTACGACAGGGACATTTTTCAAGAGGTCGTACTTTCATATTTGTGAATACATGAAAAAAAAAATGTTTCATCAAGTTTCAATGTCCAAACTAATTTTGCAGTCCGGTGAAATGATAGTGTGAGAGAGAGAAAAAAAAAGAAGAAGAAGAAGAAGTATTGATACTGTATATGACCGTGCATCGCAAAACCAACAAAAAGCTGCACGCGCTACCATTGCAGTGGTAGGACAGCAAATAGGTAAAATGGGTCAACCCACCCAATCATAGTTTTTCATATTTTATGAAAGAATAAGTCTTCTTCGACATTATCCTAAGTTTGGGATCACAAAACGAACAGAAAATGCTGCTTTTTGCCGTTATTTTTTTTTTCCCGAACACTTTTTGTTACAATAATGCAATCGGGTGTGATTCATAGATTTATCTATTTATTTCAACCAATCCCGTCCGTACTCTTCACTACCAAGTGTAACAACTTGAACTTATATAATCTTGCTGCTTTGAATGTAGGCATTAAGTATGTACAGAATGTTTTGGTAAAACATGTTTGATTCAATTTAAGCTTAATCTGATATTTCCTGAATTGTTGTTGCTCAGGTTCTTGCATACTATTTTGTTGGTTTATTTGTTGCTTTGTTGTTGTTGTTGGTTTTTTTTTTGGTGTTCCCTGTACTTCAGAACCTCTTTTCTCACTTCTCAGTTTTTAGAGTGTGTGGTTTCTTTCCAATATAAGAATAAGGTAGGAGAGTCCATTCGGATTGAGTTATACATCATTCTAAAGCTCAAAGTTCTTTTAGAGTCTACTCTTAACTAGAATCCATGTCTGGCGACTTACATGTATGTTAGTTTTGTGATACATGCTCACACATTATGTTACAAATAACAGACGTCATTTGATAGCAACCGTTGTTAACATACATTAAAATAATTTAATTTTTCTTGTAAAATTTAAAGTGCGTGACTTGTTTGATGTGTTACGTACCTGACTGGTCATTGTTCTTCTTTGAAGTGTTGGCACTAGGATCCTGATAGGTCTTGTGTTAAGTATACAGTGATATTTTGAACTCTCAGGAAACGTCATAATTCACCTTTAATCATTTATCTTTAGTTTTTAACAGAGAAATATTGATATCTCCTTAAGAGGGGGGGGGGGAAGATTTACAATCATACTCTTTAGTTATAGATCTGTATGCCATGTTATGGCGAAATCATGGCTACGTAACATTCTTATAAGAAAGAAAGTGCCACACCACTTTGCGTTTGTTTGTTTGTTTGTTTTATTTTTATTACCAGGTCCTCATTGACAATTACACCCAGCCATTCTACATTACCATGGAAGGTGTACGAGGGACTAGCTACACAGGTGACATCGCCATAGATGACATCGTGCTTTCTGAGGGATCCTGCGTACAAGGTATATTATTTATATTCCACATACCAAGAATCTCGCTATATGATTGGTCAAGAGCTCATTAAAGGTAGTTTTACCCATTACCACGTCTGAGAAGAAAAGTTCGTTACACTCATTATTGTGATAGTCCCTTTTATTTCACTGATCTTTTGAGTCCTCACAGCCCTAACGCATGATCAATTGATTTTTGAATACACACCAAATAACCATGCGTTACACTGCGGACTACACCTTTGACCTAGGTCAAGTGATAGTCCGAGTGTTACTCACTTTCATTTCGGTGCAATGGTGCACGATAATTAGGTTTACAAATTTGTTGTATTCGTTAGCTACGTCTAATGTTGACTCGAATTTCACCATGCGTGTAGGTCCTATGTAGTGTAGTTGCCTTGTTGGACTTTGGTGCTTCAAAATGTTCAACGTTTTTAGCAACAACATGATTGATGAGTGAACGTATCCTAAGCCCTAAAGATACCTATAGCAAGCTCTAAAGATATCTATACCTACACTGTCCCTCGAACAGGATATAAAATGGAGGTCCCGTGTATGAGAGAGTAACAACTCATGCACGTAAAAGATCCCGCTTCATTCATTCATCGCAAAGAGCAGGGTGTTTAACCGGTGAAGTGGTCCCGCCTCACATCCAACTGGACTTCATGGAAGACCAGCTTCTGGGTGAGGCGAGGATTTAGCTTTGAACGGTTTGCGAGATATTGGGAAACAACTAAATGAGATGTCAAAGAACATGCAATTCTAAGCGATATCAAACGTTTATTTGTTGACAATCGGTTTTGGAATTGCTGAGGTATCCAAAAACAAGGTGAAACAAAAAGATCGTAATAAAAGGTGTGGCCTGTAGTCTTTTATTATTATCACTTTTTTGTTGATATCTCAGCTATTTGAAAACCAATTTTTATCAAATAAGTGTTCAATCCTTCTTAAATGACATGCTCTTTCATATTTCATAAAATTATTTAGGTTTCTCATTATCTGCGCGTCGGAAAGATAGCTACATCCTGATCGCCTCAGAAATGTCAGTTTGTCCCATCACCTCTACCAGCGTTGATTATTAGCTGAATATGTGAATATATTTTTTTTGTGAACAATATTGTACAGTAGGCATATCAAATGCTGTCGTTTGATTGCACTCCCCAGATTGTAAGTTCAATTAAAGGTTGTGTACAGTTCTGGTCGAGGTGAGGATTTAGCTTTTAACATCTTGCGATATATTCAGAAACCAGTCTAAGAGATGTCAAGGAGCATGCAATTCTAAGGGGTATCAAAAGTTTATTTGATGGAAATCGGTTTTGAAGTGGCCGAGATATCCCAAAACAAGGTGAAACAAAAAGATCCTAATAAAGTTGTGGCCTGTAGTCTTTTATTATCGTATTATCTTCATTATCGAAAGTTTTAGAAAAAATAATATACACCAGAATTACCAAATTTTTAAATGTGCACAAAATATTCACAAATTCCCAGTTTGGTTTCCGAGAAAAACATAGTACCATTCATGCAGTTCTTCATTTTATTGATAAAGTCGTTAATGCAACTGACAATCATTCTCATTTATTTAGTATATTCTTGGACTTCTCCAAGGCAAGGCCTTCGATACAATTAATCACAACATTTTACTCCACAAGTTATCGCACTACGGAATACGTGGGAAGGCCTTGGAGTGGTTCAAGACTTATTTAGCTGACAGAAAACAGTTTGTTTCCATTAAAGATAACAATTCAGTTATAAGAGATATAAAGTGTGGTGTTCCACAGGGAAGTCTTTTAGGGCCGCTGCTATTAATAATATATATCAATGATTTTTCGTCTGTTTCAGAGGTACTTTCCTTTATACACTATGCTGATGACACCAGTGTTTTTCTTGCCCATAACGATATCGATGTTCTTGTTCAACAAGTTAATACAGAATTGAAAAAAGTGACCAACTGGGTCAGAGCTAACAAGTTGTCATTGAATGTTCAAAAAACAAAATATATGCTTTTCAGCAATACTGTTGATTCTTTGAATTCAGAAATAGTTCTGGATGATTGTAATTTAGAAAGTGTGTCATTTTTCAAATTTCTTGGTATTTTTGTAGATAATAAACTTTCTTGGAAAATACATATTGATCATATTTGCAAAATCATTTCTTGTAATATAGGTGTTATGAACAGACTAAAATTTTATATTCCTGAAAAGACATTACTTGTGTTATACTCCTCTTTGATACTCCCTTACCTTCATTATGGAATTTTAGCTTGGGGCAATACACATCAGACGCTGCTGAATAGAGTGTTATTACTGCAAAAGAAAGCCCTCCGTATCATTTCCAATTCTCCCACTCGTTCACATACAAATGTATTGTTTAACTGTAATAAGCTACTAAAAATTAACGAATTATTTTTATACAACTTAGGCCAATTTATGTATATGTATGATAACAGTTTACTGCCACCTATCTTTGGTTCTATGTTCCAAAAAAATAAATCATTCCATAATTACCCCACCTGACGCTCTAATGAGTTTCATTTACCACTTCTTCGAACGATTCTAGCAAAGAATACACTTATTTACACTGGACCTAATTATTGGAATTCCCTGAACCACGATATAAAATCTGCTCCCTCTATATACTCCTTTAAAAGGAGATTGAAGTTTTTTCTTTTGCAATCCTATAATGACGACCCCCTGAATCAGATTAATTCATAGGCTTATTTTGTTACCCGTCCGCAAAATCTTTATTGCCGTTCTTTTTATCATTGTTACTTTTGCCTTAGCTTTGATTGTGATAAGATCTTTTTTAACTTATACCTCGCAGTTGAAGGGTTTGTTGTATATTCTTCTTTTCTTCTTCTTCTCTTTCTTCCTCAAACCTCCGAGGATCGTTGTCTCTGTTGCATACTCCTGTCTATTTTGTTACCTCTTCGTCGCGCTGTAGTCTTGTTTCCTGTCGTGTCGTCAAGTCAGTTTTCTTCCCTATAAGTAGTCTTGTTGCTGTCCCAGTCTTGTCTCATGCTCATTATTTTGTTTGTTATTGTTTTGTGTGTAACTGTTTGTCCGTCTGTCTCTTAGTGGGCTGCTAAACTTTTTATGCCAAACTTTTCTTGCTGCTTTGTTGCTATATTTAGTCAAATTTTGCATCGAGTTTTTAAGAGGGGCCCACACTCCACAAGCATTGTCTTTTTAGTGGGTCCCTTCGTTTTTTCACACAGTGCGTACTGACAATTCTTTCATTTTCGTTACCTCTGCAACAATTGCAATTTATTGATACTGTTAGTTTTTCCCATTATTGTTGTTTTCTTTGTACGAATTTACATGCATTGTTACTGTCACTCAAGAAAGTGAGATTTATGTTTGTATGACTTTATTGTGGAAAAACGAATAAATTCGAACTTGAACTTGAAAAATTATTATCACTTTTTTGAATATCTCAGCCATTTGAAAACCAATTTTCATCAAATAAACTCTGAATCCTTCTTAAAATTACATGCTCTTTCATACTTCATAAGAGGTTTCTCATTATGTCACTTACATGTAGGAATGTAAAAAAACATGAATCCCCACCTCAACCAGTACTGTACAGCCCCTTTAAGCTTTCTTATTCATGGGACTTTTTTTTTATTTGCAGGTACACCAAATCAATAAAAAAAAAGAGAGGGGATAATGCATATGCTACCAATACACATAATTTCTCTTTTTCCGACTAAATCATTAAAACACAATGTAGTCTTGTCAAAACCTTTTCAGTTTTCTTCGGAAACATTAAAAACAATTATTTTTTCTTTCTTTCTTTCTTTTTTCATTGACCACAGACATCCAGGATCTATTCTCTTTAAATAATTGAATAATTTCTCAGATTTTGAGTAATGTTAGAAAGTAAAAGTACATATTGAGGATTTGTTTTTTGTCCTCGTCTCTTTTCAAATAGCATTGACTGATTCGGTTACCACAGTGGACGGAAGTACTGGAATATCAACTACACCCCCGCTTAATGGTAAGATATATTGCATCATGATCAGCATGGAAAGATTATAAATATATGACACTCACTTTGAAATCACTTGAACGTCCGTGCCAACTGGACGCCATCTAGTTACCTGCAATTAGGAAGCCTAGAAAACTTTAAAGAAATTAAACATCTTTGTCGCTATGTTTTGTTGTCTTCAAAAACCATTTTTCGGTTTTATCAAGTATGTAAGTCGTATAAGTAAAGCTAGCAATTATGTGTGTCGAGAGGAAGTTCTTTACAGTGCATGAAGGCAAGTAAAAAAAAAAATCTGATAAATCCTGGTTTTTACAATATCCTTCACGTCTATAGCAAATTCATTATCTTGAAAAGAAAGGAAATCACCTAGCAGGAATTTATCACATTTGAGGCTAAACCGAAGGTGGCTCACGAACGTGATTTTTGTGTACACAGAACGGCTATAAAAGCCCGGCATGGTTCAGGTTTAAAAACATTTCACAGTGAGTGCAACCAAATAGCTGTAAAGCTAAATGCAGAAATTCTGATAGCCCACAAGGATAATAGTGAAATAGACACACGCACTGTCACTCACATAATTATACAAGTGTCATTCTCGCTGATATGTTTTGATGTCTCCAACATAAAGTGATCTCCGCTGCTGTTATAGATTAATGTATTTCGTTTCTGAAAACAGAGAAAAAAAACTAAAGATTTTTCAGTGATGCATGATATTTGTAGCAAGAAAGTCATTATTTGGTTAAAGCTTGGTATTTTGTTGTGGTTTTCTTTCTTTCATCCTACTTCAAGGATCGAATTGCAATTATCCATATTCATTTAGACTAGAATTATGTTTATCGTAGATTTCCATCAGGAATATGTATTATGCTAGTATTCGTTTTCAGATGAAGGGAGACAGGTCTTTTCAAAACTACTACGGCACGACATGGACTTATACCTTGGTACTTCTTTTCAGAAACAGTGACGTTTTGTATTTTTTTTTCTCCCTTGTGGCCACAAATATCATGACGATAGCTTCATGCCAAGGGCATTGTTGTGATGTGGATTACAGCTTGAATTGCTACTCAGGTGGCTGTTGGTGCGACGAGATTTGTACAAGCATAGGGGACTGCTGTCCTGACTATAACGACATATGTGTGAATGAAGTTACCACAGTGTATGAAGGTAGGACCAGTTAATTTTTTTTCAAGGTCTTTACAATTATGAACACAATTATATCCACTTATATATCTTCTTTGACGCCAAACAAATCATCGAGTTTAGAATAATTGCACAAGAGACTAAGGGAAAACCAACTAGGTATTCTTATCGAACGAATGTTTTATTACTGCAACGTGTTGAAATAAGCTTTTACAAAATGTTGATTCATATATAGCTCGTTTTCATTCTATTGTCCTAAAACTGTCTGTTGTTAATTGTTTATATTTAATTGCATTCTTACAAAACCGATATCTCTTATCTATTAAGCTGTGCAAGAGTAAAGTGATTCAGTATTTTTTTTTACAAGCAAATGGTGTGAAAAATGTTTAATGTCATCGTCTATTCTCACATAGAACTAACTCAATGGATTGCCACAATCGACAGTGATAATGAAGCAACAATACCACCAATCGACGGTAAGATTTGATTTGATCAAAGCAAAAGATGATTGAGCGCGCTTTCCGTTGTAATTCAATTAACATAAGTACCAAACGGCACAATGTATCCTTGATACGTTTATCAGAAAACCTAGAATGGTAAATAAATTGAAGACTTCATCTGTGTCACGTATGCGCTGGCAATCAACACGTAATTGTCTTTTATAAGATGTCCATTCAAAATGTCATAATCATGTGACTTTGAAAATGAGTATTTCAGCTTATTTCTAAAAGAAAAAGACAAGGATATCACGAGGGTGTTTATTAATAGATTACATTAAGATAGCAATGCATGTTTGAGGACATTAACTTTTCCCTCTTTGTTGTGTTCTATTAAGACAAAGATATGTTACTTCTGAAGTGAGCAAAGAGAAGAATTCTAGTGTACACAATAATAGGAGGAAAGGTATGTTTTTGTTTATGGTTGGAAAAAAAGTGTTCAGTACCTATCAATGCAAAATCAAAAGGCAAGTTTCAGATTTCATGTTTCTTTTTGTTAATCTCGAAGAAAATTGTTCATTGAAAAAAAAACCAGCAATACACCAAATGAATCAACATTTGAAATAATTGGATCGTAGGTTTAAACTCTTCTTGATGGAAAATACATAGGCAAATGTTCGACCGAGGAAAATAGTTCGGGTCCAATACCTGACTTGATTTTAGGTCAACCCTGACTTGTAGGAGAGAAAGACGACACCGACGGGTGTGTGAAATGCTACCATACAACTACAAATGTTGTATCACCCCTAAATGTAATATCAACGCTAAATGTAATATCGACCCTAAATGTAATACGCCTTAACCCTAAATGTAATAACAACCCTAAATGTAATACATTTTAACGCTAAATGTAATAATCGAGTCAACCCTAAATGTAATACATTTTAACCCTAAATGTAATAACCGGAGACAACCCTAAATGTAATACACCTCAACCCTAAATGTAATATTGACCCTAAATGTAATACTTTTCAACCCTAAATGTAATATCGACCCTAAATGTAATACATCTTAACCCTAAAAATAATATCGACCCTAAATGTAATACACCTCAACACTAAATGTAATACACCTCAACCCTAAATGTAATAACAACCCAAAATGTAATACATTTCAACCCTAAATGTAATATCGACCCTAAATGTAATACATCTTAACGCTAAATGTAATACCGACCCTAAATGTAATACATTTTAACGCTAAATGTAATAACAATCCTAAATGCAATTCATGTCAACCCTATCATTCAACGCTTAAAGGGACATTCCAGACGATTTTCATAATTTCACATCATGTAATACATAAATCAACAACTCCATGTATAGATTTGTGGAATTTGTTGTTGTTATTGAGCAGAAAAACAATATTTTGAAAAACCTTAAACAAATTACACTGAACAAGGATGATGACATAGGAGGTTCACATATTTCAGAAATGTAGCAGTGTAATTCCATTACAATACCGCTTGCTTGCGAGTTCACCAGTGTATAATTTATGCATGCCTTCTTCTTTTGTTCTGCTTCCTTGAGCCCCAAACTCATGCATTCTTATGGTGACTCTGCCATGTCATCATCCTTGTTCATTGCAATTTGTTCTAAATGTTGTAAATATTCTTATTCTTCATCCCAATTATCACAAATTCTGTAACTCTGTCCTCAGTATAACTAATTTATAGTTGTTCAAATGTAAAAATCTGAAAATCATCCGGTGGTCTCCTTTAATGTAATTACGACCTTAAATGTAATACACCTGCTTATAGAGAGCAGAGGGTAAGCAATATCGGGCAAAAGGTCAGGGGGTGTACGAAGAAGATATGACACAACCTTTCTCTGGCACTCTTGAAAGAACGACAGCAGTTTCCTTAGACTTGTTTTTTGTTGTTTACCCAGGTAAAAATCACACAGTCTTATTACATCCATTGTTTGCTGCAAAGTTAATTAGGTCCATGTGACATAGTTCTTAAATCTATTACCTTTATCATACAATCACATAAAACATTTTGTATTTCCAATCTTTATTCAGTGTTCATTATTGCTTAGAGTTTTTGTTGAAAAAGAGAAAAAAAAATGGGCAAAAGTTAAGTCAGTTTACCTTACTCATACATTAACATATCATAGGAAAGTCAATATATAAAATGCTGACTCAAAGATGATAAAAAGACATCTACATGTATTTCTTTTTACTTTACTGACATTTTTCAATTTATTTCGTGTACCCTCCCCACGACCAATTGTCCCAGTTTCTTGTCACTAAATATAGTAGTGATTACTAGTAGTGACAATGTCATGAGGCTAATATTTCGGACAGTGCTGCCATGTCAATGTGTGACAGATATTTCGTCATTGAAAACATTACATAGATAATGATGGTTAGTAAAAAAAATTGCGAAATCTTTCTAAATCTTTTTAATTTTCTAATTTTCTCAATCTACTCGCTCTATCATCCCTGTTCATCAGTAGGTATATGTTTTTTTTTTTTCTTGCGCTATTATTCATTATCAAAATTTCCTTGCAAAGAATTTTTGCCCATTTTGTTTTCATCAAAAACTTTAAACAAACATGAATACTGAATGAAGATTGGAATACAAAATGTTTATGTGATTGTATGATAGAGGTATAGATTAAAAAAAAAAAAAACCTATGTTGAATGTACCTAATTAACTTTGCAGCAAACAAAGGAATTAATAAGACTGTGTGATCTTTACCTGGGTAAACAACAAAAACAAATCTAAGCAACTATTGCTGCTCTTTCAAGAGTGCTGTAAAAAGTTGCGTCATATCCCCTTCATATACCCCCTGACCTGTTGCCCGATATTCTGCGTTTGGTTACACTCTCTATAATGAGGTTTTTTAAATGTAGGGTCGTAATATTACATTAAGCGTCAAGATGTGTCACATTTATAGGGTTGACATGAATTACATTTAGGATTGTTATTACATTTAGCGTTAAGATGTATTACATTTAGGGTTCTTATTACATTTAGCGTTAAGATGTATTACATTTAGGGGTTGTTATTACATTTAAGGTTGACATGTATTACATTTAGGGTCGATATTACATTTTAGGGTTGACATGTATTACATTTAGGGTTTGTCTCCGGTTATTACATTTAGGGTTAAAATGTATTACATTTAGGGTTGACTCGATTATTACATTTTAGCGTTAAAATGTATTACATTTAGGGTTATTATTACATTTAGGGTTAAGGTGTATTACATTTAGGGTTAAGGTGTATTACATTTTAGGGTCGATATTACATTTAGCGTTGATATTACATTTAGGGGCGATACAAATGTTACTGTGATGCGTTTTATGATTACAAAACTGATTTGTGAATTCAAGTTTGTTAAGTCGTTGGAGTATCCATGCCTTTGTTAATATGACAAGAGAAGTAGCACTTGGGGACTATTCTGACTTTCATTTGTGTAAAGGATACAGGATATCTAGCGAATGAGGTCAGATGAAATATTCTTCGTCGAGCCTTCTTTGATATCTTGAGAGGACCGACTGTTTTGTTTAGCATGAAAGGTAATTAGATGTAATGTCTGACAGAGGAAAATGGTTCGAGACATCTTAGCTGTTCTTGTCTTTTCTCATTTAGAAGTAACTGATTTAAATCCTACAACAGACGGGTATCATCAACCAACAACATCACCGTTGAACGGTAAGATATGTCTGAGATCTCTTGCATGGTAACAATTTTGGACAATTTCTGTTATTATCACCTTAACAAAAAAATCCAACTACCCACTGTTTTTGTAATATGCAGTAATTATGTTAGCCTGCAAAAAAATGTAAGTAAAATTAGAAAGTGTATATTACTGATATGTTGTGTTGTCTTACAAATCCTTAATAATACTTTTTCCTGTGAGTGTTTAATGTATCAATGTCACTTTATATGTCCAGATATATATGAAGAAAAAAAAATACCAATATTGCACTACGTTACTATCTCCCATGGTCAGGCAACATTGACTGTGGACTTTGAATACGGTACCTGTGGCTGGCAGCAGTCATATAATGATGGACTTTGACTGGTCCCGTAAGAGTGGAGGTAACCCCCTCGTCAAGCACCGGACCAAGTGAGGACCATACAACCGGCTGTAAGCACTTGGAGTATCTACTGACTTTTTTGTAGTTACATTTTTTTCTAATGTCCATTGCACTTTGGACAGAAGTGGCTGATCTGTTTGTTTTGTTTGTTTGTTTGTTTTCTAAAAAAAAAAATAAAAACGCTGTCTCATTTTTTTTTTTTGCATTTTCTGTTGCCTATATATTCCTTGCACTCGTAGAATAGTTTTACGTACATGAAAAAAAAATAAACAAATACTATTTTTTTTTTTATAATGAATAATATTCCAGGGCTCGGCATTGGCCCCGACCGACGCCAAAATCAACTCAAGATAGATTTTCGGGCCGCCTAAAGCATAATGATGCACGATCCATATTGAAGTATCGTATGTTCCATAGCACCATCAAGTCACTGAATCTTGAAATCAGTATCATCTTTATTTTACGAATTGATAAGAAAATCAAAATAACGGACTTCGGTTATAGGTCAGGATAAACTAATCTTCAGAATAAAGAGCCTTGTCTTATTTTTGAATGTCAAAAATCCTTCGGGTAGTCGAACCATCGAAGTAATGATTTTTCGAAATATTGGACTGCATTCTCATATCTTGCTCTAACTATGTTCGTTTTAGTGTATTTATGTTGTGTTATAAACTTCCTTTGAATTGTAGTCGGATATTACATGTACATCGAAACATCTCCACGTTCTCATGGAGAAGACGCACGCCTAACGAGTCCAGCTCAGTATCGTTACGGGCCCCAATGTCTTATATTCTGGTATCATATGTACGGTAGCACGATTAATTCACTGAATGTCTACAAGTCAGCATCAACGACACCACGTTCAAATGACGTGTTATTCTCACTGACCGGAGCTAGCGGAAACGCGTGGTATGAAGCACAGGTGAGTTATGACAGGGATATTTATCAGGACGTTATACTAACGGTATTGTACTTTCACGGATAAAAGAAGATGTTTCATTCAGTTCCAATGCTGACACTATCGATGCAGCCCAGAAATAATAGTCTGTGTGAGAGAGAGAGAGAGAGAGAGAGAGAGAGAGAGAATGAAGTAGATATTAGCAAATGTGTCCGTGCATTGCAAAACCAACAAAAGGTCGTACACACTGATTTTAGTGTAAGGACTGCAAATAGGTGAAATGGGTCAACGCAGCCAATTTTAGTTTTTCATATTTTTTTGAAAGAGGAAATCTTTTTCTATAATATATCCAAAAGTTTGAGATTATAGAACGAACAGAAAATTGTGTATTTTGCCATTTTTTTTTCTAACACTTTCTTGGTGCAATAGTGCAATCAAATGTTCCTCGTAGATTCCTCACAAAGCATGTTTAATTTAATCAAAGCTTAATCTTATATTCCATTATTTTTGTCGCTCAAGTGGTTTTCATCCTATTTTATGTTTTGATTGTTTGTTTTTTCGCTTTTGGTGTTCCATTCATCGCACAGCTACCACAGGTTGGTTAAGTCTAAGCGCTTGAACAGACTCTGTACGTCAGAGCCTCTTTCTTTGTTCACAGTTTTCAGCGAGTGTGTGCTTTCTTTCCAATATTAGGATAAGCTGGGAGAGTCCATTTGAACTGAGTTATAAAGTTCAAGGTCTGTTCTTTTAGAATCTACACTTAACTAAAAACCCATGTCTGGCGACTTTTTGTTGGTGTTTTGATGCAGAGTCACATATTATGTCACAAATAACAGTCGTCTTTTGCTAGCAACCGCTGCTAACATACATTAAAACAATTCAATCTCTCTTATAAAGTATAAATGCGTCACTTGTTTGATAGTCTATGTGTTACAAACCTGACTGGTCATTCCTCTTCTTTAAATTTTTGGCAATGGAATCCTTATAGGTCATGTGTCAAGTATGTGGAGGTATGGGGAACTCCCGGAAAACGTCATAATTCACCTTTTAATCTTTTTTTTTTTCCAGAGAAATAATGTTAGCTCCTTATGAGGTGAAGATTTACAGAACAATGATACCCTTAGGTTATAAATGTGTGAGTGATGTCATGGAGAAATCATTGCTTGTTAAAAGAAAGAACGTGCAACATCACTTTGTGTTTGTTTGTTTGGTTTTTCATTACCAGGTGCCCATTGACAATTACACCCAGCCATTTTACATAACCTTGGAAGGTGTATGTGGGAGTGGCTACCAAGGCGACATTGCCATAGATGACATTGTGCTTTCTCAGGGATCCTGTCAACAAGGTATATCGTTTATCTTCCACATACCAAGAATCTTGCCAAGAGGATTAGTCAAGCGCTGATTAAGGGTAGTTTTTGCCAATCACATTGCCTGAGAAGAAAAATTCGCTACACTCGATATGGTGATAGTCCCTTCTGTTTCGCTAATCTCTTCAGTCCACACAATCCTAACGTGTAATCACTTATAGTTACTGTTTTGAGTATGCACGAGATAAAAGTGTGTAACACTGTGGACTATACCTTTGACCGAGGTCAAGTGATAGTCCGAGAGTAACGCACTTTTATTTCGTTGCCGCAGTGCGCGGTAAGTAGGTCTATGTATCGATTATTTGTTGTAATTGCCAGCTTCGTCTAATGTTGACTCGTGTAATGTACATGTACGTTACCGTGCGTGCTCGTAGCCTAGCTGCCTTGTTGGAGTTTTGCCTTGTTAGTGTTTCAGAATATTCAACGTTCTTACCAAGAACACGATTGTTCAGGGAACACAAAATAACCCTAAAGACACCCAGACCTACCTAGGATAGGTCTTGAATCTGTAGCTAGACCTAAACGTTAGATCTACAGTTTCCATGTTTTTTTTTTTGTTGTACTTAGTTTAACTGCATTGTAACCTCGTTAGCTGTGTTGTTCGTCCCCATTCTGTCCTGTTTCATATGTGTTTTTTTTTTCTCTATAGACAGTTAAAATGGTTTCATTTATGGAATAAAAAGGGATATAGATGTGGAATGTAAGGCAAATTGTCAATTTTTGTTTTCGGGCAATGAGACAAAATAACTATCAAGTATCACTTCCTCGGCAATCAGAATGTGTACGCTATCTTTCCTCAGCTGCGCTTCGGAAAGATAGCTATTAGTACACACAGATCGCCTCGGAAGTGATAGTTTGTCCAATCACCTTTACTGCATACTAACCTTAACTATTTGCTTAATATGTACGAATTTTGGGAACTATTAAATATTGTACAGTAGGCATCAAATGCAGTCGTGTGATTGCATTTGTACTATCGCCAAGATTATTCCACAGATTGTAACATAAACAGTATATCTAAAAATTGTACATATACAAGCCTGTCGGGATGTCATAGATTAAAATTTACGTTTTTACATTGTACATGGTTGTTTTGACAATGGTAAATTGATCTGTGTAATCACACAGTCGTACTTCACAGTACGCTTCTATTAAGCGTATTCTACAAATCAATTTCGTTATAACAATGTCAAACCACACTCAAATTCAAGCTCATTCATTCCATGGTTTTATCTAAAATGATAAGAAATATTAAATTTCAGTTATATTTGATATGAACTGATTTATTGGTTCATGCGTTATCATTGTATATGCACAAAAATTACATGTATGTGTACACTGTTGCATATAATTATGCATAATCTTGCGAGGTAGAGATATGATAGAAGAAAGGAAAAAAGTTAAGGAGAGGTTTGTCTGCTTTCACTATAGGTTTACACAAAGTTAGATCATCTGGATCACTGCTCATTAAAGCATTTTGATATGAACTGATTTATTAGTTCATGCGTTATCATATATGTACAAAATAAATGTATTTGTAAACTGTTGCATATAATATGCATAAACTTGCGAGGTAGAGATATAGCAAAAAGGAAAAAAGTTAAGGAGAGGTTTTTCTGCTTTCACTATAGTTTTATCATGTTTATCATAGTAACATCATGTGGATCACTGCTCATCAAAGCATGAAAAAATACTTTCTCAACGATGTACAGGTTAACAGCTGTACATTGGTGGTTCGAATGTCGGTGCATGAGCACATGACAGAACATATTTTACAACAAAGCAGGCATAACATAACATTTCATTAAAGAATAACTAGTATGTCGTGTTGCGTCAGAAATGCTTTAACACTATTTGATTTTACTAAGGTTTTTGCTGTTGTAAATTATTTTATTTTATTTTGCTACAAAACTTATATGTATAATGATGTGCTAAAGGCCCTCCTCTCAAATCTGTAGGCAGTTGTTTCAAAGATCGTCAACAGTTAGCTGTAATTAATAGAATTGAAGCTTGTGCCACAATGATCGATTTTAGGCCCTCTTATTTTTTATGTATATCTATGAATGATTTTCTTTCTCAACCTAACATGCAGTTAAGATATAGTTTATTTGCAGATAAATAATCTGTCATCAGAACTTTTGTATTCTTCTACAATTTCCGTTATCATTACCTTCATATAAGTATCTAATTACTCACTGTTTTGTAAAATGCAGTAATTCTTTAAGCCCACATAAAGAAAGGAAAATATAAAAGTCGATATTGCTGGTATGTTTTGTTGTTATAGAAATTCGTAGACATACGTTTCCTGTAAGTTTTTGATGTATCAATTACTGTCACTTAAGATTACGTCCAGATAATTAAAAAAAATACCGTTATTGTTTTTCGTCAGAACTTTTTTATTCTTCTACTGAACACCAAGCCCTGCTAGGATTGTGTATTTCAGTAATGTCAGATAAAAGCAACTGGTTTGAGAAATCGTATTTGTTCCTGTCTCTGTTCAAGTAGCAGTAACTGATATGGCAACCACAGCGGACGCAACTAATGGACCAACTACACCCCCGCTTAACGGTAAGTTATGATGTGATCAGTTTGCAAAGAAAGCAAATAAACCATGAATATCTCCTTAGAATCACTTAAACGTAAACGTACGAACTAACTATACTACCTGGAAACATGAACGTATACAAACCAAATTAATAAGTACATGCAGTTACTTAGGAAGCCTAGAAAAGTAACGAGAAAGCAAATCATTGTCGCTGGTATGTTTTTCTGTCTTGAAAAACCGTAACCATGTTTTTTTTTTTTTTCTTTTCTTTAACAGTGTTGTATCAAATCTTTAAAGATCTTGATGCAAATATATGCGACAGGTGATATTTTGTCAGAATAGTTTTATCATACCTTGGAAAATATGGAAAGATATTGGCTGGTCATCATCAAAGCTGGTCATCAATTTGCCTATCACTTTTATTTTTTCTTTTTCATGCCTCCGCCATGGAGTGTCGGAGGCATTATGTTTCCAGGTTTTCCGTCCGTCTTTCCGTCAGGTCCGTATGTCCGTCTTCGGCCAGGCTGTCTGTTATCAATTTTTGTCGAGAGCTGCTTAACTAAACAAACTGTTATGGTATCCTAATGAAACTTAGCATGCACATATGTGTAAATGCGCGGCGTTGTGCTTAGATATCGACTTTTCGGTGCATATGCTCCAGTTCAAAGGGAGAAAGATCAATGTCAAATGCTCACAATCTTACTATTTTCCAGGTATCTCCACAATGTATTTTCTTGAAACTTAGTGTGGTATACATCTACTACACCCTAAATAATCTCTAGAGGTCAGGTGAATATGTTAAAATTTCACTTTTATCTCCATAATGAAATTATTCAAAGTATCTTCATGGAACTTGGTACATATGGATATAAAGATTGGCAGTGACTGTCTTGGGAATAAGGGGGTCAAAGGTCAAAGGTCAATTATCAAAGGTCAAGATCAACTCCTCAAAGTTTCACTATTTCCATCATATGTATGCAATGCCTGCAGGATTTTTATTGAAACTTAGTGTATACATGTACTGTATTATCTAATAAAGATTTACTGCGAAAGATTTTTGGCAAAAGGTCAAAGGTAACGCTTCACAGGTCAAATGAAAATGCTTAATTCCAGTTCTTCCTCCACATCTCCACGGCTCAAGGTATCATCATGAAGCTTATAGTACATATATTTATGCATGTACTGCCTGACAGTGTTCCTCTTGAGAATTTTAGGGTCATAGGATCAATGGTCATGTGCCAAATGTCACGTTAGATGCTAAACTTTACTATTGAAAACTGAAATTACGTTTTTTTTCCTTCCATACACTGAAATTACAGAATGTGCAAAGTTATACAGGGGTCAAAAGTCAAGTAAAAATCCTAAACCACTCAAATACTTGCACTCTTCGATAGTATAGCCATTAATCCAAGTAAACCTAGTTCGAGGAATGTGAACAATCAACACATTTGTGACTAATATGTCATGTTGATATGTAGGCAATTCTGTGAAACTCTGGTCACACATTGTCAAGACGTATACCTATTAGGAGAACCATGCATTATGGTGGGGCATACCAGTCGCCATAGCGACATTTCTAGTTTCATGGATCAAATTTCAATAATCTATCTTTATTTACTAGGCCTATCAAATTTCCTCATTAATCTTCTTCTACTTAAAAGAAAATCTAGTTTTCCTTTTAGATGTATGCAGGCATGTCTCTGCAGAGCTGCTAAGGCACAGCATCATTGATTTTTAGCGTTAGATATATGCTTTTCTCATTTTCCTTGTGGACACAATTATTATCGTCATAGGTTCATGCCAAGAGAGTTGTTGTGTGGATCCTGGCTTGAGTTGCTACGTATCCTCAGGATTCTGCTACTGTGACAATGTTTGTACATACTGGAGAGACTGCTGTCCTGACTATAACGACGTATGTGAGGTCGAAGTTACCACTGTGTATGAAGGTAGGACCATTAAAAAAAAAGGATATTTCTTTTTTCAAATGGTTTTTTACAATTATGAACATATTATCTCTACTTATATTGCTTCTTGAGAACAAAGCGTATTACCGAATCTAGCATATTACAGAAGAGGCTTAGAGAAATTCAACAAGGCATTGTTATTAATTGAACATTTGTTAAATTACTTTAACGTACAATGTATCAAAGTAAGATATAACAAAATGCTCCTTCCACAATATTTATAGTTCATTTTCATTCTTTTATAATAAAACAATATTTCGTTTAGACTTCTGTGTTGCAGTCTTATATGACCGATTTTTACTACCTTTCGAGTTCTACCAGGGTAAAAAAAAACCAAAAAAACAAAATAATAAGTAATCAAATGGTTTGGGAAATCGTATCTGCTACCATCTCTTCTCACATAGAACAAACCGATTGGATTACTTTTAACGACGGAGATAATGAAGCAACAATACGACCACTTAACGCTGAGATATGTAGTTTTCAGCGCGAGAGATAATTGTACATTTTCAATTGCAATTGAATGAACTTTTAAGTCCTAAACTAGACAATTTGGACTTAGATGCAGTTATCAGAAAACCCAGAATGATAAAGAAATAGAAGACAAAATCTGTTGTCACCTATGATTGCAATCAACACGTAATTATCTTTTACAAGAAGTCTGTTCAACTTTTCGTAATGTGACTTTTATTAATGCTCATTTCAACCTATTTCTTTCTTTTACATTACAATACGATGATTTGATGTTGATAGTGAGATCTGTCTTTGTGGCCATTAAGCTTCACATCTATTATTTTTCGTCCTAAGACAAAGATGTACTTGTGAAGTGTGCAACGAGTCTACACTATGAAATATTAGCAAGAATTTTATGTTTATGCTTATGATTGGAATGTAGCGTTCAGTGCTTATCAATGGGAAATTAAAAGACAAATTGAAGTCTCTGTTTCCTTTTATAAATCTCAAACAAAAGTGTTCAGAAAGAAAATGCAATATACCAATGAATCAACGTTTGAAATCATTGGATCGTATGATGAACAATTCATAGGCGAATACTTGATAGAGGAAAATAGTTTAGGTTCAACTTGACTTGATTCTAGGTCAAGCCTAACTTGTATTGAAAGACGACACCGCCAAGGGTGTGTGGAATGCTACCATATAGCTACAAAATTATTGCTTAGTGTTTATGCCAACAAATTTGTTATTTTTTTTCAATTCATGTTTATTAGGTTGTAAGAGTATCCATGCCACCATGTGTTAATATGACAAGGATTGTTGACTGCTGTATTGACTGCCATGTGTGTATTAGGGTATAGGCCCTTTAGCGTAAGAAGTCAAATGAAAAATACTTCGTTGAACCTTCTGCATTATCTTAAGATATCAAGTTTTCTCTTTCTCCTATTTTCAAAGCCTGTAAGGATGGTTAGATTCAGTAATATCTGACAAAGGAACTGATTCGAGACATCGTATTTGTCCTTGTTTTTTTTTTCCTCACATAGAAGTAACTGATTTAGTTAACACTGCAACGGACGGAAGTTATGACCCAACAACATCACCGTTCAACGGTAAGGATCTGTTTCATGATAACAATTTTCACAATTTCCGTTACTATCACCTTCATATAAGTATCTAATTACTCATTGTTTTTTTTTTGGGTAAAATGCAGTAATTTTTTAAGCCCCAAAAAAGAAAGGAAAATGTAAAAGTCGATATTGCTGATATGTTTTGTTGTCTTAGAAATTCGTAGACATACGTTTCCTGTAAGTTTTTGATGTATTAATTACTGTCACTTAAGATTACGTCCAGATAATAAAAAAATGACCGTTATTGCACTATACGTTATTATCTCTCAGGGCAAAACAACATTGACTGTGACTTTGAATACGGTATCTGTGGCTGGCAGCAGTCATATTATGATGACTTTGACTGGTCCCGTAATAGTGGTGGTACCTCGTCGACCAACACAGGACCAAGCGGGGACCATACAACCGGTTGTAAGCATTTACACTATTTGTTGCCTTTTCGCAGGATACATCTGTTTTTTCTCTCTCTCTGAAAAACGCTAGTAGCTCAGCTCTCTCTTTAACTTCGATTTTGATTATCTTTCTTGTTTATCTTGCTAGTGGAAGGACGTAGTTTATATGTGACCCTGCACCTCAAAACAAACAAAAAGTCGGCAGACAAGAATTTCTAGTTAAGACCATATTCTGAAAGAGCAGACTTTAAGCTTTAAAATGATGTATAACTCAAATCAAATGGACTCTCCTAACCTATCTAAATATTGGAAAGAAAGCACAAACTCAGGAAAAGTGTGAACTGAGAAAAGAGGCTCTGAAGTACAGTGTCTATTCAAGCGCTTAAGCTTTACCAAACCGTGCTGGCTGTGCGATGAATGGGACAAAAAACAGGAAGTAAACCACCAGAATAACAACAATGAAGGGATTTATCAGATTAAACTGAAATTAAGCATGCCTCATTAACACATTCTGTCCATAATTAATGCCAACTTTCAAAGCAGTAGCACTATCCTTTCAAAGGTTATTAGAGTTGACAGTGAAGAGTGTGGACAAGGTTTTTCAGAAATGAAAAAGGGATTCTAAAGACACACCTAATCACACTATTCTACCAAAAATGTTCGAGATAAACTGCTAAAAACAAAACACACACACTTTCCTGCCCGTTTTATGATACCAAATTTTAGCATAGTGTAAAAGAAGACCCGCTCTTTCACAAAATATGAAAAAGTCAAGTTCGGCTAGGTTGACCCATTTCACTTATTTTCAGTCCTCGCGCAAAATCAGTGTGTGCGACTTTATGTTCGTTTTGAGGTGCACGGTCACATATGTGCCTTGGAGGCTGATGACTTGAAGCTACCTTTGAATTCATTCAAAACTTATTTCTTTTACAGGTTAAAAGTATTAACTTTTGGGAAAACGAGCTGTTCTTTGTTTCTAGGATTAATAAACCTTCGAAACTGCGAACCTTTTATCATTTGATGGGATAAACTTTCGGAATAACGAATGACCCTCGGAGTGAAGGACCATGACCGTATATATTCTTTTCTCACTGTGTTGGTTCTTTTTTTTTTTTTTGTTACATTGATTTTTCTGTGCAGACGGATATTACATGTACATCGAGACGTCTTCTCCACGTTATTACGGCCAAAACGCTCGCCTAACCAGCCCTGCCCAATACCGCAATGGGCCCCAGTGTCTGACATTTTGGTATCATATGTACGGCAGCACAATCCATTCACTGAATATCTACAAGTCACCATCAATGTCCCCAAGTTCAGATGACATGGTTTTCTATCTTGATGGAACAAGTGGCAACGGGTGGTATAAAGCAGAGGTTAGTTATTGCAGAGGTATTTTTATTAAACGTCACATTTTCTTTGACATTATGATTAAAAAAATGTAGTATGGACCTATCAGTCATTGTAATCATAAAATGACAGTGACAGAGAGAGAGAGAGAGAGAGAGAGAGCAATTAGATATGAAAATTATGTCATACATAACAGTTTCCATTTTTGCCAACAACCGTTGTTGACATATAGCAAGACAAAAATATCTCCAATGGAATATCGAACTATCACTTGTTTGATAGTCTCTCTGTTAATAATATAAACGCTTATTATATAAATCTGTCTGGTCATTTTTCCTCCTCGTTGAAATATACACAACAACATTCTAGCAGGTCTTGTGTAAAGTCTTTGGAGATATAGGTAATTCGCGGGAAACGGGATAATTCTCATTCCAGTTTTATGGAGAAATAATCGTGCTCGGCATGAAGTGGAATGGATTTAGAGTTAAGCACGCAAAAACCCTGTTTGGAACAAAAATATGTGTTTGATATCATGGCGAAATCATGTCGACATAATATTTCAAAATGTTTTCAGCTCACCTGAGCCGAAGGCTCAAGTGAGCTATTACGATCGCTCTTCGTCCGGCGTCCGGCGTCCGGCGTCCGTCGTCCGTTGTTCGTCGTGCGTCGTGCGTCGTGCGTAAACTTTTTACATTTTCATCTTCTTCTTGAGAACCACATGCCCAATTTTCACCAAACTTGGCAGGTAGCATCCCTAGGGGGATAGGATCTCAATTTGTTTAAATGGGCACCATGCCCCACCCAGGGGCCCCCCAGAGGGGCCCAAACGCCCCAAATTAAGGAATCTTAAAAATATTCTTCTCTAGAAACAGAAGTGATAGAGCAAAGTTAATACTATGATTTGGTACATTGATGATTGTAGTTTCAAGTTTGTTCATGGCGGAATCTGAGGTGCCCCCCTTGGGACCCAGGGGAGGGGTCCTAACAAAGCCCAAATTGTACATTTTCATCTTTTTATTGAAAATGCCGTGATGAATTTTCACCAAACTTTGCAGGTAGCATCCCTAGGGGAATAGAATCTCATTCGTATAATATGGGCACCATGGTCCACCTGGGTGCTCCAGAGGGACCGAACCCACCCACCCCATGGTGTGAAAGCTTTAAAGATTTTCTCTAGAACCAGAAGTGATTGAGCTAAGTTAATACAATGAACTAGTATATTGATGACTGTTGTTTCAAGTTAGTTCATTGCAAAATCAGGGGTGCCCCCCTCCCCCTTGGAATCCAAGGGAGTGGGATGGGACGGGTCCAAATGGTGATTTAAATTTTGCATGTTCATACTCGTTGAAAACCCCTTGATGAATATTCACCAAACTTGGCAGGTACATTTGTAGCATGCCAGGGAGTTTAGATATCTCAATTTGTTCAACAGGGCATCTTGTTCATCTTTGGGGACCCGAGGGGGCCTAATTCCCCCCCCCCCCCACACACCCATTGAGGAACAGTTCTTCTCTAGTACCAGAAGTGATAAAGTAAAATTACTTTGAGGTTGTACAGTGTACGTTGATGACTGTAGTTCCAAGTGGATCCAAATTCAGACCTAAATTTTCACCTTTTGCTGAAAACAACATACTGGATTTTCACCAAACTTGGCAAGTACCATTTCTTGGGAGATAGACTTTCAAAGTGTTTGAATGGGCACCGTGCTTTCCTTAGGGGCCCCAGGGGTCTAATCCTCCTAAATTAAGGAATATTCAATAATATTCTTCCGTAGAATCAAACGTGATAGGGCTTTAAAGTCTTTTTTTTTACGTACTGCATAGTCCAACATTTTATAAAGTACAGTGTACTTGACAGGTATTTTTACCAGTGTGATGGTATATGCAAATAGACACAATGCCCCCAGCACTCAAAGCTAACCCCACCACAAGTTTCCAATGTTCTCAGGTAAGAGTCTGCTAGAATGCATGGATGGTGAGCGCGAGACCCCCGGGTCTCTTGGTTTTTTTTTATCACACTAGATCTCCATCGACAATTACACTCAGCCATTCTACATTACCATGGAAGGTATACGTGGGAGTAGCTTCACAGGTGACATCGCTATAGATGACATTGTGTTTTTTCAAGGCCCCTGCCAGCAAGGTACTCAATTTATAATTATTATGATAATTATATCATACGCTCATGAAAAAAGAAATATGGTTCGTAATATAATTATCTCTATATAATCAGAGAAAAAGAAAGAGATAGACGGTAGTCGAAGTTGACATAGCTCTCCCGCAAAAAAAAACAATATAATATATACATATACCGGGTGTCCCAAAAAAAGCGGAACGGTGGATTTTCAGTACCATGCGTTCTAAAAGTGATATCTTTTTTGACATCATTAGAAAGAAATTCTTCCGCAGAAGGCAATGATACCAAAATCATTAAATTTGGTTCAGTACTTTTTATTCTACGCCAATTTCTGTAAATGCAGTCATTTTCATTGTATGAGAAAATAATTTGAGTGCGACACGCGATCCATACGGTGAATATTGTGTAAGTTCAGTGATCCATGTCACCAAAAGATACAGCTTTCACATTGGCGCGTGGGCCAGGAAAAAAAAAAACACAGTGTGTGTCTGTCTGTCTGTCTGTGCGTGCGTGTGCGCGCCCAATGTGAAAGATGTATCTTTTGTTGACATGGATCAACGAGCTTATACAATTCACCGTATGGAACGGGTGTCGCACCCAAATTATTATCTCGTAAGTCGCAGAAATCCGGCGAAATTTGAAAATGACTGCATTTACAGAAATTGGCGTAGAATAAAAAGTACTTTACCAAATTTAATGATTTTGGTATCATTGTCTTCTGCGGAAGATGCTCTTTCTAATGATGTCAGAAATTATATCACTTTTAGAACGTAAGATACTGAAAAGCCACCGTTCCGCTTTTTTTTTTTGGGGGGGGGGAAGGGGGGGGGACACCCGGTATAATATATATATATATATATATATATATATATAGAGAGAGAGAGAGAGAGAGAGAGAGAGAGAGAAAAAAAAAATTTGGGAAATAAAAAGCAGAAACAAAACAAAATACCTCAAGTGGATGGCTAGTAACTGATCAATGGGAATCAGTGGCAATGCTGGGGGATAATTGTTCCAATCCTTGTGAGATTCATTTAAGAGTACATAAGGTATCTATTGTGTGAAAATTATTTGATTCAGAATGTTCTCATATTCAAGTAATGTGCAGTTGAATGTTTCCAGGTTAGCATGCCTGTACAGTGACGGGGCGATCGTTAAAGGGCCGTAAACGATCGCCCCGTCACTACACAGGCATATAATCAGGGAACAATCAACTGCACATTACGTGAATATGAGACCATTCTGAAGCAAATAATTTTCACACAACAATAGATTTTTAATGTACTCAGAATTCCACAAGGATTGGAACAATTATCCCCCCAGCATTCCCATTGATTACCACTGATCAGTTACTAGCCATCCCCTTTAACGAATAAACAGGACGCAAGAGTGAAGAAGAAAGAAACATTTTTTTTTCTTCATTTGCATAAAGACTGTGTTTCCATCGCGAATTGATATGATTTGCCCTTCCAATAAATGGATAATCTTCAAATATCAATCCAAATATAAAATGAGGAAGAATTGAAGTATTTAGCCTAATAAGATTCCGTTTGGCATTATCTAAAATGAAAAGTCGTGGAGCAGTTTTGTACAATTACTGCAAGGTAGTCATGTCCAGTGTGTTTTTTTTTTTTTAATGTCAAGTCCGACTTGTTGGAGGGGGAGACGACACTCGGGGGAGAGTGGAAATGTACTACAATGGTCGTTGGGGGACTGTTTGTGATGACTATTGGAACATGGAAGAAGCCAACGTGGTGTGTCGGATGATGGGCTTTGAGGGTGCCTTAAGTTATTCTTGCTGTGCTGTATACGGCCAGGGATCTGGCCCGATTCTGTTGGACGACGTCCAATGCACAGGCACAGAGAGCAAGTTGGCAGATTGCAGACACAACGGATACGGAATGCACAACTGTTGGCATGGTGAAGACGCTGGTGTTGAGTGCATACCGACAGGTAAATGCTTGACGTTTTACAGTCCTAATGCACGTATTTATGCACTGAACAGTTTTTGCTGTACAAATTTGACTGTCGGAATGAGGAGATTGAGCTGAACCAAATAAATTCCTATTAGGGACTACACTTCCTCAGAGTAACGTTGATGTATTGACTTATAGGAAGAACTTTGTGAAAACATGTAATCAGAACTTTGCGGCTGTACAACCTATGTATATATCTAAAGCATTGGAGGAAACTTAGTGGCTACATGCTGAGATCAACCTGATCATATTTAAATCAACATGATCAAAGTAATGTTTCACAATCAACAGATTAGAATTGTCGAATGCAACTAAGATTTACATTTCATACTGACAGTGAAAAAAAAAAACCCAGACTTTTCACAAATCGCGTGTGCTAACACTTCTCAACTGAATAAATTATAGCTGGGACAAATTTGAGTATTGGAATGATGATTAGAGTCAATGAAATAAAAAAGCGGTCGAGTGTGAAAAGAAAAGTAACTCCTTCGTCAGAGTCACGTCACTTTAAGTTTTGTTTTTGCTGTAATGGTGAAAGATAAAGGATGTGACATCGAAGAGTTTCGTGGTTGTAAAAGTGTAGTTGTGTAGAAATGGTTGCAAAATGTAAAGCTGTCGCTTGGCGGAAATCTAAACGGTAACTTTTCAACCTGATCAAGTTGAAATTCAATGTGATGCTCATAATCCGTTCCTGTAAAGCAGATCAAATTCATAAAGCAAATCGAATTGATACTGTAGAAATATAATCCGTTGGTATTGGATCTATGAGATACTATATCTGCATATGACATGCATGTCTTTGATACTACTATGAACATAATCTGATATCTGTTTATTTGTTGTTGTTTTTTAACTTTATGACGCCTCGTGAACAGCGTGCCGCAAAAATATCCCTTCATTTAGCATATATACTAAAAAAAGTAATAAGAAGAAAAGAATATATGCTTCAAACAATTTCTATACTAATCAATAATTATGCGCGACATGCTTTGGAAAAGTGATACATCATCAAACCCCAATAGACCTTTTATAGTCCACCATACATTGTAGGTTTATGCTAAACAGCACTGAAAGACATTATTGAGGGGGCGGGGAGTATTCAAACAATCACATTTGTACATGAATTATGTTACAAATAATATTTCTACATTTATTTCATCATTACATTATTCATCCATGGCAGTGCATCAATCCAAGGCTGGTTATTTTGTCTGTTCAAAATACACACACAAAATCACTACCGTAAAATACATCGTGCCAAATCTTTTCTGGACCTTAAATACGCTAATACATTACTGGCAAGTGCTATCATGTGTTTTTCATTTCAAGAAAAGAGAATATAGAAAAAGACTACTCGGTAGCTGATAATTGAATATAGCAAACTTTAGGACCTATCGTCGACCTTGTTGGTCATGTTGAGTTTTCCCAATTCGAATTCACTCAAAAGGCTTATGTAGCAAAGTGCTTCCTTTATACGATCATTAGCATTCAATAATCAGTTCCCTGTTGTTGTTTTTTTTATCTCAAGGAAAATTATTTACTGAAAGGAACAAAGGGTATATATGCCGATGATTCATCTTTAGGAAATGATTTGAAAGCTGCTTTGGGTGTTTGTAGGAAATTTTTCTATTTTCTAGTCTTGTCCTATGTTGTTCACGTCTATGATAGTAAGTGTATTTATCTGTGAATCTAATTCTCAGTGGGCTTCCAGACTTCTTCCTCTTTTTTTTTCTCATTTTGTATTTATGATGCTTCAATTAATCTTTCCATTGATGCTACTATTCCAGAGGGGCCCACATTCTACAAGCTCTGCCTTTTTAGTGGGTTTCTCCATTTTTCGCACTTAAAGCAAAGTTAATTTATTTCGATCACTTCTGTTTTTTTTTTACTATAATGTATAATTACTATAAGATCCTCCTCAATTGTTCTACATTCTTTTCGATACATAAGGTTCTGTTTACCTTATTCTCTGTTGTCAAAAGAAGTGTTACTTATATGTTTTGTCGAAAAATGAAATAAACTTTGAATTGAAATCGAAATTGAATTGAACTTGAATTTACGTCAAATCCAACTTGAAGTAGGGAAAGACGACACCCAAGGAGTTTTGAATTCTACCATAATCAATCAATACAGATACCACTGTGATGTATTTATGCCAAAAAAATGCTTTGTGAATTCATGTTTGTTGACTGGTGAGAGCATCCATCCTTTCTTAATATGACAAGAATTTTAACAACTCGGGGCCACAGCTAAATTTCTTGACTATCATGTCTGTGTTAAGGAGTGAGGCCATTTAGCGTATGAAATCAGATGAAGTATACTTCGTCAAACTTTCTGTACTGTATTAAGAGACCGTTTTCTCTTATTTTCTTAACCTGCAAGGGTGATTAGCTTCAGTAATGTCTGACAAAGGATCTGGTTGACACGTTTTATCTCTCCTTGCCTTTTCTCACATACAAGTGACTGATTTACTTACAACAACGGACGGAAGTTATGAACCAACAACATCACTGCCCTACGGTAAGATATGTGGGGATCACTTCCATGATAACAATTCTTTAAGTTATTTCATTACCACTTTAAATAGAGGGCCTAACTATCCAAGTGTTCCCTGTTTTGTGACATCGGACCTACACTAATCATTTAAGCCTAAAAACGAAAGTCAAATTGAACAAAAAATCTTACTGATATGTTATGTTGGCAAAACTATTCAGAATCCTACCTTATTTCTGAGTGACTGATGCATCAATGTTGCGAAGTATGCTAAGATTACCAAATAAAATTACCGTTATTTCAACATCCTACTATCTCTCAGGGCAAAGCAACATTGACTGTGACTTTGAATACGGTACCTGTGGCTGGCAGCAGTCATATTATGATGACTTTGACTGGTCCCGTAAAAGTGGAGGCACTTCGTCGTGGTACACCGGACCTGGCGGGGATCATACAACCGGCTGTAAGCGCTTTAAGTATCAATTTCATTTTCTTACCTTAAGTATTTCTTTATGTTTTTCAAATTGTACCTTCTCCATTTTCAGATTACAGAACAATAAAAACAACACACCTCACTATGTTTGTGGATAGATGAGACTTTTTAATAACGAGCCTCATTTCATTTTGAAATTCAACACACCTTCGGATTGTCAAACCATCTATGTAATGAAATTTGGGATTAACGAACGTTCTGTGTATTAAAGAGACTGTATCCGTATTTTGTTCTTTCTTTTATTGAGTGAACTGTATGATATCATTCATTTCCTGTGACATTTTCTTTTCCTCGTAGACGGATATTACATGTACATCGAGACATCTTCAGGTTCTTACGGACGAGACGCACGCCTTATCAGCCCCGCCCAGTATCGTAACGGGCCCTTGTGCTTCACATTTTGGTATCATATGCACGGTAGCACAGTCCATTCACTTAATGTATACAAGTCAGCATCAACAACACCAAGTTCAAGTGACGTATTATTCTCACTTAATGGAACTATCGGAAACGCGTGGTATAAAGCACATGTAAGTTATGTCAGAGATATTTCTATATAATTTGTACGTAAATACAGTAAATGATAGATAACGTCACAGAGGGATGTGTATTAAGAAAGTGAATCATCACAATTGAATGGCAACATTTACGCAGCCTTTAATAATCAAGACAGAGATAATGACACGGGGCAGGGGAGAAAGAGATCAATGTTAATCACTCAAATGGACAATAATATAAACCTTGATTTTATTAGCTGTGTGCTACAAACTGGTCTGGTGAGTAATTTCTCCTCTTTAACCTCATGACAACAGGATCCTGATAGGTCTTGATTTAAGCCCTATATAGGGGGAAATTGGAAACTCGGGAAACATCATCCTTAGGTTGAAATCTCTTTAATCATGACGAAATCATTCATAGAACATTGTTATCGCACATGCCACATGAAATAACTCATTTCACACTTATCAAAAATTATTATGCCACTTTAAAAAAAAATCGTCTAAGCAACCCACTGATAACTACACTAAACAAATACATTAATTATCTTGTGATTTCTCTGGCTGCATGGAATTGTTATGAGAATTTGCACATTACATTTTTTTTTGTGTTCATCACCAGGTCTCCATTGACAGTTACACCCAACCATTCTACATTACCATGGAAGGGGTACGTGGGAGTAGCTTCACAGGTGACATCGCTATAGATGACACTCGGCTTTCTCATGGATCCTGCCAGCAAGGTACATTATAAGGCCCATGAAAAGCAAAACATGAGGGTGCTCGTATTCATTTCAGTCAAGGTTCACCTGAATTCCAGATCAACATATGAAATGCATAGGTGACTGTAACCACCTATATAACTGGGAGATAAATAAGGGAGAGAAACCAATGGATATATATATATATATATTTTTTTTTATCATGGCTACTACTAACACATTGATCAATTCAGTGCTTATTTACGTCGATGTAGGGCAATTTGTCAATCAGTTGCAATGGAAACATCTCGACGGAAGAATTTCATGAATTTGGGTAATAAAGCAGTACCCGCTGCATGCTATAAGGATTAGAACCAACACTTGCTGCCGCGCGAAAGCTCGCTGGTCTAGTGGAGATGACGCCTGTCCGGTGATCAGGAGGTCGTAGGTTCGAATCCTGCTCGAGTATGTACGCCCAGGATTTTTTTTTTTTTTGTTATCATGGCTACTCCTAAAACACTGATCAATTCAGGGCTTATTTACGTCGATGTAGGGAAATTTGTCTATCAGTTGCCATGAAAACATCTCAATAGAAGAATTTCATGAATTTGACTACACTGCAAAAAGTCCGGTGTTAAATAGTGAACACCGAGCTGGTGTTAAATCTTCGGTGCTCATTTATGGTGTTAAATTAACACCTACGGGTGTCATTTCCAAATTTTAAACTGTTTTTTGAAGAGTTTCTTAGTAACTGCACTTCTTGTTGATTTTTAATTTAAACCAGACGATCAAGAATTTTACATTAAAATACTAGATTTTTGAAAAAATGTGAAAATAAATTTACACCAAAGTAACACCAGCTGGTGTGGTCCCTTATTGAAGCTGGACGGGTGTTAAACCATTGATATTAACACCAGCAAATATCATATCAACACCATGTGGTGTCATATTTGAATTAACACCAGTACAGTGTCAAAATAACACCAGGTACAGTGTCAAATTAACACCACGAAGTGTCAGGTGAACACTTTTCAACACCATCACAGTGCATTTTTAACACCTGTGGGTGTGGTCCTTTATTGAAGTTTGATCGGTGTTAGATTTAACACCCGTGGTGTTAAATCTAACACCGATGTTTTTACAGTGTAACAAAGCAGCACCCGCTGCATGCTATAAGGATTAGAACCAACACTTGCTGTCGGGCGAAAGCTCGCTGGTCTAGCTGGAGATGACGCCTGTCCGGTGATCAGGAGGTCGTAGGTTCGAATCCTGCTCGAGTATGGCATTGTACGCCCAGGATTTTTATTTTCATGGCTACTACTAAAACACTGATCAATTCAGTGCTTATTTACGTCGATGTAGGGAAATTTGTCAATCAGTTGGAAGTAAATTGTTCTTGGCTTCCACGAATACTTTGATGGCCCTCGCTGGTTTATAAGAATTCCTTCTTCTCTTGATGCCATGGGTCATCAGGTAGAACATGGCAGAACATAACATTTCTATTGACAATTGAAAAGTCGTGTACAATTGAATTAATGTGCACTCATGTAAGCTAGTCACACCAAACGTTGTCATTAGATTGCAATGGCACGTGTATTATCATCCATACTATTTTCCATTAGATTGCAATGGCACGTGTATTATCATCCATACTATTTTCCATTAGATTGCAATGGCACGTGTATTATCATCCATACTATTTTCCAGAGGGTTAGCGTGAACGAAATGTTTTAGCAGCTTAATACACATACGTACAAAACTGTCTGAATCCAACGTTTTTCATTTTTATACGTGGATAGAATTTTTCTCGCAATTTCATTCATCTTTATGATTAAATAGGCCTTTATAGCTGCTGTTTAATCGAAATTGATTCGCCATCCTTCGCTATCATATTTTGTAACCGTGCATCGCTAAACCAACAATAGTCACACCACCCCTGATTTTACGTGGTGACACACAAAAAAAGGTAAAATGGGTCAACAAATTTAATCTTGAGTTTTGTAAAAGAGCTACCCTTTTTCTACATTATTCTTAAAGGGATGGTACAGTATTGGTGGAGATGAGAATTGGGCTTTTAACTTTTTTGCAAAAAAACAAGAAAGCACTTATAATATAGTACAGAGGATACCATTTTAAGAGGAATTCAAAGTTTATTTGATGGAAATCGGGTTTAGAATGACTGAAACATCCAAAAAGAAAATAAAACAAAGCGATCGTAATAAAGTGGATGGGTCCCACACTTTATTAGAATCGCTCTTTTTTGGATATCTCAGCCATTTCAAAACCAATTTTCATCAAATAGGCGTTGAATTCCTCAAAGAATTACATTCCCTTTCACATTTCATAAGACATGTAAGAGGTTTCTCATTATTTCACCAAAAAATATTAGAAAACTGAAATTAAGTCTCAACCAAAACTGTACGATCCCTTTAAGTTTGGGATCATGAAATGAATGGGAAAGTGTTTTTTCAGCCATTTTTTGACAACCCCTCTGTAGCATAGTGTGATCAGGTATGTCTTAGAGGTCTTTCATATCTTGAAAATCCTTTGCACACTTTTCACTTTCAATTCTAATAAAAAGACTATGCCACAGCTTTGAATGTTGGCATATATCAGAATCTGCCCTTAACTAAAAACCATGTTTTGCGACTTTTTTGTTGGTTTAAATAGTGATGCAGGGTCACATTGAATTCTTCATTCAGATCAGATGCAATGTAAATTACATCATGTTTTCATCGTAATACAATAAATATCCATTGTACATTTAAGCACGCAACTGAAGTGAATCAGAACATGGAGATTTTCAAAACCCTAAAAGTACGCAAAGATCAAAACAGAAACCTTGACGCTGATCCGTCATGTTAAAAATTCTATATTCATCCTTGGTTTTTTTCCATGACAAAATATACCACTAAATGTTAGAGAAACTATTAAGAAACAGATTTGTGCTAAACGAATTGGCAGTTGGAATTGAAGGCTAAAAAAGTCGGTTCCGCTGAAGCAGAAAAATAGATGTAAATACTTCCTTGGCGCAGATTATTGAAAGAATGCTATTTCACGTCAAAATGAATAATATGATAGGGTGGGAACAAGGTTTCGCGTTGTAAAGCCAAATAGCTGTTATTTTGTAGAAATCTCAACGGTATCATCATAACATCATATGAAGTACATGTTACCGCGACATCCAAGGAACTGCTAATGTCAACCGATTTACAAAGCGATCAAACGACGAAAATACAAATTCCTTTAAAGTGGAATCTATGAATCATGGTTGCCAGCATTTTTTTTTTGAAGCAAACAAAGACCAATATACTCATCAGTCACCTAATTGAAAAAAAAAAATGGAAATTTGCTTCAAAATCTTGTCGATTAGGAGATCCACAGGCGTATAAAATAGTGTTCTATCAAGGAACATTAGAAGGGTCCATTTCTTTTCTTTTTTTTTTTTCATTTTAGAGCCCAAAGTCCGACTTGTTGGAGGGGAAGACGACACCCAAGGGAGAGTGGAAATCTACTACGATGGTCAATGGGGGACTGTCTGTGATGATTGGTGGGATATCGAAGACGCCAACGTGGTGTGTCGAACGCTGGGCTTTCAGGGCGCCTTACATTATTCTTGCTGCGCCGAGTACGGACAGGGATCTGGCCCGATTCTACTGGACAACGTTGAATGCAATGGCACGGAGAGTAACTTGGCAGATTGCCAACACAACGGATACGGAGTGCACGACTGTAGTCACTATGAAGACGTTGGCGTTAAATGCATACCGACAGGTAAATGCGAACACATGTGTATTACAATGTTATTATTTTGAACGAATTTGACCGATGGGATGAGAAAGGTGAATTGAGAAGGAAAGTGCTTAAGGTGAAGCAGAAAAGTAACTACAACTCGCAATGTAGAGAAGGCACGAATTAGAAGTTGGAAATTAATAAAACATTTATATTAAAAGCTTAAATAACAATGAGCAAATGGCATTGATTACATTAAAATAAAGGGAAGAGAATTTGGTGAAGACAAAATGCCAACATGCTTATAAGCACACACGTATTCGAATATATTTGTATTTAATTTCATCACGAATTAAGAGTATGTGAATGTGTGTTATGAGGCTATGGAAGAAAGACACTGAACACAAAATCAAGCAACTTGAAATTGGATCATCAACGTATTAAGAGAGGATAATGTAAAACAGCAGGCTAGAAGGGTTCGAAAAGGAGCGGCAACTTACAATAACTATAAAGTAGATCTGGTAATTTGAGATTCTGAGAGTATTGAATAATATCTTGTGGAGGATCATTCCAAAATTTGGGCTCGGTGAAGACAATGTGATTGTTTTTTGAACTTAGAGTGTGCAGGTACGTAGAGGGTAAACTTAATCATTCAGTGTTGTCGGGTAGGCATGAATTGCTTGTTATTTTTCGCGTGTTTTTTTTTCTTCGTATGAGTAAATGGCAAGCGAGTCGTTAACAGGTAATTGATGCATTTATATCTTCAAATTCATTCAGCAACTTTTAGTAATCTATTTTCATAGAATAAATTATAGGTGTTAGAATGGAAAAAACAAACAAACAACTGACCAGGTTGCCCAATCGAAGAGGCAATTGGCTATTATCCAGACCTAAAAATTCGGATGATTCCACTTGAAGTGAATAATTATTACTCTTTTCTAAATAAAAATGCAAATGACTGACTCAATTACTTAATTACTTAATTAAATCTGGTTTTCTTTTCATTGAAAGACAACTTGATGTTTGCTTCAATCTACTTCTGAGCTTATTCTACTTGTTTGGATGTTGGGTTTCGATGTGATTTTTTTTTTTTTAAATCGCCGGTTAACAGAAAAAAGGACAAAACGTTAAATGGATTTTGGATATAAGTTATAAAAGAGTAAACGACAACAAATCCGAACGTGAACCTTGTGAGTCTTCAATATATATATATATATATATATATATATATATTTATATATGTATAGAATTTGTTTTCCACGTATCAAATATTGCAACGGGTCGTCATTATAACAATACAGTGTGTCGAGAAATATTCCCACGATATTTCTCTAATTGTCAGTAGTTTGGACTACTTTGTCTATAAAAGTGAGCAAAGTATGTCTATACAATTTTTTTTAAAGGTTAATAAAAGGATCAGTATTTCGCGTAGAAACTATTCTATGAAAATAGTTGGGGGTAAACATCACAAATTGATTTGTGAAAAAAAAAATAGGCCTGTGGACAGCAAAAGTATAACATCAACATGATCAAATTAACTTCATGCTTGAACGACACACTCAGGATCTGCCTATGTAAAAGGGAGCATAGAGAAGGTTAATGCAGTGAAGATGCACATCCCTTATTTAGAATGTAAGACATAATGTTGTTTCTAACCCAAACTGGCATTGGAGCCTGCCAACAGACTTCAATGAAGATCATTTTCTATGACTTCATAACTTCTTGCGGAAATTGTACAGCATTTATCTCTCAGTTGTTTTGGCTCTACCACAAAGTTACATAGCGTACAAGATAATTCATAATACAAAATTGGATTCGTTCTTTGACTGTTTATCATTTAAATGAAATTTCTGAAATTCAAGTCCGACTCGTAGGAGGCAAAGACGACACCGAGGGGAGAGTGGAAATCTACTACTATGGTCAATGGGGAACTGTTTGTGACGACTGGTGGGATATCGAAGAGGCCAACGTGGTGTGTCGGATGCTAGGCTTTGAGGGAGCCTCAAATTACTCTTGCTGTGCCGAGTATGGCCAGGGATCTGGCCCGATTCTCCTGGACTATGTATACTGCGAAGGCACAGAAAGTGAATTGGCAGATTGTCATCACAGAGGATACGGAGTGCACAACTGCAACCATTCTGACGACGCTGGTGTAAAGTGCATATCACAAACAGGTAAATGCACCTGTACACATTCGCTGAACAAGAAATGTATAAGAAATCTGAGCTTCAGAAAGGAAAGAGTCGATAAATGTAATGTGGCTTAGCTGATGCAGAAAGTAACTATTAGGTTTTCCTTATCCAGTGTAATGTTACTGTAAGTGTGTTCATTGATAATGAAAAAAAAAATATGAAAGCGTGGCATGAAAATTTCGTTTCTGTAAGTGAAAGCCAAAGTGTCCGCATAGCCCAGGAGGAAAATGAATGGTTATTTTAAAAATGATCAAGGTTGGTGTAGTTTATGTTCCAAGAACATCACGATCAAGAACTTCTTTAATTTATATAATTCACTCAACCAAAAAAAGTAAGTTTCCCCTACCATTTTTTGGATGTATCTCAAAAAGTATCTTACTGATTTTTATCATTCAAACGGGAATGGATATATCACTGCCACCAGACATCATTATTGGTGTGAGAAAATGCATTTTATGTCAAAATGCATTGGAAGCAGCAGCGAAAAATGCACTTGAGGTTATATGAAGCACATTGTGTACATTCCCTATGCAAGTTAGCAAATGCCCCTTTGACGTTGTTACGTTATTTTCAGGAATTTCTTCAGGTACAATGTGCTTCCCTAAACAGATGTTATGCATTCTTTTTAAACAGGCCTTTTCAATATGAAAATGTTGGTCAAAGCCATGTGCTTTTTAATTTCAATTTGGGTTGATCACGTTAATGTGCTTATGGCCATTTGTCATCATGCCGCGCCTGCAATCTTTTGAAATATTATCATATTAGCCAACAATAAAGCAAAGTTCCGGGAACGTCGTCGACGTATTGCTAAAGTTTACCAATTCAAAATTCAGTCACGAGGCTTGTGTATAGTAAAGCGCTTTCTTCATATTACTTAGCATTCAACGATAGATTTCCATGTCACTTCCTGCAATTTTAAAAGAAAGATATTTACTGTACTGAACAAAGGGTAATTTGGCTATTAGCCCACTTTGGAAATGATTGAAATGGAGCTTTTAGTTTTTTGTTTTTTTTAATGGAAACCCCATACACAAAACGCAATCTACCCATAAGGCAACGAAGAGAATGATTGGAAAGTAGCGTAAAGTAGCTATCAATGCCCATTCCATACCAAACTAACAAAAGCAAAATCCAATGGGTCCATTCGTATGTAATAAGATCGTAGCTGGTTTAGATGGTTGTCATTTTTAACGGAAAATCCGTAAGCGAAGAAAATAGTACTCAATCGGCAAGGAATGTTAGGTTCGTAATTGATTTGAAGTTAAGTCAGATTATTAGAAGGCATTAGACGACACCCGAAGTACATGAAATGTAGAATTCTACCATAGCTATAGTAATTTCTGCGACGTATTCATTCCAACAGACTTGCTTTGTGAATTCAAGCTTCTTATAGTCCGCGAGTGTCCATGTCCATGTAAATAAGACTTTCATTTAAGACCTGCTCTCCTCACATTCATGAAAACAATGTATTGGGAAATCGTTTTTTTGATGATTAAATTCACAAGAAACTTACTTCTTTAAACCTGTGCTCTTCTTTGAAGAGACAAAATAATTTTTTCTTGCTTTATAAACTTGCAGGTATTAATGAATATCCGACAAAAATTGATATCTATCTTTGTCGTTTCTTACATAACTGATGTAGTTACCACAACGGACGAAAATTATGAACCAACAACATCACTGCTCAAAGGTAAGATATGTTAGGATCACAATAACAAAGTCATAATTTCTTTTATCATTTAAACAAGTAAGTACCTGACTAGACCCATGCACTGATCATGAAAGGGTTAAAAAAGGAAAGTGAAATAAGGAAAACAAGTTTAAGCGCTGGTTCAAGTTTGCATTGTATTATAGTGAAAAAAGGGGGACAAATTCATGATGCAAGCCTGTGATATACTAAACGAAACATGCGAAACATGTCTGGTATTTTGTTATTTTGTTATTTTTATTTTTTATTTTTGGCTGGGGAAGGGGCCGTGTGAACTGTGATGGTGGGGAGAGTGATGTTTGATTAAGGCCTATCTATTGAAGGACTTATTCGTCCCCACTATTCGTTTCTATACCATAGGCTTGCACTACAAACAAACGCGTTTCAATAAAAAGATGGATACATGAAATTATCGCAAATTATGGTTGAACATTGATTTCAGCAAATTATCCGTCCATAGCAGTGCTTTATGAACATTCAAAGGCAGTTTTTTGTTTATACTAGCGTATCCGCTTAATAAAAAAACAAATTCAATAATTAAACACTATAAAAATGCAATTGGTCAAGTAATTATGAACGTTCTCTTATATTTCTGTCACAAATTATATTTCTATAGCCTTATAAGAAAAGGGAGAGTAGAAAAGACTGCCTAACAGAAGTTCAGGACTAATCCTCGACTTATTGAGTATGCTAAATTTGGTCCATTCAAATCAAGTAATCGGGCTTGTATAACAAAGCCCTCCTTTCATTACGATCGTTAGCATGTACATGTAATAATCAATTGCCCTGTCATTTCAAGTCTCAAAGACACATAAACGTCCAAAGGAACAAATGGCAATATGAATTTACTAAGGAAATAACTATGAAGTTGATTTGAGTCTTCGCTGACGGAAAATTCATAGCAAAAAACAAAACAAAACAAAAACAAAAACACCGAAAACCAAAAAACGATTTTGATACCAACTAGCCAGCTATTGAAGGGAATGACCGAAAAGTAGAATATTACGGGAAATCCATAGGCAAATTGAAAAATAAAATCGTGTTTCTTTTCGGTAATCTCAAAGATTTTTTTTTTAACAACTGAGCAAAAGCGATATACAAATTAGTCAAATTTGGACATAATTTCGTCATGTGCTGATGTGTGCTTTCGATGGAAAATCCATATGAAAGAAAATGTCCATGTCTAAGACTAGAATTGTTGCAACTTGGGGACTGCTGACATGATAGTCTTTTGACTATCATGTATTCAAGGACACATGTCATCTAAGTTATGAAGTAATATGAACTATACTTTCTTAAGAGAAAAAAGTTATTTCTCTTGTTTATAAGCTTACAAGGTAATGTCACAAATGTCTGACAAAGGAACTGATAATGAATCATTGTTTCTGTCCCTGTCTATTCTCACATAGATGTAACTGATTTAGTTACCATGACGGACGGAAATAATGTACACGTATCAACAACATCACCGCTCAACGGTAGGAAACATTGTGATTAGTTTCATGACAGCAATTTTATAATTTCTTTTATCAATAAATAATCACACATATTATACAACTATCCATCGGTTTTTGTTGTTGTTTTTTTTTTCACATTCAGTATTTGCTTATTCAATCCTAAAAAGAGAAGAGAACAAAAAGAAGAAATCTTCATTTGTGATATATGGGCCAAGAAATCCATGCTCATATTTTTTCTTTTTGGTTTTTCTGTGAGCGATTGATGTCAGACAATCACTAAACACACAAAAATGATAAGTGAATCACTAATGTCCCTAAATATGTTGAGATAAGAAAAAAAAACGTTATTGCACCACGATTTCTCTCAGGATCAAGCACCATTGACTGTGACTTTGAATACGGTACCTGTGGCTGGCAGCAGTCATATCATGATGATTTTGACTGGACCCGCAGACGTGGTAGTACCGCGTCGTTCCACACAGGACCTGGCGGGGACCATACAACCGGCTGTAAGTGCTCTGAGTATCGATTTCCTTTTCTTAGGTTATAGGGGCCCTGAAATCCAAATGCATGTTGATTTGTGTTGATTTATGAACCCTCAACATGACATTTGCGGTAAAACAAATATCTCGAAACATTCCATATATTTTTAACGATTTTTCAAAATATTTTTTGTTCAGATTACTTGGGAACGCCCACAGAAAATCCTTCCAAACCAATATTCTTGTGATGATCTCATTTGTCAATCATTGCTAAAGTACTGACATGTTTAACAAAAGACATTGGAATGCCCCTTCCTCTTGAGTCAGCATAACTTGCATGTACCGTCGCCATGTCTTTTGTTTAATAGTCACATTAATATCACAGAGAGGAAGTTGCATTCCAAGGTCTTTTGTTAAACATTTCAGAACTTAGGCAATGATTGAAGGATAAGGTCATCTCAAGAATATCGGTTTGGAATGATTTTTTTTTTTTTTTTTTTGTGGGCGTTCCCAAGTAATCTGAAGAAAAATAAAAGAAAAAAAAATCATTAAAGATATATGGAATGTTTCTAGATATTCGTTTCACCGCAAAAGTGATGTTGAGGGCATCATAAATCAACACAAATCAACGTGCATAAGGATTTCAGGCCTGGCCCCTTTAAGCGTTTACTTTATTTTGATTTTCATTGTACCTTCTTTATTTTCGGAATACAGAACAATTAAGAAATGAACCTTGTTGAAGTTAGTGTATAAATGAGACTCTGTCATAATGAACGTCAATTTATTTTGGATTTCAACACACCTTCGGACTGTAGAACCGTTCAATCAAAGAACCACTGGAATAATGATCATTCTGTGTATTAAAGGGGATGGTTAGTAACTGATCAGTAGGAATAAGTGGGTATATTGGGGGGGGGGGGGTGATTGTTTCAGTTCTTGTTGGATTAATTTCAGAATACATTATGTAACTATCGTTGTGTGAAAATTAATTGCTTGAGGACGGTCTCATATTCAAGTAATGTGCAGTTTAATGCCCCGTCACTGCACAGGAATGCTAGCCTGGGGACATTGAATTGCACATTACGTGAATATGAGACCATCCTGAGGCAAATAATTTTCACAAAACAATAGACATATAATGTGCTCATAAATCCCATAAGAATTGGAACAACCATCCCCCAGCGTTCCATTGATTCCCACTAATCAGTTACTAGCCGTTCCCTTTAGAGATACTGTAACTTTAAGCCCGTGTCACACCTTTCCGGGCAAGCCTTGCGTGCGACTTGTGAGAACAATTTTACTACCCGGAGTTCCCGCAGATGACAGTACCAATCACTTATCTTACTCATAGTCGCCCGGAGGTGCGCACGCAAATCTTTTCACCCGCAACCATGTCTTGGCCATGCTACGCGGGCTTGTTGTGTGTGTGGATTTTCCGGCATACCGGACATTTTTTTTAGGGCGGACAAGTCAGAGCATGTGTCTTACTTGCTGGACGCGTTCTACTTAAATTCTACTTGCGGGTATACTGTGTGACCTGTGTACCAGTCGCCTGGGTGCTGACAACTCAGTAAAGGAATTCCTCTGAAGGAATGGCAGAAGTCCCACAGAATGTCATTATCTTGGCTGCATACGGGGACTGCGAAGTATCTGCGTGGGAGTTGCCTGCGAGGTGCTGCCGCCACAGGGCCTCCTACTGGCGTTCTGCGTGGACCTCTCGGGCATCCCCTCGCCTCAACCGGAAAAAAAAAAGTTTTGGTCATGCTCAAGTCTTGGCTGCAGTTAAATGGGACTTGCATGCGCACCTCCGGGCAACTACAGGCGAGATACGCGGTGGGTACTGCCAGGTGCGGATCAACTCCGGAGAGATGCGGGAGCAAATCTGTTTCCTCGCAAGTCAAGCCGTACAACTTCTCCAGACGCTATGACAAGGCCTTAAGCGTGCTCAAAACTTGTTCCGAGTTACTCGTGGGGGATTGCACTCAGAGGTACACGCAGAACACCAGTAGGAGACCCTTACCGGCAGCACCTCTCAGGCAACTCGAACGCAGCTACTTCTCAGTACCTGTAAGTCGCTCGTAACAGCAAACGGATCGGTTTCAAAGCTGCCAGGCAGGTCACACGGAATACATGCAAGTAGAAGATAAGTAGCACGCGCCTAGTAAGTAAGAAACAAGTGCGAAACTCGCAAACATTCTTGTCCGCCCGTGGAAATTATCCTGCGTGCTGGAAAATCCCTCCTCGCAGCAAGCCCGAGTAGCTTGCCCGGAAAGCTGTGACACGGCCTTTTTCCCGTTCTTCCTGAAATTGAGTGTATTGTTTATTTTCTGTTTTCCTCGTAGACGGGCATTACATGTACATCGAGACGTCTTCTCCACGTTATGCCGGGCAAGACGCACGCCTAATCAGCCCCGCCCAGTATCGTTACGGGCCTCAGTGTCTGACATTTTGGTATCATATGTTCGGTGCCACAATCCATTCACTGAATGTATACAAGTCTGCATCGACGACACCAAGTCCAAATAAACTCCTTTTCTCACTTACCGGAGCTAGCGGCAACGCGTGGTATGAAGCACAGGTAGGTTATGACAGAGATGTTTTTCCAAGACTTTGTGTATAAATGCAGTAAGTATAGATACAAACATTGCTATGAATGCATAACTAGATGTGTATTTAATAAGTGAATCATCAAGATTGAACGTCAACATTAACTCAGCCTAATCGTGACAGAGGTGATAACATGCGGCGGGGTAAAAATACCATATGACCCCCACCCTCCCCCCTCCCCCCTCCCCCCCCCCCCCCCCCCCCCCCTCCCCCCCCCCCCCCCCCCCAAAAAAAAAAATACAACGGTAACCTCGCAACTTTAGCTTTTAAAATAGAGAATCAATCCAAATACAATTGCAGGTTAATGACACTATATCTCATTGCCCACATCATATAAACATACAACCCCCCCCAAAAAAAAAAAAACAAAAAACAAAACAAAAACAAAAACAAAAACAAAAACAAAAACAAAAACAAAAACAAAAAAAAAACATTTGATTTGATTTGTTTCAGTGGTCAAAGAGAAATGAAGATTTTCTAGAGCTGCAGCATGTCATGAATCTCTGCCCTTCAAGTTCCGTCTATTGTGTTCACACATTAATGTTCATTTCCAAGAACGTCCATGTGCTAAACTTGGAAGAATCAATCTCATGACGTGCTTTCCAACAATCCACAGTTCTCTGTGACCGGTAAACCAAATTGAATGGAGTTATCTGCAAAATAGAGCTGATATGTTATATTTTAAGACTCTGAAGTAGCACTTAGACGGTTTAATCATATCGAGCGTTATCAGCGTGAAAAGCGGATTTATTTATTTTTTTTTTGACGTACTGTAGAACAATTAAATCAGTCCAGTTAGATTTAGATACATTGCCTCTATGATCTGTGTGCTAAAATTGGTCTGGTGAGTTAATTTTTCTTCTTTAACCTTATGACAACAGGATCCTGATAGGTTTTGATTTAAGCCCACAGGGGAAATCGGAAACTCGAGAGAAACATCACCCTTATGTTGAAATCTCTTTGTGATATCATGACGAAATCATCACTTCATTTAACATCGTTATAAGATCGTACGTACTACATGAAATATGTGATTTTAAACTTATCAAATAACAATGTATGTCACAAATACAACTATTAATCCTTTGTTAACAACCACTTTTATCTATACACTAAGTTATGGCATTTCTCGTCAGCTTTCTCTGGCTGCATTAAATTGTTATGAGAAACAATATGCAAATCACCTTTTTTTTATCACCAGGTCCCCATTGACAATTACACCCAGCCATTCTACATTACCATAGAAGGTGTACGTGGGAGTAGCTACACAGGTGACATCGCTGTAGATGACATTGTGCTTTCTCAGGGACCCTGCCGGCGAGGTACAGCTATGATTATGCCTATAAAAAAACAAAACATGAGAGCGCTCGTATTAATTTGAGTCAAGGTCCACTTAACTTGCAAAAGAATGTATGAAATCCTAAAAGTAACAAGTGACTCTTACCCCTTTATAATATTCAGAAATAACTGGCATAGATAAAAAAGAGAAACACGTGTAGAAACCATGAAACGATACATGAAAGCTAAAGAAAAAAAAATCAAACGGCAAGTAAAATTATTCTTGATTGCACCAATATGTTCATGCCCTTGCTGGTTTATAATATTTCTTCCTTGTCTGTATGGAAAATCATCATTGATTATAACATTACAGAATTTCTAGTGACAATTAAATAGGCGTGCCAGATTTGTTTTGAAATTATATGCAGTAATCATATCATTTTTTTTTCTCGTTAGATTGCAATGATACGTGTGTTATCATCCATATTATTTCCCAGAGGGTAATGAACGAAATATTCAACAGTTGAATATATTAACCAAACTCTCGGAAGGTCATTTTCATTTTTTTTTTTTTTTTTCATTTTTCCATTTTTTTCCTACTTTCATATTCATCTTTATGATAGATTAGGAATAAAAGAGCGTCTGTTACAAGTCAAAGGTAAAATCGTCAGAATTCCCATTATTCTTTTTTCATTCACATATCAAATGTTTTATGATTTCATCAGCATATAGATGAAATAATTAATCCAAATGTACTTTTCAGCACGAAATTAATGTGAATCAGAACATTAATACAAATATCAGAAAAAAACATACAGAGAAATCAGAAACAGAAATCTTGAACGCTGATCCGTCATTTTTTTTTTCTGCGACTGAATATACCTATCATAGATATATTCAGGAGAAAATATTAAAGAAACAAATTTGTGTTAAACGAATTGACAGTTGGAATTTGAGGCTCATAGAAAAATTGGCTTCCCTGAAGCAGAAAAAAAAAGACTACAATATTGAAATTCATGCAATACTCTCGTCGAGATATTTTCATTGCAACTGATAGACAAATTACCCTACATCGACGTAGGATACGGTCACAACCCCAAAAATTATCCTGCTCAGCGAGTTTTTAGCCAATTTCGGTTGGACACCGACGGTTGACCGACCAGGCACAACTGATTTTTAGGGCATCGGTCCGTCGCCGCTGAAGTTTTAACGCGGAGTTAAAATTTCAGCGGCGACCGACCAGTTTTCACTCGCTGCCCAAAATACGTTCGGTGTCCGAGCGGCAACCGCCCAGGCACTGACCTTATCGAGCGGTCGCCGCTGAGCGATGTAGGAAACAAAAATAAAAGAGACAAAAATGACAAAAGCACAAAAGAAAACCAAGGGAATAGATAGAGCGGTCGCCGTCGAGCTATTTAGGGACTAAAGATAATAAAGATGTAATGGCAAAAACATTGAAGGAAACCAGGGACTAGATGCGGAAGAGAAACAAGAGCATTATTTCATTCCAATCCTTGCATTATGCGTATATATCATAAACCTTTGGAAATGAATTTATGTTGTTACTCGTGATCACATGTACGATTTCTTTGCAATTGTTACAAATAATTATGTTCTGTTAATGCATTGTATACAATTTTCCTGTTTATTCAATGGAAATGAAAATAAAGTTGAAAGTTGAAAGTTGAAGCAGGGGGAGGGGTAGAGACAAGGAAACCCCACCAACATCTCAGCATCTCAAAATCTTGGCAACCAACATCAGGGACATGGAAGACAGGGACAACTACTTTGTGGCAAAGGAGATGAAAGCTGACAGTTAGTGTCGATATATAAACTTAGTAAAATACGGTTTGGTTATCTTATCATTTATTGAATTGAATGAAGAAGGATTGAAAGACAAGAGATGGGGAAATGAAAATATGAAATTAGATAGGAAAGGAAAAATACCGTAAAATAAAGAATATATTTAGGGAAATTTTAATCTGTTCTCATCTTTGTTCTATCTTCGGTTTTCCTCCTTTTTGTTTGATTTCCTAATTTCCAATTATCTGTGGTTTCACATAGCTGAGGTTTTGTAGTTGGTAATTCAACTCTTACATCTTTTGCCTCGAATTTTATCTTAATGAATTAATTAGTTATCACACCACAAATGACATACGTACATCAATAAACCCAGGAAGCTTGTGAGTAATTTCCACCAAAGACCGGCGGGCTGCCGCCGTTACGACTACCGGACACCGGTAGATGACCTATCGATCACCCGTCAGTCGCTGAGCGATTTCGTAAAAATCGGCCGGTGGCCGATAAGAGATCGTCCAGTTGCCAATGGGGCACCGCTCGGTGACTGCTCAGCCTCTGCGCGGAGAAGACCCCATATCTCGCAAATTTTTAACCTAAAATCGACCAGTGACCGACGGGAAATCGACATGACATCGCTCGGGCATTGCTAGGATTTTATAGCCTGCTCGACATCTCCAAAAACTGCTGGGCGGTGCCAAGATTTTAGCAGCGAATGAGCAGGCTATAAATCGGTCGGTCGCCGCTCTGAGTTGTGACCGCAGCCTATTTATAAGCACTGAATTGATCCAGGGAGGTGGAAACTTCCAACCGCCCTGATTGATCATCAGTGTTTTAGTAGTAGCTGTGATAGAAAAAAAAAAACATGGGCGTACATACTCGAGCAGGATTCGAACCCACGACCTCCCGATCACCGGACAGGCGTCATCTCCACTATACCACCGAGCTCTCGCCCGACAGCAAGTGTTGGTTCTTATTCTAATAGCATGCAGCAGGTATGTACCGCAATTTGTCAGTCAGTTGCAATAGACTAAAATACTTCACTAGTGCTGATTACAGAAATATCATCTAATTTCATGTCAAAACATTAATATGAAAGTGCCGTAACGAAGATTCATGTCTGTAAGGCCAAAATATATAGATGTCTCCTTGTAGGAAACTCAACGGTAAACTTCAACACATCAAATTAAGTACATGTAACAGCGACGTCCCAGGAACTGCTAATGTCCACCGATTTACGAAGGCGAGTAAACGGTGAAAATACAAATTCCTTTAAAATGGAATCTACGAATCTCTGATTTTAGAGCCCAAAGTGCGACTTGTAGGAGGAGAAGACGACACCCAAGGGAGAGTGGAAATCTACTACAACGGCCAATGGGGGACTGTCTGCGATGACTACTGGGATATCGAAGACGCCGACGTGGTGTGTCGGATGCTGGGCTTTGAGGGCGCCTTACGTTATTCTTGCTGTGCCGGGTATGGCCAGGGATCAGGCCCAATTTATCTGGACAACGTTGAATGCAATGGCACGGAGAGTAACCTGGCAGATTGCAAACATAACGGATACGAAATGCACGACTGCGGACACTCTGAAGACGTTGGTGTTGAGTGTATACCAACAGGTAAGTTCTAGATTTTTGACAAGTATGTTTCAATTTAACAGAATATTCTAAACAAATTTGACCGATTGACCGTTTTGAGTGAAAGTTTTGAATTTGAACATATTTTGACAGGATAACAAGATCAGCAGGTGAGTACTATTTTACATCAAGGTTGGGTACAGCCCAAATATATAAGTATATTGCTTCATAAAATCATATTACATTGATATAAACACTACACAAAAAGTAAGTTCCCCCTAAAACAAACCTCTGTGATTTATTAATCAGGAACCTTTGAGGAAATCGGAATACAGGATCATGTAGCTGTATTTCTCGGCTACCTTTCATGTGAAATTCAGTGGATATCACTTGGTCACGCTTGAGTGAGCATGATTTAAAGTAAAAAATGGTCACATTTTGAAATTCACAAGCCCAATTTTGCAACTTTGATTTGGAGATATGAGAACAAATTTCAGTTTTCCAGGATAAAAAGGCATACAACGTATAATTTATGTGCTACTTATGAGTGTACCATGTGACTTGGGCGCAATTTTCTAATTTTACTCTATTTGAGTAAACTGCTTGAGAAAGTATATTTCTCACAAATTTTATGTTTGTTGTATCTATTCAAACACAGGTAAAAATACTTGCACTCAGCCTTTAGGCTGTTTTTCAGTAAGTGCGTGTGATATACAGTGTACAAAAAAACATAATGTGGTACAATCAACGTATAGGATGATACGTATTATTAATTTGGTATCATAAAACGGGCATGATAGTGTGTATTTTTGGAAGTTTATCTCGAACATTTTTGGTAGAATAATGTAATTAGGGGTGTCTTTAGAATCCCATTTTCATTTCCGTAAAACCTTGTCCACACTCTTCACTTTCAACTCTAATAACTTTTGAAAGGATGATGATACTGCTTTGAAAGTTGGCATTAATAATGTACAGAATGTGTTTATGAGGCATGCTCAATTTCAGATTAATCTAATAATCACTTCATTGTTGTTACTCTGGTGGTTTACTTCCTGTTTTTTGTCCATTCATCGCACAGCCTGCACGGTTTGGTAAAGATTAAGCGCTTGAATAGACACTGTACTTCAGAGCCTCTTTTCTCAGTTTACACTTTTCCTGAGTTTGTGCTTTCTTTCCAATATTTAGATAGGTTACGAGAGTCCATTTGATTTGAGTTATACATCATTTTAAAGCTTAAAGTCTGCTCTTTCAGAATATGGTCTTACTAAAAATTTATGCAATAATCGATATAACGAAACAAAGGATGAGAGAAAAAAAAACAATCATAAACACAACACTCTTTTGCAAAATCAAATACATAAACAATAGAATGCAGAAAGAAAACACCTCGGAAAGAAAGTGATATCAAAAGAAGAGTTATAACTGAGAAAGAGAAAAACTCATAAATTAAGTAATAAAACCGAACCGATATCCTTCAGAAATTGTGCTAACCTTGTACATGTTCTCATGGCTTCCGGTAAATGATTGAATAATGCAGTTGCTATGTAAACAATCCTACTTTTGCAGAAATTGGTCTTTGGTTTTGGTAACAAAACTTTAAATGCCATGCCTACTTCCTGAGATTATAATTAGATACTCTTGATAAGTCAGAAAATCAGGAAGAAGGTTATTTAAGACTTTGTAAAAGAAAACAACAAGATTTTTCTTTTTCACTTTGGCATTGAGTCGGTCAATAGGCAGCCTTCCATACAAATCTCGTCTATCGTGACGATAATCTACTTTTAAAACAATTCGAAATTCTCTGTTCTGAAGTATTTGTAGTCTTTTTATGTTACAAGAATTCGGTTTCATCCACATGGTGATACAGTACTCAAAGTGAGGACGAATCATAGTATTATACAGGGTTAATGCGGTGTCTTGATCAATATGGTCTTGTCCTTCTTAAAGCGTACACATTACATAACATTATACTTTTTACGCTGTCAACCTGTGGTTTCCAAGAGAATTAGAATTCTGTGGGTAATAATGACAACACCTAAATATTTACAACAAGGCGCAGGCTAAGAAACAGCACATGTTAAACAGATGTTTAAAAAAATGAGGTGAATTCTTTGTTTCGAATGTATGGAATAATTGTTAGCCGTTTGAGGCCGCCTACAACCTTCATGAATCTTTTTTGTCTCGCCCACCGGAGGTGAAGGCGAGACTAAGGGATCCAAATGGCGTCCGTCCGTCGTCCGTCGTCCGTCCGTCGTCCGTCCGTCGTCCGTCACAAATGTTAAAGTTTACCTGCAAGACTCTCTTATGATGCATAACTTGGCAACTGTTACAGCAATGGCAGCCACACTTGGGTGATAGAAGCTTTAGGGGTGTCTTCATATTATGGTGTTGTCAGAGGTCATATGATGATGTCAAGGGTCATTTGAGGTCATATATTAAAGAGTATGTGCAAGACTCTCTTTTCTATGTTAAAGTTTACCTGCAAGACTCTCTTTTGACAAATAACTTCACATAAGTTCCTTGGATTACAACCTAACTTCGGTCATAGATGCACTAGGGATACCTTCATGTTATGGTGCCGTTGGAGGTCACAGGATAAGGTCAAAGGTCATTTGAGGTCATTCGTTCAAGTTTACTTGCAAGACTTATCACACGTAACTCGACACATGTTGCTACAATGGCAATCAAACTTGGGTGATGGATGCACTTGGGGTACCTTCATGTTATGGTGCCGTAAGAGGTCACATGATAAGGTCAAAGGTCATTTAAGGTCAAACGTTCAAGTTTACTTGCAAGACTCTTATCACACGTAACTCTACACATGTTGCTACAATGGTAATCAAACTTGGGTGATGGTAGATGTCTCTTGGGAAGTTGAAGGTATCCACAAGGTCAAAGTTTACAAACGGGGGTCAACGAACTTTTAGGGCCCAATGTTAAGTTTTTAGGGCGCATTTTGTTTATGGCTCATAACTTTTGATCCCTTTGTCCGTTTGCGACCAAACTTGGATGGAAGATGTCCCTTGGGGAGGTGAAGGGCATTACAAGGTCAAAGGTCACAGAAAGGGGTCAAGAAATTTTTAGGGCCCAATGTTATGTTTTTAGGGCGCATTTTGATTGTGGCTCATAACTTTTGATCCCTATGTCCGTTTGTGACCAAACTTGGACGGTAGATGTCCATTTGGGAGTTAAAGGGCATTACAAGGTCAAAGGTCACAGAAAGGGGTCAAAAATTTTTAGGGCCCGATGTTAAGTTTTTATGGCGCGTTTCGATTATGGCTCATTACTTTTGATTCCTTTGTCCGTTTGTGACCAAACTTGGATGGTAAATGTCCCTTAGGGTGTTGAAGGTCACCACAAGGTCAAAGGTCATAAGCAGGAAATTAACTTCTGGGAGTTATAGAAAATATTAATTCCTTGTACGTGAGTGGGCGAGACACAATTTGGCGATTGCTTTGTTTCTTTAACTTCATGACTAACTTTTCCTGGAAATGTTCATGTTCTTTTCAGAAACCCCCATGAGTTATATAGTGTACAAAACAAATCGTTGATTCGAAGTTGTGCGTCACCCACTTTTGACTGTTCACCATTTTATTAATTGCCGGAAATCAAGTCCGACTTGTAGGAGGCAAAGACGACACCAAAGGGAGAGTGGAACTCTACTATTATGGTCAATGGGGAACTGTCTGTGATGACTTGTGGGATATCGAAGACGCCAACGTGGTGTGTCGGATGCTGGGCTATGAGGGCGCCATTCGCTCTTCTTGCTGCGCCGAGTACGGCCAGGGTTCTGGCGCGAGTCTGCTGAGCTACGTCCACTGCAGAGGCACAGAGAGTAATTTGGCAGATTGCCGCCATAGCGGATACGGAATACACAACTGCAATCACTATGAAGACGCTGGTGTGGAGTGCACACCGTCAGGTAAATGCTGAACTTTTACAAGTCCTCAAGGCCGTGTCACAACTTTCCGGGCAAGCCCTCCGTTTCTGCATGCGACAAAAAGGGTTTGTACAGTTAGACTGGTTGAGGTGAGGATTTAGCTTTCAGTGTTTTGCGAGATATTCCGAAACCACTCTATGAGATTTTAAAAAGCATACAATTCTAAGGGGTATCAAAAGTTTTGATGAAAATCGGTTTTGAAATGGCTGAGATATCCAAAAACAAGGGAAAACAAAGAGATCCTAATAAAAGGCGTAGCACGTTGCCTTTTATTATTATCACTTTTTTAAATATCTCAGCCATTTGAAAAACAATTTTCATCAAATAAACGTTGAATCCTTTATAAAATCAAATGCTCTTTCATATTTCACAAGAGGTTTCTCATATCACTTTTAGAATAGGAATGTTATAAACCTGAATCCCTACCTCAATCAATACTCACCTTTATAAACATAAGGATTGAGAAAATGCAACAATATTAGTAGAACACATCAGTGAAAGTTTGAGGAAAATTGGACAATCGATGCAAAAGTTATGAGTTTTTTCAATTTTTGTGTTGGAACCGCTGGATGAGGAGACTACTACAGCTTGTAAGTCATAATATGCGTACAACAGTATAAAGAAATGTAAAAGAAAATTCAACATATTTTCACTTTTTTCGCGTAATAAAAGAGCACTTGACTTGCCTCTTTCTAAAGGCAGGGGGAATAATATCACCCATAACATTTGTCGGTAACGAGTCAGGGGAATGTGTACTTTTTTCAAAAGATGTAATTTTGTGAAATTCTTCTTATATTTTCCTTATATTGTATGCATGTGACATCTAAGTTATTCATACACTGCAGTAGTCTTCTCATCCAGCGGGTACTGCACAAAAACTTCAAAAATTCATAACTTTAGTGAACGGAGATTGTCTGATTTTCCTCAAACTTTCAATGATTTGTTCTACTAATATTGCTACATTCTCTCAATCCTTATGTTTATGAAGGTGAACTTGTCCTTTAATTGTGAAGAACAATTTTTGCTACTCGGAGGTCAGGGCTGACAACCCAGTGAAGGAATTCCTCTGAAGGAATGGCAGAAGTCCCACAGAATGTCATTATCTTGGCCACATACGGGGACTGCGAAGTGCGCGTTACAGCTGCGAAGTACCTCCGTAGAAGTTGATTTCGAGGTGCTGCTGCTGCCGCCAAGTCCTCCTACTAGCGTTCTGCGTGGACCTCCCCCCTCCCACGGTGACAATTTTTTGCATTTTGATGTTGTAAATGGTGCAATTTGATGCATGTTTTTGCGCGCTTTATCGACGTGAAACAGTCCCACTTGTTTAAGGTAGCAGCATGTTTTGATGTAGATTATTACTGAATTGAATTGAATTTATTTATTTGTTTAACCACGGTAAAAAAGCCTGCTGTCAGCTATAAGCTGTTTTCAGCAAGGCCGTGAAATGATACGAAAACATACAAATCATACAATGAAGAGAATGCACATAAAAACCACAAAATAATCATTACAAACGAACGCCAGAAAAAAAAAATATAAAAAAGGCACAGAGTATACATTGTGTAAGTACAGAAAAAAAAATGAACATGAAACATGTGACAAGTTATTGGCAGATAGTAGTTACATAAGCATTGTGTGCTTTAATAAATTTGATATAATCAAGTAGAATAATTAGCAAAGGAGATGTGCGAAATTGCTCTTGAGAATGCAGTGATTGAAGTTAAGGATCTTGTTTCTGTTGTTAATGTATTGAATAATTTCGATGCCGAATATAGAATGCTATTTTTAAGAATAGTTGATTTGGGCTTAGGGAGGTTAAGAATATTTTCATGATTACGTAAATTGTAGTGGCTTACTCTTTTCTCGAGACGTTCACATAAACTTTCTGGTAGAAAATTATTCAGCAGTTTGAAGATGAAAATCAATGCCTGCTTTTTCCAACGATCGATTAAACAGTCAACTTTAAGTGTATTATATAATATTTGGCGGTTAAAGGGTGTGTACAGTTCTGGTCGAGGTGTAGATTTAGCTTTTAACATTTTGCGAGATATTCAGAAACCACTCTATGAGATGTAAGGGGGAATGCAGTTCTAAGGGGTATCAAAAGTTTATTCGATGAAAATCGGTGTTGAAATGGCTGAGATATCCAAAATCAAGGTGAAACAAAGAGATCCTAATAAAGTTGTGGCATGTCGCCTTTTATTATTAGCACTTTTTTGGATATCTCAGCCATTTCAAAACCAATTTTCATCAAATAAACGTTGAATCCTTCTTAAAATTACATGCTCTTTCATATTTCAAAAGAAGCTTTTCATCATCTCACTTAGGAATGTTCAAAACATGAATCCCTACCTCAACCAGTACTGTACAGTCCCTTTAAAACGATTATCAACTTGCAACACGATTCTCAGCGCCCTGTTTTGTATTATCTGCAATCGCCTTTCCGAGTGCACTGAATTACCATTCATCCACAGAGTACAACAGTAGTCAAAGTGACTTTGGATTAAAGTGTGGTACAGCGTAAGAGCTGTTGCTTTGTCAGTAAAACCCCTTACCCTTCTGAGTAAATAGAGATTGCGTATGGCCTTAACTCTTACACTTTCAATTTGCTGAGACCAAGTTAGATTACAATCGATAATAACACCGAGGTATTTACATTGATAAACTCTTTCGAGTTCTGTATTACCAATACAAACGTTGAAGTTGCGAAAGGGTCGTAATTTTGCTTTAGATCCCAAGTTCATGTAATTACATTTCTGTACATTTAATATCAGGTGGTTATGCGAAAACCAGTTAGCCATCAGCGAAATGTCATTATTCAAAACGTGTTGTAATTCTTGGGGGTTTTTGGATGCAAAATACACACAGGTGTCATCCGCATATAAAGACAGGCGACACTTTTCAACAACTTTTGCGAGATCGTTTAAGAACAATAACTGAAGAGCGGACCTAATATGCTGCCTTGCGGTACACCACAATGCACAAAAGAACAGGATTCATTTCCATTGACCACAGTCATCTGTCTCCTTTGACTAAGGTAATGTCTAAACCATCTGGTCACATTCTCATCAAAACCATAGTAAACTAATTTCTTTATTAAAATGTCATGCAAAATTAGATCAAACGCTTTTTCAAGATCTAATGAGATTAAACCAACAACATAACCTTTGTCTATGGCACACATAAGGTCTTCAATGACATTGATTACAGCAGTCGAAGTGGAATGTTTTGGTCGAAAACCGTGTTGTTGTGAACATAAAAGACGATTTTCCGTTAGATACGCAGTAACCTGCTGAAATACTACTATTTTTCCAATACCTTAGAAAGCACAGGTAAAACAGAAATTGGCCTGTAATTGGTTACATTGGTTGGGTCACCATCTTCATAAAGTGGCGTGATACGTGCTAATTTCCATGCGCTTGGTACTACACCTTTCACCAGGGATAAATTGATCAAATTTGCTAAAGGCCGTAACATATGACTTACTGATATCTTAAGTATGCTTGCAGGAATATGATCAAGACCAGTTGCCTTGTTCAAAGGTATTGTATTGACATGCTTTAGAATGTCTTGTTCTGAGATCTCCTGAAAAGTAAACACAGACAATGCTTTTTCCATAAATTTTTCCATGTTATTACCAAACAGTTGTGTTTCTTTACGTTTGTTTGCAATACTTGTGAAATGGTCATTCAAATAAGTTGCAATATTTCTATATCCACTGACATCTTTACCTGAGACAACCAACTTATTAATAGAAGTATTCTTCTTTTTGTTCGGCAAAACACAACGCAAAGATTTCTACATAGCGGAGGGGTTACCCTTGTTGTCTCCGATCATTTTAGAGACGTATAATCGTTTGGCCGTTCTTATCATGGATGTAACTCTATTTCGTAGTTTTTTATAAATGTCCCAATGAAGGATCCAGACTTTTTAGCTTGCTTTTTTATCTGGTCCCTTTCTCGAATCTTACTTAATACATCATTATTCATCCATGGTGTCTCTTTTTGTTTGACGCGCCAGCCCTTTTCCGAAGTGGAACATGTTTGTCGAGAATGGAATTGAATTTAGAGACCAATAATTCATAATGCTTTTTCTACATCACTTTCCGCAAGCACGTCAAACCAAGACACCTGCTGTAAGTCTTCAATGAATTCGTCTTCACATAACTTCTTAACAATTCGGCTGACTACATATCTATGGTTACCTGGCGATGGTTTGGTATTACCCCAAGTAGCCATGACCATAAAGTGATCGCTTAAACTAAGGGGTATTACATCACAAAATGATATTTTGTCATGATTTGAGGAAAAGAGAACATCAATTGTGACCCTGCACCTCAAAACAAACAAAAAGTCGCCAGACATGAATTTTTAGTTAAGGCCATATTCTAAAAGAGCAGCCTTTAAGCTTTAGAATGATGTATAACTCAAGTCAAATGGACTCTCCTAACCTATCTATATATTGGAAAGAAAGCACAAACTCAGGAAAAGTGTGCACTGAGAAAAGAGGCTGTGAAGTACGGTGTTTATTCAAGCGCTTAATCTTTACCAAACCGTGCTAGCTGTGCGATGAATGGGACAAAAAAAATAGGAAGTAAACCACCAGAGTAACAACAATGAAGGGATTATCAGATTAAACTGAAATTAAGCATGCCTCATTAACACATTCTGTACATAATCAATGCCAACTTTCAGAGCAGTAGCACTATCCTTTCAAACGTTATTAGAGTTGAAAGTGAAGAGTGTGGACAAGATTTTTCAGATATGAAAAAGGGATTCGAAAGACACCTAATCACACTATTCTACCAAAAATGTTCGAGATAAACTGCTAAAAAAAAATACACTATCATGCCCGTTTTATACCAAATTTTAGCATAATGTAAAAGAAGACCCGCTCTTTCAGAAAATATGAAAAAGTCAAGTTCGACTAGGTTGACCCATTTCACTTATTTTGAGTCCTCACGCAGAATCAGTGTGTGCAACTTTATGTTCGTTTAGAGGTGCACGGTCACAAGTAGAGTTGAGGTTTTAGATGTAATCCGAGTAGGCAATTCAACGAATTGTTTCAGCTCGTGCTCTTCCGCTATTTGCAATAAACGTTTGGTGTGATGTGCTGAGAGCACTTTGTTAAGATCACAATTCATGTCACCCCCAAAGACATAATCAATGCTCTGGGTTTCAATATTCTCTAAGAGATTTTCTATCTTATCAAACATATCGATATAAGAATCTGGGGGTCTAAAGTAGTAAAGCACAAGAAATGGTTTTTGTTTTGGTAGACAAATTTCGATACACAATAAATCCAGTTTATCATCAAATATATCCTGTCTCTTTTTGTATATTACAGACTTATGAATATATATCAAGATACCTCCACCATTTCTTTTTCTGTCCATTCTGATGCTTGCATATCCTTCAGTAAAAATTTCATTATCAGTAATAGATTGGTCTAATCTTGTTTCAGAAAGACACAAAACATGGATTTTATTTGTTTTTACTACGTGTGTTATTTCATCAAAATTTTTCAAAAGAGAGCATACATTCAAATGTGCAATATTAAAACCAGGATGCGAGTTTACGTGCTGAAATATAACTTCAGGTTTTTGATGACTGATAAATGTATATGGAGACAGTTTATCAAAACTTTCCTGACTGATACTTACATGTTCATGGTCATTATCATTCAACTTATCTATGTTTCGAGGCAGTTCATTCATTAAACATGCATTGCACATCCAATCTACATCAGAATTGAAAAGTTCATGAGAAGCTCCTGAGCAGCGAAAGTGTGCCCATTTTAAACAGGAGACACAAAGTATACCTTTTTGGATAGACCTGACTGACTTGTCACATGATAAACACGGAAATTTAACAGCCATCTATATAACAATATACAAAAATAATAACTATGCACAAGTGTTCTGATACCTCACAGCTTTTCAAGATCTGCTCGATGTCGAATGTTCACTATCTTGCTATCCCTTGTCAGTGCACGAATTCTGCCGTCATTGGTCCACACCCTGGTGATCGAGTCGCATCTCAGAGCCTCACGGACGAGTTCCATTGCCTAGACGATGTCGGGTCTTCGCGAATGTATATATATCGGGGGTTTTTTCAGCTTCATTCTGGCGGCATACACTTTCTGACGAACATTGTACCGTGCAAACTTGACAATCTGTGGCCGTGGTTGATCAGCTCTTCCTGTCTGAGGTCTTTTCGGTTGAATCCGGTGTGTTCTGTCCAGGTCGCCTTCCCCCACGTTGAAACCGAGGTCGAGTTTGGAGTTGAGAAGATCGAGCACAACGTCATCGCTGATTTCGTCCTTCTTCTCCGGCACGCCGTATATTCGAAGGCAGTTTCGCCTGGAGTACTGCTCTTGTTCCTCCAGGTAGTTTTCGCTGTCAGAGAGCTTTTTCTCCAGTTGTTTGTTTCTCAAGTTCATTCACTTCTTGTTGCTTTTTCTCGACGTCCAGGTTGACTGCTGCATACACACTTTGAGATACCCGGTCTATCAGAGCCGCTGCGAGGAGGTCAACCAACTTTGAAAGGATGGGCTTGGCACAAAGCATTTCTTTTATCTGGTCTTTGAGTTTCAATTGTCACTCTCGATTTGTATATAAGATGGTATGATTTAAATACACTTCTTGTATTAATTCTTTTCACTGAATATCATGAACGCGACTGAACCCGAGCGAGCGGAGCGACGAAGGGGGAGGGGAGGGGGTGGGAGGGGGTGTCCTGTTTATTAACCTGTAATTTGACTACTCACTGTCACTTACATTCTCTTTATTCAAATACCGGGGTGCGGCCTTTATTTATAACCAAATGAATCATACCAAAATTCGCGGGAAACCCAGCCAAGCATTTCTTACCGCGCTGCGAGAAGGATGCAGCTGGCAACCTCGATCTCGCCAGCTGTTAGCCTAAAAATTCTTTCTACCTAGACAGTAGCCCACCGTAAACAAGAGGGTAGGAGCAAAGGGAAAAAATAACCCTTCCGTGCCGTTTATCTCTGACACCCTCCCACGTGAGATCTTTTTGCATAATGATGTTGAAAATGGTGCAATTTGATGCATGTTTTTGCGTGTTTTAACGAGTTGAAACTGTCCCACTTGTTGAAGGTCGCAGTATATTCTAGTGTAAATTATTATTGCATAATTTGCCTATAATATAATTATATAAAATGTGACCGTGCACCTCAAAATGTAACATAAAGTCGCACACACTGATTTTGCGTGAGGACTGAAAATAAGTGAAATGGGTCAACCTAGTCGAACTTGACTTTTTCATATTTTCTGAAAGAGCGGGTCTTCTTTTACATTATGCCAAAATTTGGTATCATAAAACGGGCAGGAAAGTGTGTTTTTTTAGCAGTTTATCTCGCACGGTAGAATTTTTTCGGTAGAATAGTGTGATTAGGTGTGTCTTTAGAATCCCTTTTTCATTTCTAAAAAACCTTGTCCACACTCTTCACTTTCAACTATAATAACTTCTGAAATTATGATACTGCTTTGAAAGTTGGCATTAATAATGTACAGAATGTGTTAATGAGGCATGCCTAATTTCAGTTTAATCTGATAATCCCTTCATTGTTGTTACTCTGGTGGTTTACTTCCTGTTTGTTGTCCCATTCATCGCACAGCCAACACGGTTTGGTAATCTTTATTATTATATTCTTTATTCACTTCCTACAAAGCACATAATACAGTAAAATATTCCTGAAAACATGCAGATACAATGTATAAACATGGATACACAAATGAAATATAAAAAAAAAATAAACAGACACACACATAAGTCCTCAGTGAGATCCAACAGACATCCACATTTAAAAGATTAGGCGCTTGAATAGACACTGGACTTCAGAGCCTCTTTTCTGAGTTCAAACTTTTCCTGAGTTTGTGCTTTCTTTCCAATATTTAGATAGGTTAGGACTGTCCATTTGATTTGAGTTATACATCATTGTAAAGCTTAAAGTCTGCTCTTTCAGAATATGGTCTTAACTAAAGATTCATGTCTGGCGACTTTTTGTTTGTTTTGAGGTGCAGGGTCACAAATGGTATCATTTAAATAAACTTTTTGTATTCATTCTTACTCTGAATATCATGAACGCGACTGAGCCCGAGCGAGCGAAGCGAGCGAGGGGAAAGGGGAGGGTGTGGTCCCCCCTCCCACGGTGAGAACTTTTTGCATAATGATGTGAAAATGGTGCAGTTTGTTGCATGTTTTTGCGTGTTTTAACGAGTTGAAACAGTCCCACTTGTTTGAGGTTGCATTATATTCTAGTGTAGCTTATTATTGCACAATTTGCCTATTATAATTTGAATAAGAATTTGTATTAATTCTTACTCTGAATATCATGAACGCGACTGAGCCCGAGCGAGGAAGAAGGGGAGGGTGTTGGAGGGGGATTCCCCCTCCCACGGTGAGAACTTTTTGCATTTTGACGTTGCAAATGGTGCAATTTGATGCACGTTTTTGCGTGTTTCATCGACTTGAAACAGACCCACTTGTTTAAGGTAGCAATTTATTTTCATGTCGATTATTATTGAACATCATGGCTATAAGATGGTATTATTTAAATAAACGTCTTGTATTAATTCTTTACACTGAATATTATGAATGCTGTCTGTTCAGCAATCAAACAGAAAAAGCATGCACACGAGGGTGTAGATAGGGGCATTTCACCTCCCACACGAAGGTGATTTTGCATTTTCAGACGTAAAAAAAAATAAATCGGAAATTGTCATTCCCAGAAATGTACTAAGTGTAAAATGGGTAACGAGCAATGGAATGGTGGCAAGATACCTGCCCTATATTCAAGGGAGCTTTTTATTTTCAGTTTTAAGCTTTTAGAATTGAGTTGGAATATCTGGAAATTTTTCAATCAGAAGAGAAGTGTAGCAAGTCTGTGGAAGGAGATTCTGTATAATTTTCTGATTGCAGTTAAATGTTCTGGTGCACACATTTTGTGTCATATTTGGAAAAAAATGTTCAAAGTGTAGCCACAGTCTACTTCTATGCATGGGGGGGGGGGAGGGGCGAGCGAGCAGGGAGAAGGCATTGGCGAGTGTTATCTCTACCCTTCCCGTACGATGGAGCTTTTGCCCTTTTAAGGTTGAAATTGAGATATCCCGTATATGTATATTTGATGGAATATATGGGAAATCATAAAACAACAAAACAAAACAAAACAAAACTGATGTGGGGGGGGGGGGGACTGAGGGAGGAAAGGGTCGATTAAAAAGGAAATTCCCCTTGTACATCAGGGAACTTTGAGTTTTCGGAATATAAGTTATAAGTCATGTGCACTCAGAATTATTCATAAGTTTTTGTAAATCAACGATCTGGTGTACATGTTTGAGTGAAATATTCAAAACATTATCTTATTTGATGAAAGGTTGAAAAGGAGACCCGTTTCATGTGCATGCATACAGTATACACGCATTTTTTTTTTCCGCCTCGCAAATCCCCGGTCCAAATCTTAGGGGGGGGGGGAGGGGGCGACCGCCCCCATCGCCCCCCCCCCCCCCCCACGCCCGTGTGCTGGAAAATCCTTCCTCGCAATAAGCCCGCGCAGCTTACCCGGAAAGGTGTTACAGGGCCTTAACACATGTAAGCCTAGGGTACATATTAATTGCAAGGATTATTCTAAATAAATGTAACCGTCAGAATGAGAAAGTTCAATAGACAATCATAGTTGTTTCTCTGAAGCTGAAAAGTGAGTACCTCTTCATTATAACTGGAGATAGGTTTACTGATGATGAGAAGAACTCTCTGAAGGAGTTTAATCATATTTTCATGGTTGTAAAGCCAAATTGTATATCCTTGGGGGGAAATGAAAACAAACCATTTACAAGATTAACCTGATCCAAAAAAAAATGCTCAATCTCATGTTTCAATGTCACAATCGGCGACTACTCATGTAAAACACATACAAGACGGCGGCCTTTGAGGCCGTACACGGTTGTACACACCCCAAAATTTAAGCCCTGCATTATTTGCAAAATAATAATCCAACAATTGTAGCTGGTTTTTTTTCATCTGCATAATGTTATAGTCGTTCACCATTTGATTATGATTTCCCGATTTCAAGTGCGACTAGTAGATGGCGAAGATAACTCCCAAGGGAGAGTTGAATACTACTACGGTGGTCAGTGGGGGACTGTCTGCGATGACTACTGGGATATCGAAGACGCAAACGTGGTGTGTCGGATGCTGGGCTTTGAGGGCGCCTCAAATTATTCCTGCTGCGCCGAGTATGGCCAGGGATCTGGCCTGATTCTGCTGGACGACGTCCAATGCAATGGCACGGAGAGTAACCTGGCAGATTGCCAACACAGCGGACACGGCATGAACGACTGCGGGCACCATGAAGACGTTGGTGTGGAGTGCATACCAAAAGGTAACTAGACTTGGAATTTGTAAACAATGACAAATTAGGTGATCCGATCTGTTCGGAAATCAATGATATGAGTCCTGATCCAAATAAGCATGACCATACAGGTTTCATCGGTGTTGAGGGGACATTGGCCGTGTGATGTTCGGATTCTCATTTAGAAAAGGGAGTCAGACCTGCCATCGTTGGTACAGAATTCCGTATACACTAACGACGATACAGAATGAAGTATATTTGACCTCTGACCCCACTTTGCACACTCAAGATGACGTCTGAGCAAAAAGTAATTGCGTTATGAAATGATCCTTGTAACATGGTCTTTGCGTGTGCAAAACATGGGAAAGATAGGGAATGTATATACCAAGATACAGGATGAACCATTTATGACCCTAATTTACATACCGAAGATGGTGTCCGATGAAGTAGTTGTTATTTTGTGAAATAATGTACGTGACATGAACTAAGCATGTGCAAATAATGGGGGTGATAGGGGCTGTTTTTCCTGAGTTATTGCAAAGAAAGTTGCAGAAAGAAAGAAATATCTCAGTACATCGAAGATAAGCTTTAAATTTCAACCAAGTTTTTCGACGTGATGTCTACGTCGTATGAAAGTATTGAGGGTACATTACCGATAGCCCAAAGTCTCAGCTACATCATGTTAAAATCTGGGAGAAATTCAACGAAGCATACGTGAGCTAGCGCTCGATAAAAACAATCATGTCAATTTTCACATCTAGAAAAATTCCCTCCCATAGAGATAACACGTCATAACGAAAACAAAGAAGTAGTACATATGACCTTTGACCCCACTTTGCACAGACAAGATGGCATCTGAGAAAAAAGTGGTTATTTTGTGAAATGATTCTTGTAACATGGTCTTTACGTGTGCAAAACATGGGAAAGACAGGAGATGTATTCACCAAGATACAGGATGAAACATTTATGACATTTGACCCTAATTTACATACCCAAGATGGCGTCTAACGAAGTAGTTGATATTTTATGAAATAATGTACGTGACATGAACTAAACATGTGCAAAATATGGTGGTGATAGCAGCTGTTTTTCTTGAGTTATTGCAAAGAAAGTTGCAGAAAGAAAGAAATATGTCAATACATCGAAGATAAGCTTTAATTTCAACCACATTTTTTGACGTGATGCCGACATTGTATGAAAAAACGAAGGGCATATTTTCGATAGCCCAAAGTCTCAGCTATAACATATTAAAAACTGGGATAAATTCAGGGAAGCATAAGTGAGCTAGTGCTCGAAAAAGATAGTCATGTCAATTTTCATTTCCAGAAAAACTGCACTCCCATAGAAATAACACGTAAACTGGTCAAATTTGACAAGGTTACTTTCAATTCATTTTTACGAGATGATGCCGTCATCCAATCAAAATTTTGTAAAAAAAAATATGAAAGAACAATAAATAAGCTAAAACATACTGAAATTTGGGTGTAAATCGGTTAAGTGAGATACGCTCGAGTGAACTTGAAATTTGATGACGTCATTTTGAAAATTTACTTTTTTTAATTCATTAAGAAATTTGATATCTTTTAATCATTTTGCCAATATCGCCAACCCATGAAATGACATGTACAACTCATCATCAGCTTTCAGAATATGTAAAGAAAATTGGGGGGTCACCGTCCATCCTGACGAGTAAAATCGTATTTAAAATTGGCGGTTTTTTGGCATAGCTGCACTTTATATCGCCATTGAAGCGCGCGGAATTTCAACTTTGACGGGCCCGTATGACGTCATATTGAGTCGGATTGACTTGAAACGTACTAGAATTATTCCTTGACACTTCAGACATCTGATGCGCGTGAAAAAAACGTGAAATTTCTATTGCATAATATGAGTTGTGTATGCGTATATGCGCGCGCGCGTACGCGTCCGTCCAATTTTTTCAATTTTTCAAAAAATGCTCTAAATGATCTGAAACGTGTGCAAAAAGATTTGAGCTCGATTGGAGCATGTCAACATTTTAACGTGCGCGTACGCGCACGTTTGAAGTGCAAACTAAAATTTGAGAATATGAGTAGAATGGGTTTGACTTGAAATATATGTGACATAAATTTCATTGAAAAATTCCATTCCAGTAATGAGATATGAATGAAAACGTGTTTTCATATAATGACGTCATAGTGACGTCACGGTCGATTGATCACTATGATGTTATAGAATCTGTCGTCTTTGCGACATGATACATATGTGGTATAATTTTGAATTTGATAGGCCGAGGACTTTCTGAGCTAACCTGTGCACAACTTTTGGGGAGAAATAAAGAATCAGTACAGATACAGAAGATGATCCGAAGGATACTCGGATCACCAATGCTTGACATTTTACATGCACGTTTTTACTGAAAAATATGTTGAACGAAATTGACAATCGGAACATGGACCTTATATACATGGACTATGAACGGAGGTGTTTCTTTGATCCCATTGTCACCACTGCCACCTGATTATGTGCATCTTAATGAGTCCATTCAGGCGTCTGGACAATATCGATTTTGTGATCATGTGTCGTCACTAACAAAAGAATTGTTTTTCTCATTTTAGTCTTGTTTCGCTGATGTGCCTTTTTTCAGACGGAAATGTCTTTGACTCAGTGCAGATGATCAGGAGCAGCAAAACCTGAGAGCATGACAAATTTTGTGTCAAAAGTTGGGTAATTGCTGATGCGCACCATTTCGCACACGCATAAGACCTTGTCTAATGGCAAGATTTGCCTGTTTTCTGCCATTACCTTATCCCGTCCCTTTTTGCTATGGAATGAGCTGGAGAGAAGTGAAATATTGAGATCACAAATGACAATCATTCTGACAAAATTCTAGCTTTCTTTTGAAAACTGCCTGCTTCTCCCAAGCGAAATTGTTTAAGGCATGATTTCCTAACATACACATCAACTGCACATTCACTTTACCTGATTTTTGTGAGTTTTTTTTTTCTTCTGCGCATGTAGTTTTAGATTTTTCGAATCTCCGTCTTGTTCTTCTCCCGGTTCGCTGGTGGTGACGACGATGGGATCAAAGTTGTGAAGCATGTACAAAAAAAAAAATATATCTTTGTGGCGCTTTCGAGATGTACAGGAGCATGAATATCTTTGTATATTAGGTCCATGATCGGATTGAGAAGGGTCAACAAAAAGAAGGGTGATTGGGTTGAAGCTGATAAATACTACTTCAGTCTTTGCATTGTTATATTATACTATATACTTATATATATACTATATATTCATATATATATATATATATATATATGTGACCGTGCACCTCAAAACGAACATAACGTCGCACACACTGATATTGCGTGAGGACTGAAAATAAGTGAAATGGGTCAACCTAGCCGAACTTGACTTTTTCATATTTTCTGAAAAAAACGGGTCTTCTTTTACATTATGCTAAAATTTGGGGTCATAAAACGGGCAGGAAAGTGTGTTTTTTTAGCAGTTTATCTCGAACATTTTTGGTAGAATAGTGTGATTAGGTGTGTCTTTAGAATCCCTTTTTTATTTTTGAAAAACCTTGTCCACACTCTTCACTTTCAACTCTAATAACTTTTGAAAAGATAGTGCTACTGCTTTGAAAGTTGGCATTAAATATGGGCAGAATGTGTTAATGAGTCATGCTCAATTTCAGTTTAATCTAATTATCCCTTCATTGTTGTTACTCTGGTGGTTTACCTCCTGTTTTTTGTCCCATTCATCGCACAGCCAGCACGGTTTGGTAAAGATTAAATAGACACTTTACTTCAGAGCCTCTTTTCTCAGGTCACACTTTTCCTGAGTTTGTGCTTTCTTTCCAATATTTAGATAGGTTAGGAGAGTCCATTTGATTTGAGTTATACCTCATTTCAAAGCTTAAAAACTTCTCTTTCAGAATATTGTCTTAACTAAAAATTCATGTCTGGCGATTTTTTGTTTGTTTTGAGGTGCAGGGTCACACACACACACACACACACACACACACATATATATATATATATATATATATATATATATTTATACATACATTTATTCATTCATGTTTTTATTTTAATTTCCAATCCATATACATAGGTAATACAAACGTCAAATGATAACATATCTTGTAACATGATTATAATACATATTGTTTCATAAATGACTTGGTGGAAATGAAAACTGAGGGGATGCTAAAAAGGGAACTTGTATAGTACAGTCCCCTCATATACGTTTAACATTACTGTAGTACATTAAATACAAAGCTTACAATACAACAATACATGAACCGTACAAGTTAGTCATTGAAAGTATACACTTTTCATAACATCGATGGTAAGATGAAGCATACGCATTCACACACACACACACACACACACACATACGCACACACATACGCACACGTACACACACACGCATACATAGGCCCTATATACACACAGAAAGAGGGGGAGGGAGGGAGAGAAGGGGGAATAGAGAGAGCGAAGGGCAGGTCAGTATTCTCGACGCAGGGCGAAGAAAAAAGAACAACAATTCCAAACAGTCAAACTAATTATGGGGTACAATATTTCTTTAAATTACTACAAAATAATTTCAAACTAGTAGAATCTGTTATATATTTCTCGAGAGAATTCCATAGTTTTGGGCCACTGTAGATTTTATAAATAGAGTTCGAGTAAGGGGCAAATGATACTCATCTGTTTGACGAGTGGGGTATTTATATTTTTATTCTTATTAAACATATTTTCAAAAACAGAAGGAAGTGAATTATTATGTAAGCTATACATAGATTGACCAAGATAATAATAATACAAATCCCTAACTTTCAAAACCTTATTCTCCACAAATAAACCGTCAGTATTGGAATATCTGGAGGTATTACATACTACTCAAAGTGCTTTCTCTTTGGAGCAAAAATAATCTATCCAAAAGTTGAATGTGTATTTTCCCATACGCTAATTCATTACGTTAAAAAAGGTGAAATTAAAGTTGAATATACCATTAACGTTTTAACGGGAAAACAAAACTTTACTTCAATAATTACACCTATAATACTAGAAATTGTACGGCATATACAATCTATATGTGACCGTGCACCTCAAAACGAACATAAAGTCGCACATACTGATTTTGCGTGAGGACTGAAAATAAGTGAAATGGGTCAACCAAGCCGAACTTGACTTTTTCATATTTTCTGAAAGAGCGGGTCTTCTTTTACATTATCCTAAAATTTGGTGTCATAAAACGGGCAGGAAAGTGTGTGTTTTTTTAGCAGTTTATCTCGAACATTTTTGGTAGAATAGTGTGATTAGGTGTGTCTTGAGAATCCCTTTTTCATTTCTTAAAAACCTTGTCCACACTCTTCATTTTCAACTCTAATAACTTTTGACAGGATAATGCTACTGCTTTGAAAGTTGGCATTAATGATGGACAGAATGTGTTCATAAGGCATGCTTAATTTCAGTTTAATCTAATAATCCCTTCATTGTTGTTACTCTGGTGGTTTACTTCCTGTTTTTTGTCCCATTCATCGCACAGCCAGCACGGTTTGGTAAAGATTAAGCGCTTGAATAGACGCTGTACTTCAGAGCCTCTTTTCTCAGTTCACACTTTTCCTGAGTTTGTGCTTTCTTTCCAATATTTAGATAGGTTAGGAGAGTCCATATGATTTGAGTTATACACCATTTTAAAGCTTAAAGTTTGCTCTTTCAAATAATGGTCTTAACTAAAAATTCATGTCTGGCGACTTTTTGTTTGTTTTGAGGTGCAGGGTCACATAATTATGTTGTTTCCAAGAGAGCTTACTATCTACAGTTAGACCGAGAAATCTAACAGAATAAATTGTCTATGACTTCAATTTCAAAAATTATATCATGTTGCAATTTATCAAGGGCAATTATCTATTTGATCTTAGCCATTGCATTATCTTGTTCAATTCTTCATTTATGATATCAACTAATGTATGACGATTTGAATGAGAAAAGAAAAGATTAGAATCATCTGCAAATAATAAGAAGGAGAGAACATTTTTGATGATTTTGGAAAATCATTGATGTAGATAATAAAAAGTAACGGCCCTAGTATTCTTCCTTGTGGAACTCCACAATCAACTGAACGCAAAGAACAATATTTTTTTTTCATTGTTTATAAAAACAAATTGTTTTCTGTCTGTCAAATAGCTTATGAACCACTCCAAGGCCTTCCCACGTATACCATAATGATTAAGTTTATAAAAAAGAGTGCCGTGGTTAATCGTGTCGAAGGCACTGGGGAGGTCAAGGAAGATTCCTGCAGTATGTTGAAACTTATCAATGGCCCGAGATACGTTTTCAGTGAAAGATGATATTCCATGTGCTGTGCTATATTTTTTTTTTTGGCGAAATCCAAATTGATATTTGACAAAATATCATTTTTATTTAAAAATTGTATAATTCGAGAATAGTATCTTTTCTAATATTTTAGATATACTAGGCAAAAGTGAAATAGGCCTGTAATTATTCAAATCTTCCCTAGTACCCTTTTTAAAGATTGGAATCATTTTCTATGTTTCCATAGCATCTGGTACCTGCCCTTGTGATATTGATAAATTAAAAATGTAAGATAGCGGATCAACAATATAGAATATCATATTTTTTAACAGTATATTATCAATGTCATCATAACCATAACTTCTTTTGGAAGGTATATTATGAACACTATCTAAAATCTCATATACTGTTACAGGGGAAAAAAGATTGAATTTTGATTACGTTGTACCTACATCCAAGTAATCTTTGAATTTATTACTAGACAACGGGGGTATTTTCACAAAGATTTCGGCCAACACTCGAAAAATGTGAATTGAATATTTCTGACAGCTATCATACGTAAATCTTTTATTCCAGATCCATCATTCTTAATTCTAGATATAACATTTCTTTCCTTATGCTTATTCAATGTTTCATTAATCAATTTCCAAGTATTACGCATATCATTTTTAAACAAATCTAATTTTCGTGTATAGTAATTTCTTTTTTCTTTACGCAATACCATTGTGAGAGTATTTTTATAAGCAGTATACTTATCACGGGAGTACTGTGGTGTTTTTTAGCCTCATATACATAATAAAAGTTGTTTTTACGATTGATTGAATGTAATAGTGACTTTGACACCCATGGCAATCTTGGATCACGTTTGTAATTACGCAACTTCTTTCTAACTAATGGAATATGTATAGCTAACAAAGTAATAATCTTATTTATAACTATATATATCGCTACGGCGACTGATATGCCTCCGCCATAATGCATGGTTCTCCTAATAGGTCTATAGTACAATGTCTTGACAATGTGTGATGACAGTTTCAAACAATTGGCAAAATATTAAAATGACAGGTTTGACACAAATGTGCTGAATGTTCACTTTCCTAGAACTAGGTTCAATTGGATGAATGATTAAAATGTCAGAGTGCAGGTATTTGGGGAACTGATGATTTTTACTTGACTTTTGACCCTTTTATAAGTTTATGCATTGAGTAATTTTTCAAGGTATTGAGAAAAAGTATAATTTCAGTATCAAATGGGAAAATAGCACTATCTAAACCTGGCCTTTGACCTTTGACCTCACAGTTCCAAAGAGAATCACTGTTAGGTTGAACATGCATAAATATGTAAGTTTCATGATGATACCTTGAGTTACTTTTGAGATATGGAGGAAAAAGTGCAATTCAGCACTTTCACTTGACCTTTGACCTTTTGACCTTTGACCTTTTGGCAAGAAACTTCCCACAGAATATATATTGGGTAATACATGTATACATCAAGTTAAAAAAAAAACCTTCATTGCATAAATATCAGGAAAGTAGTGATATTTTGAGGAGTTGACCTTGACCTTTGACCCCCTGACCTTTGACCCATGACCCCCAACTTCCCTAGATAATCACTGCTCATCGGTACAAGCATATGTGACCGTGCCCCTCAAAACGAACATAAAGTCGCACACACTGATTTTGCGTGAGGACTGAAAATAAGTGAAATGGGTCAACCTAGCCGAACTTGACTTTTTCTTATTTTCTGAAAGAGCGGCACTTCTTTTACATTATGCTAAAATTTGGTATCATAAAACGGGCAAGAAAGTGTGTTTTTCAGCAGTTTATCTCGAACATTTTTGGTAGAATAGTGTGATTAGGTGTGTCTTTAGAATCCCTTTTCCATTTCTTAAAAACCTTGTCCACACTCTTCACTTTCAACTCTAATAACTTTTGAAAGGATAGTGCTACTGCTTTGAAAGTTGGCATCAATTATGGACAGAATGTGTTAATGAGGCATGTTTAATTTTAGTCTAATCTGATAATCCCTTCATTGTAGTTACTCTGGCGGTTTACTTCCTGTTTTTTGTCCCATTCATCGCACAGCCAGCACGGTTTGGTAAAGATTAAGCGCTTGAATAGACACTGTACTTCAGAGCCTCTTTTCTGAGTTCACACTTTTCCTGAGTTTGTGATTTCTTTCCAATATTTAGATAGGTTAGGAGAGTCCATTTGATTTGAGTTATACATAATTTTAAAGCTTAAAGTCTGCTCTTTCAGAACATGGTATTAACTAAAAATTCATGTCAGGCGACTTTTTGTTTGTTTTGAGGTGCAGGGTCACATATATACTAAGTTCCATGAAGATACCTTGAACCATTTGCGAGATATGGAGAAAAACATGAAATTTCAATTTTTTTTCACAAAATAACCTGTGACCTTTGACCTTTGACCCTGTAACCCTAAAATCCACACAAAGTATTATCCCCCAAGTATATACCCTCATACCAAGTTTGATGTAAAACCACCACACGGTTCTTGAGATATCGACAAAAACAAAACGGGACGGACGGACGGACGGACGGACGGACGGACGGACGGACGACCCGAAAACATAATGCCTCCGGCCACTTCGTTGCGGAGGCATACAAATATCATAAGCTACATTCGTATCTTGCAACACATATGAATCAGACCAGTCAATTTCAATCAAAGACTCTTGAAACCGGGCTATATTCAGAGGTGTAAACTTACGCCTTCTTTCATAATTCTGAACATTTTTGGTCTTTAAATGTACAGGATGAGCACATATAAATTGCACATATACATATTTGAAGCTGATAAATACTACTTCAGTCTTTGCAACGTTGCCATAACATATATATATATACATATATGAAGAGTTTGTTTGCAAAAAACCGAGAAGTCCATATTTGCCGAACTGAGATATTTGCGATTAAAGGTCAAGAAAAATAAAGAGAATAATAATAATCGACCATAATTTCAAAAATGTACCTTTATCTGTAGTGATCAATATATCATTTAAAAGGTATTATTTTGTACTTTATTACAGAGACCGTACTTCAAATTCTTTAAAAATGGACTTATCGGTTTTTGCGAACAAACTCTTCACATATGTGACCGTGCACCTCAAAACGAACATAAAGTCGCACACACTGATTTTACGTGAGGACTGAAAATAAGTGAAATGGGTCAACCTAGCCGAACTTGACTTTTTCATATTTTCTGAAAGAGCGGGTCTTCTTTTACATTATGCTAAAATTTGGTATTATAAAACGGGCAGGAAAGTGTCTTTTTTTCAGCAGTTTATCTCGATCATTTTTTGTAGAATAGTGTGATTAGGTGTGTCTTTAGAATCCCTTTTTCATTTCTGAAAAACCTTGTCCACACTCTTCACTTTCAACTCTAATAACTTTTGAAAGGATAGTGTTACTGCTTTGAAAGTTGGCATTAATTATGAACAGAATGTGTTAATGAGGCATCTTTAATTTCAGTTTAATCTGGTAATCCCTTCATTGTTGTTACTCTGATGGTTTACTTCCTGTTTTTTGTCCCATTCATCGCACAGCCAGCATGGCTTGGTAAAGATTAAGCGCTTGAATAGACACTGTACTTCAGAGCCTCTTTTCTCAGTTCACACTTTTCCTGAGTTTGTGCTTTCTTTCCAATATTTAGATAGGTTAGGAGAGTCTATTTGATTTGAGTTATACATCATTTTAAAGCTTAAAGTCTGCTCTTTTAGAATATGGTCTTAACTAAAAATTCATGTCTGGCGACTTTTTGTTTGTTTTGAGGTGCAGGGTCACATATATATAATTAGTGAGAAGAACGATGTGACTAATATAACTTTTTTCTTTTTTTTTTGGGGGGGGGGTGGCTGGAAAAAGCAATGTGTATAGTTTTGGCTACTGCCTGGGAGGAAACTGGATGGTAACTTTACGAGATCTACCTGATCCAAGTTAGATAATATTTCATGTTTCAATGTCACCATCAGGAACTACTTATGTAGAACAGATAAAAAAGAGCGAATGCAGTGAAAATATACGGCATTGCATTGCAAGAGGTAAATTCTAGACGTTACAGATCGCCTGTATCAACATGCGCATACATTTACTGAACATGTTAACATGATGAGTGAACATGACTTTTTAATTAATATTGGACAGGTCAAGAAAAAAAACAAAGATTAAATAAAAACAATAATTAAACAGAAGGGTAAATGTTGAGGGATTTGTTAGAAGGAAACAAATTCAGAAAAAAAAAATCACATCTCAAAAATAAAAATGTTTGAGTAGAAGCAGAAAGTAACTCCTTCCTCCGCGTAAAGTCACTCTGTGCTGTGTTGTTTCTTTTCTGGTGAAAAGGAATGGTGTCAACGTGAGCTTCATAGTTGCAAAGACAAAGGGTACATCGATGTCGCCTAGCAGGAAGTATGACGGTCACGGTACATACCTGAACAGACTACCGGATTATGTGTCATCAATAAAACGCTCAGGAACTGCTCGTGTAAAAACAGATGAAAAGGGCAGTGCTGCTAGAATGTGAATCCGTTTACATGCTATACAAGAAATATTTTTACAATAGTTGCTGGTCTCTGATGCCACATAATGAATAAATCAGATCTTTGTATTAAAACTTCATTGACTCCTTGGGGATACTGTGCCGCATTCATAGTCTCCTTTTTTAGCCCTTCCTGAGAGTTACAGAGTGTCTTCAATATATCCACACTTAATCCAAGCCGTGATTTTGAACCTCTTTCAGCGGGGCATTGCACATGCGAACGGGCGACCGTAAGAAAAAAACTAAACTAAATAAAAAAAAATAAAAGAATACAATCTCTCCAAACTTTCCTCGCGAAACGATGGATAGTTTGGTATGGAACGGTATTCGAAGAGTTTTCTGATTGCACTCTGACTACATTCTCAATATTCCTACGGCATTCCAACAGTATTCCAGACATATACTGACCTTATACCCCCGTCACACTATAGGCGGAATGTGCCGGAATGCCGTTGGAATGGAAATTCTTCCTGCATTCCTGCATATTCGAAGTGCATTCTAAAAATTCTGATGACATTCTGAGTGGGTTCCATACATTCGGGCGCATTCTTGTGGCCAACCCGGATGTTTTACCCATGCTTAAAACATTCGAGGAGCATTCGAGGTGGAAAAATATCGATCTGCATTCGAAGGGTATTCAAATTGGACTCTGATTGCATTCTAAATATTCCTACGGCATTCTAAATACTCCTACGGCATTCTAACAGCATTTGAACCAATCTGACTTCATTTGAGGAAGAATCGGTACAGGGTTGCCCCTTAAATTTTGCCAAAATACTTGTAATGCTCATACAATTACGTCAGTCAAATACTGGTTGGTGAAAAGGTTAGAGTAAGGATTAGGGTCAGGATTAGGAGTAGGGTTAGGGTCACGGTAAGGGTCTAGGGTAATTGCCCAGAGGGTAATTGGCCTAGGCACCCTCTTTCAAAGAGGTCTTGCTGAAGGACAGCAATCTTTAGCAAAGCAACATGGTCCAAGGATGATCGGGTTGAGATTGGTGAAAATCACCATTTTATGCGCTATCGGAGACCATTTCGGCGGCATTCTTGACACACACGGAACATTCGTGTTCCATTCAAAGTACAGTACATTCCAAGTGTATTCTTAATTTTTCGGGTTGCATCTGTTTGAATTCGTGAACATTCAAAGCATATTTCGTGGCCTTTCCAGGAACGTTCTGACCGCATTCGATAGTGAGTTTGTACTGCATTCGAGGCGCTTACCGACCATCAGACTTCGGGCAGCAATCGAACCGCGCTCGTGCGGCATTCGAAGTGCTTTCTAAAAATTCTGACCGCATTCTAACAGCATTCTGAATATTCTTACACTGTTTCAAGTACATTCAAGCAGGATTCGAGAGCTATTAAATTCATCCGGAATGTCCAACAATGATTTGAGAAGGGTTCGAAGTGCATTCCAATCCAATTATTCGAACAGCATTCCCTACCAAGCTGTAAGAATTTGAATTTTTCTTCCGAATGTGGCGCGAATTTTGAAAATCCTTAATCCCGGCTGGTTCTGTTGATTCGTGCTGATTCGGAATTAGTGTGATGGGGGTATTATTTTCAGGGAGAACCGAGATGTCATGCTACTTCAATAATCCTGCCAGAATATCCCAAATGCTCATTGAATGGGCCGGAATACACCTCGAAGGCATATTCTCAATTGCTCCTGAAATCTAATTCGAAATTGAAAGAATATTAAGTTGAATGCACTTGGAATCTTTCGCTTGCCACTCCAGTACGTCTTGAATGTGTGCGGAACGTCCTGATTGCCTTTCGAATAAGTTCAGACGCAATTCCGAACACTGCCAAATTGCATCAATATGTGGCAACGTCGGTTCGCATTGAGGAGTCGCCAGGTCAACATCACGTAATACCAACCAGGTACAATGGAGCCAAGGTCATTAGTAACACCACTGGCCGCTGCCATGGACAGGGCAGAGGTGCATCCCAAGAAGCCTCTGAAGAACGAGTTGTGCAGGCAGACACAGCATAGGGTTATGTCCTGCAGAATGGAAGGGCTTGACTGCATGGTGGCGAGGAGGGCTACCCGTCATGGGCCAGGATTCCAAATGCATTCGTCACCACACGTCGACCTCTAGGTTAAAAATCTTCTCATACCTGCGAAGACTCGTGTATGGCTTCATGAAGAAGGTCTTTATTCAAAAGGTATATCTCGGGATGAAGTGTGACCGGTAGGCTTGTTATTGTGGAGCAAGGGGAATGGATCAGGAAATCCTGTTTTTCTGTGTTCAAGGCAGTCCCTGAGTTCTGAGCCGTTGAAGACCAGAGTTTCAGACACACTTCCATGTACATTGGTGATGTCCACCCTCGGGAACTTGTATAGTGTCCTTCCAGAGGATTCCTGTGCCAGCCATGGTCAAGACTGGTAACTTCTGGGCATTCTCCTCCTGTTTCTTGTTCTGATCTTCTCCATATCTCTTATAGGTAGGTTGTGCTGGAGGACAACAATCTCTTGCAACATGGTCCAAAGAGCCCACAATATTTCATGGTTGGATCGAGATTGGAAAAAAATGCTCAATTCATCGTCATTTGTTTCCTTATCGAAGACTATTTCGGCGGCATTCCTGATACAAACGGGACGTTTGTGTTACACGCTAAGTACATGTTTAGTATATTGTACACATTCGCCTTGCATTCAGTTTGAATCCTTGAACATTCAAATCATGTTTGGAAGGCAAAATTAGGCATTCCGGAAGACTTGTGACTGCGTTCGAGATGAATTCGTGCTGCATTCGAGACACCTTAGAACCAGACTACGAAAAAGCCAAATGTGCAATCCACCGGCACTCGTATGTTATTCGAAGTGCTTTCTAAATATTCTGACTGCATTCTAACAATATCCTTGATAATCGTGTTCCAACTGCGTTCGAGCTGTATTCGAAAGCTAAAACACCCTGAATGTGCAAGAATAATTTCAGACGGGTTCAAAGTGTATTCCGAGCATTCGAACGAAATATGAAATTCTCTCCCAAATGTGACACGAACTTTGAAAACTGTCATTTCGGCCTGTTCTGCTTGATTCGTACTGATTCTGAATAAGTGTGACGGGTGTATCAGCAAATTAGGTATCAATGGAAGGAGGTCGAAGAGTTCCCCTTTCCTTACAACCAACATTGCCCTCTCCGTAACTGAAAATTACAGTGGTAGTTCCCAAAGATGAGCTACCTTTTTTGTATAGCCCTACATTGACAATAAATGAAATGAAACCCAATCTAACGTACGCCTACGTCCCGGTATTCCGATATCAAAAGATGCAGCTTCCGTGGAGGCCAGGTTCTCAGTGAGTGAGCTTTAAATTTAAGACTTATAGGTTTTATAGTGTTTTTTTTTTCCCTTTCGTTTCTCTTTGCCCCGGGATCCCCTAAGTACTGTACAGCATGCATAACACAACAACATGGAGGCACAAATCTCTAAGTCACGTGACATACATACGGGATCTTGATGAGTTAAAGTAGACTTTTTGGGGTTTGCAAACAGAGGAGAATGACGTTTAAGGGGTTTTGTAACAAAACACTGATTCTAGACGAAAATAATTCCAGTTATATTGCGTATTATTTCCAAATAATGTTTTCTTCAGATTGGTCCCATTACTTGAAATCAAGTACGTGGATTAATTCTGATTTGGGGGAAAATGGACTTACCTGTAATTTCCGTTTTATCATTATTTTTTCAACCTTCGACAGCCCAATGTTTTGTTACATGATTTTATAATTTCAACCTAGAAATTAAGAAGAGAGTGAAAACTGAAATATTTTTGTTGTAAAATCATTTTTGTCGTACGTATTCATCTTCATACTTTGATTGTGAATGATTAGATGTATCAATATTACCACAAACATGTTGAGAGATATAAAAAAAATACCTTTGCTGCACAACACTTCTATCTCACAGGAATGAGCAACATTGACTGTGATTTTGAAAACGATACCTGTGGCTGGCGGCAGGTGTATTATGATGACTTTGACTGGACCCGTCACAGTGGTGTTACCCCGTCGTACCAGACGGGACCAAGCGGGGACCATACAACCGGCTGTAAGCTCTTGCAGTATTTATTTGCCTTTTTCGTGGTTTAGAATATTTGTTGTTGCTGTTGTTGTTTATGCTTTTTGTCTTGAATTGCACCGTTCCTGTTCCAGAGATTCGATAGTCGGAAAAAAGAGTTAGGGATTGGTATTCTACAGCTTTGTGATTCCGAAAACAAAATAAGCTTCGTTTTTCTTGTCGTTGTTTGTGTTTTTTTTTTAGGTTCGTTATGCGGAATTGAAAAAAAAAATAGCTGCATACTGTGTTTATTGTTTGTGGTTTGGGGTTTTTATCGAATCTTCACGATGACGAATCTTATGAAAAATTCATATTAACGGTAAAAAAAAAACCCACTAATCTAATTATGTAAACAGAGATAATCCGTATAGCCTATTCTTCATTTGTTGTTTATGTATTCATTTATATTGACTTTGAATTGCAGACGGTTACTACATGTACACAGAGACATCTGGACGTCTTTACGGGCAAGACGCACGCCTAACAAGTCCCGCTCAGTATCGTTACGGTCCCTTGTGTCTGATATTTTGGTACCATGTGTACGGTAGCGCAATCCATTCACTTAATGTATACAACTCAGCATCAACAAGACCAACTTCGAATGACGTGTTATTTTCACTTACCGGAACTAGGAGAAACGCGTGGTATGAAGCACAGGTGAGCTTTGACAGAATTGTTTCTCAAGGATGTAATATTCATTAAAAAAAAAAAAAAACAGGATGTGGTCTCATGAGATATACTACTTTAGTTATCATTTGCTAACAACGGCTGGTAACATACACTCTCAAAACCAATAATAAGTTTCTCTAGTGAAATGTATATTTTACACTCGGTAACGACAAAATTCCCGGTACAACGAAGTGAAAATTCAGGTCTCCAAATTTCTGTCTATTATCATAGATTATCATAAATCTATACTTGACTTTTCAGTACTATTTAACCTATTGACAGCAAGATCCGAAGTGGCGGATCGGAGTGGGGGGGGGGGGGGGGGGGGGGGGGGTCGGCGCACTAGGCGCGCGGGTTCCTATTGTATGTTATTGTATGTTAAACAAAAGATATAAAAAAATAATGAGATGAAGTAGTACCGTAAATATTGTTTGCGGTCTCCCCCCCCCCCCCCTCCCCTTACGGAATTCCTTGATCAGTCCCTGATCCTGTCTTATGTATTAAAGACATCATTTAACATTCGCAGATGAACCAAAAACGTAGTGTTAGTGCTGTAAAAAATAGTGTTAAAATGTGAGTTAGGGAGAGAAACAACCAATGTAGAAATGTTAGTCATGTATTAACGTCGTTAAATAAACGAAATTTGAGCAATGAAATAATTATAATAAAATTGTTTCTAGACTAAACCGTCTACAGTTATGCTTTATTGAGAAAACAAGTCATATCTTCTTTTATTTTGGGCCTCATTGCGAAATGTTTATATGGTAGGATGTTTTGTGATACAACTGATATACACATAAGTATTTAGTGTGACAACTCAAACTTAAAAAAAAAAGAAAGAAAAAATCACTTCTCCCAGTGGGAAGCAATACCGTTCATACCGAGACAACGAAAACTATAATTGGAAAGGCGTAAAATAAAAAGAATAAAAAATGGGGGTAGTTCCCTGTGACGTGAAAACGTTATGGAGATAAGCAAGTGCCATGCAATAGGTACAAATATGTGGCTGTTCATGACTGCATTAAATAGTCAAGAGATGATAGAACTACAACATCATGGTGTTGGTTTTTTTTTATTAACAGATATCCATCGACAATTACACCCAACCATTCTACATTACCATGGAAGGTGTATCTGGGGGTGGCTACCGAGATGATATCGCCATAGATGACATTGTGCTTTCTGAGGGATCCTGCCAACAAGGTATGTAATGATAATTTCTTACTTCCCATGAGAAACTATAGGAATAGAGCGTTCGTGAGAAAATAAAGAACAAATTTAAAACTTTACATTATGTACTAAACGCCGATGGAAATCAAACACAATTGACGTTCGTACAATAGGAAAAAAGAAATCTTAGTTGTCAAGCTTGCTTGACTGCCACAGGAATATTATGACATGCCGAAAGCGATGGATGGCTATGATTCATATTCAGAAATAATTCGGCTTGGGAATGGGTAAAAAGACACATAAAACAAAATAACAGGCAAATATAATTGAACTTTTTTGTCTCTCTGTTGTTAGTGATACATGCTTCCAAAATAGACGGAAAAACGACGAACTATAATTACATTCTTTTCAAGCGAATATTTCCCCTGGTTAATTAAAGTCAAGTTACAATTGTGAACTTTACACTCCAGGAAAAATTAGAATAATAAGTCCAACTTTTTACGTATACCAATTTCAAACTGTGAGCACCTTTACGGGTGCAGTTGTGCACTTTTAAGACCAGTGTCACAAACGAAGCACATTTAAAGGTCTGAAAAAAACAAAAAACAAAAACAAAACAAAAACAAAAACAAAAACAAACCTTTCACCCGTAAAGATACTCCCGATGTGACACTGGGAATGGTGAAAATTGGAGAATATTCTTATTACTTTGTACTGTACGGTAGTAGTACCTAATCTGAAGTAAAATTATCTGTTGCTGTATCTTCATGTTATTGGTAATAGGCAACTGGTTCTTGATTGTCGATCGTGAGGCCCTAAAAAGAGAGAAAAAAAGAAAGTGGCTAAAATGACTGTACACAAAAGAGAAATTAATACTAGGCTCAGAAATTCTTTGGACTGACATAATAATGACTTGTTTCATCCGTGATCTGAAACGTTTGGTCATGCATTTTTGGAGAGGTTAATCAAAGACGTGGTTTGAAAATTAAAACTTGCGCCGGTTTTTTAATGTGGCACCTTGCGAACGATTATTTGCAAGTTTTGCCCATACACAATACGCATTGTACAAAATTATGAAATCTTTAGTTTGATAAATTTCTATCAAATGTATAAGCGGAATCAAGACAATACAGTATTCACACACACACACACACACACACACACACACACACACACAAATAAACCAAAGCCCAAATTGTCAGCAGCAATATATTGAAATTTGGGATAAAATCGTTAAAGGATTAGTACGCTATACTTCTCAGTGAAAAAAAAAAGAAATGTCAACCGGTATGCCTGTTTTGAAAAGAGAAATCGACTTCCATATAGAAAATACGTGAAATGGTCTATTATTAAGAGATTAACTGCAATCGACTATTCCAAAAGTGATGACGTGATAAGCGTAATTCTAAATTCGAAAGGATAAGCTATGACGAAAAATCCGGATAATTGAATCATAGCCAACGACGAGTAGGATACTTCCAAATAAATGTGAAATATGTCATTATTCAATTTGTTTGTTATTCTGTTGAACAGGAATATTATTGATGTTAATTTGGTGGCTTTTTTCCAGTCATGAGAACACTTAAGATAACATTTACAGCTCAACAGCATTCAGAATATGTAACTAAATACTTGACTTGATTGATTTTATTTCATTTTATTTCTGAAATTCTGTTTCATACATAAATAAAATACAAAGACATTTAAACGAACTAGTTAAGCACAGTATTATCTGAATCCAAGAATTAAAAGAAAATAAATGACTAATTCAAATATCCGACATTTTTTCTTTTTCTATAACAACCAGTGATGCAGACACTGAATGTCAAATTTGAATACAGACGAGCATCTGGTGCAAATGTCGTATGCCCATATGAAGGTGGAAATGTTGTGCCCGCGCAATGCTGTAAAATGCTGAGAATGATCCGACACAGATTTTTTGCATATTTGCGAGGATATAGACTTAGAATGTGGTGGATGTATTTTCCATGATTTCAGAAACTGATACTAAACAGAAAAAAAAACACCAAAGGTGAAACAAAACTAGAAGGTGATCCGTGGACTTTCACGAATCACCTTATTAGAAAGAAAAGTAATGGATTCGAACAGAAATGGGGGGCGATCCGTGAACTTTCATGGATCACCAAATAAAAAATTGTCGCTGATATAATTCCATTGCCTGAAAGAAATAAAATCATTCGCAATCATGCCTTTTTTCTGTTAGTGATAAATGCACTAACGTTTTCGAAAAATTTACGTCATCAATCTTTTTAAGGACATTGGCATTTTATTCCCTTTATCGAGATGTTTGTGAACTTTTAAGCTCAGAACCACAATGCACTACATAATTGCTCTGATACTTGATACTTTTGCTTATAATACGACAAGTATGTTTCGATAAATGTTTCCTTTTCTCCCTTATAGTCAGAAATGATACCGCGGTAGGTTCATGCCGAGAGAGTTGTTGTGTGAATTCCAGCTTATGGAGTTGCATCGAGTACCCAGGCCCGTGTTATTGTGACCAGACTTGTACGGATTTTGGGGACTGCTGTCCTGACTACCATGATGTATGTGAAGGTGAAGTTACTACAGTGTATGAAGGTAGGTAATGTTCAGCAAATCAGGCATTGCTTAATCATTGTACGCAACATTATCTTCATATGAAACATCTTTGAAATTAATAATGAAAGCAAATCACCGAGTTACACAAAATATTTCACAGAAGAAACTAAGGAAATCAATTATACATTCTTATCATGACTTTATTTTATCAAAGACACATCAGTATAAATACTGTAAGATTCTAACAATATGTTTGTTCTCACGGAGGCGATTTGTAATAATAATATAATAATGCATTCTGCTTTAATATAGCACATGTTACACTGAAGTCTCTATGCGCTTTAAAAGAATTTCTATAATAACAGTACAATTACAAATTCTAACAATACATAACAATAATAACAATACAATTAGAAATTCGTTTTCATTCTTGGATCGTTACACATGTTCTTTTTAGTCAAACCTTTTGTAGTGACGTGTAACAAGATTTATTTCTTTTGTAATATTTCTCAAGCACTGCAAGAGTAAAGAGATTCATTATATCTTGAGCAAATTGTTTGGAAAATCCTATTTGTCATTTTGTCTTGTCTGACAGAACAAACTGATTGGGTCACTTCAGTGGACGGAGATAATAAACCAACAGCATCACCACTCAGCGGTAAGATATGTCCGTGATGAAGGGGAATGTATGATTTCTCCGTTGAATTCTCTTTAACACAAGCACCCAATACCCACTGCTTAATGGGAAGTTTCATACATAGTTAATCAGAAATACTAGGGAAAATAGTAAAGTACTAGAATAAAAAAATGTTGTTGCAACCTTTGGGCTAACAAGCCACATAATAATTATTTACAAGAAGTATAGTTTTCGTAAAATGGGGTTCACTGAGTTTTTTAACTTCAGTCTCAGTACAGTTTCTGCATGAAATCGCGATGATGCGTAAACGTTGATAGTAAAAATAGCAAACCTGTGTTTGAAGCCATGAAGCGTCTTCTCCGTAAAAAAGTTTTGTCCGAAGACATACACACGAACGAGATGTAAAAGTTTAGTCTTCAATAGGAAGCAGTGTTGTTGGTTATTTTTTTGGTTTATGTTCATGAATACTCTGATTCGATTAAGTTACTATATTTATGCTCGTAATTAAATTCATCGATACTTTCTGATATAAAAAAAAGAAGATGAATAGTGTGATGTGTTGAAAGTAGTAGAAAAATACAGATACTTTAATATACAGATACTTTTTTTTTCTTTTTTGTGTGTATCAAGTATGCTCATTTCCAGTATTTGATGATTATTGCCAGAGTATTCTTAAGTAATGTAAGTTATTGTAGGGTTTGTAGTTATGTGAATGATATGAAGGGTTAGTTTGCAAAAACCGATAAGTCCATTTTTGAAGATTTTGAAGTACGATCTCTGTCATAGAGTACAAAATAATGCCTTTTAAATGTGACCCGTGCACCTCAAAACGAACAATAAAGTCGCACACATTGACTTTGCGTGAGGACTGAAAATAAGTGAAATGGGTCAACCTAGCCGAACTTGACTTTTTCATATTTCTGAAAGAGCGGGTCTTCTTTTACATTATGCTAAAATTTGGTATCACAAAACGAGCCAGAAAAGTGTGTTTTTTTTAGCAGTTTAATCTCGAACATTTTTGGTAGAATAGTGAGATTAGGTGTGTTTTTAGAGTTCCCTTTTTCATTTCTGAAAAACCTTGTCAACACTCTTCACTTTCAACTCTAATAACTTTTGAAAGGATAGTGCTACTGCTTTGAAAGTTGGCGGTGATTATGAACAGACTGTGTTAATGAGGCATGCTTAATTTTCATTTCAATCTGATAATCCCTTCATTGTTGTTACTCTGGTGGTTTACTTCCTGTTTTTTGTCCCATTCATCGCACAGCCAGTACGGTTTGTAAGGATTAAGTGCTTGAATAGACACTGTACTTCAGAGCCTCTTTTCTCAGTTCACACTTTTCCTGAGTTTGTGCTTTCTTTCCAATATTTAGATAGGTTAAGAGAGAACATTTGATTTGAGTTATACATCATTTGAAAGCTCAAGGTCTGCTCTTTCAGAATATGTTCCTAACTAAAAATTCATGTCTGGCGACTTTTTGTTTGTTTTGAGGTGCAGGGTCACAAATGATATATTGGTCACTACACATAAAGGTATATTTTTCAAGTTATGGTCAAAAGAAGCAAAAATTTTGTTATTATTCTCTTTATTTTCTTGACCTTCAATCGCAAATATCTCCATTTGACAAATATGGACTTATCGGTTTTTGCAAACAAACTCTTCATATGTAAGATTATGTTTTGATAATTATTATGATTATGATAAGTGTAAGGGCCCTTAGAAACTATGTATTAAGCGCGGTAAAAATGCTAATTATTATTACTTTTATTATCAATATCATTATTATTATTATAATTGTTTATTATTATTATTATTATTATTATTATCATTATTATTATTATTTCATGCCATCACGATTGTGACGGTAATCACATCAGTGGCTCCACTACACGCAGTGAATCAGCCGGGGAAACAAACGTTCCAAGTTTGAAATGCTTGGTACTGAACTGGTTCATCATTCATGGCACATAATACACATTATCAATTGGGTTAAATGAAGATCTCAGTCCATGTTCAAAAGGAACAAGAAATACATTGTGATCTATCTTTGTTGCATTCTAGGGCATAGCGTATTTATTTGTTTGTGTTCGTTTTCTCCTGTGCATATTTTTTTCGTTACGACAGAGGGCACAATCCCAGCCTCGACAAACACCACGTCGAATGATTAGAGCCAACACACGGAAACAAACACCTAATAATTCTTCTACTCCAGGTATTCTCTTACGTAATAATTCATTCATGGATAGCATGGGGAAATTTCTCTTCCTTTCAACAGGAACAGTTATAAATGATGTTCATTCTTTATCAAAGGAATTGCCACCCCCCCCCCCCCCCCCCAACATATTTGAAAATGGTCACAAACTCTATTTCCCCAATCTACATGAAAAGATAGCATTACTATTTTGGGTTTTTCGATGCAGGTCATAAATACAATGGTTTTTCTTTTCAATGTTTGCTTACGGTTTTTATGTTTGTATCTCATGATTTCACAAGCACCTGGGAATATGAAAATAGCTCAAATCTGAGGGAAGGGAAACGGTAGAATGAGGAGTGCCCTAAGAACATAATTTGCACAGTTTAATAAGGAGGAAATAAGGAAAAGTTTACAGGAAAAACGCTAATTAATTGAGTAGGTTCTGCGAAGTCATTATGCTACAACAACTTCTACTAAAACTTTTGATGATAATGATGTTAATAACTTAAAGTTATTCAATTCGCCGTATTAAACAATACTCTCGGGTCATGAATGTCTGCATAAGACATTATCATGCTAAGCAAAATTACAGTATTACATCAGTAAACCAAAAATTGCAATACTATCTGAAATTAACTAAAATTGCAATTAAAGAAATGCGACTTGAAATGAGTCTAACAAATAATGGCTGCATACTATGAAAACGATCGCGAACATGTGTATTGAGACATGTTTCACACAATCCCAGTACATTCAATCTATTGCGAATCATGAAGTTACCCATATTTGCAGTTTTGTTCCGTACAAACAAAGCGAACAATCAGCATTCCGTATGCAATGGTATTTCAGGCGTGACGCTTGTCTTTGTTTATTATCAGTGAGTGAAGCCTTTTGTGCTGCAGATCACTAATTTGTTGTAAGAATCCATGTCTGCCAAGAGTCCCTAGAATATGCATCGAAGAAGGAGAGAATTTATTCAAAGATTTACTTGTTTGGAGATCAGTGTTGAACAGGGTACCACTGTTTGCCTGGAGTTAAGATATGAGTGGCAGCTGACTGTGCTCATGCAGCACAAACCAAAGATTAAAAAAAACAAAAAAACGCTAAGACTACTAAGACAGCTTACAGTTCGAGCTACACTGCTTCGACATTATTTTACATTTTATGCTTAAACTGAACGTTTCAAACCAAAATTGATATGAACTAATATTAGGTATCAGTTTTGAAGAAATAGAGTCAGGCAATATGCATGAAAGTATATATACATATATATATATATATATATATATATATATATATATATATAAACTCTTGTACTACGTCAGTCCATAGCATCCACATAAATTTTTGGAGAAAAAAAATCGAAGAAAAAGTAAAGGGGAAAAAAATTGCACAGCTCACTAAAAATACGCCACATTAACCTCTACATGGTCTTTATTTTCTGTCAGTCAATATTTATTTATGTATTCACCTTTTTGATATTAAATGAAGGACTGTTTTGTAAATGTTTATCTGTTTATACATTCATACGTTTTTTTTGTTTTTATTTTTTGGATTTCTGTTAAACGTTAAATGTTAATGTACGCATTTCCTCTATCGATCTATATCTAGCTAGCGGTCAACTATAGTATCGCCCTAGTATATGCCGCAGCATCATGGAGGAGTAGTATAACACTGCGTGGCGTCATTGTCTTTTATGTCATCTACGACAACGTTTCGGCGAGCCATGTTAACAAGAGGCTGAGGACCCCACGCATCCTCCCTTCACCTCTTTCATCCTCCATCCCGCCAGGATGACCTCAGGACGGTGGCAACGTCACATACACCAGACTGACGGGACTTCCGGTTTCTGTGGATACTCTCCAAGTCGACCTACGTGTATAGTCTCTCAGCACTTCGACTTTTTTTGTTAGCAACATTTTACATTTATTAGCTGGTAGATTTGTGTGTTTGATATTATGTAAGAGGCTAATTATTCTTGTTCATGTGTTTTGTAGTGTTATTATTTTACCATTATGTATGTACGTTTCATATAATTTTTATATTTAATCGGATTATTCAGAATTGCATGAAAAAGAAGCACCTTGAGGACAGTCATCCAATTTCACTTTTTGATCAATGAGGCTCCGCTTTTCGTGGTTGTACGATTTACGATTTACCATGTAGAAAATGTTTTTGAAAAAAAAAAAAAACATTTCCTTTTTAGATGGTGCCTGTCTTAGGATACATTTTAACCTTTTTACGTGTACGTAATTGCAGTGCTGTTTTGCTTTTTCTGTTTCACTCATATATTTGTATTTTGTAGTGTGTGTTGTAAAATTCAAATGTGAGGTTTCCGGTTCGAGATAGTTTTGCCCAATTTAGCAGCGAAGGGTTAGCGACATGGACAGCTGCGGAAGAAACCAAAATGTCCATGGAAGATTTATGGTGAGCACATGGAGGTAGAAAGGCGTAAAATGGGTTTCACCACAGCGGGGGGGGGGGGGGGGGGGGGGTTAGGGGGGGAGGGGGACGGAGGAGTAGCAAATGTGTTCGGTTGTACAAACACAACTTACGAAATGGCCGCCAAAATCAATACTATTCATCATAGTTGTGTATCTCACGACTTTGACGAATCTAGGGCGGCGCTGTCGGAAGCGCCATTGGGTTTTCCCTGCTTTTCTTATAATAGGTCCTTCGTTATTGTGTTACTTTAATTTTTATTTACCTTTTCATTTTTTTTAAGAATACAATCTACGTCCAATCCCTCTCTGTCGTTTCTTTCTCGGTCCCTGAGGGGGAAAAATATCCTGTATGAAGTTTTAGGTCACAACTTACTTGATAGTCATGTTTCTCATTGCTATTTCTGTGATTAGCAAAGTTTCAATCCTCTTTGAATGTTGTCATTTTTATTATTGTCGTCACTGTCATTGCTTCATTGTACAAGATTATTTTTAAAGGGTTTAAGTGCACGATTTCAAGATACATTGACACTTTAAAAAGAAAGAGACTTAGACTCTTAGACGCAACAGGCTTGCCTGCCTGGGTATGGAAAACATTTACCCTAATGTTTGTCACAGACATTAGGGTTACTGTTTTTAGTACCAGTGGTCTGCAGACTTTCCTGTTTTGTTTTGTTTTGTTTGTTTTTGTTTGTTTTCGTATTGTGGTGTAACCATTGCCTATTAACCCATTTACTCTTTGGATAATTTAGGTCGACGGACATTATTCCATTACATAAAAAGGAGGATATATTAATTTCAAATAATTACAAACTAATTTCATTTGTATCATGTTCATCAAAAATCCTTGAGAAAGGTTATACAAAAACAAGAAGAACAATCCGGATTTAACACATTCCACTTTCACGGCACTGATTAGAATTACCGATGAATGGTTGAAGTCTTTATATAAAGGTCTATACCTTTATACGTTTTACCCTTATAACTATACCTTAGATGGTTTGGAAATTATTAATCTGAAGGAAAAATAGTCACTAGCACAGGAAGGAAATTGTATGTCATTAATTGATTTTAAACCGTCCCTTTCTGAATTCAGTTAATCTTAATCACGACAATACACCTATTTGCTTTGATACAGTGTTTCGTATTGCTTTGAGACTTTGTACAATATTTCAATATAAGATAATATCTCATAAGACTATTATGATTTTATATTTTTACTTCAATCAATCTTTATACACTTTATTATAATACCTCCGTGTAGCTGGTCCCCATCTCATAGGAGACTAGCGGTACCATAAAATGCAGGTGATTATGGGCTATCCAGCCGTTATCTTTGTGTTATCCTATGTTCTATTTTTTTTTTTGTATATTGATGTTTCTTACTGTTCATTTGCTATGTATACGATGTTTCTGTTTATGGATGTATCATTTTCCTGAAAACATATAATGTCTGTTATATATATGTGTATGTTTATGACGGAAATTGGACAATCAAACCGGCATTTTCAAAGAAATCACCTTGACGTCAGTAAATTGACATGAAAATATTGTGAATAAAAAAGAACAATTTCAATGGATATCATAAGCTCATTCAATCTGTCAAAAAAGATAGATATATAAACTTTTACAAATCCAATAAGAAACAATAACATATCTTTAAAATTTGGTATGCCCATTCAATACCTACCTAGAAAAAAAAATGTGAGTATCCAATGTATACGATAGGCCTTTTAAAGTTTTGCCTAAAAAAAGCGTGTGTTCTATGGTATGTGCGACAAAGTGCTTAAAAGTAAAAGAATATTCACTACATTATGAAACATAAAGAACGATTCAAATAATATTTTGTTTCCCTATCTATTCCGATTAGTAGCTTAGAGATTATTAGTTTAGCTAGGTTAGCTATTATCATGTAGTAATCACATCGTTATTACATTTCTCTGTCGATGTCCTACAGATACTAAATTTGCTTGCTGTGATGCAAATCATGTCATAATGCAATTACATTTTCATGTCATATCAATACACTTTGTACCAGGTGTATTATTCATGAAACATGAAACAGTTGCCGTTATATATCTCATATTATTGTGCTGTCCTCACGACATTACTGTGTCTATACTCGCACTATTTTTGTGGTAATAATAATAAAAATTGCTTGCTGTGATAAACGTTGTCATGTCGTCATTATTCTGAAAGGACTCTAATAGATAAAGCATACCGTGTGTAGTGTGTGTGTATGGAGAGCTTTATCAAGTAACACGTATACTAGACGGATGCAATTTCATTTTAATCAGTTATCGTTTCTTTATTTGCTTTGTCTAGCCCACATTATGTTCACTTCATAATCCAAGGACTCTATTGTGCGGAACAGAGCTATAGGGCCCAGTTCTCACTATTTTAGCTGCATTTTCTTTAAGAACTTAGCAGATATCATCCAGAGGCTAATATGATGTCATGTTCCCTCCTCCGTGGGAACCCTATAAATGGGTCCATAAAAGTTACTACAATGTATCTTCCCTAAAACAAGGTATACTAAAGATTACAGACTGTGTAATAGTTGCATTATGTTCACACTGGATCTGGAGGTGCCCTCCTTGGAGAATGGGGACCGAGTTTCATATTTTCAGCTTCTTCAAAGCTTCCATGAAAGATTTCCACCAAACTAAGCAAAAGTGAGGATCTGTTTTCACCGTGTGATCCTGTTTTAAAACATAAAATGGTACAATTGCATACAAACTTGACAGGTATTATCGCCATCAGAGTATAGAACATGAATTAGACTGCATGCCTTCCTGGCAGATCATAAACATATTCGTACTTAATCAATATAACATTGCATCAAGGGTTGTAACCGGGGGGCCAAAAGCTGAAAACAGAGGTCGAGTTGCACTCTCTCTACAAACTAAGTAGACCATGCTTATTTTCAAGTTTTTATTGTAACAAACAACATTCCACTGGTCTACCTCAAAAAATTTGTTGCGAAAGCCTCCAAATCCAAGATGGCGTCCAAGATGGCCGCCATATTCACTGAATTTGTTATTTAAATGATAGAATTTGATAGAAACATCAAATTTCAACAAATGTGATGTCATATGAAAGAATAAAAATTTCTACAAGTTGATACCATTTTTGTGGGTTATTGTGATAACTGGATTGAGATTTTAAGGAGAAAACACTCATTTTTTGATATTTTTCTGAAAAAAGGAAAATCATGAAAATGCTTGATTCAGCATAAATCAAAGAAACACTGAAGGATTATCTTGAAACATCTCAAGAATTTTGTTTGACATATAATTAACATTTGGAGAAAATTAGGGGTCAGTACCATTTTGGTTCAGGAGTTATAATGTCTCAAACTTGAAAACTCACTACGTAAGAATGGCCACTTTAGTTGTGACCAAGACCTTGTTGGTCATAAAAAAGTCTGCGCGCGCCAAGACTACTACACGCACCACTGGCACTGGCGCTGGTAGCAGCGCCAGTAGTGCGTGTAGTAGTCTTGGCAAATGCAGACTTTTTCTTTGACAAACAAGGGTTTGTGCCTGCAAAGTAACTTTTCATATCAAGTGGTAGCTCAGGTGATACTGATCGCTATTATTTCAAAGTAGATTATTCTGAAGCAGATGAGATGAAGCAAACAAAATTTCAAATAGAGGTAATAGCTTGAAACTGGGCACCAATCTTGCTACAGATAGTTTAAGACACAATTTAAATCAACCGCTCAAAAAAAAAATCAAGATGACAACCATCAAAGTTGACATAGTTTATTGCGTCAAATTAAATGTATTATTTCGATTTTGATACAATTTTGTCTGTTGTGATATCTTAAACCGTCTTAGGTTTTTATGGACACATTTTTAAAAGCAGTGATATTCTACTCTCTGAAAAAGAAAAAACAAATCGAGTGGAAGTTTTTACTTTTGATGTGAGGAGTGAATAACAGAAAACGGTGAATTTAGAGTGAAATTGGAGTGACTTTTGAGTGAAAATGTACATTTTCACTCATTTTAGAGTGTCCTTAGGAAGGGATCCACACTAACTTTTATTTTTGGTGGCCCAAAGGCAAATATCTGACCTTTTTTGGTGGCCCGATCAGGCCACCAAATTCTTCATTTCTGATATTTTGGTGGCCCGACGTGCGTTTTTTGGTGGCCCCGGGCCACCGAACAAACGTTAGTGTCGAGCCCTGCCTTTGAATAGGGATCACTCGTCACTCTTCGAGTGATCCCCGAGGTCACTCTAAAATAAATGAAAATGAATATTTTCACTGTCGAGTAATCCTGATATCTAATATGGGAAAGCATCTACCAATGGCATAATTTCAGATCAATTGTGACACTATAACCCACATGAAGTCAGCCCCAAAACAATGTAAGAAAAATCTGATAACAGTAAATACAGTTTCAGCATGCTTATTTGTAAATGTGAATATACAGCACGAGTAATCAATTTGGAAAATTTTATTCGAACAATATACTGAAAAGTAATTTCGCACAACACATTTAAGAGCAAAGTAGAGAAATTGCCGCCATGTCGGATTTTTTTTTTTTGTGGGGGGGGGGGGGAGGGGGGTTCGGATCAGAAAAGCTTTCAAGGACATCTACGGATCAGACATTATTACACATATACTATCATCATTCACGTTTCTACAACAGCAGAGTAACATACAAGTAAAAAAGCATATAGTATCTTTGATACAGAAGCATTTCTTTTTTATCAAAGATTGGGCCTTACCCAAACACTGGAATGAGCTCCACCCCCCCCCCCCAAAAAAAAAAGACCCTCAATATGGTTTACACTAGTACAATATTGTTCGGATGTATAGAAACATGTAATAGAAAGAAAGATAAGAAGATTAAAAATATATATCAAATTATAAGTTATAAGTTGAGATTTAACTTTGACGCAACACACTTAAGGTATTTTTTGTCATTGGGAGAGATATCACATTCGATTTATATGTGCAGGTTAGTTGTATTACAAAACATTCTACTATGTAAAAAAAATCATAATAAAGACTAAAACATACGGAGATATCACCATTTCTTTTCAAGAAACCATAACCATGATAACTGTTAACAATTTAGTATTTGAATTTAAATTTGAATTTGAATTTGAATTTGAATTATATAAAAAAAAACATTCTTATCAGATCTATTTAGTACATCTAACAATATTTAGCATTAAATATACTGATTTAAGTTTGTACATTAGTTGTTCTATCCCTAACTCACAGTTTAGAACTAGTTTGAGGAGTTAATTAAAGCTGGCTTTTCGTTTTACATGCACTAATGGTAAATAATGCCTTGAAAGACAACCTCGATTAATTACCGCCATCTTGAATTTTGTGTTGATGCTGTTTTTTATCGCTAATTATTACACCTTGGAAAAATTTGTGCCAAATTCCAAGCTCCTATCTCTTTTTGGAAAATACTTTCTGTTCAATCTTATCTGCCTCAGAACAATCTACAATAATGAAATGCTACAGTAATAGCGACCAGCGTCACCTACCACTTGGCATGAAAAGTTACATTGCATGCAGGTACTTGCAAGTCACTAGACCATTACAGTATTATATGTGACCATGTTAACACATTGTATGCAAAATTTATAATGCATGAATATAATTTTTTCAAGTTTTAGATGTTAACTTGTCAACAGTGTATGACTGCACACCCCCCCCCCCCCCCTGATTATCGGGCAGTCTGTATCCACAAACTCTTTCAAGAAAGCTCTGAAAATAATCATATCTATCTTAAATTCACAGCTTGTATAAGTGCATGTCTATATATGCATATATTATGTGCGTATATATTTATGAATGTTTGAATTGTGTAAATGCTTGTTTTACTTATCGTATTCCATTGAAACAGTTTGCTCAAAATGTTATACCATTTTCTATGAAACAATCTATTACTTTATTTTTGAAACTTTTTATTAACTCTGAGACTCATGGGTAGAGCGTATCAGACATTCATTGTATTGTATATTGTATTGTATTGTATTGTATTGTATTATCGTATCACAACATTTTTTTTTAAATACAAATATATTGTTACTTATTTATTTTTTTATTTATTTATTTTATTTATTTATCTGTGTTATTTATTTATTTGTGTTATTTATTATGTTATTTGTCTGTTTCGTTTGACTTTTATGAATGAGTTTGTGACACAGGGCCTCTAGGGAGAACAGTGCATTGACTACTGATAGGGCCACCCTGTATAAATATGACTAAATAAATAAATAAATAAATAAATAAATAAATAAATAAATAAATAAATAAATATTGCCTGTAATTCCAGAAATATGAATTATGTCTCAATCTCAGTAAATCTCAATCTCAATCGCAGGTTTCAAAATAATTCTTCAGTTCTTCTTTGATAAATACTAAATCATGCATTTCTACATTTCTTCCTTTCTTCAAAAGAATATAAAAATATGGATTCCCCCCCCCCCCAAAAAAAAAGAGAGAAGCAAACAACCCCCCCCCCCCCAATTTATCACAATACACAGCTAAAGTGGTATCAACTTTTAGGAAGATTTGCTATCCTTCATATGACATCAAATTTGTTGCAATCCAATGTCTCTATCAAATTTTATGTTTGAAATGTTAAATTCAATAAAAATGGCGGCCCTATTGGACCGCATCTGTATACTTTGGAGGTTTTTGCAACAAATCTACTGAGGTTTACTTACTGAACATTGCTTAGTATGCTTAATATTATGTATGGTTTTGTTTATAGAGAGAGTTGAACTCGAAAAGTAAGCACGATCTTGGATTTGACCCTCTGTGACGTCTATGGGAACAGATGCGTGCAAATACATATTATATAAAATGTGATTTCAAGTTTGAGACATTATAACTCCTGAACCAAATACAATACTGACCTCCAAATATTGATTATATGGGAAAGATTTTAATTTCTGCATGGTTTTCATAAACATTTTTAATTTAATCTTTTGTAACTTTTTAGAGAAATATTCATGGTGCATTCTGAAAAATGTCTCCATAAAAACCTAAGATGGTTTGAAATTGCATTAAAATGTTCAGAATATATAAAAGCCATATAAATAGACACCAAAACAGACAAAATTGTATAAAAATCGAAATGATACATTTACTTTGGCGCAATACACTATGTCAGCTTTGATGACCTGCAATCTTGAATTTTTTGAGTGATTGATCCAAATTTTGTTTTAAACTTTCTATAGCAAGGTTATTTCAAGCTTCTACCTCTATTTGAAAGATATTTTTTGCTTCATCTCATCTGCTTCAGAACAATCTACTGTGAAATAATAGCAATCAGCGTCACCTGAGCTACCACTTGGTATGAAAAGTTAGTTTGCAGGCACAAACCCTTGTTTGTCAAAGAAAAAGTCTGCATTTGCCAAGACTACTACACGCATCACTGGCACTGCTACAAGCGCCAGTGCCAGTGGTGCGTGTAGTAGTCTTGGCGCGCGCAGGCTTTTTTTACGACCAACGAAGTCTTGTCACAACTAAAGTGGCCATTTTTACATAGTGAGTTTTCAAGTTTGAGACATTATAACTCCTGAACCAAAAACGGTACTGACCCCTAATTTTCTCCAACTATTAATTATATGTCAAACAAAATTCTTGAGATGTTTCAAGATAATCCTTCAGTGTTTCTTTGATTTATGATGAATCAAGCATTTTCATGATTTTCCTTTTTTCAGAGAAATATCAAAAAATGAGTGTTTTTTCCTTAAAATCTCAATCCAGTTATCACAATAACCCATAAAAATGGTATCAACTTGTAGAAAATTTTATTCTCTTTCATATGACATCACATTTGTTGAAATCTGATGTTTCAGTCAAATTCTATCTTTCAAATAACAAATTCAGTAAATATTGCGGCCATCTTGGACGCCATCTTGGATTTGGAGGCTTTCGCAACAAATTTTTTGAGGTAGACCAGTGGAATGTTGTTTGTTACAATGAAAACTTGAAAATAAGCATGGTCTACTTAGTTTGTAGAGAGAGTGCAACTCACTCGTTAAGTAAGCGACTTTTTGGGGTTTGGCCCTCCGGTTATTGATACGATGAACGGAAATGCAATTATAGGCCTACTGTGACTTTTGCTTGATTACACTCCTGTTGCTATGAATGAAGTTTATATGACAAATTAATCTTTTTTTTTCAGCTTCATAGAGCAAAATGACATGACATTGAAATTTCATGCTATAACAATTTGAGAGAGAGAGAGAGATTAAGATCAAAAATTCAAAATGATATCATTCTTATATATATATATATATATATATTTAAAATGCGTCTTGCGCAAGGTTTTAACATTTTCAGATTTTTTTTTTTGCAAACACCAACGCGGATTTTTACGAAACTTGGCATGAACATGCGTCCTCCTAAACGTACCACATTACGGAAACTTTAGTTTTTATATGTATTTTTTTCCAACAAAAGTGATAACGCTTGAGTTCTTAGTTTTTTTTTCTTTTATATGTGTACAGTTTGAAGTTGGTTCATGATTGTTTTTGGGGTGTGCCCGAATGTTACATTTCATCTTTTTTTCAAATTGTAGTCAATATAATCTTGGGTTTTTCACATTTTCTGAAAGAACTATCTTTCTTCTACACAATTCATTAGTTTGGGCTCATATCATGAATGGGAAAGTGTGTTTTCTACAGTTTTTCTACAATCCCTCTTTTGGGGAGAGTAGAATGGTCAGTAACCAACTTAGAGGCCCCTTTTCATTAATTTTCATGAAATCCTATGTACACTCTTCACTTTCAAGTATAATAAAATTTGAAAGGATATTGCTACTGCTCTGAAAGTTGGCAGTAATCATGGAAAGAATGTTTTGATAGAACATGCGTGATTTAAGCTTACTCTGATAATTCCTTCATTGTTGTTGCTCCGGTGGTTCACATCCTGTGTTTTGTCCCTTTCATTGCACAGCTTGCGCGGCTTGGTGAAAGATCAAGCGCTTGAATAGACTCTGTACTTCAGAGCCTCTTTTCTCAGTTTACACCTTTCCAGAGTGTGTGTTTTCTTTCCAGTAATTAGGTAGGTTAGGGGAGTCCATTTGAATTGAGTTATACATCATTGTAAAGCTTAGAGTCTGCTCTTTCAGAATCTGTCGTTATCAAACTAAAAATCCATGTCTGGCGACTTTTTGTTCCTTTTGTGGTGCAGGGTCACATATATGTATTTAAATAATCATTTAGGCAATTTCACTGCTAGAATCTACAATAATAGACCTACTACTTCTGATTCACCAAAGAAAAAAAAAAACTTTGTACATCTGTTTTGTTAGAATTATTTAACAACTCAGCTAATCACACGAAAGAAAGGAGATAAGCTGAGGCAAATTTGTTCTATACTTTTGGAATAGATATAGCCGCAGATTTTTAGGGTGACGATAGGTGATACCCACGATCATACTATAAGAACAACAAGAACAACTACAGGTTCTCCGGTGATGTCGTTTAATAAGGACTACCAGAATGTAACAACCGGAGAAGTGATCACGGTATTAAAATACAAACCGCATTGAAGGAGCCTGATGGAAGCATGCGGAAGCCCACTTCCGGAAGGTTAATGGTATATCCCTCGCCAATCCCTTCGAAGCCCATGTTGCTGAAATTATATGCAGAAATAGAATGTGTTCAGATCGGAAAAATTCAATCGCGGCCACATTTCTAGCTCATCCGACAGTATCATCCCCTTGACGGACCAGCCCAACTCAAATGGACTGATCTTCTATTTGACTCTTGGTCGAAGGGAAGTCATGACGCTGGCAATGGCAATGTCGACTCGGTCATCAAGTGGGAGGATGACGACGCAGCTGGTGATGGTACCGACGATGAGGACAATTGATTGGTCATTCTCTGCATTCCACCAATATCTAACAACACAATCGCTGATCTAAGTTACGGGTGTTGCGGCACAAATTGTAGTCCCTGCACAAATTGTCACCCCCGGCACAGGGCAACAGTTTGTGCAGGCCTGGGAGTGACGGCAAAAATTGCCGTCTCTTCAAAATGTTGCTGCTCAAGCAGTTCCTAATTTTTGCCCTCAATAGCGACAATTTGTGCAGGTAAAATGAAACGTAGCTGCACAAATTGTCGGTTGTTGTCTTCAAGCTACAGAAGATAATGCTAAGATGTACTACGGTTGTGTGGTTATGGTGGGCCTGTGTTATGCTTGGGTGCGGTCGGTATGACTGCAAGTAAATGTGAAGTGTATGTGTGTCTGTGTCTGTGTGTGTGTGTGCGGGGAAGGAGGGAGGGGCTGCATGGTTTATGAGATCGTGGTCTCTCTGTACGGGTGTATATGTGGTGTGTATATGTAGGGGTTCACATGGCCTGTGGTGTGTATGTGTGCGTGTTTGGTGGAGTCTGTGTGTTGTGGTAGGTGGTGGTGGTTCTCTCTTTCTCTCTTTCTCCCTGTGTATACGCGTGTATTACAGATATGTACGTATGTATGTATGTTGATATGTGTGTATGTATGTATGTATGTATGGAGTAATGTACGTATGCATGCATGTATTTGCCTATGTATGCATGTATGTAAGAGTGTATGCATGTGTCTATGTATGTTTGTGCGTCTTTTTGTTTGTTTATTTTTCGAGCCCACCTCCCACTAGAGGTGAGGGGAAAGTAAGAAATCACCTGCGACGTCTGTCCGTCCGTCGTCTGTCGGTAACGCTACAAAAACTTTTATAATTGAGTTGAGTTGGGGGGGGGGGGGGGTACCCAGGGCTTCAATGTCAATCAAACTTGGAAGGAAGGGCGGTTTATACAAAGTTTCACATTTTTACAAACATGGAGGTCACCTCAAGGTCAAAGGTCACAGGCACGGATCAATGTTTAGTTGTTGTTTTTTATGGCGCCTTTCTATTATGACTCTTAACACCATGCACACACAGACTCACATACACATAAAGACATCCCTCACGCACACACATGCGCAAGAGCCCACACACACACACACACACATTTCCCTTACACTCACCCATCACCTACCCACTTCCCACACACACACATACACGCACACACACAATAATTTACACCCGTCCATCAAACCCACACCTAATTCATCCACTCCTCTTTCCTTCACGCGCGCCCCACACATACATACAGTACATACATACATATGCACACACTCACACACACAAACGGACCCTTGCAATTATCATGTGTCACTTCCTCTGGTGACTTTTTACATGGGTTGTTTGCATGATAATCCATGTAAGTTATGTGCTGGTATTCCAATGCCTATGTCAAGGATATTACCAACTTAATATGATTTGAGGGCAGGCGACAATTTGTGCCGTAACACACGGGGATTATAATTCGTTCAAGCGCGGAATCGAAGCAGCTGGCCCAAGTACAAATGAACATCGCGTCAGTACACCCCAAGATTGGCTGCGAGTAAACTATAGCTTAGAATTTAGCCCGACAACACCAACAACTGACCATTTTCACTGCGCATGCGCTAACTGGAACTACTTTCATGATCACATTAAGAAAAATCACTCGGTAATCTCTTGCTCTCGCCCAACATATATATATATATATATATATATATATATATATATATATATATATATATATACTGTATATATATATATGAGATCGTATACAACTCAAAAGGTAAAAACGTTGATGTCCCCGGGGCATCAACTGCGAATCGGTTGAGAATGGGTATCCTGGAGATCGTCTCAAAGATTATTGCAGTTCAGCTTGTTTTCGGAGGTAAGTAACTACAGCCATACTGACAGTGCCGTATATAAAGAGAGTCTGGCCAACCCATATCTGCTTCTCAGACAGTTCGAAAGAAAGTCAAGGTCTACAAAAGTGGAGATTCACAAGCAGTTGTATCATGCACAAAGATGATGTGTAAATGCCTTGATTAAGGATGCTAAGTTACAATATTTAAAAAAAAAAGATTGTGGGAAATACACAAAGAAACTGTACAAAGTTGCTCATGCCTTGCTTCGCAGAAAACAACGATCTTCTTTACCAGAACACCTCATGGTGATGGTGATCAGGTTGAGCTAGCAAATTGTTTTAATCAATAATCTAACAAAGTTTCCCAACTTGTTGTGAACAGCTACTTTGTAGATGACATTGTCAGTGAAGTCACGTCAGAATTGAGTGAGTTTCAGTCTGTCACTGTTAATGAGATAGAAAAGCTTATTAAGAAATAAATCATGTGATCTTGATCCAATCCCAACAGGGTTGGTTGAGAATAGCAGAGTTTTAGCATGCGCTATCACAAGAATCATTAATGCTACCCTGAAATTAGGTACAGCTTCACAGGAGTGTAAAAAGCAGTTATTCATCCAACTTTGAAAAAAAAAAACAGGCTTATATAGATCAGAAGTGTCTAAAAATTACCGCCCAACTTCAAATTTACCCTGTCTGAGTACATTTTGATTAATTTAAATCTGTTTACAAGCCTGGTCATAGTATACAAACACTATTCGTTAACCGAGCAGATGATGTGTTCAGAGATTTAGATAGGCCTAGTGGTATACCATCACTGCTCTTGTCTTGCTTGATATGACCTCAGGTTTTGACACAGTCAATTATGCTGTTCTGACTCAAAGTTTGAGGTATTTGGGCATCAAAGGAACCGTCCATGATTGGTTTATGTCCTACGTATGTGAACGATCTCATTATGTCAGAATTCGTATTCTATTTCATGTAAAACTATTACAAAGTTGGGTGTACCCCGCCCGCTGTTTTTTTTTTCTCTGTATTATGCAACCAGTCAGTAAAGTATTTCGCAAGCATTGTATTCGTTACCATTGTTATGCGGATGATATACAACTTTATTTGTCTTTTAAACCCTACTGCTATCTTCATTTTCATCCGCCATTGCAAAACTTGAATCATAATAAATCTGAGGGGTTTTTTTGTTATTACATGGGTTCAAAGCATAATATGTTACGTAAAGTTTATTACACATCATGTCATGTCAACATCGGTAGCACTTGTATTACCCCGTCAAAAACCACCTGTAATCTAAGTGTTATATTTGATCAGGAAATGTTATTTCGAACTCATGTGCCTCAAAATCAGCGGAATGTTAGTTATCAGCTGAGTAATTTAAGTTTCATAAAGAAATATTTGTCTAAATCTGCAGCTGAGATATTTATTCAAGCTTTGATTTCTTCTCGGCAAAATTTTTCGAATTCTTTGTTGTGTAATATTAAAAAAAAAAGAAAAAGAAAAAAAAAAGATGTCACTAAACTTCAACGGTTGCAAAATTCTGCTGCCCGGTTGTTAACTTTTGCTGATAATACCTGATAATCAATTAGGTAAACTACAAAGGGTGCAAAATGCATGTGTAAGATTAGTTTGCACTTCTCCTCGTTTTTCTCATTGTAGTCCATTATTACGTGCATTACATGGGCTGCCTGTAAAGCAGAGAATCATATTTCAAACTCTGTTGATTGTATATTTCAATAATGGTTGATCCAGTGAACTTCGGAGGTGATAAGATGTTTGAATTGATTTTTTAACTCTATAAGTTCCTGTATGTACACTGGTGCTATATATAGCACCAGTGTACATACAGGAACTTATAGAGTTAAATACATCAATTCAAACATCTTATCACCTCCGAATTTCACGGGATCAACCATTATTGAAATATCCAGGGAAATCAAAAGTTACTCTCGGTGATAGGGCATTTTTGTATGCTGCACCAAAATTATTGAATAATCTCCCTTTGTTTGTAAGACAAGCAATTAAAATTAATGAGTTTAAGGTCCGGTTGAAAAGTCATGTCTTGAAGTAATATATTTTATGTTTACATTTCTTGTATGTATGTTATTTTGTAATGCGCAGTATAGAGTATAATTATAGTAGCTGCGAAATATAAATGTGACCGTGCATCACAAAACGAACAAACGTCGCACCCCTTGATTTTACTGTAAGATCTGTACCCTGCAAACTCAAGCATGCTGGAGCACTTTCATGTAGGACCTATGTGTAAGTCAATCACTTCAATAAATAGTGTTATCATTGCATAGGAGGGACTGCTTCCTGTAGGTACACTGCCATGTTGAAATGCAAAATGGCTGCCATGGGAAACATTCCTTTAAGAGCATTGCATTTGGGTAAAACTTGTGAATGGGAAATCATGTGATTCTGGTGTCAAAGCAAATGACTTTCAAAAGTTCCTCAATAACTGTGTCTGGGTGACTAAATGCCCCCATCATAGACGATTTGGTTGTAGAGTTATAAACAATATAAGCCGTGTACTAGAAAATTTATTGGAAATTTACTTTAGTTAATGTCTTCTAGGCTCACTCCCTGCATGTGTTCTTAAAGTCACAGCACTTGTATATAGGGCTGTACACAGGGGAGAATTGGTTCTAAACTCTTCCAGAAACAATGACTTTTGCATTTCTTGTCATTATTATGAATATGATAATGATTTATGTGGCTACCGTTGGTGTAGGAAGCTCAAAGCATTTAATTGCGCAGTTTATGTATATCCGCAGGAAATAACTACAATGTACCATTATGATATTAAATTCCCCTGTATAGTTAATAGTAGAGGCATAAATTAGGTTTTGAAGGTTTACAAAGTTTGTTCTCTGGATGTGCTGTATCAAGACTCTACGAAAGCAAAGCGGGAGATTGTCCAGGTTGAAGTCATCCACGCCCAACTTCTGGAAGGCATGGACTGTGTCATTGGACATTCTGCATGATTCAAGGCTTAGAGAATTCTTGATCCATCTGCTCTTTGAGACATCCTCAAATTTTCAACTTCATCCTGTGCCATGAAAGGCATGACCAAGCAGACCTTTGTTTTTCGCAACAATTTGCAGAACATAATCTCTCAACATTGTCCATTGTACTTAATCATCTCCCCTTTTCCAGTGATGGAGCAGACAACATGCGATGCAGTATTAAAAGTAAAGCAAAGATCCATTAGGAGAATGAAAATGTCAGTGTCTATACGTAATAATAATCAATATCTCTGAAATTCCCTGTTGCTCTTGAAGTAGCATTTAATACATGCAACGGAATGAGGATATCTGCTTCCTCATTGTGACGGGTGACAGCTCCCATGGCATCTTTGATGAACCTTTTGTTTCTTTTTTTCCCCGTTATGTGTCAGATGGAATTGACTGATCAGTATTTCAACTTTCAGGCTGATTATTTGGCTCAGTTTTGTGGGTTTCTAAGGCATGGGTATGAAAAATGAACCTTTGTTAGTCAGAATGAGAAGGCCATAAATTGTGAGATGAAGAGTGATTGTGGAATTGCTTGATAGAACAGTAGAACTTACAACTACCGATAATTGTATCCTCCAGTAATGACTGGATAATGACAGGTCTATCAGACTGTTGTACCGGTAGAAGTGTTATAAGAAGGTAGTGGTCTTCTTAAGCTTAGTGACTTTTGATCCAATCTTACATGGTGTATTTCAATTGCAAGAGCTGAATGACTGGCCTTTCTCATATTGTCCCAGACAGATTTTTTTTTTGATTCTTTCAGATACAAATTCGTAGTACAGAACATGAAAACATCCATTTTCATCTCTTTCTAGAATATCCTCCTTGAATGTTTCCTATATCTGATTGCCAAACACCACGTTCATCAGTTTCAATGCAGTGATAATTTTTGAGATTACCCTCGTGTGATGGAGTTCTAAATTGTTGAGGAATTCCGATGCATCCAAAGTGCCACAGAACTGAGCTATTATTGCTCCTTGGTAGTTTTAGAGTCATTGGCGGTATACAGCAGTAAACATCTTGGAAGTCTTGATAATTAAGGATGACCCACACAAGGGCAATCAGGAAAAACCTACTCATTGGCATTCCTTATTCATTCTGTGTTATTCCAGAAATACATCCAGCAATTATGAGCTCCCTGATAAGTTGTTTTATTTTGTGGTCAACAAACAAGCTTGTGAATGGGATGCCTGGTAGGGTGACCATGGCATTTCTTGACATTGCGAGACTTTTCCGTGTTTGTCTTCATTCTCTCAAGGCAGCATCAAGTTTTTGAAGATCACCTTTAATCGTATCAATGCTTACTTTTGTACAAATATTTAATAACTGGGATTGAATGTAACTATTGACGAGGTTCCACGAAACCAGATAATGTTTTGCATGAGAGGCAAAAACAAATCACTTGTAAGCGAATCACATACCCGCTTGGCGCTAGTATGGGACGTGGGATGTAACGCTTACACGCTTGCCCACACTTATGGGAAATGGTATGGGACCCCTCCCCCCCCCCCCCCCACACACACACACAGTTTTTGCCCCTCAGGATGGCTTGATGACGTCATTGGAACCTCGTCCTTACAGTCTGAATTTATGGCGGCCATTTTGAATTTCAAGAGATGGCTGTCGTTCTGCGTGACCTGAAAGTGAATTTGGTCTAACTAAGACAATCTTGGCAAATTTATCTAGGGCGCTTACCACAGTAACATATGTTTTTCTATGGCCACCATCTTGAATTTCAAGATGGTGGCCTATCTAATGATCGACAATAGGAAACAGCTGTATTGGAACGTTGGACACCACTAGCATGTCTATTACTGAGAATTTGATGCTCCTACAATAATTGCAACATGAGATATGGGTAAAAACGCTATGGCGGCCATTTTGAATTTCAAGACGGCAGCCTATAAATTGTATCAAAACAAGCCACAATAACAGAAAATGATATATCAGAGTGGCTGACATCACAACCATGCATTTTGCACCAAATTTGAAGCTCCTACAATGCTCACTGCATGAGATATGGTTCAAAATACTGTTTGCTATGGCGGCCATTTTGAAATTCAAGATGGCAGCCTACAAATTGTATCAAAACAATCCACAATATCAGAAAAAGATATACCAGAGTGTCTGACATCACAACCATGCACTTTGCACCAAATTTGAAGCTTCTATAATACTCACTTAATGAGATATGGATAAAATTACAGTTTACTATGGCGGCCATTTTGGAATTCAAAATGGCGGCTGAAGACGTGGTCGGAAAAAATGGAACCAAACTTTTTTGGATTCAGCATCCCCAAATTGACAAAGTTAGCCAAAAAAATCAATTTTGGCACAAAAATCTCACGGGATTACATAGTAGCCTCTACTAACATGACGATGTGGCAATTTCTTATTGAGCATTGTCATGATTATGATTTAGTTGAGTTACAGGCTATGGAATGGAGGGATATAATATTTTGGGGGTATACAAGGCAGTTCAAATCGAATTAAATGTGTGAATGCCTTGATAATTTTGATGAAAGTTGCAATATCATTTCATTAAAGAGTAGAAAATATATCTTATCCTCGATGGAAAATATAAAGATTTTTTTTTGAATATCTTATATGGAATGAGGAAAAGAAAACTGCGGTGAAAGCAGGTAAGCTTCCGTAATTTTGCGAAAATGGGAAATATAGAAGATTTCGTATAGAGATTGTTAAACGATGAGTTGTCTCTATGGATGGTAAGGGATAGATGTATACTCTCTAAAAAAAAACCGAGTGAAAATATTCAGTCTTGAAGGAGTGAATACAAAAAAGAGTGAATTTAGAATGAAATTGGAGTGAACTTTGAGTGAAAATGTTCATCTTCACTCGTTCTAGGGTGACCTCAGGGATCACTCCAAAATCTGCTTATCTTTTCTTTATATTAATTACATCGTGGAAATGAGCCTGATATAGAATGATATTCAAATAAAGAATATCATTTTAGAAATGTGTGTAGCCCTAGTATATGTGTTTGTTTGTGTGTTTGTGTGATTGTCTTTTTGAAATGTAGGACCTTTAAATTGATCAGGTAGTTAACAGTTTAGAAGTTTAGAAGCCTGAAGATGAAGTGGAAGGGGTGGGGGTCCTGAACTCCTTTTTTTTTCATGATTCTCAATGCAATGCAACGATTTTCTTTCTTTTGAAGAGAAGTTAATGTGTGAAAAGATACCATATTCCTTTGTTTTTCCTAAATCTGGCGTTGCTTTTTTGACGTGGGTGAGTCTCATTCTGTCTACATGTAACTCGTTTTGAGGATGAGCTGATTAACTTTTGCTATAGCACACTTTTCCCTAACGCCGGCGAGGGGCGCTTTAACCAGTTATGTGTTGGGGTCGCTGGTGCGGTTAACTTTTGCCATAAAGGCTGCGTTTATCAACTTTCCCCTGTTTAAACGGCTTTCGAAAGCCCTTTCGAAAGCCTTTTCGATAGCCCTTTCCAAAGCCCTTTCCAAAGCCCTTTCCAAAGCCCTTTCCAAAGCCCTTCCCAAGCCCTGTACTATTAATGTGCCCCTTGTTTTCGTCGGCTGCGTTTATCAACTCTCCCCTGTTTAAACGGCTTTCCAAAGCCCTTTCCAAAGCCCTTTAGAAACGGCTTTCAAAACAGTTGCGTTGATCAACTCATCGCGAACAATAACTCGCACATCCCCGTGCCTGTACTATTAATTTGCCGCTTGTTTTCTGAGGGACGGCGAAAAGCAATTACCATCATGAGACATATCTTCCTCTGAGAGTGACGAGTCATGATGCAATGCCACATGAATCAATACTGTCTTCCTATCTGTGAGGCAGCTCCAGTTTTATAGCACATACTTCGAAATATTTCTGAGTGGCGGCATGAGACATGGGATCTAAGGGAATGAGAGCTGCTACTCCACTTCTCAAACCTCCTTGGTGAGAGGTTACCTCCCTGTCCCTAGCATATTGTTATGCGGGCATTACGCACAGCTGTATGTATGTAGTACGTGTGTACACGTACTCGTGTGCATTTTAATAATAATAATAACAACTATTTCTTGTTGAGCGCTTTTACAGGACCTGATCAAATCATGATATATCAACAACCAACATTCACACAGTATAAGATCAACATAATTACAATTGAAACAGTTCAGTCTTGAGCCACTTTACGTGGCGCGCGTCTTTTCAGAAATCGGAAACGTATGGTTGCGTAACCGCAGTAGGGCGACCTATAAAGCCGCTTCAAAAGAGCTTTGCGTTTATCAACTTCAAACGGCTTTTACAAACGGGTTTCTGAAAACCTGTTTACGAAACCTGTTTGGAAAGCCGCAAATTTGCGGCTTTCGAAAAGGCTTTCCGAAAGAGCGTTTAAAACAGCTTTGCGTTTATCAACTCGTAAAAATTCCTTGAAAGCTGTCTGGATAACCTGTTTCTGCCGAGAAAGGAGAGTTGATAAACGCACCCTTTCGTAAAGGCTTACCGAAAGGGCTTTCAAACAGCTTTGCGTTTATCAACTCGTAAAAATTCCTTGAAAGCTGTTTGGATAACCTGTTTCTGCCAAGAAAAGGTCGAGAGTTGATAAACGCACCCAAAGACACGTGTACATATTCCCGTGTATACTCGGGAGTATATTGTTTAACAGGTTCTATTGTAAGGTCTTTACGCTGTGGAGACTCCCGGTCGTTTAATACATGTATACCTTTAATGATGCACAGGACAGACTCGGTGAGAATATCGGATGCGCAAGTTGAATAGTGTTTACACTCACGAGCGCGGCGAGCGGGTATTGGAGTGTTCTATAATAATAAGTTAAACGAGAGCATCCAATTCTCTCCGATCCACGAAATAGGACCTGTGCATCATTTGTGTTATAGAAATTCATGAAATACAACCATTTTCCCCACCATGCATCCTTACCCACAACACTAAAGGCCCCTATACTAAGAAGACTAACAAGACAAGCATTACATTCAGATTTTACCGGACGCATGGCCATGCGTTCGGATTTTACCGGACGTGGTATATTGCTCAGTGTGTGGATCGGCAAAAACCAATGCATGACAAAACATGACAAATCATTGCAGACTAGATTCTAAAGCCCATTATAAACGACGTACAATGTAGTATGTCATGGAGTTGGCCGTTCGCTCTTCGTGCGTCAGTAAGTTGCTAAGTAGCTGTGAATTAGGCGAAGACGCAACCTGTAAAAAGTGAAATGGCGCCCCCGTTTGAGCAGCTCTCAGCGTCGTGAATATTGAGCGGATGCAATAATGTCCCTGAATCGACCGCGAAAACGCAGATGACATGAGGTCGAATTTGATAAGCAAATTTTCGCGGGCGCAAAACATTTCTTTTCTCTCCCTCCCTCTCTCCCTCTCCCTCTCCCCCTAGCTCTCTCTCTGAAGCTCCGCGTCGCGAAGAACAAAAGGCTCCTTAGCTGATGATTATCTTGATCTTCAGTCGATTGGTCTATTATTTTGGCGAAGTCTTGTTTGGGGCATTAGCTGCTTTGGTGAATTATACCGAGTCTGGAAACCCACATGTGGCCATGCCTTATTTGTTATCGTCTATATTATACTCCTTTGCAGCTCCAAACGGGTGGCAAGCAATTTATACTCTCCACTCCGTGGAAGGGAGTTCTGATTACTGACAATTTGTGTACCGCTTGATGGGGAGACTCGATCGAAGTGTAAGTATTGGTTGCTGCGTGCAGGGCTGGCAGAACGGGGGGAGTCCCCCCCCCCCCCCCCTTATTCTTGTTGTTGTTGTTGTTGTTGTTGTTGTTGTTGTTGTTGTTGTTGTTGTTGCATCATACGAAGGAATATATAATTATGGTGGCACCACTTTGGGCGAGTACTTTTTTTCTTCTTCTTTTTTACCCCGGAAGTGCGTATAAAGTGGGTTTTTTTTTTTCCTAGCTGATGGAACCCGGAAATGGCACTAGAAGTCTAAGTGTCACCCCCCCCCCCCCAACACACACAAACACACACACACACACACACACACACACACACACACACACAAACTTTTGAAAACACGGCGCCGGCCATGCGTGTACTAGGAATACTGCTTCCAGTACGGTTAGTCTGTAGTTTTCAAAACCATCATACAGCAGATAATCTTTTTTTCTTTTCTTTTCTTTTTTCAGGCACAGTGTGTGAAATTCCTGCGCAACTTCACGCATAGACGATCATTTTTTTTCCACAAAAAGAACACCAGAAAAAAGCTGATTGATAATCGACGAGTTTGAAGTCAAGCTTCTGTTTTATAATAATTTGGCGGTTACAGGACGGACGGGGGGGGGGGTACAAAATCTCGACGGGGGCACGTATGAGCTGGGCTACTACGGTATAGGGACTTTTGTAAAAACAGAGTACAAAAGTCGCATCTATAGAGCATTTAAAAGCAAATTTCTAGGAAATTACACATAGTGGAAAAAATTAGCGCGAAGGACTATCATTATAACATACGGGGTACAGTAACATCATACTAGTATTTGACGGTATAATGAGATCCTCGGCGAGGGAGCGAAGCGACCGAGCAGGGAGAGGGAGGTGTTGGATGGGGGATACCCCCCTCCCACGGTGTGAGAACCTCGGCGAGGGAGCGAAGCGACCGAACAGGGGGAGGGTGTGGCAGGGGGGATCCTAACGGTAGAGACTTTTTGTAAAAACAAAAACAAAAACAAAAACAACAACAAAACAAAACAACAACAACAACAACAACGAAACAGAGTACAAAAGTGCGTTTATATAGTGCATTTAAGATCAAATTTCTAGGAAATTAAACATAGTGAAAAAAAGGTAGTGCGAAGGAATATGATTATAACATACAGGGGGTACATTTTATGCAACGGTGTGAGATCCTCGGTGAGGGAGCGAAGCGACTCGGCTGGGAGAGGGTGTTTTTGAGGGGGGGATAGTAGGGACTTTTGGTAAAAACAGTACAAAAGTCGCGCTTATAGAGCATTTAAAAGCAAATTTCCAGGAAAATTAAACGTAGTGAAAAAATTGTGCTGCGGACTATGATTAGAACATACGGGGATACATCTATTCTGACGGCGTGAGACCTTCGGGGATCAAAGGAAGCGAAGCGACCGAACAGGGGGAGCGGGGATCCCCCTCCTGCGATATGGACTTTTTGTGCAAAAAAAACCCCAGAGTACAAAAGTCGCGTTTAAATTTCTAGGCAATTAAACATAGTGAAAAAAATGTAGTGCGAAGGACTATCCATGATTATAACATACAGAGGGTACATTTTTATTGTTCATCTTGGCCTTTAAATAATAGTGATTATTACGGGGGGACACTTTTTTTTTGGGGGGGGGGCACAAACTCGTTTTGCCCCCAAAATTGGTATGGGGGGGGAGTGCCACCCCTGCCCCCCCCCCTCCCACTTCCGACGCCCTTGAGAGCGGATCCAGGAATTCCGTAAAGGCCGGGGGACGCCTCCCCGATATTTTTTTTTTCGTTTTATTTCTTTTGTTTCAACAAAATGTAAAGGGGGGCCAGGGGGGGGGGGGGGTGTGGTCCTCCCTTGATCCGCCAATTTGTTCCCTCGGAAATGTCGAGGTCAGGAGCAAATCAAGATCGGAAACGTAGATGGCAGCAGACGACAAGCGTCGAAAAATATTCAACATCTGGAAACATGGCGAATTTTGATGTCCCATCATGGTAAGTCTTCGTAATGGTTGTATCCATTCAAGGGAGTATGTTGTAGTTGTGATATTGGCGGAACAGTAGCAATTGACATCATGAAAATGTGGCCGAAAATGTGCAGTCATCCTCAAGAATGCTGTTGGTTATGCCGAGAAAAAAAAAAGCCCTTGAAGTAGCGCAGTGCGTCTGATCTCGCTTGCAGACTCTACAGACAGTGTGTAACTAGCAGTGTGCTGCACAGTGCTCGGCACATGAAAACCATGCAGTAGACTGTGCCGGTGGGACCCGCGGTTTTACAGTACACGCAGCGTTTTATCCTCACAGTAAACGGCCGCGGCAGCGGCGGCGCCGACAAGGACGAGCCCCATATGGCCCCATGCCCAGCAACCGTAGCTGGCCAGCAGGGGAGAGTATGAGTAGGCCTACTCTCGTCGTACTGGTAGTGGTACAGTACCGGTACCAGCAATCGGCTGAACTTTCTTCTTCGTATGTACTGTCCAACACCCCTTAGGCTCCAACCGGACAGGGGGTGCGCTGGTGTTAAATTGCGCGGAGAGAGAAGTGCAAGTGTGGGGTCTAACATTGTTAGTTGCTTTGCTCCTGGATGTATTGTAGGGTTGCTGCTTTAAAAGAGTCCTGGTTTGTAGTGTGAGAAACTGTTGATGGGAGTGAGTTCCAGTCTATGTGCTATGATTGTTCTTGGAATAAACAAGTATTTATAACAATAACAGTTTCTGTTCGTGGCGATTGGGATTAAGCTTGTAGTGGAGACTCCATACATAGTGTTACAGTAGTGGAGGTCTAAAAGATGTAACCATTGGCATGTAAATGTAAGAAGAGCCACGTCACGATTATTACTAAGATCCAGAACTACTTTAGGCCTAGAATTCTACTTAACAAGTTAGAGATACTTGGCCCTTGGGTGACCCGCACCTCGTCATAGTTAATGTTTATGCATATTTTGAATCACATTTCATCACTGAAATTCTATGAATTCCTACGCACATACAGGAAAAATGCTGAAGATTCCAATAGAACATGTAACCAAGCTAGAATCTCAGACTCAAGTTCACTGATTGATAATGGAAATTTGCAGCTATCGTCGTCAAACGGGAACGATGCGGAATAGCTGTGCGCTAAGGAAGGGGCCCGCAACTCGTCACCTGCGCTCCCATAGACAAAGCACGTAAAAGATGTGTGCGGGTGACCCTGAGGCTCCCATAGACATGTACACGTATAAGATGCGTGCAGGTGACCGTAATGATACTTTCAACACGTATTCCTACTATAAATTTCAGATTTTCGCGAAAAACTCTTCGGTTTTCACCACAACTTGCTTGGTTGTGGTAGACAGAAAGATCTGTCTGTCCGGAGGACTCTTACCATTAACGCTGTCCTCCGTAGACAGGGGATCCATGAAGCCAGACGCAGTCTCCGCGGAACATTCCCTGACGGACAGATACAGACCGATCTTTCGGTCAATGGTTGTGGTAGTTCTGCCAAGTTTCAAGCGTGCTGAACACAATCCCAGGCATAGATAATTGTTCAGTGCGCTCGTAACAATTTTTAACAGGGTGACGGTATTCAGGCCCCTGGCGAGGTGCGGGCTCCTCACTACACTAGGCGATCTAGAGCTCTCAAATGCACCATTGTGATTGTCACACAAACTGGGTATAGAAAGTAGTTGGGTAACAATTAAGACTCGTAAGAGAGAGAGGGTCAGAGTCGGCAAAGAACAGCATCGGGTAGTGTTGATACTGTATGGGAAAATACAGTAGATTGTAACGTTAGAACCTATGTCATGGGGATGTTTAATATCACAACACAAGGTAAAGTAAAACCTCCATAGTAAAAGTCATGAAATCCAGTAATTCACATAGTACTCAGAACTGCAGTCGTAGATCTACATGTCTTTGTGGGAGTTTGACAATGTGAAAAAGAAGACGTGCAATATCTCATAGTGATGGTTTGAGCAGATTTGCGGGAAGTTAATTCAGTCAAACTGAGATCCCAGTTGTCACAGCACAGTCTATAACCTCTCCCCTTTTACCTTGTTTGTAACTCATTTCCACTCACTTTCATTGTACTATTTCTTTTATTTCGATCATGTAAACCCTACTGTATATATTTCTTTCAATACTCATTCTGTGCCACTCTGTCATTGTGTGTCACTAGGGCTGGAAAGGCTCCAGCAGGTCTGCACTTGGATGTCATGAAGGAGAACAAAATGATCGAGGTGAGCAAAATCTCCATCAGTCTGACTTTTCCTAACTTTTTAGTCTCTAATCACTTTTGAGCCAGGTTGGCCCATGCAACATACGGATTGGTGTAGCAAGAATGTCAAATGTACTTTGAGATTCAGGTTCTTCATCTTCTGGTTGATATTGCTTGTACAAAATTATATTAAAAAGAAGTGAGGAATGGATTGTCATGCGAGATGGAGTCTAGTCTAGTCATCAGAGAAAAACGCAGGAACCAATCAAAGGACCTTTGCTGAAGACTTGGCTGAATTTCTTTATCGTAAAAACTTGTGCCCTGGACTTACCGCCTGTTGCTAAAAGTGTTTGGTGATGAATATCCCAGCCAGTCCGCACAGCTCTTATTTGAAGAATCTCATGCATGCTAAAGACACTTTGCACCAATGGCTTATAAGCAAAATGCAGCTATTCCATTGGTTGAAATGACTGGCTAAATCATGCAGGATTTGAGTTATACATGTACAGTGTACATTGTAAATGCCACAGGAGTGGTGTGTCAATTTAAGCTTTACCCTGGTTAATGAATGAGAGTTTTAAAGGGATATTCCAGACGATTTTCATAATTTCACATTATGTAGTACATAAATCGACAACTCCATGTATAGATTTGTGGAATTTATTGTGGTTCTTGAGCAGAGAAAAAATACTTTGAAAAATCTTTAAGAAATTACACTGAACAAGGATGATGACATAGGAGGTTCAAATATTTCATAAATGTAGCAGTGTAATTCCAGTGAATACCGCTTGCTTGCAAGTTCACCTGTGTATAATCTATGCATGCCTTCTTCTTTTGTTCTGCTTCCTTGAGCCCCAACTCATGCACTCTTATGGTGACTCTGCCATGTCATCATCCTTGTTCATTGCAATTTGTTCTAAATTTTGAAAATATTCTTATTCTTCATCCCAATTATCACAAATTCTGAAACTCTGTCCTCAACTAATTTATAGTTGATCAAATGTTAAATCTAAAAATCATCCAGAGGTCTCCTTTGAAGGGGATGGCTAGTAACTGATCAGTGGGAATGCTGGGGGATGATTGTTCAAATCCTTGTTGGATTCATTGAAGAGTACATGTACATGTGTGAAAATTATTTGCTTCAGAATGGTCTCGTATTCAAGTAATGTGCACTCTAATGTTTCCAGGTGGCCGTTAATGATCGCCCCGTCACTGTACAGGCATGCTAACCTGGAAACATTGATCGCAATTGTGCCAGAGCAATAGAAATAGGAAATATGTGACCCGCTACAACTCCTGTACAACAAAAGGATGCGAAAGTCGGGGGAGGGTAATTTTCTGAAAATGGCATGACATTATTCCTTTACTCTTCTACTTTAATTTCTATATAGCACAACCCATAAAAGTACTCGGTTGCAGAAATATCGATGATATAAGTGCATGTCAAGTGCTTGAGGAAATCAGAGTTTCGAGAAAAACGCCTTCAAAGTTTTCCTTCCGACGCTATCATGATCAAGGGGAGGCGAGACAGTTTTCACCGCTTGATAATACAAGGCATGCTCCTAGCGACCTCCGCGATGTTCATTCAAGCTTAGCGTAGGCGGTCTACGCACGACCAGTCACTAAGCACGACCAGTCACTAAGCAGAATGCCACGCACTGACCAATAAGATCACTCCCTTGTTGCTAGGGTGGGAGTCTACAATTGTAGGTGCAGCTCTGAATCCAAATCTTCGGACATGTTTCTGTTACGTTTAAAGTCAGAAATTCATGGCGCAAAAAAACGCTGATTTCTTGCCTTTGCTTTAATCATTTAGCTGTGAAATTTTGGCAGATAATAGACAAAACATTAGACTACGAAATTATGCAAAAAACACAAAACCGATTGTTTTGACTGATTTTAATGATATGACTTCAAACTCAATTTTTTTGTCTCAACCGTCAGCAACTTTAGGATCCTTTTGTTGTAGTGGGTCACATATGACTTGAAAGAAGGGCCTATATGGGACGAATAAAATGGCTGGCAACATCTTCTTTCACCATCCCAAATAGCCCTAACAGTACACTGTACACTATGCTTGTCAAATAATTATTTGTTAAGTTTAATGTAATGAGAAGTTGACCGCATGTGTAGTAAGACTCAGAGATAGCTGTTCTTTCCATGCATTCTTTGAAATCTAGAGAAAGAAAAAATTGTGACGTTACAGTGCTGTATTTTCATTCAATTTCAGAAAATGATGGTTGATGAAAAGAAGTGCTACTTCTTTGGCCGCAACTCAATAGTCTGTGACTTTATCCTCGACCATGCCTCATGCTCACGTGTGCATGCCGCCCTCTTGTGGCACAAACATCTCAACAGGTCTTTCATCGTTGACCTTGGTAGCAGTAAGTACATGTATGTTGGCTGCATGAAACACTGGTACAAGTTTGACACTTGGGTCTTAAAAACAGGTTCCATAAATATATTAGGGCCAGCATGTTGATCTTAAACCAGTAGTGGGCAGCATACGTGTTGAAGAATAACAGTGTCAGCAAACTTCTGTTGGCTTGTTTTACAGTATGAACATGATAGTAGCACTTGAAGCGTCAATCAACACTAATGAGTACAGGACAGTAATTAGACAAAGGACTATTAAAACAGTTGCAAGTGACTGACAAATTGCCCTTTATAGACCTAAATAAACACAATTCAATCAGTGTTTACGTACTTGTACTAGCCATGATGAAGCACTGAGTAATAATTGTCTCTTCATGTCAATTATGGGCAATTCATTATTCAATAGCCATAAAAGCAAAGTCTCAACATGGGAATCATTAATTTGAATTGCGACTTAACAGGTTTCTTTTTATATAGTATCATATAGAAGTCTCTCATTGTTTGGAGAGAGAGTATGATCACCTAATTAGGACGTTATCTTCTACGTATGTGTGCCGTTGCTAATCCACACACGGAACCTCCGTTTAATGTCTTTTCTGAGAGACAGTGTTTTTTGCCTGTTTATACTAGAGGGGATGGAATACTTACACCCAACATTATTCAGTGAGACTTGGGGACTCAATCCTGGTGCTCTTGGATGTGAAGGTAGACGCGTTACCGACTGAGCCATATCCCCACCCTTGCCTCCAAAGTAGCTGGATTATATGCACACACTGCAATGCATTGGTGGTGCCATATTGAAGTATAAGGTCTTTCTCTGGGTCTTGCTCTTTCCCTTTCAAGCACATGGGACCTTCCTAGGCTCTATCTGTCTGGAAGCCAACAAGCCCCAGCAGGTCCCAATTGACAGCATCATCCACTTCGGGGCCTCCACCCGCTCCTACATCCTGCGGGAGAAGCCACAGACCATCACCGTGGCGATGAAGTCAGCCGATGCGGAGGTGATGGACAAGACGGAGGAGGACATCTCCACTGGGCTGCTAGGACTGCCAGAGGAAGAGAATGAACTGGACGTAAGAGGACCCTTTTCTCAGTTTTCCTGATGCAGGCGACTCCTATATTACCATAAAACCATAAATTTTTGTGTGCATAAAACTTTTGCTAGGAGCCAAAATTCATTAAAGTATAATGCACATGAAAGTGTTTGTCTGCACCATGCAAGGACTGCCAAAAGGCGATTCGTGCAAATCTCATGCAGCTGAAAAGGCTATCCGCTCCTTTGCAACAAATTCGTGCCGCAAATGTTTTTGAATTTACCGTGTAAGAAAGTCCTCAGAACCAGCTGTCTTCTTTTTTTGTATTGATATCTTATTATAGTTGTACATTATAGTTTATAAGAATATCTAGATGAGAATTTTTGGACCTGAATTTTCACTTCATCCGAATGAGTATTTCAGTTAAACTGGGTTTGTTAAAATGGGAGTGCACTGTAGTAGGTGACCTGTGAGCAATCATAGTCATTGAGTGTGGAGTGGTAAATGGCATTGTAAGCCCGCAGACCAATTCATAGCACAATAACATGCAAATAAACATTCTTTGATTTTCTTATTTTACATGTAGTCTTGATCAAATCCCCTACAGTTCTGTTTGTCTGATTTTATTTTACATTAATCGTAGCATGGAAAGGAGATGGATCTACCGTGCCAACATGCTTTTGTTCTAACCCTAAACCTTACCCTTTTGTTTAAAGTGAAAACATATTTCTGGTATTCAAAGGTTTGAGAACACCTCTTGCATAATTTCATATTTGCTTGTGATATACCGAAAGAGTCTACCAAGAAACTTCCCTGGCTGAAGTGATTTGCTGCGGTGATGAGTTGTTTCGGAGTATTTTGAGATCAAAAATAAAAGTTGGTATACTGACTTTTATTCCAGAAGGATCCAGGTTAACTTCGTCTCAGGGACAACTCGGCCCTATTTCAGACAATTTATACACAGTTTGTTGTCGCCATATTCTACACATAGGCGCATGTTCATTTTGTAGGCGCGCCAAAGAGGTTGTTTGATGCGCGCGTTGTATCAACTCGGCCCATAACTGCGGTCAGCCAGAACGCGAAGTGCTCCCATATTACAACCCTGTACAATCCAGAGGAACAACTTTTTGGGGTAATATTTCGCATTTTCGTCAACACCCAATGTTATTGTTATTACAACGTTATTCCACACATTTCCTAGGCATATGTGTAGATTTTGGAGCGAAATTTGACAATTTTGCAGGAATACCAGAACTATGTTTTGCCATTAATCATAATGCTGTGCAATGTAGAATCCTGTTTGAATGACAGATGTCATTGGTATTGTCTTTTGCGTTTCTGAAACCGCAACAGAATTTAACAGAGTTCAATACGGCTCACAACAAGCGCATCGGCGCAATTGGCTTCGAGGAGACTCAGAGTCAGGGGGAGATGCAGCGGGCCAAGAGGAAGAGGAAGCACTCGCATGTCTCGTTTGGAGAAGAAGACGAAGTCATCAATCCAGGTGAGATACAGGGTTGGAACATGCATGGAGGAGAGACTCTCACCCTAAGCTCCTCTTAAACAGGAGATTTTCCCACATTGACCCCAACAAACGGGATACTCTTTATTGTGAGATCATGCACACAATACATTGATTATGTGCTTGTAGAGCATGTGACAAGCTTGAATAACGATGTCCCTTTTAGCCGGGTTCCAGTCCCTAAAGTGGATACTGGAAGCTATAATGGTTCTAAGGTACTTTGGCATAGTGGATAAGGCTTACGACTTCATTTGGAGGACCGGAGCTCGATTTCCACCCAGTGCTTTATATATCCTTAGACAAGCTGTTTTTACCCACCATGTCCCCCTCTACGCAGGTGTATGAATGGCACCTGGCAATACTTAGGCAATGATAATGGCAGGACCCTCTCTCTAGTAGAGCAGTTGCAACACTGAAGAGGCTATTCTGGATTAAAATAAAGAAGACATTATTAATATCATTATTACTATTATCTCAGATATTTTTATGCCTCCACTACGAAGTGTCACCGGAAGCATTATGTCTTTGGGTTGTCCGTCCGTCAGTTCGTCTTTCTGTCCGTGATCAATTTTGTGGGCAGTTTAACTAAAAAACTGTTTGAGGTATCCTAATGAAATTTGGCATGTATATGTATGAGTAGGCAAAGTTTTGCCTTTCAACTTGTGGGCACATTATGATCAAGGTCAAAGGTCAAATGCTCAAATTTTCACTATTTCCCCCATATCTGTGCAGTGCCTAAAGGTATTTTCTTGAAACTTAGTTTATACATTAACTACCAAATAAAGATTCTTCAGAGAGCATTTCGGGTCATGAGTTTCAGGTCAAAGGTCAAGTGAAAATGTTATAATTTCACTTTTTTGTCTCGCCCACCGGAGGTGAAGGTGAGACTAAGGGATCCAAATGGCGTCCGTCCGTCGTCCGTCCGTCGTCCGTCCGTCATCCGTCGTCCGTCACAAATGTTAAAGTTTTCCTGCAAGACTCTCTTATGATGCATAACTTGGCAGCTGTTACAGCAATGGCAGCCACACTTGGGTGATAGAAACACTAGGGGTATCTTCATGTTATGGTGTTGTCAGAGGTCATGTGATGATGTCAAAGGTAATTTGAGGTCATATATTAAAGAGTATGTGCAAGACTCTCTTTTGACAAATGACTTCACATAAGTTGCTTGGATTACAACCTAACTTGGGTCATAGATGCACTGGGGGTACCTTCATGTTATGGTGCCGTTGGAGGTCACAGGATAAGGTCAAAGGTCATTTGAGGTAATACGTTAAAGTTTACTTGCAAGACTCTCTTATCACATGTAACTCGACACATGTTGCTACAATGGCAATCAAACTTGGGTGATGGATGCACTGGGGTACCTTCATGTTATAGTGCAGTAAGAGGTCACATGATAAGGTCAAAGGTCATTTGAGGTCATACGTTAAAGTTTACTTGCAAGACTCTCTTATCACACGTAACTCAGCACATGTTGCTACAATGGCAATCAAACTTGGATGATGGTAGATGTCTCTTGGGAAGTTGAAGGTAACCACAAGGTCAAAGGTTACAGACAGGGGTCAACAAACTTTTAGGGCCCAATGTTAAGTTTTTAGGGCGCATTTCGTTTATGGCTCATAACTTTTGATCCCTTTGTCCGTTTGTGACCAAACTTGGATGGAAGATGTTCCTTGGGGAGGTGAAGGTCGTCACAAGGTCAAAGGTCACAGACAGGGGTCAACAAATTTTTAGGGCCCAATGTTAAGTTTTTATGGCGCGTTTTGATTATGGCTCATTACTTTTGATCCCTTTGTCCGTTTGTGACCACACTTGGATGGTAAATGTCCCTTAGGGTGTTGAAGGTGACCACAAGGTCAAAGGTCATAAGCAGGTCAATTAACTTCTGGGAGTTCTAAAAAATATTAATTCCTTGTACGCGAATGGGCGAGACACAATTTGGCGATTGCCTTGTTTTTCTCCATATCTCACAAATGGTTCAAGGTATCTTCATGAAACTTAGTACCTATGCATTTACTGACTGGCAGTGATAATCTAGGGAATTTAGCGGTCATGGGGCAGGGGTCAAAGATCAAGGTCAATCCTCAAAATTTCACTATTTCCCTCTTTTCTATGCAATGCATGTAGGATTTTTCTTGAAACTTAGTGCATGCATGTATTACCCATTAGAGATTCTCTTTGAAGTTTCTTGCCAAAAGGTCAAAGTACAAGTGAAAGTGCTAAATTTCACTTCTTCCTTAACCCTATTCTGACTGGGCTATTCGAGACCAAGTTCTTACTGGGGGGGGGGGGGGGGGGGGGTCAATTTGACCCCCCCTTCAGACCCCGCCAATCGCGCGATCACCGCAAAATTTTGCCTGAACATAGAGTAGGATGTCAACTACAAGATTACATGATCACACAAAAGAAAAATTTTGATTTTCTATTTTTAGTGAATTAATTATGAAAATTTACGCATGAAATCATATTTTCACGTATAACTCCATTAAAAAGACTGAATGATTGCTAAATTTTTGTGTTAGAGTTCCTCAAGACACATTGAACAATTTTCTTGTAAAAAAGTAGCACAATCATAATCAGTTTCTTTTGTGTTTTATTGTTTTGTTAATTTCTTATGTATTTCATTGTTTTTTTTACCTTTTGCTTTCTATTGTTTTTTGGCCAAAATTTGTTGCAGGCACTTTTTCAAGCTTATCTACATTGAAATTGATTAATTTCAATGGTTAAAAGTTGAAATAATCTAATTCATATCAATTTAACCAAAGAGCCTTAACCATTGGATTTGCACACGATATCATGAACTTGAGCCATTTTCGGGTTGACATGCATATGCAAAACATTACGTAACTTCAGAACGGTGTACCCGGACATCGCAAATTTGGTCTCAAAATATGCGGGAGACTTCAAAGAAAAAAGTCATGAAAGGACGCGGCTAAATCTTGGCGCGTTGCGGAATCGCGGCACGAAATGTGGAGGGGGGGTCAAATTGACCTCCCCCCTGTTAGAATAGGGTTAATTTAAACTTATAAAAGGGTGAAAAGTCAAGTAAATATCCTCGAATCCCCAAATACCTGCACTCTTAGGCAATATAGCCATTCATCCAATTAAACCTAGTTGAAGGAAAGTGAACATTCACCACATTTGTGACATTTTGATATTTTACCAATTATGTGAAACTGTCATCACACATTGTCAAGACATTGTACTATAGACATATTAGGAGAACCATGCGTTATGGCGGAGGCATACCAGTCACCATAGCAACATTTCTAGTCTGGTACTATCTTAACCTTAATCCTTAACATACTCATACATGTACATGACAAAATATAAATGTTGGGCAGGAGAAGATGGAACTTTAAGCTGGGAGAATGTGTCTTTAGTGGGAGGCAAACAGTTAAAGAGTGGGAGAAATTCAAACTCTAGTGGGACAGCAAGAGATTTTTAGAAAACGATCACAAAGCGGGAGATCTCCCTCCAAAAGCATGAAGAGATGGAGTCTCTACTCAAGCATCAGAAGGCTTATAGGCATGTGGGTCGGCACAAGGAGCTGTTACATTCAGACCAAAGGAAAGTTTGATGCGGATGTAGATGGAAATCTGTTTGTCGGTGGGTTGATCAGAAGGTCTGTCTGTGTGTCAGTCAGTCTGTTTGCAAAGATTGTGGTGTTGGCTTCTTTTGAATAATTCAAATTGAATTGGGCTTGTGTCATGGCTACATTGTTTCCACATTTTAAGAGGTGACAGAAAATTTGGTACCATAGTACCTTACCTGTAAAGGAAAGCTATGTCTGAGAAATACCAAATGAAGGATAAAAAGTTTTCGAACAATTTGACAGATGATCATGGCATGTTTCCTTTCCTATGCTGTTTACATAACACAATGTTCATAATTCTGTATTTTGATTCAACTCTACTTGTTCTGTATCAATGCAAAATAAATTTTTGCATTTAGTGCAAAATGAATATTATCTATTATTCTTATTGTTATTTTTATGCATTATCATATTATCAGTAGTAGTAGTTGTAGTAGTAGGAGTAGGAGTAGAAGTAGTTTTTTCATGTAGTAGGACAGTCAACCTTGCTTAAGTCAAATCTATTTGGAATGAAGAAATAGCTCTGACTTTATAGAAAAACTTTGACTTGTGAGGGATTCAAATCGATAGAATATAAAGAAGAGAAACTTGAAAAGACCTTGGACTTAGGCGATTTTTCGACATATGCGAGGTGAACATAAGCATGGCTGATACCAGCGCATATGTACGCGTACAGCTGTAAGTGGCGATTAGTGCATTGTCATGGTAAGAATGTATTACATAAAAAGGAAAAAAAAAATCAGATCGCAACCTCGCACAGCAAGCAGTGACACGTGTTCGGGGAGACCAATGTAATATGTTATGTTGACAAAATGAATAATGCTAATCCTCCACGACGCCAACTCCTAACTGCCAAATGTGTCACTTGGCATTGAAGTTTGGTTATTTGTTTTTCTGTTGATTGCAATGGACTGCAATTACAGTCAGTGTAGTGTTGATTATGTGAGTGTAATGTTCATATCATCCTTGTTATTCCTGCAGAGGATGTGGACCCTTCTGTGGGGCGATTCAGGAATCTTGTGTCGGTTTCCGTAATACCAGTTAAGGTGAGTCCTCACAACAGTGTTTGACCCTCGACACCAACCCCTGTAAAGCTACACTGTATAGATTTATTCCCTCAACTCGTGTGTGGATGTTTGAGCAGACTCATGAGAGTTAAGTAGGGTCATTTAATTGTTTTCAGAGGCATTCTCAATTGTCAATTCATGTTCATTGTAAGTAATGTCTAGCATATTTTCAGAGACGGTGACAACTTTTTGATAATGTGTTCGGATTTTTCAGGGTTCTATGTGTTGCAAAGAAATTCTTAATTGGAGTTGAAGTTGATTTAGAAGATGAAATTTATTATCTATCTATATTCAGCTGTTTACATGGCAAAAGACACATCATGAATGTAAGATAAAAGGTATTAATATGTAGTTTATGATTTTTTTTTTTAATAGGTTAAACTGCACATTTCCAGTTTGTTTGCTATCTATATATATATTTTTTTTTTTTGCGGCATATCATTGTGAGAAAATGAAAGAATAACTGCCCACAAATTTTGTTTATCATAGCATTGACTAATTGAATACAATATGCTCCATTCAAGGAAATGATGTTGTCTAATATTGCTCTCCAATTTATTGGAAAGGGACCACCATGCAATAAGTAAAGCAATGACTAGACATGAATGGTATTTTCCAACAGAAAAAGAAGACTGAGGACATGATATCTGCATCAGGGGACACCACCGTCAAGTCTCTTCAAGGGTTCAACTATGGTCCCAGCCTGTACGACAACCTGCCCTCCTCGGCCAATGACCCCAACTCGGGCTCGATGCCAACACCGACGTCGCCCACGGGCATGAACCCGTTTGGTGCCAGCAGCACGCTCGGACTCTTCAAGCCCCTCAATCTGGCACCGGATGTGGAGCCAGCCCGGCACATGCCCGCCATAAACATTGCCCCTGCCCCCGGCCCCGTGGCAGTGGGACCTGTGGGTCCCAAGAAGAAGAAGTATGCCAAGGAGGCGTGGCCGGGGAAGAAACAAGCTCCGTCACTTTTGTTATAGCGTTGGCCTTTGCCTTTTCACAGTCTGCAGCCAGAGACAGTTTGTGCCTGGTTTGTGTGTACATAAAAACAAGTCGGACCATTTTGTACATAAGGGACGTATTATGACTGCCTACTTGGGACTGAACAATCCAAGAAGGCAGATTTTTTTTTTTTTTTTTTTTTTAAATGCGCAATTGTGGTGGATGGTAAGCAGCCTCCATCTAATGATCACCATTATTTTAACCTGTTCAGGACGGGTTGATTTCGCAGCAACAGACATTTCCCATAGACACTTGCCCAAGTTTACTCGATACTTCTCCTCAACAGGAAGGGAGTTGAAGTATTCGTTGAGCCTACCTACACCTGGAATGACCCGCGATGGAAGCGAAGTGTTCACGACAGAGTGTACTGGATGGATCTTTCATCTGACAAAAGAAGGGGAAATTCTCAAACTTTGAAGGGCTTGTCTGCATGCATATATATATACAATATGTACCTGTCAACTACACTTTTGTACCACCCATCAGAAAGCAACATCAATGTGTACAGATAACACTCAGTCCATTATTATTCATGCTTCTCCATGTCTGCTGAGGAAGCTGCTATCCAGGCAGCCAAACTTTGTTGCAGTGAGGGCGATTGTCCCTCTGAAATGTTTTTAACATGTCCTTCTGCAATACCTGAAATCTGCTCTTAATGCCAATTTTGTTGGTTTTTTTTTTCATTGGAGAGCAAAGTGCCTGCCAAACAAGAAAAAAAGAAAGAAACAGAGATGAATGGTCGACAGAAAATGATTGGCATACTTTTTTTTTTTCTCAAATGAAGGTTAAATATTGGTAGACAAGAATAACGTCAAGCCTTCCCCTAGTGAGGATACATGGGTTGCAGTTTTCATGTTCTAGCAGCTGCGGGTTCAGCCAAAAGTGTAAAGTGACCATGTATTAAATCCCATGTAGAGCAGTTAATTCTACATCTCAGAGGCATAGAGTAATCAATGACAATTGTAGGATTGGATTTTTAGAAACAGAAAAAAACAAAAACACAACATTGATATTGTACTCTGTGAACTGTGGATAGGGATATGAAATTAAATACAGTGTATATTACAAATTTATGGCTAAATGACACTTGCCTTACTGATTTCTTTCCTAAGAAATGTAAAGCGTTTTGCAGAAAACGGGCCTTAAAAGTATCATGCAAAGTATCAAGAGATTTTTCGTCAGTCAATGCTACCCTCTCAGGTCATAGAAGCAAATAGGAATGTTTCTTGATCCTTCATTGCTTTAGGTTTTATTCACAGGAAGGATAATCATTCGGTGGAACATGTGAAAACTTGTTTTTGAAACTCTTTCCATTTCAAGCTGATATATGAACATACTGTATTGGCTGGTAGAATATTGAGGTCAGCCTTGCCATGCACTAGAGTCTCAGTAACAGTACCGTAGCCTTTTGGCAAGGCCTCGTGGCTGAAAAAGAAACTAACTACGAGAGAATGGGTGAATGCGAGACCAAGCCTTTTGAAACCTGACATGAATTTCTTATCTTGAGCCTTGTTTCTCGCCAATTCTGCTACCAAAAAGGGTAGCGGCCAATCACCGACTGCACTGCTCACCATGTCGTCACATCTAATGTACGGTATATGCATGAGTGTGCATGTCGGCGGCTCGCTCATCCATAGCTGCCTGCATTGCCAGCGCAGCATTGACACGTTCTCATTTAATAGCATACCATCTGTGATCTGACTTGTGAATATATGTGTGTATTCGCCTTCATTGGGAGGCATTAGGGAAAAAAACCCAGGTTTCAAAAGGCGTTGTGGTTGCGCCGCTCGTTCTCGCGTTCACCCGTTTCTCGCAGTGCTCGGTGAGCCGAGTTAGTCTCAATTTTCAGCCACGAGGCCTTGTCAAAAGTCTACAGTAACAGTAGATTGTACTTCAATATCAACGTCTGGATATCCCGCAGGTAAAACAGGATGTTTGTATGGCATGAGCATGGACCCCTATAGTATATTTGATAAATTATTCTACTAAAACAGGAATGAAAGGCTAGTTTGTCTGTTCAAAGAAAGAGTGAAATGTTATGCATTAAAGCAAAACAGTAAAAGTCTGATTATAAGTGGAGGAAAATTTGGGAAAATAATGATGAAACTTTGCTTCCTGCTGCAAAACACTGCGGTGAATATGATATAAAATATTTCATTTGAATGTGCCAATTGGTGAGCTGATGATGTCATCAGCTCACAATTTTCAATTTATCATGTGTACAAAATATAAAAAAAAGTGCCCCCAAAAAAGTGTGAAATGAAAAAACTAAGAGATCCTAATACATTGTATTGGGTGAGACCTTATCACTTTGTTTTACTTTGGCTCTCGCAACCATTTCAAATCCGATTTTCATCAAATAACTTCAAATTTCTCCTGGAATTGTATGGTCCCTAATGTTGTATAAGCAGTTTCTAATTATCTAGCAAAAAGTTAAAAACCCGAGTCCCACATCAACCCAAACTACATTTCTGTATGCCATCCTTTTAAACCCAGGTGCAAAGAATTATTGCCTTGCTAAGCTTGGTTGATCCAACAGCATACAATATCAGCAGGATCCGTTAAAAATAAAAGTAACTGCACATCCTCCCCTTCCCTCTAACTGGCATCATTTCTTAGTTGAATAAATGAAGGTAAGGTCGTATGTACTTTTTTCTTTCTTTTCTTGAAGTACAAGGATCATGGCATCAAAAAGCTGTCATATTCACTTGTACTATGGACCGATTTTTTTTGATATATTTGAAGAGTTTTATTCTGGGATCAATTTTAGATATTTGAGATTAAAAGGATCTTACAGTTTTGGTTGAGACCTAATTTCAGGTTTCTATTTTTTTTTTTTTTTTTTGTGAGATAATGAGAAACCTCTTATGAAATATGAAAGAGCATGTAATACTATGAGGAATTAAATGTGTATTTGATTAAAATTGGCTTTGAAATGGCTGAGATATCCCAAAAAGAGCAATTCTAATAAAGTGTGGGAACCACACTTTATTACTATCGCTTTGTTTTACTTTGTTTTTAGATGTTTCAGTCATTCCAAACCCGATTTTCATCAAATTAACTTTGAATTCCTCTTAAAATGGTATGCTCTGTACTGTATCATAAGTGTTTTCTTAGTATCTCGCAAAAAGTTAAAAGCCCAATTCTCATCTCCACCAATACTGTACCATCCCTTTAAACCTGCTCAGAAGCAAAGAAGATAAGATAATACAGGATATTTCATATTGCCACCTCAAGAGTATTCCTTGTTATGCAACAAGTAATTAGGTATCACTTGAAATGTTTCATTTTGCATTGTCTGATGATGGACTTGCATATTATTATTGAAAATTGCACTTCTTTATGCAGTCAAACTCTGCATTGATATGCTGATACAACATTGGTTTAGAAAGGAATCGGCAGAATGATTAAACTTACATGAAACACATAGTATGTTTTTTTTTTCTCTGACATATTAGTAACATTTTGTCTTTTACTTTCTTTGTGTCAAAATCAGAAGAGTTAGATGAACAAGTGAGTATACTTGTATTAAGAGAATTTTTGTAACAGCCCTCTGTGCAGTGATTAATCCGTCACTCTTTGCATATCAGTATATTATTTCATCAGATAACTGAGGACCCGTACGTAGGCAAATACATAAACTGTTTAAATCAAGGGCGTAGGGGAAACTCTATAATGATGGAGTACGCTGATGTAACAAGATTTTCCTTCCATACAGATCAATGTTTTTCTGTACTCTCTGAGATTGGCTGTAAAAACAAAACAATTAAACAAAATTGTTATTATAATTATGTTTGTGCAAATGTGAGTGTCTATCATAGAAAGAATGACTTGGTCCCTACCTTCACTTTATATTAGGGAGTTTCCTTTGTATTGTATCCACTTGTGTGTGAATGTGTGTGTGTGTGTGTGTGTGTGTGTGTGTGTGTGTGTGTGTGTGTGCTACGACTTATCTTTGACATGTATGAAACTTTTAATACTCAACAGCTGTCTTCTTTACAGACGATGTGAAGTCAAAAACAGTCTATATAAATAGGAATTAACGGAGATCAAAAGTGAAGACAAATGCAAAATCTACCTCTCACTGTATCTGGTACATGTGTGCATTTACAAATTCTGCGGGCTTTGTAAAGGTCAAGAGATACAAGGGAAGGGAGACGAACGAAGTTAAATATTGCGTATTGTCGAGTTAATTACACCCACGATTTCCTCTCTCGCGTTCTGGTACTTTACCGTTAATGGCTGGTCGAATTTCCCATTAAAGACTGATTTATTTCTTTACAATTTTGGCCAGGTAGTATATGATTTGCACTCTGCCGTATTTCAAGTGTTGACGAAGGCCACAAACACTGTTCCGTTTCCACTTGAATCGTGTAAGGCGCTTTCGGCAACCTGCATGTTTTGGTTTTTTTTTTTTTTTAGTTAAGTGTTTCGAGTGTTCTTTACAGTACAACAAACCTACTTTTTTTTTTCTTGCGGTAAGCGTCCAATGGAGAATTTTCCTCCTCACAGAACGACCTCCACAGAGTATACATTAGTCTTTAAAGCTCCAGTTTATTATAAATAATGTGTGGCTAGTACGAACACTTAATGAAGTCGTGACCGTCCAGTGTATCTGTTATCTGCCTTGAACACTTCTTCGGCTGAATGTTCTGACTTTTATTCGAGTCGTTTATATACGCAGTTACCTCGTTTTCCCGCCACCTCACAAAATTAAGCCTCTACGAAATTCATCAAACATTACAGAATTCGTGTGGTTCTACTGCAAAGAGTTGTTTAATATAGCTCTTAGTGGAGCGGGGAATGATGTTGACGACCAACCGAAACGGACGGCGGGTCTCCGCTTGGCTTTGGCTAGTGCTGCTACTTCTCTCGACGTCCAGTCTGAGGCAGATTCATTGCCAGAGCAGCGAAGGCGAGTACTTCACTGCGGGTTCATCCCACGAGCAATTCTGCGAGACCATCGAAGCTCCAATGTGCATGGATATTCCCTACAACATGACCTTCCTTCCTAACCTACTGGGCCACGAGTCGCAGGTGGAGGCTATGGTAGCCATTCAGCAGTTCTACCCGCTCGTGAAAATACAGTGTTCAAAACATCTCCAGCTCTTCCTCTGCTCCGTGCACTTTCCTGTCTGCAACGTTCTGGGAGTGATCATCCCGCCGTGCCAGTCCTTCTGTAAACGCGCCCGCCGAGGTTGCAGGTCGATGATGAAGAAATTCGGCTTCAGGTGGCCCGATAGTTTGCGCTGTGATCGGTTTCCCGAAGAGGGACTGTGCTTTGGTCGTTGAACCCTCATCTCTATATGTTCCCCCTCCCCCCCCCCCCTTTTTTTTTGCGATTACCATTTGTATAATGATCTGAGATAATAGGCCCCTACATAGTTTTCCACTCCATGAGTGGTTGCTTGCCAACCATACCCTACTCGTGAAAAAAAAGTGTAGGAAAAAAGTTGCTGATAACACTAATCCTGAAACCCCATCATGAACAAGAGCACCTTTCCTGAATAAGAGCATCTAGCCAGAATTCCATTTTCGTGGCACACCGAATTCCAGCCAGTTGAATTCCTATACCAGGTACCCTGATTTACGCATGGGCACAGAAACAGAGCATACATTATGTACATTGAATATTACAACCACGTAGACCTACTTGTCTTGAGGACGCAAGTGCAGAGAAAACGATGGGATCACAAACTTTTATTTTCACGGAGCGTGCAGTATATTCAAGTGATCAATCAGACCACTGATAGGAGAGAGGAATACACTTCACATAATGATTAATGATCGACGATTGTCACATTGTAAACTTTATGGGCATTAACGCAAATTAAACTAGGCATAGTAATGCAGTGTAAAATGTTTTAAATGCATTTGTATTATTATATGTTTTGTATGGCTGATGAGAAAGGAATGGCTATGTTTAACAAGCTTGAACCACTGGTTCAGTGGCATTACAGTATCGAGGATATACCTAGGGCACCAACCGCCGCAACTAGGGACTCCTACAGTTCGTCGTAATAGCCACTATAGCGTCACACGGTTCCTCCATATCAGCTATTATACATCGACTTCAACCGTTCGTTTATACGCAAGGCTACAGCAGTGTTTTTTTATTGTGCCCTCAGCATGGATCTAGCTCTGTTTGCCCTTATCGAAATGTAACACAAACTTAATTACATTATATGTTGTGAAATCACAGGGCTGAACTTCCCACCAGTCTGAACACATGTTTCGACTAATTTGTTATAGTTAATAATACTTGGTATACATGTAGGCTACGCCTGCAAGTGAAGAGTTTGTTTGCAAAAACCGATAAGTCCATATTTGTCAAATTGAGATATTTGCGATTAAAGGTCAAGAAAAATAGGGAGAATAATAAGAAAAAATTTTCTTCTGTTGACCATAACTTCAAAAATGTACCTTTATATGTAATGACCAATATATCATTTCAAAGGTGTTATTTTGTACTTTATGACAGAGACCGTACTTCAAAATCTTCAAAAATGGACTTATCGGTTTTTTTCAAACAAACTCTTCAAGTCTATGTTTTAGGCAAGACATTGTTTCATGATGCATTTTGAAAAACATTCATTTTGCGAGATAGAGTGGAATGAGAGAGCTTTACGGACGTTTGGTTTGGTTTTTAAGTCATTGAAATTCGTCTAAAATGCCATGTCAGGTCTTTATTTTGTGTGTCCAGTCGTCCATTAAAATGGAAATCACACTCAGTCTGGAAGAAATTTACAACTGTCAAACAAGCTAGTTTGCAGGATATGTGCTTAATTTTCATCATGACCTCTCCGGGTTTTTTTTTTTTCCTCTCATTTGGGTTTACACGGTAAACTGGCACCTCGTCTACAACCACACTGTCCACTGTTCACCTAGTCTAATGCCATCTCGTCTAAACTCGCTTCGTCTACTACCAACTCGTCCACCAACCATTTTGTCTAAATGCCAATTAGTCTAATTGCCATTTCGTCTACTAACCATTTAATCTAATCTCTAATTTGTCTAAGTCACATTTCGTCTAATACCCATTATGTCTATCGACCATTTCGTCTATTAATCATTAGGTCTATGAATGAAATAGTCTACAGCTCATTTTGTCTAATAGCCAATAAAAAAATTGGTCTACATCCACCTTGTCTAATACTCAATTAGTCTAATAACCAGTTAGTCTACTCCCAACTGGTCTACTCCCAACTGGTCTACTCCCAACTGGTCTACTCCCGACTGGTCTACACCCAACTGGTCTACTCCCAACTGGTCTACTCCCAACTGGTCTACTTGTTATATATATATATTTTTTTTTTTGTCTACTCCAAACTCCTTAAGTCTACTTCATCCAGTTTCCTTTCCTACTGAGATAGCTTGAACACTCTTGGTGCCCCCATTTGGTTTAAATTTTTTGTTCTAATTATGACAATTTTATTACTTTTTATAAAAAAGAAATAATGTCACAGTGTGAAAAACTAGCTGTGTTACATTTGTGCTGGATGTGTAATTTATAGTCAGAAGCAATCATGCAGCATTTATATATCCAAACTTCAACACTCCATCCATTCACCTTTGTTTTTATATCGACAGTGAGACGGACTGGACACTAGACAAAGTAGTATATTCATTATAAGCATGACCAGATGGGAATGATCAGTTTGGGTAAATTGCTGAGAGTATACCAGTTGGGAGTAGATCAATATTGGGTATAGACGAGTTGGGAGTAGACCAGATGGGAGTAGATGAGTTGGGAGTAGACGAGTTGGGAGTAGACCAGATGGGAGTAGACCAGTTGGGAGTAGACCAATTGGGTATAGACCAGTTGGGAGTAGACCAGTTGGGAATAGACCAGTTGGGTGTAGACCAGTTGGGTGTAGACCAGATGGGTATAGACCATGTTGAGTACAGACGAACTAAGGGTTGGACGATATGATAACTAGACAAAGTGAATGTAGACGAGATGACTTGTAGACGAGGTGGGAGTAGACAAAGTGGCAGCAGGCGAAATGGATATTAGACAACATGACAAGTAGACATTGTGAGTATGTAGACGACTTGGCTATTAGATCAATTGCTCAGTAGACGAAATGCTCCTTAGACGAGTTGGGTATCAGACAGTACGAAAATGGGCAAAGTGACTATTAGACAATATGTGTACTAGACAAAACAAGTTGTAGACCAAATGGGTATTAGACGAATCGGTAATAGACGATTTGCCTGTAGACCAATTGGAAAATAGACAGAGTGGCTGTAGACGAGGTCACTATAAACCGTTTACACTTCACTCGCTTTCAAAGCGACCTAATGCGCAAGCGTACCCGACGTCACTATAGAATGACATATTGTTCACACAGAGAATGAACTTGCGTTTACCAGGTGACCATATTATTGCCCTTTTATTATTATCATTCGGGAAAGCATAATTGTTCTTATTTTTCTGCATTGAGGGCATTCATTATAAAGATATACACGAGTAGTATGTTATTATTGAGAGATATACGAGGATTGAAAGATCGATTTGTTGTTGTCAGGTGGATGTGCTAACAACTAGCATCATTTATACGGATCACCTAATTATCTCAGTGAGTTTAAAAGCAACAAACTTGTTTTCACAAGAATAAATGATTTTTTTCTCTCTCTCTCCCTCCCGTCCGTTCATGCACAAAGTGGAACTACGTTTATAAATAAGGGCAAGCTCTGTGGTTGTTTCGGGCAACGTTTGTGATGAAGGCATGTACGGAATTTGAATGGTCTAAGTATTAGGACCCATGTCCTATCCACTGACCGAAAACATCCACAGTAAGCCTAATGCATAATTTTGCATTCAGAGCGGACTATTTGTATAAGAAAGAATGATTCTGTTCTTACAGCAACAGCTTGTTGATGGCCCGGTTTACTACACACTCGTAGCATTATTCAACAGTCTTCCTTACAACCTGAAATACTGTTTGCTCGACAACTACTCGAGGTAGCAGCAACTAATATAAACAAACCGGATTCAAAATATTGCAAAGCATTTTAATGTATAATGTTAGATAGCTCCTCACATCAGGACGAAAAAAAATCCATAAAATAGAATGAAAAAAAAAACGGTCTATTGAATATATTATACAACACGTTAGCAACATCAAAGACTGCAGTACATGTACTTGAATACACATACAATCTAGCTTGTTAACCACGACTTTTTCGCTGAAAAACGTTACTTTTGCGGCATTGTGTGGTCCGCTTTACCTGTTTAAATTCATGGATATTATTTTTTTCCTCTACAGGAACGAGTGACAATCAAAATATTCCCACCCACCCTCCATACATGCGCAATGCATATCAATGGTAAGAATGCACCACCGGTACACAGTTGTTGCTGTTTGGGGCTAGCCTCACGCAAGTTTTCTGTCTATTGTCTTCGTTAATATACACTGTCATGACTGTAGAATATTTTGCACTAAATGTCAATGTGCTGGCGAACTAGATACTAATCTATTACGCCATGCCCGAATTGCATTGTATATAATATGCAGACTTCGAACAACATTGGGTTGATGGGATTTATGACTTTCATTGCCTTTTTTTGTTTGTGCACAAAGCGTCTCACTTTTATGAAACTTCTGCAGCCTTGATATACAGCATAACAATAAAGTATAGCGATATTAGATGATTGATTTACTCCATTAAAATCATACGGTAACGTCAATGAGCTTTGAATCAGATTCATTTCCTGTTTGGACACTATTCTACACACCGATGAAGTTATCATTTAATGTTCTATTATTTTAATACTTTTATGGTAGTTATTATTTTTCTTCTCTCGAGAGATTCATACCATTATTTCATACATTTCAGGAGGATGTATTTCATTTTATCCTCAGTTTGTTGGAGATAAAATAAAACAACTTGTCTTCACTTGACTTGATTGGATATATGGCAGGCATCAATAGAGTACGGGTGAATAATGACAAGAGTGTTCTGCAAGGACTCGTGATGATTATGATGTTAACTGAGACGAATGATGATACAGTAACGTATTTTATAATGATGTGACGCATTGTCACCAGAATCTCAGTGATGATAATGATGATAAGAACGAAGGAGTGATGGTAATGACTGTGATTATTAAGATGCTGCTGTTGACGACGATGATGATAATAATTATGATGGCCCGGGGGATGATGGTGATGATAATGATGATAATAATGATGCTAATGATACTAATACTAATCTTCATCATCATATCATACACAATGATAATCATAATAGTAGCAATAATGATAGGATCAAAATGATAATCATGGTTGATAATGATAATTACAGTCATAACCATAGCGATAATCCCTTTTCCCGTGTTTTAAAGAAATAAAATGACATGTTATCATTCTATTATTTTCCTTTGTTTGATTCAAGTCTAAGTCTTGGTAGGTGCATGTCCTATTGGGTTCTTCATGCATGAATCTGCGTTCTGTTTCGCCACTTCTTGAATCAACGCTAGGTACCAACTCGTGATTCCATTTTGTGGTTCGATTCGAGTTTAATCTCAAAAGACAAATCACAAGCAAACGATTTCACATGACATTTTATAACATCATCATTTTGTAAGCGTCATGTACTCAGGAGCAGAGCCGTATTATACAGTATACGGCACCGCTCAGGAGATTTGACACACGCCCTCTATAAAGGGGAAACCCCCGAACTCAGGTTCCCCTCAGAATCCACGAATCAGATTCTCCGCATATAATAGTGCGTACGAAATAATACGGGTCGACCTCTGGGAACTCACGAGGGAGGTCACATCCACATCCCTGACCTCACAGAACTCTAGCAACGCATTGCAAGATCATTGGATGAAAGTTGGTAAGCAGGTTTATTTTCACATTTCTCAAACGCATGAATCACCGAGATGTATGGAATATTTTCCGTTTCCCGTTGCGAACTCGCTTTCGTCTAGACTCTTCCCCCACCCTGCTGTGCTAATAAACTGCGTGGCACTGTCCGTGCCGCAGGCTATTGCACCACGTACAGCAATCTGTGTGTTCTGACTTCTCAACTGCAAACTGCTTTGAGAGACAACGCACATTTATGTCATAGACATTTATAGTTGTTATTGCTTACATTTTTTTTTCAACGAAAGGATGGCTTGATTTTTGTTGACTTTTATTTGCATGCTCTACTGTTAGGAGGGTCCACAATTCCTATGCTTGTAAATAGTGTAGGCCTAAGCCCAGGGCGACTGAAAATGTACTGCTGAGCAAGTGAAATTTGTACCTAACGACACGTTAGTTGTTCGAGAGCAGATGGGAGCCAGAGAGGGCGAGGGCTGGGTCCTAAACTCTAATTGTTATTGACACTTGAATTAACGAACCATACGAAGACCTCTCCTTTCTTTCTTTCTTTCTATCTTTCTTCTTCTTCTTCTTCTTCTTCTTCTTCTTCTTTTCCTCCTTCTTTTTCTTCTTTAGTTGAGCGGGGGGGGGGGGGGGGGGGGGGGGGAGCCAGTTGTAATACAGTGCAAAGAATAAGTTAATAAGAAGTTTTGGACTGGACTAGTAATCAGCAACCGATAAGTGTGATGATAATACTGACAAAATGATGGACAGAGGATGTGATTTTGAATCCAACAAATTGTCATTGCATTCAAGTACAGACTACCTTGAAGTATGGAGAAGTTCTTGGTAAAGAATCCTGGGTCATCCAGCAAGAAAGTGAAGACTGCTTCAGGTGACGCTGACACCAGCGATGGAAAGATTTCAGCCTCTGGCTCTGGTGATGAGTTAGACCATTCCAAATCTGAGGTATGCTTTCCTTCATGAGTCTGTAGACCTGTGTTTACAGTTAAAGGGATGGTCCTAGTATTGGTGGAGATGAGGATTGGGCTTTTACCTTTTTGTGAGATACCAAGAAACCACTTAATGAAATAGTAAAGAGCATGCAATGCTAAGAGGAATTCAAAGTATATTAATGGAAAATTTGTTTTGAAATGCCTGAGACATTAAAAAACAATGTAAAACAAAGTGATCGGAATAAAATGTGGGTCCCACCTTTTATTAGGATCACTCTTTTTTGGATATCTCGGCTATTTCGAAACTAATTTCATCAACAAAATGTCGAATTCCACGTTGAATTACTTGCTTTTTCTTATGTCGGAAGAATTTTCTTATTACATGTATCTCACTAACAAAAATGTCAGAAATGCGAAGTTGAGTCTTAACCAAAACCCTACAATCCCTTTAACTATTGAAAGATGTCCAGTCTGGCTCGTGTAGATGTGAGAAAAACACCATAGGCTGAGGTGGTTGTATTTCATGTTCATGCACAGATCACTGTAAAAAAAATGATTGCTTAAATGGATGGTACAGTTTTGGCTGAGATGGGGCTTACAAAAGGGATGGTACAGTATTGGAGATGAAAATTGGGCGTTAACTTTTTCGCAAGATAGCAAGAAAACACTTATGAAATAGTACAAAGCGTACCACTTTACAAGGAGTTCAAAGTTTATTTGATAAAAATCGGGTTTGGAATGGCTGAAACATCCAAAAACAAAGTAAAACAAAATAATCGGAATAAAATGTGGGTCCCACACTTTATTAAGATTGCTCTGTTTTGGATATCTCGACCATTAATTTAAAAGACAATTTTCATCAAATAAACATTAAATCCCTCTTGAAATTAAATGCTTTTTCATATTTCATAAGAGGTTTCTCAATATCTCACCAAAATGATAAAAACCTGGAAGTTAAGGCTCAACCAAAACTACATGATGCCTTTAAGGTTTTAATTTTTGTGAGGTAATGAGAAACCTCTCTTAAACTAGAGCATACAATGCTAAGAGGAATTCAAAGTTTATTCAAGGAAAATAATGGTTTCAAAATGGCTGAACATGCAAAAAAACAAAGAGGTCCTAACAAATGGTGAGATCCACCTTTTGTGAGGTGGAGGGTGTGTGAAGCAGGTGTCCCCCTCCCATGGTCTGGTGCATCCTGAATAGAATATTTAGCTAACATGTATTCTGATTTTTTTTTTAAAGCCCAAAATGTGAATTTTATGGTTGGTCGGACATCGACGTTTACATTGTATTCTTTAGGGGGATTTGTTTGTCATGTATACATGTTTGTGTGTAAGGTGTGAGAAAAAGCTTGTCAGTGGTGTGAGCATGAAGAGTGCCCCCTTGGGTGTGAATCGCACACCTAATGTGTGAGATTTGGTAGATTGCCTGTGATGTAAAAAAAAAAGGTAGGCCTATCCATTTCTGTTTTGAATCCAAAAATGACAGATGTAAGAAATTTGAAGATGTACAGGTATCAACTCTTGTTTGTGTTAGTATACATGTGACACATGTACAATTGTATGCAAATATAGTACTTATTCACCTTCTTGCTTGTATGGACATGGGAGATAAACTGTTCAGGAACAGTGTAGGCCCAGAGATAAGCATTTGCCACAAATGGAATGCTATGCTGGTTAACCAAAGCATGTCACCAAAAACCATTCTTTCTTTCATTGAAATGGACAGTTTGGTGTTGCCATTTGTCATTTTACCTGCAGGGAAAGGCACCAGGCCCTCAATTTCAACTAAAAGAAGTAAAAGGGGACCTCTTCGCTGGCCCGCCATCAGACAGTTTGGCCCACTGCATCAGCGCAGATGTTCGGATGGGCAAGGGCATAGCGACAATCTTCAAGGACAAATTTGGTGGAGTCAAAGAACTGCTGTCTCAAGGTAAACATTGAAGGCTGTTGCAGGTGTAGTGTTAACCCTTTCTCTGCAATGGACTTTTGATACTGTGTACAACGATATGAAGTTGTCTGTGTCAATTAGCGCGCAAAGCACCTTCATAATTAAAGACAAATTGGTGGCTATTGACGCTGGGCCCTAGCCTCACCATTTTTGTTTTCTTTAAACTTAGCCCTGTTTTGTTATGTTTTATTTTATTTTTCTCATTGGCTTTTGAGAAAGTGAGTTAATCCCCACTGATAGTCCTATGTGCAATTACGTGAGTTTTTTGTTTTCATGGCTTTTTGCTGTATAGTTTGAACATTAAAAAAAAGAGGAGAAAAAATAGAATTACAGAAAGCAACCTGAATTACAGTACTTCAGAATAAAGTGTTACCATAGGACCATGCAATACTGATTATCTTCCTTGGTATGATAGATAGACTGCTAGTTTTTGTTTTGTGATTTCCATTTTACAGGAGTGAAGCCAGGTGGAGTAGCTGTACTAAAGAGGGGATCTCGTTACATCTACTACATGGTGGGTAATGAACGTAGAAGCTGACTGTACACTTGTGTATGGTGCATAAAGACAAGAACGGAAGAGAAAAGAGACATACGTACTTATATTATACATATGTGACTGAGCATCACAAAACGAACAAAAAGTTGCATAAACTGATTTTGTGTGAGGACTGAAAAAATGTGAAATGGGTCAACCTAGCCGATCTGACTTTTTCATATTTTCTGAAAGAGCAAGTCTTCTACATTATGCTAAAATTTGGGATAATAAAACGGGACGAAAGTGTGTTTTTTAGCAGTTTATTTTGAAAATTTTTGGTAGAATAGTGTAATAAGTGGTGTCTTTAGGAGTCCCCTTTTCATTTCTTAAAAAACCTTATACACACTCTTCGCTTTCAACTCTAATAACTTTTTAAGGGATGATGCTACTGCTTTTGAAAGTTTGCAGTAATTGTGGACAGAATGTGTTTATAAGGCATGCTCAATTTCAGTTTAATCTGGTAATCCCTTCATTGTTGTTACTCCGTTTTTGTTTTTTTTTGTTTTTTTATGTCCCATTCGCTGCACAGCCAGCACGGCTAGGTAAAGATTAAGCGCTTACATAGACACTGTACTTCAGAGCCTCTTTTCTCAGTTCATACTTTTCCTGAGAGTGTGCTTTCTTTCCAATATTTAGATAGGTTAGGAGAGTCCATTTGATTTCAGTTACACATGATTTTAAAGCTTGAAGTCTGCTCCCTGTTTGTTTTGTGATGCAGGGTCACATATGTTGATAGTGTGAGCATTTTACTTATCATTGTTTAACTGCTGTATGCCTTGGTAGTTTGCAGTTTCCTAAAAGATTGTTCAGTGATTGCTCTAAATCAAGGCATGATTATTGTTCCCTTCTATCCTCTCAGTTTTGTAACCAGTTAGAATATCTGATTTATTACAGAATGTAGTCACATGACGCAGGTTCTGTACAATTTTGATTTAATGTTATGGTTTACTTAAATAGTTATGGTAGTCTGTTCATTATACTTCAAATGGTGATGTAGGTTGGCAGATTGTAGAATTTCAGATCTTCAGAAAATTCTTTGGCTTCACAAATGCCTTCAATAGTTTGTTGTTCGATGAGTTTATTCTTCAGAATTTTGGTATTCTATCAGTGATGATGATGAATGTTATGATATGTGTGTGTTCCCAAATTGTTGCAGGTAACCAAAGAAAAATACTGGCAGAAGCCAACATATGACACGGTTCGCAAGAGCCTGCAAGCAACCATGGAGCACTGTCGGCAGCATGGTGTGAGGGCGCTCTCCATGCCGCGCATTGCCTGCGGACTAGATGGCCTGAAGTGGGACCGAGTGAGGCAGATCATTTGTGAGATATTCACAGACTCAGACGTCTCTGTGACCATTTTTACCCTATGATGCAACACTCCATCGCGCAAAGCTGATACAGGGGAAACTCGGTATAACGAACACTGCTATAACGAGATATCGGTTATAACGAGGAAATTTTCTCGGTCCCAAATTTCCTTCTACACAAGTCTATGTAAAATGCTACTCTTATAGCGAGATCGGCTATAACGAAATAACTGCTATAACGAGATAAATTTTGTGACTTCCAAACAAAGAAAAACACAGTAAATCAAACCTGCTATAGCGAGGTAAAGCAAAATGCCTTCGGTAAAGCTTTATTCGCCTGTGCTATCATCTTCCGAGATTGTAAAGCTTGATGCGCCAAAAACTGTCTTGTACACACACTGCATTTTGTACGTGTGAAGTATGTGTGTGCACGCACACTGATACATGCAGAAAATGTGGTGGGACGGTATACATGACATCATCATGACGTTCAGCAGGTGTGAGGCAATCGGATGCTGTGATTGGCTTTCTACTTAGGGAATTCCCCGTCTTCACACACATGCAGTCATAATGTACATACAGAATGTGTCACATACACATACAGCATTGCGCAGACCATATTCAAGCTTTCCACACAACACACACCCATACGATAACCACATACCAATCCACAGACGATCTTGATACAATCGCAAGCTATATAAATTTACAAATTCAAACATCTACAATTAATAAGAAACACATTCTTGATATTGGATTTCCTTGGCGAAAAACATCTTCTTACCCATAAAGGTGAGTATCCCTCACACACAATATCAAGTTATCAGTATTGATTGAAATATGATGGGTAGTCCCACATGTGCAAATTAATGTCTTTATTTTATGCCTTCTTTTATGCCTACTGATATAACGAGATATCGGCTATAACGAGGAAAATGACTCGGTCCCGACCATCTCGTTATATCGAGTTTCCACTGTAGTGTACAACCAGTAGATAGTGGATTGTGAACAAAGAAGTCAAGTGACCACCTAGCAATGGGTCAAGTATCATTATATGAAACTTTGTTGCTGATGATTATAGAGTGATGAAAACTGAATTTTTTTTTTCCTGCAAAATCTCCACAGATATCAACGTCACAGGCACTTGTGTTGGTATCTCTTCCTGGGACATGACAATCTTATTGAATCATTTTGTTGTGTGATCCTCAGATGAATCGGACTAAGCGTCTTTCGCAAGAATCTGACTGCATCAGTGGTCCTGTCTTCTTTTTATTTTCTATTTGATGAATGTTATTCATTTCAGACAGATTTGCAGGAACATGCATAAGTGAGATGTGGGGAATGCTGCCCATGTACAATAATGCGTGTCATTGCTCAATTTAAAACGACAAAAACAAAGTTAAAGAGATGGCTGCCATATCTTTCTGTCAGTGTTTGAATTTTGGTCTCTGCCTTCCATTTGCATTGTAGTAGTACAGCGAACCCACAGTTTGAAAGGATTTTTTTCAGGGTGTTGAAGCTATGAAAGTTATGTGTTCGCTTACGGGCATACCATTTTATTTTGTTAATTCTATGTATCTTTTCTTGAAGACTGAAAAAAATGCCACCATTAAACTTGCCATATGCCAATGTTTGTAGCATTTCCATTCTCATTTCGCAAGCAATAGCAAAAATAATTCATCAATCTGTAACAATCTTCATGGGGCAGCAAGAGAGTCAAGACATTACAAGCAGAGATTTGGTCTGTCTTTAGTTGATGATCAAAATACCACATCTATACCTATTTCTAACAAGATTCTAAAATTCCCATAAACTTTGTACAGGTGCCAGTAGATTGCCATAGCCAATGGGTTTAAATACCTGTTCAAAGGCATAATATCTAGGGATTACCATCAGAAGGGGTTGAAAGTTAAAGGCAACCACTTGTACTCACAATGTTAAGTACAGTGCACCCCTGTTATAACAAACACGGTTATAACGAAATTCCAGTTACAACAAAGTTAAAATTCTGGCCGCTGTAATATCCACTCTATGTATTTCTATCGCTTACTTGTTCGGTTTCAACAAAATTTTGATACACATGTATAACGAAAGAAAACTGCTGATCCCGAGAACTTTGTTATAACGGTAGTTCACTGTATGTCATATGCTACACAATCCGAAACACAGGCATGAATATTTTGATGAGTAATATAAACTAGTTTTGAGTTTGATACCCATCAAAGAAGTTGATAATTACTTGTTCCATCAGGTTTCATTTTTGTTCTCATTCTGAGTGTTCTGTATTTATAGAGTTAGTGGTACAAAGCTGTCACCTTTTGTTACCTGTATGAAGATTTTACACTGTATAAAGAAAATTTGTTCCTTTGTATGTGCAGAGGATTCCCGTTATAACGGACTCGGTTATAGATTACAACGAAGTAGAAAAATCAGATCCCAGTATCATTATCTTTATAATTATCTTTATATGCTTCATTTATTTGGTCATAACAACATTTCATTGTAACAAAAGGAAACTGACGGTCTCCAGGACTTTTTTTAACGGAAGTTGCCTGGTTTGTGCATACATATGTATTTACAACTCTGTTGTGGTATGGAGAATATTATCAACCTGTCCCTTGTGATGAGTACCTGCCCAAGGACTTACAGTTTTGTTAGACATCAAACTTGTCCATGTTTATCTTGTTTATGTAATATGCGTATTCACAAAATTTCACTTGCCATGATATATGACTGCCAGGGAGATTGGAATAGGAAAAGAGATGAACATGTTACGTCAGTTTTCTTCAGTTTGAAGGAGTTTCATGGTTCATAATCATGTTAATATAATTATTTTTTCATCAAAGTGGCTTCAACAGTGTCTGGCTCATTGTTTCTCTTGTATGCAAGTCTCTGTTGGCATTGCATTTGTCACATTTCATAAGGATGTAAAGAGATCTTTCGGTGTACCTGTACATGTAGAAATGCTGTAAGGGCACAGTGAAACATGCCTGTTAACATCACCCACAATTATTATACATTTATGTGATGTCCACAAGCTGACACACACACACACACACACACACACACACACACATATGCAGATTATATAAATATGTATATATATATATATATATACACATGGATGGAAATAGAATTATTTGAATTTGGATATTAATGGTCAACACTTTGCCTCTCATACCTCGCACACACACACACTCAATATGCACATGCGGGACACAAAAGCACAACGGAGTAACCCTATTCTGAAACAGTTTATGGTCCATTTGAATAAAACAATTTATAGTACAAACACACACATGAATAGAACACTGTATTACATCATACATATAATACAAAAGATGGACATTATAGAGATAGTAGCATCACTCCTTTATAGTCACATTGTGTAAGAGTCCTGCGATACATAATCCTATTATGTACTGATAACGCACCATTTATGACACATTTCGATTAAGATAATTTGCAGGATTTACATCAATCCCCGCTGATGTGGTAAATTCCGTTTCCCTTTACCCAAAAAAGTAAAACTTGTAAGACAAAGTTTCATTGGGAGCACGGAAAAGTTTTAATACAACATGTAACTCCATCGCCGAGAGTTGCTGCAAGCACTCTGTAATATTTTCCCTTTTGTTTTTGACGGCCTGAACTGATACTTATGTACGCATAAATTATCCAAACCTAGCTTGTACTCATTATGGGGTCAGGGGGCAAAGCCCAACCCTGTGATAGAACATTGCTTCCATGTGGCATGTATAGTGGATATTTAAAGACTCCTGACTATCAATCGGCGGAACGCCAGTGAAACTCGAGTCCAGTGCTTTCGCCCTTGGATAAGATGTTTTTTAACCAGCATGTCCCTCCCCGACCCAGGTGTATGAATGGGTGGTACGTTGCAGGGCCCACTGGTAGAGGCTACCCTGGACAAAATGAGACCTTATGATGATGATGGTGGTGGTGATGGTGATGATGATGGTGATGGCGATGGCGAGATGGTGATAGTGATGGTGATGATGATGATGATGAATGATTGCGATGACCATCGTTATTCATCGAAACATTGTTGAAATGTCTTCCTCATGACGGCCTTGTCCTCGATCGTCTTGGACAACTGTTGGAGGCGTGTCTGGAATCCTTCCGCATTCTCATTTTATTTGCATCAATCTGTTGAATTAAGATAGAGCAAAAAGAAATACGACAGATAATGGGAAGGAGTTAGGAGAAGGAGTGAAGGGGAAGAAGAACAAGTAAATAGTGAAAGCAGGAGGAATGAGATTACGTATAAAAGGAAAGGAGGAGGACAATTTGAAGTCGGGGAGAAAGGAGGTAGAAAAAGAAGAGAAAAGGGGAACACACGTAATGGAAAGAAAATAGGAGGGGAACAAAAGAGAATAACGGATGGCGTAAACTCAATTGAAACATATGGGATTACGTGACAGCAAATTTCGGAAGAAAGCCCCAACATATCAATGACGTGTCGGTTAGTCCAAGGTAACGATCTAACCACGGTGGAACAAAGTTGTTAATCACAATAATGTGCTTTCATGATAGGAAAATTGATTATCCGAGAATACTCCTCCGGATAGTTACCTTTACGCCACACCCAGCGCATAACATAAATTACGCTCATGAAAGTGTCGGGGCCTTTGCCGTTTCTATAGATCTTATTGTCGTATACAAAATTATGACGTTAGTGAAATTCCAGCGTTTTTAATTCTTTTCGGTCAGTTTCACACTTATTCATACTCTATCCACCTGAATATAGATCTCGTTTCCTCTCTCTTTGTGGTAGACCCTCATTGATCAAAATTACGTCAGACATTTTTAACCAATTAGAATCGTTATCTATTGTCAAATTCAGGATGAATGTTAGAGCAATGAATGCTAATGCAACATGTCTTCAGAAATCTGCAGGTAAGTTCAGCTAGGGCAACTACCCTAAGTTCCAATGATCGATTTTGACACCGGCTCCTCAGAAACAAGATCGTCAACCCAAGAGGTGTTGCAATTCCAAATGTTCGACAAACTTGTCATCCAAAGCGGAGTTGTAATTGCAAATTTGTGACATAATGTGTTGCAATTGCAAATGTGTGGCAATAAAGAAACCCACCACGTAATGCCGACTGCCTCATCCGAATGATGTCCGCCAAGGGTTCGTCCTTCGGGCGCGGCACGTCGACGAAGCTCGTTTCGGTGGCATTGAGCGAACTGTTCAGCTTTTGCTGGAGGTACTCCTCACGCTGTCTCCGGAGTTTCCGCTCCATCTTACTGTCGCTTCGAAGCAGTCTCGCTCTGCATTGAGAACAAAATAGCTATTGTTTGTGAACTAGTGTAAAAGAACGCTTTTTGAGCTGATGAAGATTAGTGATGTGATCATTATTTTTCAAAATACTGTAAACTCGTAAACCATCGTAAATTGTGTTTAATGTCAATTGCTTTATTATACGCTGCGGCCACTGATGTCAAAAGGTGACTTGTATGTGTGATGCGCGACCACCGCACCAAGTGCATTGGAACTCGTGAACTGAAGAAGTGGTCGCCATTGGCTTGAATCTCTCCTTGAAATAAACTTCTCAGACTTGAAACATCGTGATAAGAGCTAGAAAATGGTTTTGTGATCAGATAAAACTTCAGATCAAACGCAGCTGGGCATCGCCCACAACTTGTGTTTAATCTTGATGTCCGGTCACTGAAAGAATTGTCTTTGATAATGATATTGTTTTATGCGTTTTCTTGATTTCAAAAGCCAATTTTCAGGCAATGCATCCTCTTAACGATTGCTGTATAGCGGAATCCCATATCGTACCTTTGTGCAGCGTCTCCGCCACCCTCCATCGTTGCCGTTATTGGCGGAAGCAATGAGCCGGGCCTGCGTCAAACGTAGATAGCATATTATTGAAGTGAGTATACCTCCAGTATGCTATTACGGACAACAATAGGAGGTGACCCTATTTTGCCCTGTCCTTTAACTCGAAACAGGCACCATAGCCCTGGGAATTACGTTAGAATTATAATGACGAATCCATGACAAAACGATCAGATCAGAAGGCTGTATTTAAAGATAATGTATTGCACGGGTGTGTGCAGGACTCAAGCACCACCGTCGAGGTCGCCATAGCATATCAAAAAGCAGCATTGAACATAATGTTCATTGTGATATTCCCTGTTTCATTTTTTTTTGACTCACTGTAACACAATTCGAAGTAAATCCTGCGAGACCAAATGCGTAACTATGGAGGACTACGATGTTTATTATTCCGACGCACACAAATTCTCTCCACACCTGTACGTAGATGTTCGTAATCCAAACATTTGTGGCGTTATTCCGAAGGTTTGTTATTCCGAAAATGAAATAGGGTTTGTTACTCCGAAGGCTCGCTGATATGAAAAATAGAGTAAAGGTTCTTGATTCCTATAGCTAAGGTTCTTTAATCCGAAAAGGATACACGCTCGTTATTCCGAAGGTTCTTTAATCCGAAAAGGATACACGCTCGTTATTACAAGGTTCTTTAATCCGAAAAAGGACCCGAAAAAGAAAAATGTCTATAAACGAATCACGAACGGAATCGGAATCATTACGTAATTTACAGATTAACTGTTAACAGTTCGCATTTCATTTAGACATATTATCTTACCCTTGTATCCCTCATAATGTTCTTAGTCAAAATTGGATATCTTACCCTAGACGCTGAAATTCCATTGCATTATCAAAGAGAGAACTTCTTCTTCCTGTTGTATGCTTAGGCAGAAACCTTGGCGAGGTCACCGTAGGATCGTTATCATCGTCGATTTCGATGTCCCAGGTTGAATTCTTTGACAGATGCAAAGTTCCTGGCATCGGTAAAAAAAAAGAAATTAAAATCATAAAGTGGATAATCTGCATCCAATATGTGCTCTTACTCCTAATGTGGTATTTCAGAGCAGTTTATAATAGGCCATGTCATGAAATGCATTCAATTGGAATACAGAATTTTGTGATGGCTTTTAAAACTATATTAGATCTTATTGAGGGACTTTGCTACCTTTTTGAACTCTGTTCCGTCCAAGTTGTGTCGGAGTTTGAAGCGTGTATCATACAATTTTCGATGACATTTTGCCTCCGAATGATAGTGGAGTCAGGCATCCACACACAACACACAACGGACGATCATAAGCCACACTCGACGCAAAGACACTTACATAATTATAACAGCTGTATGTACGCGAGAAAACACACACATACAGTTTATCATTCTGAAAACAAACACACACACAAACACTACACACACACCTCTAGCATGTCTAGTGACTGTAATATCTTTCAGGCTATTATGTTATACTTACTACATGTACTTCTCGTGTCTGATTGTTGTTCGGCTCTGTCAGTGTAGTTGCTCCTACTCAGCTCTTCGTGATCCTTTGTCTTCCTCCTTTGTCTCCCTCTCCTTCTGACGTCACTGCCGTCATCATCATCATCATCATCCCTCCGTCTATCTTGTCTCCTCCTCCCTCTTCTCGTGCCACCTCGCTCTCCTCCTCCTCCTTTTTGTCCTCTCTTTCTGTCATCTCCTCCGCCGTTGTCATAACTACCATCATTTAATCCTCCTCTTCCTCTTCCTCTTCCTCCCCCTCCATCTCCTCCTCCTCCTCTGTCCTCTCCATCACTCTGTTCTCCTTTCCCATCATCACTATCATCATCGTTCCCTCTCCCCTGTGCCACCTGTTGCTGTTGTTCGACGAGGTTCTTCAAATGTTCTTGCATGGTCTCCATGTCAGCCTGCATCTTCGCAAACATGACATTATTCCTCTCGGTGAGTATGTCGACTTTCCTATTCAGACGCGCGATGCCTTGCATCTGGGCTGGATTCTTCTGATCCTGCAGAAATTCTTCCAGTTCCATCAAAGAATTCTGTACGATAATAAAGGCAGAGAGCATTCGGAATATAAATTCCGTTAAATTAAGTTTCAAGAGAGTGTGTGTGTGTGTGTGTGTGTGTGTGGTGGGGGGGGGGGGGGGACATTGGGAACATACCATACATAACATACATTACAAGAATGTACCTCCATCACGTGACTGTGTCTATATAGCCAATCACTAACCGGTATTTGACTAACCCATTTAATATACAGAAATAGTAATGTGCTTATGTCAAGCTGCGTGTCACAATCCTTGTTTACTGTAATTTAGTATGAATTTTGAAAGCATTGTTACTCCTCATCCCAATAATTAGGCGTTTTCACATCAGCCCGATAAAAATCCAAGCTCGAGATATTTTTCGCAGAAAATAGTCAGCAAAATAGCGCGCTATTTCGAAACATCGGGCTGATGTGAAAACGCCTAATATGAAATTTTGAAACTTGGCTCAGTAAAACCGTTTAAAAGTTGTTCAAATGCAAAATTCTGAAAATTATCCGGACGTACAATATTGGTGGAAATGAGAATTGGTCTTTTAACTTTTTGCGAGATACAAGTACCAAGAAAACACTTATCATATAGTACAGAGCATACCATTTTAAGAGGAATTCAAAGTTTATTTGATGGAAATCGGGTTTGAAATGACTGACACATCAAAAAACAAAGTAAAACAAAGCGATCGTAATAAAGTGTGGGTGCCACACTTTATTAGAATCACTCTTTTTGGATATCTCAGCCATTTCAAAACCAATTTTCATCAAATAAACGTTGAATTCCTCATACAATTACATGATCTTTCATATTTCATAAGAGGTTTCTCATTATCTCACCAAAAATGTTAGCAACATGAAATTAGGTCTCAATGAAAACTGTACGATCCCTTTAAGTCTAAATACTGCACCCTTCCAAAAGAAGAATTTCGAGAAACCCGAATAAAGTGCTACAAGGTTAACCTGGATATGGAAAGTAGCCTTCTTTAAATCCTCTCCTTCTTCAGTCACGACATCGTCGTCGTAGTAGACGCTGAGCGGGCTGCAGTGTTCCCGGATGTACTTGTCGTATTTTTTCCTCGTCCTCTCGAAAAGTCCGTCCTCGATGGCTAGCGTGATCTTTGCCTGCTGGATGAGGGCAATGGCTGTCGCGTTGTCGTAGATCCTGACGGCAGAGGGCAGTAAACACGATGAACAATATTCATATGCCTATTAGTGATTTGTGACTAGTTTTCCCTCCTCCTCTCTCCTGCTTCTTTTTATTTCTTCTTCTTCTTCTTCTTCTTCTTCTTCTTCTTCTTCTTCTTCTTCCCTTTCCTTTCCTTGTAATCTGCTTTTAATAAACAGATAGGCACAGTTTACTATAGGCTTTTATTATGATCAACTCCTGAAACAATAATAATATTAGTGTAATGAATGTGTCGCCGGATTACAAATCGACAAGACTTCATGAAAATTAATGACAGCAAACTATGAACTATTGATGGGAGTTTGATAGCAGGTGTGGTATAGCACATTTATCAATAGCACTGACGATCTGTATTGAATGTCAAAAAAGTGACTTATGATAGCGTGTGTTTATGTGGTGTGGGTGGGAGTAAATTACTGCTGATGGCGTGTGTGCGTTACATAATGGGGCGCTATGGCATAGTGGACATGGTGGATAAGACTCCGGACACCCAATCTGAGGACCCGTCGAGTTCTCTTCCCGCCCAGTGCGCATACGTCCTTGGAGAAGATGCTTATTACCCACCACGTCCCTCTCGACCCAGGTGTATAAATGAATACCTAGCAACACTAAGGTAATAACAGTGACAGGAACCCCTGGTACAGCAGTGGCAGGATTGAAGAGGCTCCCCTGGATAAAGAAGACCTTATTAATTATAGCAGGATGAAGGGGGGGGGGGGGGGTGGAGGTTGCAGAAAATGTGTTACTACTCCACGACGTACACTGTCTACCAACTCCACTACCATACCTTTGGAATGTGTTAGAGAGCATGGCAATGAGCACATTAAGGCAGAGGACGGCGGAGATCGTTAGGAATGACACGAGCAGGATGTACGCCATGATCGCGTTCTCTTCGCGCATCAACTAGACGGAGGAGAAAAACAATTTGATAGGAAGAAAAGATTTAAAAAAATGCGGAAAGACGTATGCAGAGGTCAGGGCCAGTAAACATAAACTGGAAGATTACTGGCAGTGTAGGCCCTATACTGATTTGGGTTTGAGTATTATCAGAAACTTTTGCAGCGCAGAAGAATATATGTGTATAGGTTTTGTGTTTTATAAATTGATATAATTATCATTATTGTTATTATCATTATTAATATCATTATTATTTTTTATTATTATTATTACATGTATTATCATTTTTATTATTATTATGATCATTATCATTATCATTATTATTACTATCATTATTATTATTATAATTAATATTATTATCATCATCATTATTATTCCTATTTTCTCATCAGTTTCAAATATTTTTAATAGAGGATGTCAATAATGATGCAGGAATGAATTGCTGGTTCCTCCTACCGTCATGCACCACTACCACTACCACTACCACTACCACTACCACTAGCACGACGATTACTTCTACTACTATACTGCTATCTACTACTACTACTACTACTACTACTACTACTACTACTACTACTACTACTACTACTACCTACTACTACTACTATTAGTATTACTACTACTGCTATTGCAGCTACTGCTGCTTCTACTACTGCTTATAATGCACATACATTGTATATGAAATTATGCTACTAATGTTAATGATACTGGTAACATTACGATGAAAAAAAAAATGACACTATTGATCTCTTTTCCTTTTTATAAGTTAATACACATGAATATGATTATACTAAACTGAAAAACACTTCACAGCAATAGAAAGTACCCACTTATGTTAAAGACCGCACACAAAATCCCCCCCCCCCCCTAGAAATAAACAATTTTTGTACACAGGTATGCTGCAATATCCATTAGTAATCACATACCCAATAGCAAGTGATTATCTTTTACAAAGAAAAAAATGACATGTACATACAACATCTTGGTCACTGAATCAAAAGTCACAAAATGTAACAGAATGAGCCTTACAAGTTTTACACAAAACTCAGTGTCACAGGACGAAGAAAAAAAACAGTCACAAACATCAATTTTCAATAATGTGTATGTCCTCCTCATGCCTGGACACATTCCAGGCATCTCTGACGCATGCTCTGGACAAGCTATCTGGCGTAGTCCTGGGGAAGTTCTGTCCATTCCTCCTGCAGACCTTGGATCAATGTTGGTTGTTTAAAAATGTTGTCCATTCAGTGGCCATTTTTGCATGGTGGAAAGTGCTTTTGTGTGGGACTTTTGATTCAATGACCAACATGCTGTGCATGTCAAATTTTTCTTTGTTATTAAGACATTCACTTGCCTATGTGCATGTGATTAGTAAGGGCCATTGTAGCACACCTGTGTACAAAAATTGTTTATTTCTAGGGGGTGATTTTTTGTGTACAGCTTTTGACAGAAGTGGGTACTTTCTTTTGCTGTCCAGTGTAGTTACTAGGCCTACTGCAAAACCAACACAAAGAATAGTACAACTTTTATTCCGTACACTAGATAAGATGCCCACTTTAGCCGCCACAGCTATGAAATGAATCTACATAAATAGAGTTCTTGATTCTGAATGGCTATGCAAAAACAAGAGAGATACATTATTATTCATATGAATGATTGATGGGCTAAAACTGTGGAGAAAGAAACTTACATCAAATTCGTATTCATCGACCAGTGTGATCCGGAATAGACTGTACATCATCTGGTCTACGGTTGCCATGCTGGCAATGGTTCCGTTAGCAACGCGCACCCCACCAAAATTCATCCAGAAGGCACAGGCTGTCGTCAAAACAAGCACAATCAATGATTAAACAACATAATTATTTTTTTCCCCAAACGGTACAATCTAGAATGTACTTATAGAGGCGAGGATCTCTTTGATACAGTCTTTGTGTGTTTATTATACAATATTGATGTCAATTTCAATAAAATCATATTTCACGTAATAGATTTATTGTATCCGATCAAAGTTTGCTTACTGTGATATGCAGTTGAAATCAAGCAGAACAGCAAGATTATGGCATCATAGTGTTGATGTATGGAACAAGATTGTATCACGGTCACTATTGTAGCTATTTATTAACGAGTAGACGATATAGGCCTAATCTGTGTCTCAAATTTAAGTAAGTTTGCTGAATGTGGGTAGTGATGCGGGTGGGATGACGTATAGGGATACAGGTTAAATGTGTGGGGACAATGTTGAGGCATACAACTGCTTCTATTTCACTTCCTTTCTTTGACTTATTTGTACCCTATGTTTGGTTGATTGTTGTGTCTTTTTATGAGGGATTACTAACAAAGAATGATCTTAGGCCTATAAGATATTTATGCAGTAGCACTCAACTGGTGTACAAAGAGTTATAATTCATGACCCAGGCTTTATTTATCGGGAAAACATCAAACACGAGTTTGAGTGTACACGAAGTTGTAAATATTACCATTTCCATTTTCAAGATCTACGTCAAATCTCACCGTAGGGGATGTAGAAGTTGGCGTAAAGGAATATGAAGACGCCGAAGTCATTGAGCACCAAACCAAGCATGACAATGAAAGGCCCTGTAAGATATAGGAAGAAAAAGAAAGAAAAATCACAAGAATAATTGAAAAGTTTAATCGCAAAAAGTGTTAACGCCATTCTTTTTTTTAATAATGTGAGATATTTGCGATAGCAGCTACAACAAAAACAAAACCTAAAAAAGATTAAGTAATTGATGTCATAACTTCATAATATTCTTTGTTACTCAACAAATAGGGTGAGAGTGGAAAGGTTTATTTTGTTATACTTAATGATGAACTTTAAAACTTTAAGATTTTTAAGACTTACACTTATCTCGCTTTGCGATCAAACTTATACTGATGTAAGTAGTGTATGACTCTTATTACATTTGCCAAGAGATTGTATTTCGGGCTTGTTGTCAACAAGGTACAGACAGAGCAGAAATCTTGTATGTTACAATACTTTCCGTCCTTCCTCAGCCTTGCGAAAAGTCATGCGAGTAACATTTCTAGGTAAGTGATTTGATGCAGGTTTAATAGCAGAAAGTCCCTATACCAACTGTAACTTATTCATATGAAATAGAAACGTAAGTATAGTTGTACCAAGTTACTATACAATGTGTGTGTTTTCAAATTCATGAAATTCTTGCGTCGAGGTATTTTCATTGCAACTGATTGACAAAACTATTGCCCTCCATCGACGTAAATAAGCACTGAATTGATCAGTGTTTTAGTAGTAGCCATGATAAAAAATTATGGGCGTACATTTGAATCCTGCTCGAGTTTGAACGCCCATGATTTTTTATCATGGCTTCTACTAAAACACTGATCAATTCAGTGCTTATTTACGTCGATGGAGGGCAATTTGTATATCAGTGTGTGTCTTTATGAAATATGCGCAGATTTTGAGTTGCAGTCCATCCGCAACCAATCAAGGCACTACCCACTCCAGTGCAGTGAATTAATCAAAGTCAGCAAACACGACATTTGTCAAAAGTGTCGAATCTAAACCCCTTAAAAGACCTGGTGATCACAGCGGCGGATATGGGAGGCCGTTTGTGTCTTATTAAATAATGTACATTTTATAAGGGTACAGAAACATACGTCCGATCAAATAAAATCAAATCAAATCGAATCGAATTAAATCAAATTAAATTAAATCATATTAAATCAAATCAAATCGAATCGGATCGAATCAAATCGTGAGGATGCGGAGTGAGGAGTTTACCGAGTGAGCGGAAAGCTCGCACGCTCTTCATCAGTCTGATCCAGACGAGAATGATGACGATCGAGAAGAGCTCGAAGGTGGCTTGGCTCAGTCTGTCCAAGTCGATGAAGATGTCGACCACGTGAAGGATGCTGACGCAGAGCAGGGAGATGTAGACGAACCAGTCGAATCCATTCCTGCCAGCATCGGAAGATACGATGGTATCAGAGAAAGTGAGACATCACAGACATGATACAAATATCATGTATCAGAAAATAGGCTTTAGAATCTCTGCGATTTGATTGGTCAATATTGTCATGCATTGATTTGTACTAATACACAGAGCCATGCGTCACTTTTAATGTTGTAAAGGCGCACCCCCCCCCCCCCCCCTTTACGGAATTCCTTGATCCGCCCTGCTAATCTTCATTTTCTTACCCTGTTCAGGGCCGTTTTACTTTGCTGTTGGTCCATCTTCTGTGGTATCTGTTCTGAAAAGACCAAGATTTTGGGGGAAATTTTCCCGATCAAATAGCGCGCTATCTGCGTCTTCACTACACAGATAGCGCGCTATTTTGACATCGGACTAGTTTGGTGACCGCAAGATAGCGCGCTATTTTGAAACTTCGGGCTGATGAAGACACGCCTAAAGAGTCACTTACCATGCATCGGCGAAGTAGGATGGCGACTTGTCCTTGATGGCTGCAATCTCTTGGTCCAGGTATTGCTTTTCTTGTGGCCATCTCGGATGGGCGTACTCGTAGTCACGTTTAATGTCACTCATCCGCCATTTCTTCCATTTCTGTTCTCATAATTATGTGAGATCAGTTTTCGAATATGAAGTAAGGGGGATTCTTGTATTCAAAGAATTATATCCTGATAATTTTCTGCGCAAAACACATCATTAAAATGTCTCATATTGTCATATAAAGTAAAGCAAAGAAAATAATTGACATTATACACGTCAGCAAAAACCAGATTTTTCTTCTATCCCGATAATGGCCTATATATTCAAAGCTGAAATCTAGGCAATTCACATTTTATGTAGACTAGTAGCTTTTTGTAGCTGTCTGCCAAAACGTGTATTTTATACGATGTGTATCATGTAGAATTATTTTCATTTCAATTTTTTCAATTTATTTTCGTATTTCTCGATGGAAAGTACATGGTATATAACAAAATATAATACAGAATGTCCAGCTTGGATATATACATGAAGAAATAGGAATACAAAAGTAACACATAACGGTCGATGTGTCATTTTCAATCAAAGTAAAGGATGCGAAGAGAAATACGATGGAACCTACTAAAAAGCAAAGCTTGTTGAGTGTAGGTTCCAACAAAAGCCTAGTGAGGGGAACAGGATGAGGAGCACGGGTACAATTAAGACCAAAGTAAGGATAAACAAAAGAGAATGACTCTTACTATTTGTACCTAGATGTTTAAATGCCAATAAGATTTTCTCTTCGGTGAAAAAAATTATAGTCTGTTCAGAAAACTATTATATGTCTCAATGTCATATTACTACAAAACTATATCTCATGATCATTACATCCCGATCATCATCCAATGCTCAAACGCTAAAATCATTCGCGCGTTTGTGTGTGTGTGTGTGTTTGTGTGTGTGTGTGTGTGTGTATTTATCGATATATCAGATCACAAACGATAGAGATGACAAGAATGTGCCTCACCATTATTATGATGGACTGTTTTACATTAGCTTTGTACTAAACATCTTACCAAGAACATCGTACAGGTGGATTTGAGCAAATAATGATAATAATTTCTTGCGACGAAGACCATGAAACATCAATGAATTGATACCACTCACTGCATAATATCTTATGAGTGTTTCTGCACACTCTGTATACTTTTAATCTTATTTGTGTTTTGTTAGTTTGTCTATACACTGGAATGTTCTTTATGTGCAGGTCACGGCAAAGTAGGTATATACAAGTCTTACCAAGAAGATTGCCTTTGAATCAAAGAATTCCTTCAGCTCTTGGAAAATCTGGAATAGAGTTAATAGAACTCCGGAGATCTGCAAAGTAACAACATTATGAAGAAAGGCGAGTGCACATCATTACTGTTATAATGTTATTCTCCAGATTCCTATAAAGAGACAACTCGAAACTCATGAACACACCGATGGTAAGCGCTATAGTCAAAGAAATTCAACTTATAGAAACCAGAACTTTCATTTGGAATTATTTCCTGAGAGCGTTTTTTGGATTAGATTAGTCAATAAAAATGTAAACAGAATTTAACAAGGAATGAAGAGTTTCTTGGCGGTAGCGTCACGTTGATCGTTGTCGTTATTGTTATTACTCTTTATCATTATCATTATCATTGTCATTATCATTATTATCTTGATTATCATTATTATTATTGCTTGTATTAATAATTCTATTGTTATTATGATAATAATTATTATTATGATATAATATTGATATTATCATTATTATTATCATTATTATCATTATTATTATTATTATTATTATTATTATTGTTTTCATTATCATTATCATTCGTGGTCACTGGATGAAGATGACTATACCTATCCATTTCTTGCGCAAAGTCTCATTTGGTATAATTGCTTTTTGATTCATTTGTTTTCAGTTTTCCCAATAACACAATAATATATCAAGGAGAATATATTTCTGCATACCACAACTATATTATATCTTATCCTCATGAATGGAGATTATACATCAATCACACGGAAAGTTAAAAAGAAAAATACCCAAGAAATGTAATCGTTAAAACATTATGAAGAGCTGTCCTCATTTTTTTTAAAATGAATTTCATAACTTCCCTCGAGCGCTCATCTTATTTTCACAAAGTCGAATGTTCTTGATTCCTTGCTGGATTATCCTTATATAACTATACTCATGATTATCATGCGTTCTTTATTCTTTGCCGGGTTTTTTATCATTATATTCAAAATTATCATTTCCATTAAAAAAAAACCCTTGGTAAATGATTTGTAGAGGGAACCCTCCCTCACCTCCAAGACAAGACGCCATATGTCAGCGGGTAGAACAAACCGGAAAGGCGTGTCCAGACTTAAAGCCAGAACTGTCCACATCAGAATGAAAAGCAAATTAAAGGCCAGCTGTTTGTAGGCACCAAACCTGCGAGACACAATTGGAAGTAAATGGAGCAAAAATAAATAATTGTATATACGTTTTCGTGTTTTTTCTGTAGCTGATAACCATGTGTTCTATAGAAAGAAAAAAAAAATCCCCTTGACATTTGACCTGTATCAAATTAGACATCGAGACAAACTACAGTAATGATTACCCATTCATTTTATTGATCTTGACCATTGTCCTTGCAAAGGAAATAATTCCGATTTGCCCGCCCATCATACCATTATTCCTTCTATAAGACAATCCTCGCCCACGCGTATGACAGGCAAAGGACAGCTGAGAATGAAAAAAAAACGTTCATAAATCTTAATTACCACAATATCATTCTAATTTTCATCGAAATAAGCATCGTAATTAGTTCAATCATTGTAGTCTTGTATTTTGTTGATGTTGATTTTTTTTAGTGGTTTCGTTTTTAATTCTTTGTGTGTGTATGTGGGGGGGGGGGGGGGGGGGTGCATAATGTAATCGCTTGTAAAGTGACGCAAAAAGTGTAAAGTGAAGACTGCATGCATTACCTGCCAAACCGCGTCCACTTCACTTCCACGAGCTTTCTGATCACGGGATGCACAATCAACTCCAGCTGGTTGAAGTCTACAATGGACTGAAGCTGCAGATCGAACGAATGTAAGGTATACCGGTGTTATAATGATGCTAAAAATACATTGGTATCAAAATTGCTGAGGTGACTCTGCTTACATCATGCTAATGTGAACAAAGACTATAGTAATGGTAAATAGACCTACAGATCTTTCATAATTAAGTCATGAAAAGCATAAAGAAAATATATGAAATCAATAATATTGGTAAGTTAAGTATAGAAAGCGTAACATGAACAAAGCAGGAGTAATTATGATAAAAAGTATGACTTATCTAAACTGAATAGAGAAATAACCACTGAAGTCACAGTTTGGTATAATCTCTAAATATATTTTGAAAAAAACATAAGATAGCAGCTATTTTCAATGAATATACACGTACCGAGAAAAAGTTGTAGGGAAAAGGACGTGATGAAAACGTTTGATATATTATTTTCCCTGTCTTTTAATGAAATAAGGCAATAATGGTTTAAAGGTCATAAAGGAACTCTTTACAGATATAACAGTTTGCGCGGGGCCCCAGCATTTTCGTTCGTTTGTTGCTAGTTTTTGCTTTTGCTTGTTGGTTGTGTTGTTGTTGTTTTTTTTCTTTTGGGAGGGGGTAACTTACTAGATATACTGTATCTCTCGATCTTTACACTGCAGATCGCTGCTTTCTGTAAATGACAAGATAGTGTAAACTTATGTCTAACTTGAATGCGAATGGATAACTAAGTCGGAAGTACTATACAGGGTCAAATTTTCTATGGGAAACTATAGTAGGCCTATGCGAACGATCGACGAGAGCATTGGGGAATAAAGAACAATAATAAAACCAAGCAATAATACAACCAAACAAAAGTGATGATGGGCTCCTTAACATATATAATATAATCTTGTAATGACGTGAATGATTCAACAACTGATCATGAATGTCTGGGATCGCATTCCACAATACCAGCATCCTTAGCTATAGTACAGGAGAAGGGAGATCACAGTTCTTACCACTGTCCGCGCATAAACGTTCCTGTTCGATTTCTTTTTCAGTGGTTCCAGTAGATGCAGGTCAAAGTACTGCTTCCGGCTTGGGCGGTCACAGTTGTAAAATTGATTCAACGCTGTCATTGCCTATAAGGAAAATAGTAGCGAGATAGATATATGATAACCTCTTTCTTTGGTGATTGTTAGAGTGCCCAACCTTGCAATACAGGACAACTATGTTACAACGAGGCGGATTAGGAGGGGGTAGCCACCTATTAATAGACTGATAGTGCGAGGTCCAAATTCAGAACTCGCTCGTCATGCTACTGAGTGGGTCCTTGCGACGCCAAAGTGCGCCGGCATGAATTGTTGATGAATGCTATGACTTTTCCCCAACTATTTTCGCGTCCTTTGGGACAAAAACATTCTGGATACTCCTTGTCAATATCATTTTTTTTTTTGTCTTTGGAATATACTTTACGCGTTTTTATTTAACAAGTGGTGTAAAGTCACTAACCGCAGCAGTTCGGAAGAGGGATGTTTAATAATTCTTAGTTATAGTAACCTTAACATTTCGATCTTTGTCTTTAGGGTTTCTTATAGATTATGAATGGTAACGAAAGGCAAAGGTAGATTAGAATACCTTTTCATACTATTATGATCATGCAATTGGGTGCGTATAAATTATGTACAATTCCGAAGGCAGGATCATATCAACATTTCCATTGTGTGTGTGTGTTTTGGTTTTGTTCGTTTTGTTTGTTTTATTTGTTTGTTTTTAGTATATCTTTGATAAACACAGCACAGACGTCTTTTCACTAAGTTGCTTTATTATTATAAATGCATGCTGTTATTACATTACTTTATTGCAATCTGTAGCTCTTGTCCTTGTCATAACCAGTCCCCGTTGAGATTCTTAATTCGACAGAGCCTCAACGGATCTGTATGATAATATTTTGTAAGGCAATTTTGATAAGTGAAAACATACCACGTGGGGCATCTTCGTGACCATAAACTGCATGGCTGAGTGGCCGGAGTCGTCCGTGTCTGACGCCGTCCCTCCCGATTCGAGCAGCAGTCTGGCTGTCTCGCTGCGATCTGGACGGACGAGTAATAAACTAACAGTAAGTAAGCGTCTTTAGCCTACGTATTCAATGTTCACAATGTTCTCCAAAAGGGCAGTGTCATTATAGCCATTTCGTATTAAAGTCTTACCAGAATATTATACAAGGATATAATATAGACTATTTCTTCTCTTATTTTGATTGGTCTTGTTTGTTTGTTTGTTTGTTTGTTTGTTTGTTTATTTGGTTGGTTGGTTGGTTGTTTTTCATGTTTTTGTTGTTGTTGCTGCTGTTGCTGTTTTGAATTGTTTTTGTTGGTTTCTTTTTATTGAGAGATACCGGTAAAGATAATGGAAATACGTCCGAAAACGTTAATTTCAGTGGTACCAGGTACATGCAATTAAGGATAGAAAATGAGAAATATAAAAGGATACAGGCCCTTTAAGTTACCTGTAAGAATCTCCATAAATGATTTATTGGACAAATTTCTTAGAAATCATGTCTGCCTAGATGTACACAACAGTGGGATACAATACTTTGTCAGCGAATAAAAATATGCAAAACATGATAATAACAAGACGATGATACTTTAAGAAATGAAGAGTTTGTTTGCAAAAACCGATAAGTCCATATTTGCCAAATGGAGATATTTGCGATTAAAGTTCAAGAAAAATAAAGAGAATAATAAGAAAATTTTTGCTGCTTTTGACCATAACTTCAAAAATGTACCTTTATGTAGTGACCAATATATCATTTAAAAGGTATTATTTTGTACTTTATGACAGAGACCGTACTTCAAAATCTTCAAAAATGGACTTATCGGTTTTTGCAAACAAACTCTTCAAATATCAATGAAAGATGAGAACAACGGAATGTATCCAGACCGTATTCTGCGGCGACCTGTAGCGGCGTCCTTCCCTTGTAGTCTCTCGCCTGCAGGGAGGCGCCTCTCTTGACCAAAGCTCGAAGTGTCTTACAGGCGTCGTTCCGCGCTGCGTAGTGAAGAGGAGTTTGATTTTCGCCCTTTGTTGCGTACTCTATGTCCGCTGCGAAGTCCACATATACGGTGGACAGGAGGGAGAGATAAGGTAGATAGATAAATTGATAGATAGATAGCATGGGCGTCACCAGGGGGGGGGGGGTGCGTTGGGTGCGAACGCACCCCCCTTCAGACCCTTAAAAAAAAAAAAAAAAAAAAAAAAAAAAAAAAAAAAAAACTTCAGTCTAAGAGCGACCTCAACGCCGGACCCTAAATAATAATACTTTTTTGTAATTTTTTTTTTTTTTTTTTTTTTTTTTTTTTTTTTTGGGGGGGGGGGGGGGGGCATCGGGGACAAAAAAAAAAAAAAAAATCGAGGGCAAAAACAATTCGCACCCCTGGTTCTGGCAGCACTGATTTTATACATATTTACTAGTACACGTGTATTCTATACAGTGTTTACTATTTAGATAGATTTTGGACATCCTTCCCATGCTTGGTCACTTCGACGCCACCTCGCTGGTCATACCTCCCCCAGTCATGAACATAAACCGACACCCTTGACTACCAGTAGCAGATCCGGGGGGAGGGGCGCACCGGGCGTCCCCCCACCCCCCGCCATCTCTTAATTTCCAAAGCGAAAAAGTATAGCTACAAACGGCAGTTTTGGGACTGTAAAATGTCAACATTTTCAAGCTCGCTCGCTCCGCTCGCTCCGCTCGCTGGCATTTAGTCGTAATGCCATTCTCCTGAAGTTGCTGCCAGTAATTGCTGGCAGCTCCATTGCACCCGGTGCGCCCCCCCCCCCCCCTTACTGCAAAAAAAAAAAAAAAAAAATATATATATATATATATATATGTATGTATATATATATATATATATATATATATATATAATAGCTACAAACGGCAGTTTTTGGACTGTAAAATGTCACAATTTTTAAGCTCGCTCGCTCCGTTCGCTCGCATTTAAATTCTCCTAAAATTGCTGCCAGTAATTGCCAGCAGTTGCGCCCGGTGCGCCCCCATTAATTTTGAAAGCAAAAAAGATATAGCTTCAAACGGCAGTTTTTGGACTGTAAAATGTCAAAATTTTCAAGCTCGCTCGCATTTAATTCTTATGCAATTCCCCTGATGTTACTGCCAGTAATTGTCTGCAGTTGCGCCCGGTGCCCCCCCCCCCCCTTAATTTCCAAAGCGAAAAAAAACATATAGCTACAAACGGCAGTTTTTCTACTGTAAAATGTCCAAATTTTCAAGCTCGCTCTCTTCGCTCGCTCGCATTGAATCGTTATGCAATTCACCTGATGTTGCTGCCAGTAATTGCCAGCTGTTGCGCCCGGTGGCATGCGCTCCACCCCCCCCCCCCCCCCCTTAATTTCCAAAGCGAAAAAAATATGGCTGAGAACGGCAGTTTTTGGACTGTAAAATGTAAAATTTTCAAGCTCGCTCGCATTTAATCGTTATGCAATTCACCTGATGTTGCTGCCAGTAATTGCCAGCAGTTCCGCCCGGTGCGCCCCCCTCCCTTAATTTCCAAAGCGAAAAAATATGGCTAAGAACGGCAGTTTTGGGACTTTAAAATTTTCAAGCTCCCTCTCTTCGCTCGCTCGCATTTAATCGTTATGTAATTCACCTGATGTTGCTGCCAGTAATTGCCAGCAGTTCCGCCCGGTGCGCCCCCCTCCCTTAATTTCCAAAGCGAAAAAAATATGGCTAAGAACGGCAGTTTTGGGACTTTAAAATGTAAAATTTTCAAGCTCCCTCTCTTTGCTCGCTCGCATTTAATCGTTATGCAATTCACCTGACGTTGTTGCCAGTAATTGCCAGCAGTTCCGCCCGGTGCGCCCCCTCCCTTGATTTCCAAAGCGAAAAAATACGGCTAAGAACGGCAGCTTTTGGACTGTAAAATGTAAAACTTTCAAGCTCGCTCGCTCCGCTCGCTCGCATGTAATCGTTATGCTCTCCTGATATTGCTGCCAGTAATTGCTAGGAGTTGCGCCGATGCGCCCCCCTTAAATTCCAAAGCGAAAAAATATACGAACAAACGGCAGGTTGTTTTTTTTACTGTAAAATGTCAAAATATTCAAGCTCGCTCGCTCCGCTCGCTCGCATTTAATTGTTATGCCTTTCTCCTGATGTTGCTGCCAGTAATTGCTGGTAATTGCGCCCGTCGCGCCCTCCCCCTTTATTTCCAGAGCGAAAAAAATATAGCTCCAAATGGTATTTTTTTTTTACTGTAAAATGTCAAAATTTTCAAGCTCGCTCTCTTCGCTTACTCGCATTTAATCGTTATGTCATTCACCTGATGTTGCTGCCAGTAATTGCCAGCATTTGCACCCGGTGCGCCCCCCCCCCCCCCCTTTAATTTCCAAAGCAAAAAAAAAAAAGAAAAAAAAATATGGCTACAAACGGCAGTTTGGGGACTGTAAACTGTCAAAATTTTCAAAAGATCTGCAACTGATTGACAGATTGCCCAACATCGACGTAAATAAGCACTGAATTCATCAGTGTTTTAGTCTTAGCCATGATAAAAAATCATGGACGTACATATTCGAGCAGGATTCTAACCTACGACCTCCTAATCACCGTACAGGCGTCATCTCCACTTGACCACCGAGCTTTCGCTCGACAGCAAGCTTTGGTTCTAATCCTTAGCATGCAGCGGATACTGTGTGATTATTCAAATTCATGAAATGCTTTTCGTGCTATAAGGATTAGAACCAACATTTGTAGTTGGGCGAAAGCTCGGTGGTCTAGTGGACATGACGCCTGTCCGGTGATCAGGTGATCGTAGATCGAATTCTGCTCGAGTATGTACGCACATGATTTTTTATCATGGCTACTATATAATAAAACACTAATCAATTCAGTGCTTATTTACGTCGATGTAGGGCAATTTGTAAATGAGTTGCAATGAAAATATGTCGACGAAAGTATATTTCATGAATTTGAATTATTAAGATCTTTCTTTAGATTTCCCAAGAAATAATTCATGTATCTTAGACGGATATATACCTCCACGATCGAGAAGGACTTCAACCATCCCTGGAAAGTTGACGGTAGCGGCGACGTGTAGCGGAGTCCTGCCGTAGGAGTCGGCCTGGTCCACCCGGCTGCCCCGATCAATGAGAAACACTGCAACATCCGGGTCCCATGTACGTGCAACCTGTTATACCACAGCAGCATGAATATTTATATCACGGTTTACTTTTTTTCCCTAAAGTCATGACAATTCGTTAAGTTATATACTTAATTCAAAATTGTTGTCTACTTTGCGGTTTCTCTGTGACAATGGCAAAAACGAGAAACAAAACAAAACATAACAAAACCACTGCGCAGTAGCAACAAGGATGATAACATTATGGCACATGTCATTAAAACTTTCAACATGATACTGGCTTTTAATTTCAGAAATTTTCTTACCGTGTTTTCCTTCTCTCCCTCTCCCCCTTTCTATTTCGTCAATGAAGGACCAACTCGTTTTTTCTATGTCTCGGTTGGAAAAAAAAATGCTTGGATTGCGATGAATATTTCCGATTTACAGTTTGTTTCTCTCTGCTTTTTTCAGTGAGTTTCTGCCTGTTTTCTTTCAGGCCGGTCATGAGAAATTCACTTTATGATTCTACTATTAACTCTTAAAATCTATATGTGAAATTTGGCATACAACATCATGACTATTTCGCACGGTATGGCCTCCTTTATTGTCACTGTTTTCTTTAGGGGACTATGGCACAAGAAAACAAATGCCACATAAACATTCGACACACTATCCTCTTTATACCAATCCATTACAGCATATAGGACCACTGTAATTCAGAGTATTCAAAGTGAATTTTCAACTCACCTCGTGAAGTACCGTCTGGCCGTAGCTGTCCGTGCAATTGATGTCGGCTCCCCGCCGAAGGATCAGCTCCAGGTACTCCAAGTCGATGGCGATGTTGGGGTCAGCCGATATCGCCAGATGACCGAAGTAGCCGATGAGTTCGGCGTTGGCAACGTTCGGGTTTTTTGGCCCAGAGATAATGTTCGCATCGATGCCGACATCTGAATTAAAATAATGTGTGATTTTTTCCCATGTAGATTAGAAAACAAAGCATGAACTAAAATGTCAGGTATAAAGAGGTTAAAGAAGACGAGGTGAGACAGGATTACGTATATTCATGAGCGTGAAACGTTCGTTTATTGCTTCCCGAAATATCAAATATATGGAAAAGGCATAGTACTGTCTTATGAAATCAATGAACAAAGTTCTGATTCATCCTAGGAGATATCAAATAATAGTACATTGTGTGAAACACACACCAAAAAAAAAAAAATCAAACAAAAATAGATAAGCAGGCCCACAGTTTGCCTTAAAGAGTTATAGCTCCAACATTCATAAGTGCAATTCAAGTATGCTGTTTCAATTTTTAACTCTTTAGAAGCACATGACTACAAAAACGGCACGCCCACCGAGTTCTGAGTAAATTGTTGTTTTTTATTCGTCTGTTTGGAGGATATTCTTTTTCTTTTTCTTTTCTTTCTTACTTTGGAGCATATTCTTTTTCTTTTTCTTATTGTCTGTTTGGTTTGTCATGTTAAATGGTTCTCTATTTTCAACTGTTGAAACTGTATGCCGCAAATAAAATAAACATTATTTCAGAAAGATTATGTTAACGGCAGGACAAAAGAAGGTATAGGCCTATAATACGAGGACGGAAATGATTGAAGAAGTGGGCAGGGTGATGTCGGGGGAGGGGGAGGGGGATGAAGGGGGAGGGGAAAGTGCAACAGAGATTTAATTGATCATACCTTGGCAAGGTTCATATCTAAATAAAAAATATCAACCCGTCGAGGACGGGCTGATTTTGCTACAATACGCATTTGCCATCCATAGACACCGTGCTGCCCGAGTATACTTGGGACTATTATTTAGTCTTCAACGGGTTTTAACAGACATGTTTCAATCAGTCACTGTGTTCGGTGAAGCAAAAGCAGGCACATTATCATACACAAGTAGGCAAGTAAACAAGTCCGAGATGTCGTATTCACTAGCATATTTGCGTGACATTGCAGGCGGATACAGAAAAAGTTGGGACAAAGGGGTTTGTCGCTTGGAAAATTCTGACATGCCGCTACGCGACCTCATACAATGTATATCAGTGGACAGTCAGGAGTGGAGCATTTGAGATATCAATGACGGTTTAAAATATTTCTCACGGAAAGCTCCTTTAAATAAAAAGAGACTTCCGGATGATTTCCAGAGTTTTCATATCATGAACAACTATAAATTGGTTACACTAAGTGCCGAGTTTCAGAATTTGTGGTGATTGGGATGAGGAATATGAGTGTCTTTAAAATGTATTCATCAAATTACAATGAACAAGGATGACGACATGGCAGCCTCACAACAATAATGCATGAGTAGGGGCTCATGGAAGCACAATAAAAGGAGAAAGCAAGTTCTATATGGAGGTACAAACAAACATTGTACCTCCATGGTTCTATACGCAGGTGAACTTGTTAAGCAAGTGATAATGGAATAGAATTGCATTACTACAAATTATAAAATATTACGTCAGGCTCCTATGTCATCATCTTTGTTCAGTGTAATTTGCATGTGGTTTTCAGAGTATCAATTTCTCCGCTCAAGGGCCACAATGAATTCCAAAAATCTATGGAGCCAATGATTTATGTACTATGGGATGTGTAATTATGAAAATCGTCTGGAATGCCCCTTCAATGGTCTCATTAAAGTATGATCTTGTACTAATGAACAGTCCTCTAATGGTAACCGATTGCTAATGCCCCTGTCACACTTTGCCGGATATGGCAAACGCATTCAAACGAATGTAAATTTTTGGCATACGTTGATATCCGTTAAAATGCGTTTCATTTCCTTTTTATTCTTTGGAGGTAGGTTTATCTTCCGCTGATTTCCGTCAAAGCGGCCAGAAAACTTTGTGCATGCACAGGCAAATGTTTTTTTTTTCTCTCTCTCTCGCCAAAAACGGATAGCGCGATCTGACCCTTGTCCGATAGTTGTACGTTTTCTCCTGTATCTGGTACCGTATTCTGTCGTTTTCCACGCGTTTCCATCCGCTAGGCCTCCTGTAGAGTCCGTTGCCGCAAGAAATGGGACGGATGGAACGGCTATGTACAGCACATTAAACGCGTACGCACGGTTCATGCGTCACCCATTTTTTGTTCCTCGTGCGTTCTGTCCTGTGAGCATGCGGCTCTTATTCGTTTCTCATGCATTTGCACGCGTTCCACTGTCCTGTGCACAATCGCCCAAGGTGTGTTTTGTTCGGCGGCTAGACCGTGTATGTACGCTCCTCTAAAAAGGAAAATTTACACTTTGTCCACCGGATTGACGATTTGAACAACGGATGAGCAAAATCTTTCTTTTACGGCTGACCTATCCAGCAAAGTGTGACAGGGGCTTGAACTGCCAACAATTAGAGGAAGGGAGGAAAAAGAAGCAGACCGCATAGGCGTTCAAATAATATTGTTCAGACTGTCACAAAGATCAATTCTCGCTATCGCCAATGACGTAAAAAGTACCCGGATGTTGATTTAAGCGTCATTTACGGTGCATTATGGGATAGTCCGGTAGCAAAGTCACTTCCGTTCGTACGCGCGTGATACGTGACTAATGCGATTTACACACACAACCGACTGTATTCTACGTGTACTTCCGGTTTTCTCGACTTGAATTACAGCTTTAATATGATTTGAAATTTCTCCATTCTTAAGAAATTGCTGTTACTACAACTATTGGTTGTTGCTGCGAAGCTGCCATGTGTTGTTCGCACGACAATAAATGAAAAAAATCTGCAGAAATAGGACCCTTACTGGCATGCGAGACGTGACGTGGCAGCGTGGGTGAAGTTTGCGGGTGACTCCACAGCGCAGTACGTGCACGCGCGACTTACTAGTAGTGGTAGTAGCATTAGGTAGTAGGCCTAGCACAGTGCCTACGTACGTGCATTGTACGTACTTACTTGGAAGAAATTGCTTTGGAGACAGGATAAGTTCGAGATAACTGTTCGTTCCCGATTGTGTTCGCGACATTTCGACAGAGAACAAATAAAGAAAAAAGATGGGCATTCCATGACGATATACTGTATATCCAGGTGGGTGAATATTTTCCAGCATATTTTCAGCGTATGCAGAGATGACTGATCTGTGATGTACGCCGTACCGGTATGTGTTAGCTTATGCGCTGCGTGCAGTGAGTGGTGCATGCATGCTAGCTATAGCAAGAAAGGCCGGCCGCCGGCGGCGGGGACTACAGTGTACGAGTATGACAGGCCTGGCCACTCGCTGGCTCGGGCAGTACAGCGGCCTGCTGTACTAGTACATGTACTAGTATCCGTGGTCGGCGCTGCGCTATAGGTAAGGTACACGTACGCGCACGCTAGCGTTGTGCAAATTATGCCCCGCGCCGGAAGTGCCCTTGCTACCAAGTGAACTAAATCTTGACGAGAAAGCCACATCCGGGTACTTTTTACGTCATTGGCGATAGCGAGAATTGTATGCGGTGGTCTCATACAAAGAAGACAATAACAAGATCGATTCTTAGATCGGTTTTGGTAATCACAATATACATTGTAGTTGACAGACACGTGTGCTACCCATTTTGTTGGCGTGGCTATTAGGTCCAATAGGGGAGATTTGTGTTTTAGCAAGCGGATCATCGTCCCAGCCTTTCCTGACTAAAGTTAATGTGGAGAATTTTGTACCCCCATCGGATACCCTCCGACCAGGGTGTTTCCTTACTCCCATGGCATCAATGCGATGAACGGACAAGCCTATGTACAGGTAGTACTCCGCTGCCCTTAGTATTTACGTGCTCTCAAGGAAAACAAATTGTGCCGAAAACCACTTGAGAAGTCCCATTTTCTTAATCCGATTTATTCTGTTGTTTGTTTGTTTGTTTGTTTGTTTGTCTGTCTGTCTGTTTTTTGAAGTTCCCTGAGTAGTGCTTATCTGATGTTTGTTATTGTACGTGATGGAAAGTTTGAATTTTGGCGAGTATTGGGCAAAGTAAACGTATCGTTGCTAGGGAGTTAAAGTACTACATTTTACGTCTCGGTAGCTACCAAATCTCGAAACAGCGTCAAAAAAAAAAAAAAAAAAAAAAAAAAAAAAAAAAAAAAAAAAAAAAAAGATCCCGGGTATTATACTCAAACCAGGAGCCAACAATCTAAAAAAAAAAAAAAGAGCTTGCACGACACTCGCATAATCACCTGTTCCTCCTGCGGTAGACAGTCGCTTGTTTCGTTTCACGTCCTTGAATTTGTCGCCGCCATCACTGCTCGCCCGCGACGGGTCCTCCGTCAATAAGTTCGTGAAACCATTCTCGACGTCAACGTCCGTCCCGTTGCCGTTGCCACTCGAGGGCTTCGTTTCCATATTTTGTTCCGCGGTCGTGTTGAGCGGGGAAACCTTACCCGCTTTTCCAAACTTGCCAGTCCGCTTCCTCGTCTTCTTGCTTTCCTTTTGGAAGCTCATGGCGGCGAAACTCGCTATTTTTAGGCGATGCTCGATCGCTCCTTCATTTCTTCCGTCTGGACAGATATAATAGAGTTCAATGGAAAGAGAGATCAGTCAATTAAAAAATATATCAATATGCCAACTTAAAGCGCAATTCCTCTTCATGCTGAAGATAGCTTTCATGAGACAAAAAATAGGACTGACAGAATGGTATATAGGCCTAGAGTTTCGTCAAAATCGGACAAGAAGTAGGGCCTATTAGTTATGGATTTAAACGTTCGCATATCTTTGACGACAAGTAATTAGAAGCAAACAAGCAAGGAGCAAGCAAGGAGCTGTTAATTATACAATTATATTATCATGTGCTACTAGTATGTTTACTTTTACTATGTAAACATATTTGCATTATCCTAGCTTTTCAGTCTCCTTGTTCATGTCGTAGAATTGACTCTTCAATCAAGTATAATTTGAACAAATCTATGCACAAAAATGAGACAAGGCTGTATATGCACTTACCACCTGCACATCCCAAATGATGAGGACATTACAACGGAAAGGATATGATATTCCGCACTATCGCCCATCTAAAGCTTGTTTGTCTGTAGTGAGCACAGAATGATGGTAAACATTGGAGAGCTAGCGTAAAAGAGTTAGTGACAACTCCATCGCCCCTGAACAAACACTGAAGCTGCGATGAAACAAAAGCGAAGTCGTTGACCCGTGCCTGACTTTGATGTGCTCAGCTACTCCATTGATTGGATAACCAACTTGCGTCGAGGCCAATGTTTTCCTTTGTCTTTGTTAGCGAATAATCACCAACACATAATCATTTTCGAATATCCTGCCAAAGATATAAACTTGTCAGACTCCCGTGGTGTGCTGTTTGACGTATTCTTCTCACATACAAATGCTGCCAAATCCGTATTGATCACAATTAAACACTGTCCCATTTTCTCTGTAATACATCTTTCTGATGAAAAATTCTATTTTCAGTGGCATAAGGCACCAGCTAAAACAATGATATTAAACGCACTGCATAAACTGAACGTCTGAATGTTAATTCCTCACCGAACACACGCACGCACGCACATGAGCCCGCTATTACAGAACACAGGCCAGGGAGTCTGTGTTTTTCGATACATAAGTCGATGGTACAGCCGTAATACAGCAGACTACCGGGAGCACCCAAGCGTAGCAGATTTGTCGCCATAACAACATTCAATGCGAATGTGACCGCAGACAAATGCGCCTGATATAATAATTGCTCTACCACGAAGTAGCAAGGTCTTCAGTCTCATCATGGAGCTACAAACGACATGACAATTGTACCCTCAATGTTAAAGGTGCTTGAAAAGGGGGGGGGGGGGGAGGGGGACGGGGGTCATTATGTAACTGTACAAAGACTGGACATGTGAGGGGAGTTATTTAAGGACGAGAAAATGAGCCACTTGAGAGAAGTGATTGTTAAATAAAGTGTTCGATAAACATAAATCCTGAGACAAGAGCTCTCTCTCTCTCTCTCTCTCTCTCTCTCTCTCTCTCTCTCTCATGATTTTGCTGATGTGCAGCAGGCTGTTTGGGACAGAAAGCAGAAGTTGGGTATTATACGGTCAAACGACTTTACCAGGCACTAATCTCACTCCTCACCTGTTATGAAACAGTTTGTGACTCGATCGAATTTTCGCCATTAAAGTTACAGAGCAATTCAATGTTATCTTTACGTTAGAATCCAGGCGCGCCGGAAGCAGTTTTGGATTGGGGGGGCAAACATTGGAGGGGGCTCAAGATTAGACCATGCATATGTTACACAATATACACATACACACGCACACACACACTCACGCACACACATCTATTATTCATATATATATAATATAATTATATATATATATATATATATATATATATAACATATATATTATATATATATATATATATATAATATATATATATATATATATATATATATAATATATATATATAGATATAGATATAGATATAGATATAGATATATGTAAAGTGGCGTACGGTGGGTCGAAACATGGGGGGAACCATAAAGTAATTTTGACGGTCTGTATGCTTGTGCGTGTGTGCGTGAGCAATAATGAGACTACAATACATTACGGAATGTGATACATTCAACAACGCAGTCATTGAGGTATATTGTAAGTTTTCCTTACATGGATTATGGAATGACGGTGTGAAACGATTGACAAATTATATACTGTAAGCAACATAAGGTGAATGGCATAACAATAAAATGCGAGCGAGCGAAGCGAGCGAGCTTGAAAATTTTGATATTCTACAGTTCCAAAACTGGAGTTTTAATTTTAGCTACATATTTCGCTTTGAAATAAATGGGGGCGCATCGGGCGCAACTGCTGGCAATTATTGGCAGCAACATTAGGAGAATGGCAGAACGATTCAATGCGAGCGAGCGAAGCGAGCAAGCTTGAAGATTTTGACATTCTACAGTCCCAAAACTGGGGTTTGTAGCTTTATCTTTCACTTTGGAAATTAATGGGGCGGCGCATCGGGCGCAACTGCTGGCAATTACTGGCAGCAACATTAGGAGAATGGCATAACGATTCAATGCGAGCGAGTAAAGCGAGCGAGCTTGAGAATTTTGACATTTTATACAGTCCAAAAACTCCAGTTTGTAGCTATATCTTTCGCTTTGGAAATTAAGGGGGGGGGGCATCGGACGCAACTGCTGGCAGTTACTGGCAGCAACATTAGGAGAGCGGCATAACGATTCAATGCGAGCGAGCGAAGCGAGCGACCTTGAAAATTTTGACATTTTACAGTCCCCAAACTCCCGTTTATAGCTATATTTATCTTTCGCTTTGGAAATTAAGGGGTGGGGGCATCGGGCGCAACTACTGGCTATTACTGTCAGCAACATTAGGAGAATGGCATAACGATTCAAAGCGAGCGAGCTTGAAAATTTTGACATTCTAGAGTCCAACAACTGCCGTCGTAGCTATGCTTTTCGCTTTAGAAATTAAGGGGAGGCGCACCGGACTCAACTGCTGGATGCGAGCGAGCGAAGCGAGCGAGCTTGAAAATTTTGACATTTTACAGTCCAAAAGCTGCCGTTTGTAGCCATATTTTTTCCCTTTTATTCATATATATATACATTATTTATTTTATTTTCTTTGTTTATTCATTTATCTTTATTATCATTATTACTATTATTATTTTTTTTTTTTTTTTGGGGGGGGGGGCTTTTTGGGGGGGCAAAAATGCGTTTTGCCCCCCCACTTTTTGGATTGGGGGGGCGGCCGCCCCCCCTGCCCCCCCACTTCCGGCGCCTATGTTAGAATCAATAATAGAGCTACATCAAACAAACAGAATGGTAGGATGAGTCTTCAAATTCTGATCTGAAATAAGAAAGTATTGAAAGTTTGAACTTTCACAAAACTTTTACTATTAAAGCAGTAATATCAGTATAACAACTCCATAATGTGCAAATGAATGGAAGAGATCATGACGTCTGCTTGACAAGTCTCGCACTATCATGGACGTTGCTGTCTTCGATTAGATCTTCCTCTTTTGACATGAAGTCAAAAGGAAAGAAACTGCATCCTCCGCATCTATTCTTTAATGTTCTCAAAACCTAACAGCGACGACTGTTGAGAGGGAAAAGGATGTAGCTGCTAAATTAGTGATATAGATTATTGTCCTTGTTCTGTTTTGTTCGCACATTAATCTCCCTCTTCATTCGTAGCCAGGGGCGTCACCAGCTTTTTTTCAAGGGGGGTGCGTTTTGACACTAAATGTTTACGAGATTTTTTTGACAGACATTTGGAATATAGGAAGCTCTCAATCCCTAGACTTTTACTGTTTTTTGAGGGAAACCAAGCGGGGAAGGGGCACCGGCGTAGCTAGGATTTCATTCTTTTTTTTTTTTTTTTTTTTTTTTGGGGGGGGGGGGGGGGTTAGTATGCGAGGGAGCGAGCAAGGGTGGGGGGAGCGTGTGGAAGTGCCGGAGGGGGTTGTACCCCCTATAAATGGATTATGGAATGACGGTGTGAAACGACCAAATTACTGGCAGCGATATCAGGAGAATGGCATAACGACTACATGCGAGCGAGCTTGAAAATTTTGACATTTTACAGTCCAAAAACTGCCGTTATATAGCCATATTTTAGTGCTTTGTAAATTAAGGGGGGGGGGGCGCACCGGGCGCAACTGCTGGCAATTACTGGCAGCAACATCAGGTGAATGGCATAATAATTAAATGCGAGCGAGCGAAGAGAGCGAGCTTGAAACATTTTACATTTTACAGTCCCCAAAATGCCATTTGGAGCCATACTTTTTCGCTTTGGAAATAAAGGAGGGGTGGGGGGCGCAACGGGCGCAACTGCCGGTAATTACTGGTAGCAACATCAGGAGAATTGCATAACAATTAAATGAGAGCGAGCTTGAAAATTTTGACATTTTACAGTCCAAAAACTGCCGTTATATAGCCATATTTTAGTGCTTTGTAAATTAAGGGAGGGGGGCACCGGGCGCAACTGCTGGCAGTTACTGGCAGCAACATCAGGTGAATGGCATAATAATTACATGCGAGCGAGCGAAGTGAGCGAGCTTGAAAAATTTGACATCTTACAGTCCCTAAAATGCCCTTTGGAGTCATACTTTTTCGCTTTGGAAATAAAGGAGGGGTGGGGGCGCAACGGGCGCAACTGCCGGTAATTACTGGTAGCAACATCAGGAGAATTGCATAACAACTGAATGCGAGCGAGCGAGCGAGCGAGCGAGCTTGAAAATTTTGACATTTTACAGTCCAAAAACTGCCGTTTGTAGCCATATTTATTTGCTTTGGAAATTAAGGGGGGCACACCGGGCCCAACTGCTGGGAATTACTGGCAGCAACATCAGGTGAATGGCATAGCAATTATATGTATAAATGCGAGTAAGCGAAGAGAGCGAGCTTGAAAATTTTGACATTTTACAGTCCAAAAACTGCCATTTGGTGCCATATTTTTTCGCTTTGGAAATAAAGGAGGGGTGGGGGGCGCAACGGGCGCAACTGCCGGTAATTACTAGCAGCAACATCAGGAGAATTGCATAACAATTAAATGCGAGCGAGCGAGCGAGCGAGTTTGAAAATTTTGACATTTTACAGTAAAAAACAAACAAACTGCCGTTTGTATAGCTATATTTCTTCGCTTTAGAATCTAAGGGGGCGCATCGGGCGCAACTGCTGGCAAATACTGGCAGCAATATCAGGAGAGCATAATGATTACATTCGAGCGAACGAGCGAGCGAGCTTGAAAATTTTGACATTTTACAGTCCAAAAACTGCCATTTGTAGCCATATTTTTTTTGCTTTGGAAATTAAGGGGGCGCACCGGGCGCAACTGCTGGCACTTACTGGCAGCAACATCAGGTGAATGGCATAACAATTAAATGCGAGCGAGCGAAGAGAGCGAGCTTGAAAATTTTGACATTTTACAGTCCAAAAACTGCCATTTGGAGCCATGTTTTTTCGCTTTGGAAATAAAGGAGGAAGGAGGGGGGTGGGGGCGTATCGGGCGCAACTGCTGGCAATGACTGGCAGCAACATCAGGTGAACGGCATAACAATGAAATGCGAGCGAGCGAGCGAGCGAGCTTGAAAATTTTGACATTTTACAGTAAAAAACAAACAAACTGCCGTTTGTATAGCTATATTTCTTCGCTTTAGAATCTAGCGGGGCGCATCGGGCGCAACTGCTGGCAAATACTGGCAGCAATATCAGGAGAGCATAATGATTGCATTCGAGCGAGCGGAACGAGCGAGCTTGAAAATTTTACATTTTGCAGTCCAAAAACTGCCGTTCTTAGCCACATTTTTTCGCTTTGGAAATTAAGGGGGAGGGGCACCGGAAGGAACTGCTGGCAATTACTGGCAGCAACATCAGGTGAATTGCATAACAACTAATGCGAGCTAGCGAAGAGAGCGAGCTTGAAAATTTTACATTTTACAGTCAAAAAACTGCCGTTCTTAGCCATATTTTTTCGCTTTGGAAATTTAGGGGGGCGCACCGGGCGCAACTGCAGGCAATTACTGGCAGCAACATCAGAAGAATGGCATAAAGATTAAATGCGAGCGAACGGAGCGAGCGAGCTTGAAAATTTTGACATTTTACAGTCCCCAAACTGCCGTTTGTATAGCTATATTTTTTCGCTTTGGAAATTAAGGGGGGCGCACCAAGCGCAACTGCCGGCAATTACTGGCAGCAACTTCAGGAGAATGGCATTACGACTAAATGCGAGCGAGAGGAGTGAGCGAGCTTGAAAAAATTGACATTTTACTGTCCCAAAACTGCCGTTTGCAGCTATTTTATTATTTTTTTTCGCTTTGGAAATCAAATGGGGGGGGGGGGGGGCGCCCGGTGCGCCCCTCCCCCTGGATCCGCCACTGGTAGTCCAGGGTGTGGGTTTATGTTCATGACTGGGGGAGGTATGACCAGCGAGGTGGCGTCGAAGTGACCAAGCGGGGAAAGGATGTCCAAAATCTGCACTTTAGAGCATCCCCTAAACTAATTGTGCGTGTTTGTTTGTGTGTGTGTATCATATACAAGGAAAAGTTAGGAATTAGCCCAGGTCAAGTCTTTTTATTGGCAATGCAAGACATCTTTATATAGACTAGTACGTAAAGAAACACTGCAAAATGCAATGATCTAGCTTTGATATAACGAAGCGTAAGGTGCAAAGGTGTACACTCTACATCACATTGCGCAACATTGTAGCGACTCTTCGTTCGGATGTACTGAGTACACTGCGCACATCCTGCTTGTATATGCAGAATGCCATCCAGGAATCACAATCTTTTGTCGGGTCCGGGCTTTTTGAACAATGTTTCACACTATATACCTACTTAATCATGGTTAAAAGAAATCATAGAAAAATATCTTATTTCTGGATCACCCTTTCATTCAAAAGCAGTTTACTAACACTTGAACTACTATTTCGGTAAATCTTTTTTTTTATTTTTTTTTAACCAGCGGATTGGGAGTGGGGCGCACCCCCCCCCCCCCCCCCCCCGTAGTTACGCCACTGCTTTTGGGTGAAATAATTGGACAGATTTCTTGAATTCTAACAAAAAAGTAAGAAAATCCTTTCATCGCGGGAATTATGATTATGTGGGGTGGAGCAAATGGTGCGCTTGCCTTCCAATATTTTTATGAGGGCAACATTTTTGTGTTCTTTCAAAAGCGAGAAAATCTTCTCATTTCGGGAATTATTAATTATGGGGGGGGGGGAACTAAAATATGCTTGCCCCTCCATTTTTTTCTTTTTTTTTAAATGAGGCTAAGGTTCGCTCTTGGGCTGGCAATATGGATTGGTCAGAAGTAACGTACATAGACCCTACATATTTGTAAGTAGCACACGTACATGCAAACGTGAAGTGGTCCGTATCGTACCGATGTACAGTACGGTCGATAAATAGTAAACACTGTAGAATACTAATAGATATGTATAAAATCAGTGCTGCCAGAACCAGGGGTGCGAATTGTTTTTGCCGACGATTTTCTTGTGTGTGTGTGTGTGTGTGTGTTTGTGTCCCTGGTGCAAAATATAAAAAAAAAATAGAAAAGAATAATTATTTAGCGTCCGGCGTTGAGGTCGCTCGCAGACTGTTTTTTTTTTTTTTTTTTTTTTTTTTTTTTTTTTTTTTTTTTTAGGATCTGAAGGGGGGTGCGTTCGCACCCAACGCACCCCCCCTGGTGACGCCCATGCTTAATGCCCCAGTGTGAGCTGTACACTCCCGTAGCGTGCAGCGCTCTGGGAAAATATTGTCTCGAGGGACAATAGTTTTGTCAAGTCTATATACAACGATAGTCAAAGTAATGTAACGTTCAATGGTCTACATGAATACACATTATTTCATTCTGGCCCTGTCGGTTGGCGGTCAAATTCTGGGATATTATATCACCTGACGTGATGTCACTATACACGTAATATAACGATTTGGATCCTTGCTGCATTAGTCACTTTTTCATCACCAATCACTGACTAGCGTTGTAGACCAACAATAATTATGATTCTGTCGGAGTGATATGAATATTAACTTGTCATTGCAAAAAAAAAAAACAAAAAACAAAGTAGGCCCCTAGATATCATACCGGCTTCAGGACAGTAAACTGATGCGCGCCAGTTGCCATAGTAACCGCATCTAAGCACTTGGTCCGTCTTGTTCGAGTCGTGGAGGCAGTCGTAGAGCACGGTCTCGCTTTCGCCGTACGTGTCTGCAATGGTCTCGTTCGAACTGAACGACGACCCCGACGGCGGTTCGGGTCTGGGGCAGCGCACGGAGCAAGTCGGCGGTGGGTCCGTCCAATTGCCAGCCGGTGTGCAGACAATGGTTGGCGAACCTTGCCTGATACTCGGGGGGAGACAGACGGAGGAGAAATCGACAATGTCTGTGACATTGTAGAACCCAGTCAGCTCGGTCAGTCCGCCGTGTGGAACGTACCCCGGGTTGAAGCAATCGGTACTGGCTGGACCTGCAGACAGAAGAGGCTTTATTTAGGATGTGCAGTTTCTTCGTTTTCATCTGTATTTTGTTGTTGCTGTTGTTGCTGTTTTCTTTTTCACCTTGTCATGTTGATTTCGAATGAACTAAAAAATGACGAGTTTCATTTTAAAAAAAATGGGTTAAGCGCCACTTTCAAGATTTTGAAGTGTGTCCATCGTCAGAGAGAGCAAAATAAAATCGTTCCAATGAGACCTCATCTGTAAAACATAGCAAAAAATATTATAGAAGTTATGGTTAAAAATATTATATTATTTCATCTTTTCTTTTTTTAGCAGCTTTAATCACATATATCTCAAATTAGCAAGAATGGAGATAGCTCGTTCTGCTAAAACTCTTTAGATAAAACTCTTCATAATACACACAAACACGCTTGCCACAAGTTATATGACCCGATGCTCAACAGTGAGGATGAAATGCAAAAGTAATCCCAGATCCCCAAGGCAGTCGTCATAAATTTAGACACCATTTATGTTCTAAAACATAATTATGTTTTCCTCCAGGGGGGAAATAATCATATATTATTTTCCAAACTGCACAAGATTGGTAACTTCGTGCATGATATAATGGTTGTACCTATTCTTGGTTTTTCAAATGAAGTTACGTAGAAGCATAATTGGTCCATTATCGTCAAAAGTGCGGTTAGAGCTAAATTAGAAAAAAAAAACCCGAAAGGTAAAAATAATGTCATAGTGGCGAAGATATTTTCTCGCGATCTTCACCTTGTTTCCAAGATTGATTTTGAACCAATAAGCGGAATGCGCACCAAAAAGCTGTTAGTGTTTAATTATAAACATGTAAATTCTTGCCGAGTGCAGAACACAGAAAGCAAACAACGACAATGGTCATGATAGCCTAGTGCGAGAATTCAGAAGTCTGATTTTCCTCTTGTCTTCATTATGTGTAAACTCATGGAAAATACTGCGTTGATTTTATATGACGCAGATAGATTGGCTATAGCAGTTGCCGAAATGAATAAGTCGTTAGTTTTTGGTAATGTATGTCACCAGCGGATAAGTTCTGTAATGGCTGCAGCGGTAGCGTAATCAATGGACAGAGATACGGCATTTTAGGGACGGGTGGAGGCGCAGGGAGGGGGTAGTTGGGTGAAAACAGTTTTAATGATCAGAAAGCCGAGAGATGTATACCACTTACGAATGAGTTCATAAACACTGATGTACAAGTCGCTTCCACAAATCTGGCTGGAATTTCCCAGACATGGTGTGGAGCAAAACTCGACGTCAGATATCGGTGATGCAGTGGCCACGGCTGCCTCGACAGGAGCAAAATCTCCCCCGCAGAAGCACTGCTTTCCCGCCTCCAGCCCGAAGTATCTCATGTTCTGATGTGCACACATGTTCCCACACATCTCCGTTGTCATGGCAACGGACTGGCAGTAGTTTATCTGATCTTGTTCGCATCCCTGGCTCTGGCAGACTCGATACAAGGGAGATCGCGCGGGATCACAGTGGATCAGATCTGGCAGTAAACGATTCGGGACGCTATCCCTGAAGCAACCGATATAAGTGAATCCTGCGCGCATGTATAGATAACAAACAAACAAACATACAAATAAACAGCAAATTACATTATTCTATAATGCTAGCATAATTATCTTTAATATATAAAGTGTAATATAGGATTTTGTTATTTTAATCAGCAAGGCATGCTGTTGAAATTGTCAAAATGTTTTTGTTTTTTCCATCTACTTCCGCAATTGCACGGTGTTGTTTGGGTTGCTGTAAATCCGGCGACATTATTCGTCTACTAGTAGTTATTACGTCCACTCTCCTACATTTCTCTTTTCTTTTCTACAAATAATTGCAATGGAATACGCAGCAACTGAAATGGCGAATAAAAACTGACATATTGAAGTTATTTGCTGCATAACTGAAGGCACTCTGGCAAGACACAATCTATACAGTACATTACCTTTGACCGTAGCACACAGGTATAGCACCATGGTGGCAAGACAGGCTTTAGCTGGCAGAGCGGGCAACATTTCGGTCCGTTGTTTACCACTGGTTCGCTTTTTTTCTTCTTTTTTTCAAGATTTTGAACCGCATACAACTCTACCAACACTCAGTGCATTTTATTTGTCCGTCAGTGTAGTAGATACACATTACTGGGGTGAAAATATAATTTTAGCAACTCGACGACTATACCGCAGGTAAATTCCCATAGCTCACATGTAATGAATATTCTTCATGCAGTCCCAAAACAAAGCCCTTTATACCTGTCCATGGTGTATGCACACACATAATGCTCTACAGAAATCACAAATGGTTTGGTTTTATGCCTTGTCGATTTCACATAATGCGGCAAAGCTCGATTGATATCAGTTTTTCCGATGTGAACATATTTGTGCGTGATCGACCCCCCCCCCCCATAGCAGTATTGAATAGAACATTTCGCAAGACTATATTTGGATGGGTTGTTTTCGTTGACATAATTGTACCATGAGTAGAGTACACTTTTGTATTTGTATTTTACCCAGAGCAAACTGGAAGAAAAATCGGGATAGCAGAAATTTCATCGGAACGTTTGGCATCTACTCGTCGTATCTCTGTTCGTAATATCGAGGTACTCCACTACAACCCTTTCTCACTCTCCAACTCATCTCCTATACTATCACCACCACTACCACTACTATTACTACATGTACTACTTCTACTGCTACTACCACTACCACTACCACTACTACTACTACACTGTACTACTACTGCTACTTCTACTGCTACCACCACCCCTACTACAGCTACCAACGCCACCACCACCACTACTTGTATAACCACCACCACAACCACTCATGCACTGTAATACTACTATTATTACTGCTACTACTACTACTTCTACTACTTCTACTTCTGCTACTACTACTACTACTACTACTACTACTACTACTCGAACACTACTTGCTCACACTGCAAAGTCATTATGACATCACAATGACACGACACAATAAACAAAGAGGTGCAGTAAAAAGAATCGGACATTTTTATTTCACAGTCCTGGTCTCGTGTGACTCAAGAAATAACAGGCCATATTACAGAAGCAATACTGCAATCCTAAGTAAGCATAGATCTATTTAATGTACTGAGTAGCAAAACATTAACTTTGACATATTATTCTGACGAAGACAATAGAAATTAACCCCCTGCCGATGGAAACCTGGTAAGCCCTGTATAAAATGTCTACAGACATTGCAGAGTCCACCTAGAGAACGGGTTAATATCTTCGTATACATGACATCAACACCTAGCTGGAAGACCAATGGTAAAGGAGGATCTGTTTTTATTGAGGTGAGAGCCCAACTACCAACTATACTGGAACAAGACAAGTACACTGAGTTATTTTCGAATTCAGTGCTAGTGCTGGGGGTTGGTGTCGTAAACGGCATGTAATCCAGCTCCGACACAGATGGTCAGATGGTAGGGCCAAGAAAAAAGATTGAACATGCCACTAATTTCTGAACAGCTTGAAATACACAAATCATTATTTTGCTCCCATCACGAACAAATCAATGCGGCTGTGACCAGTGTATTCGTGGACGGTCCGTGCGCGTTAAAAAAGAGGACGCTATACGCCTACCAGTCAACGTGAGTAATTTCAATTGGGATGTGGGTGCGTCTCATACAAACAGCACTGTTTTAACACTAACATTGAACTTGAAATGTCAAACTTAATAATCCCTAAAGGCTGGTGTAAGCCAAAGAGGAAAAGGCACGTAAGTGGATATGAAACACGAGAAGCCCGATTCAGCAGACGTTGTTCAACATCGGGCCCCTAAGTGTTACTAGAAATACACGTGTCACAGTTTTGAGTTCAACACGCTATTTCAAATGTCGACTGTTTTCAAGTTTGGCATTGTCATTCCTGCTTACACTGAGATAATCAAACTTGAAAACCACTGAGCATCTATGTACCATCACACAGAAAGCATCAAATAGCGACACTGACGCATGTACATTGTCTTTATATTGGCACACTATTCTTCACAGGTCTGAATAAATATTAAGTATAGTATTAAAGCATTGTGCACTCACATGTACAAAGTCTCAAAGTTAATGAATCCATTGTTTCCAGTAAAAAAAAAACCAAAACAAAACAAAACAAAACAAGCAAACAACAATCACAACTGCACAATCCTGCTCATTACCTGTATCTCTGATGTTGTTTAAATATGAAGTTTAATATGAAGAATGTTCTGTTGGATATGAATGGCAAATGCTCAATGGACAGAAAAATCAGCAAAATACAAGAGAAAATTCACCACAAAACTAGTCATAGATACAGTATGAAGTTTTAGAATTTGACACTTCGAAACAATCTCCTGCTATATATGTATTTAGAAATATGTTTGTCTATAATTATGTAGATAGCAACAGAATGATTTTCAAAGCATTGGTATACTTGAGTGTTCTCTTATTCATTGAACATCACCTAACTTGGTAACAATGTATGAGAACAGGTTTAATTTGTTTGTTTGTTTGTTTGTGTGTTTGTTTGCTGTCAATGTCGCAATTGGGCCACAAGAAATGTTACACAGCATCTTCAGGGTGAAAACTTTGTGAGGTTCAAAACTTTGTGGAGTACAAAATGTTACACACATGGCTGACTGAAGGGAACCTACACACATCACTCTGAGCTTTGGAAGACACAAAATGGTGATAAAAACAACACAAAATATGGCCAACACAGACAGAACAATTCCCTACGGTGGAAGACAATCACCATCAAGGTTTGTAACTATGTGCATCCTCTCTTCTACTCAAAAGGCCTATCATTTCCGCATAAAACGTACCATACAAATCCACAAATGCTTACTGTATTTTTTTTTTTTTTTGTACTGAGTAATTATTAGATATGTACACTGCACTTTATGGGAAACTACTAAAAGAACCATTTGATGCCAAATTCAAGTGTGTGTGTGTGTTTTTTTTACTTTAGCAAATTGCTTAAAATCAAACTAACAGGATGGGGCAGGGCTTATCAAGTTCATCAAATTCAAGTTTTAAACTTCCACAAGTTGTCGCAAAACAAAGATGCTGGTACAGCGTAGCAACTCCATTTTATGTAAATAAGATGGGGTGTTGATATAATCACTTTGCAAGTTCGGTATCAAACTGATGTGTGCACATGTCTTCATAATATTTTTCAGTATTGACATGAAATTAAAAAAACTACAAATGTCGCAATGGCGACTGATGCCTCCGCCACAATGCATGATTCTCCCAATAGGTGTATAGTACAATGTCTTCACAATGTGTGATGACAGTTTCACATAACTGGCAAAATACTGAAATGACAGCTTTGTCAGAAATATCTTGAATGTTCACTTTCCTTGAAAATGGGTTCGCTATAATTGTCTAAGAGTGCAGGTACACATATTTGGGGAATTGAGAATTTTTACTTGACTTCTGACCGACCCTTTTACAAGTTTATGCATTGAGTAATTTCCAAGGTATGAAGAAAGAGTGTAATTACAGTACAAAATAGATTCTGTGGGGGGCATTGAAACCTGGCCTTTGACCTTTGACCTTCTGGCTGGAAATTTCCCAGAGAATCTCCATTAGGTAATGCATGTATATATTAAGTTTTAAAACTAATAATGCAAGCATTGCATATACGAGTATATGAGGGAAATAGTAATCAATATCAAAGTGTTGTCGTGTTCCCATCACAAAGCAATGATAACTCCGAGGGAAAGGGGTGAAGTTGCTAAATAATTGGCCATAAACATGATTTTTATTCTATTTCTTTTGTGGGTGTGTGTGTGTGTTTCCGTTTTCCCCGATTCTCTGACTTCTCCTTAAACTAAACCTATCATGGAAGACTTCTGACATAAAAATACTAGTCTGCTAGAGCTCTCATATGAGTACAATACAAAATACATAGGTATCATATTCATAAATATATCTCTATCATACCACATCTTCCTAAAGCTAGACTTGACACTAACACATAAGTACAGAGTCACTCTAGTCACGCATCTTCGATAAGTGTGAGTCAACATTCCAGTTTAGATGATATTCATTGTACCAGTAAACAGCATACATCTTCAGCTCTGCCTATTTGGCCAAACTCTTTATACCAATGACAACCTTGTTGATTCTTTGCCTACTCAGGCATATGATTTCAGATATTTTCCTAACTAAGAACTATTCTCTGTCATTTCTGCTTTTGTTTTTTTGTTTTTTTTAAGTACATCAGTGCATGAATAAAACTCAGTAAGTATTTACACAGATTAACAAATGAGCAAGGCAATGCATTTCCATCATATTTCCTTCAAAAAAAGTTAAGTTGGACAGTACTTCTCACGTTTGTTTCTATTTACAAGGATCTCACAGGACACATAGGTTTCTGACAAAGCACAGACTGAAGTGTGCTTGCAGAGAAAGAAAGCACACAAGAAGATTAGAAACACACTCATCATCACACCCTCCACGTTTACACACAAACACACAGTCACATACCCAAAAATATCAAAATGTTTTCACAATCATCAGCGACACTTGGACAAAATCGCTCACCGCAGCACTGCTGTGTTTCTCATTAAATTCTTCATGGACGCAATCATCAGATTCTACTTTCCTCATAATATCATCAGTAAACATACTCATCACACTTTGACACAAATGAACTCAACAACCCCTAAAATTTCAAGGCATCTCAGAGGACGCAGGCGAAAAATTCCAACAATGGCACTCTCTATTTACGCTGCTGAGATCAATTTCATTTTCAGGCATTCAGCAAACCATTTTACTCATGTCAAGCTCTTCTGATTTGTATTGTGAGGTGATTTTTGATAGGAAGCAACTCCGGAATTATCACATGGAAATATAATTTTCTATTCGGTTCTCAAAGTTCTCACAGTGAAAAAGCTACTTTCTCTAAGAGGCCGATGTGTGTGTCAGTGCAGTAGTAATTCATTGTGAGATCTTCAATGGGCAAAGTCAGACAAAAGACCAGTTCTAGAAGATTCTATTCAATGTTCAACATGCAGTCATCCCTCAATGGCAAATGGTTGTGAAGGACTCTTCAAGCAGCATACACTCAATGGATGTAACACTAAATCGTGGGAAGCACATAGATAAATAATCCAAGAATTTCAATACATAGAAAAACCTTGCCACACAAACATCTATAATGAGACTATCTCATTTTTAAAGGCGAATGGAAGACGCGAGAAAGTGGAAGGAAAATTTTAAGAATTCTCTCATTCCTTATGGCTAAACCCACAGCTGACATCACCAAATATTTCGGACATTCTTCTCTAAACTTCCAAAATCATTCTGTACATCCTTCTTGCTCTTCTGTTATTTAGAAAGGGGGCCGGGTTGTTATGATTGAAAGACAGTCCCTCGACATATTTGGTTTTACTCTGTTCCATGGCAGCGAAAACATCAAGAAAGGAAACACTATATAATCCATTGTCATTTCCATCACTCTCAGATTTTTCCACAACAATATGACTAGTGTCTCAACATCTATTTCAATTCGGGGACAATTCTTTTGTCAAAAATAGTGCTGTTTACAAAACCAATATACGTAACTGATTGTTTTAAGTACATATTGCTCAACTTTAATCTGTATGAACTCGAGTGATTGCAATGTTAGGTAAGTTACTGGCAAGTTCTAGGAATTTTTTTTCTATATTTTTTTATCTTACCTTCAAAACCATTTATAACTGCCTGCTGCCTACCCTAGAACCTGGGATACCCACAGGAGAAAACTAAAAACCTGATCAAGTATGCAAAGTGCAGTAATTGACAATGCAAGAGTTATTAATAAATTTTATCTACTTATTTTTTCTTAGGGGGGGGGGGATAAAAAAACAAAATCTTTGCAATCTTTTTTTAATAATATGCAACCCTACGTTTCAGGAACTTGGAAATACCAGCCATCCAATGTTTCTAGTTTACGTTGCTAGTATAGCCTCCTCTTTGGGTAGTCTGGGAGCAGCAAATGCAAGGCCTCACAGTGCCTGGCCTGTTCACACTTAAAAAATAAAATTGAAAGCACTGCATGATCCCATCCACCGCAGAAACGCAGTACAGTCGAGAATAACATTGTTCTCATCTTGCTAGCTGTCAGCTTTTGGCACAAAATACATAGTAAAAAAAAAAGGAGGCATCCTTGTTCACGAATAAGCCAACGACTACTGAAACTAGAAACTTGCATTATTTTTGGTAACAAGCAGTACAAAATACTGCATGTAATAATAAACGAAAAAAAAAAATGTAACAGCTGGCATCTCTGTAAAAGTATCTCCAGTTGATCCATGTGTGGATTCATGCTTGAAATCAAGAGAAGAAAAATCACTGCTGATGTCATAGGGAAAAAAAAAAACAACAGCAAGCAAAACAAGAAGGGAAACTATAGAATTTCTACAAAACAAATGTCATATCATGTATACTTTAAGTAGTACAGGCAAGTGTTATTACAGTACCATCTTAACGCCTATGATACGGACCACAGTCTTTTGAATTTATCTGGACTGCCGGAGATCTAATATTGAAAATAAAGTTTCCCAGGTTCTCTATATCACAATGAAAAAAAAAATGGACTCCATATACAATTGTAGGGGTTGACCACAACAACAACAACAACACCATCATCATCAATAACAACAACAATACCACAATATCTTTCACAGTTTTTCTGTGACACTACAACTGGATCCGTTCTTCTGGGTATCATAGTAGAGAAAACACGATGTGACTAAGCTTCGCGTTTGGAGCCTCGCTGAGGCATAGGGCTTGATCTTGTCCTCCAATGCTGCACTGTGCTGGTTCTGAGATCCCACTCACGACGGGGGGAAAAGCGGAACTCTGCCCATGCCAGGAGGAGGGGTCGGGAGTTAGCACAAAGTCGGGGCTGACTGTACACCTTCGTTAACTCAGAGGGGTGTGAACTGGCACACCGCGTTGAAGAGCAGCTCCAGACATTTGCAGATCTGCGTCGCCTGGGGCTGAAGATAAAAGGAGAAAAACCCAGAAAAAAAATGTGCAGTGAAGCTAAAGGACGCAAAATCCTTCACGACTGATGTTGGTGACTTGTGGGGAGACATGCATATCATATTGAGTACAGAACATAGAGAATATCAAAGCAATCTAAAGTGAAACACTCCATGTCCAAGTTGATTTCAAAACATAGAGGGGAAAAAAATATTTCAATGACAGTTTCATCAAACTTGATCAAAGGAAAATACAACTAAACTTAAAACTGTAACACTGTTTTGCAAACAGTGCTATTAGTGTACACGTAAGTCGTAATCAAATATGCACATTGGGCAAATCATGATCTGCTGAAGAGTTTACTCAATATTGCACCACCAAGTAATTAGTGATATTTAGTGAAAGTCATCACTTATCACTAGCTCTGTTCAACAACTCAATCACCTCCAGTGCACATCATCAATAAAAATCCTTGTACAAATTTGTAGACTGACAGACTTTTAACCATTTGGGTGCCATGGTGTATATCTCCTGTGTGCACCATTATTCTGTTACCACTAAGCATGGGCACTTTTCGAAAACATTCTTGTTTCAAAGCCTTCCATGTAACTTTTTGCGGAAGCATTTATGCTCAAAATACAGTACAGCAAAGCTGCAGAGTAAATTGCACGCTTTGCTGTGATGTACAGTTTATGACAAAGCTATGGTTACTTTACTTGCAATGGCCAGTGTTCAACCCACTGAAAATGAATCCCGAGTATACTTGGGCAGGAGTCTCGGGGAAATGCGTGTTGTAGCAAAATCAGCTCGTCCTCGATGGGTTAAAAACAATTTGGTCCCTGTGTGGTTATGCATATGAGCAAAATATGTGAAATTGGCAAACCCATCGACTGAGCTGGGCATGCAGACATGGCACAAAGTGTTAATGTGCATTCAAATCATTATTAAAAAAGTCAACATTCCTTATTAACTCGTTTAAGACAAGTATCGAGTATACTTAAGCAGATGTCTACAGGAAATGTGTGTTATAGCAAAATCAGCTTGTCCTCAATGAGCTACAATATATCTACGTTGCATCATGAAGGTCAGGAAAAAACCAACATTGATAAACTTAAAAATGCGTATCATTGTAAAGCTAGGAGTCCAATTTTTCAGACATGGTAAAAAGAAAGAACTGACTTGGGGTTACTTTCGTATTGGTGATCTGTGACTGCACCACACAGAATCCACAAAATTGTTCCGTGCAGGCTATGGGTCAAAGGGAAAGCTCGCCCTGCAAATTAGTTTGTGTGAATATAAGCAGAAAAATAGGAAGAGCAGGACTGCAAAAAAGTTTGAGCCAATTCTTAAAGAAAGCAATGACTTTTTGGAAGTTGTGATTATCGGACACAAATTGGCAATTTCCTGACATCATAATATGTAAGCTCTTCCCCTTCCCCCATTGCTTTGTACTGTGGAATGAGAAATTCTAATTTTCCCATCAAGTTCAATTTCTGATTATTATGCAGCCTCAATAGGACGGTTGAAATTTTTTCTTAAAAACTTTTCTTAAAATTGTTTCTAGATTAAACCATATACAGTTATGGTTTATTGAAAAAAAAATAGTGATATCTCCTTATATTTGCGATGTTACTGCCAAATTTTTAATGTTAGGATGTTTTGAGTTTACAAGTGAACTACATACAGTACATATATATGCATCAAATGTGATAATTCCACAAAAATTTCAAATCACTGCTCCCGATGGTAAACAGTGCCTTTAATTCTGGGTGGTCACATATTTGACATGTGAGGGAAAACTGGAGTCATGGTAATTATCTTTTTCCATGAAATATTGCGATGAATGATGGAAAGCAATGTTTAAAAAAGAAAGAAAATAGAGCAATGACTTTAAAAAGATGGAAATTTGTGGAAAGACATATGACAACTATAGAAGAGACATGCACACATAACTTCCGATCATACTGCCAGGAAGACATAAAGATACTATCACTTATCATGGAACTTGGTAAGAGGGTTGGTAATTAAACAAACATTTTCAAAACTTGGCACACACTGTTGGGGTGGGGGGGGGGGGGGGGGAGAGGGGGAAATTTGTCTCAACTCCCTGACAGGAAACATAAAAGACGCAGGAAAGCGAAACGATGGGAAGGCTCGGAGAAAGACAGTAAAAGCCCGCGAAGCGCGGAGAGAAATTGGGAGAGTGGGTACGCTGGGCGGCTGAGTCAGCTCGACGTATCAACGAGTGATAGCGATCACCGCTGCAGGATATTTTAATGCATGGAGATGGGACAGGGATGTTATGTTTCGAACCCCAGATTTCGGCACTGGAGCCCTACTCTCCGCCTCCCGAGGGGGGAAAGTGCGGACTTGGGTGCTTAAGAATTAAATGGAAAAAGAACCTTTTGAATTCAGGCATGAATTTATCAGTCCTACACCTTAATCCCTCTTAAACCTACATCTCTCTTCCACCATGCTGTTTGTCAAACATCTAGATTTAGTACAGTGTATTTTATATTTTTGTCCTCTTAATTCAAAACAGTTCTAAGCCCTCAGGTGATCAGTTTAGAAAAAAATAAAATTCAAGTTAAAAAATCAGAGTATCCACACATATTCCAACTAAGGAGTCAATGATTTTTTTATTAATTTATTTCCTTACCCTTGAATTAACCTCTACGGCAGTATCATGCTCTTTCTTTCAGTTCTCAATGAAAATAATACTCAAAGACACGGTCTTCAATCAGATCTTGAGATTTGGTGATTCAATTCCTGATTGCAAATGTGTGTTTAATAGGGCATATTCCCCCTCTTTACAGTCAGGTGTTGTAGACACCATTACTATTTCCTAATACTACCATTATTATTTCATAATGATGGTAACAATGATGACTATACAATATTTACAATATTAATGTTGATATCATAATAATGCATTTATACAAGTGTCATGACAATTACAATCATCATCATTAGTTTAACAAATATCTTTATCGCTACTTTTTGGCTCTGTTTTGTACAGAGAACAGAGAGAGAGAGACAGAGAGCATGGGACAAACACCTGTCGATGTGATGAAAACAGGAGAAAATGCACAAACACACACACACACACACACACACACACACACACAAATAGAAAGTCAGCATGCTCTTTGTCTTTAAATGGCTCAATGTCGTCTCACAGTACACTGAGAATATTCGGTGTCTACGCCCAGAAGTTGAATGTAAAAACTGACTCATGGGCATGTTTGACTCTGCAGTGCATTAGGAGGAATACATCTGGAGGCTGAGACGGACGAATCACCAATAAAATTCCTGGGAACGGTTTTGACCACAGAAGGATTCGATATCTCCGCGCCGCTTCACGTGCGCAGGACTTCCCAAGAAGGATCCTCGCCATGATCGGGGCGTGAGCACACCTACCCCTTGGCAACGTGGCCAAACACTTGGTGGCACAAACCAGATCTTCACGCACGGGACCCATGGGTGGGCATGCCTCTAATTCTGCTGCAGATGGGACTCCAACTTTTCGAACAAAGGAAGGCGATAATCCAGTTTATATATCTTAAAGGAGCAGTGTGAACACTTTAATACCCACATACACACAAACTGTAAAGGTGAACAATATTACAAAACGGGTTCAATACTGCTGAAAGGAGTCGCTTGTGCTTTCTGCATTTGTTCACTAATGCACTGGAGTGCAAAAAGGGTGCAAGAAAGCATAACAGCACTGTGTCGTATTTTACGGCAGATACATGTACAGTGTAGCTGTGACCTGTGCATGCAGCACGAACCTTGTAAAGCCGTTGAGGACAAGTCCGGAGTATACTCGGGCCGGTGTCTATGGGAAATGTGTGTTGTAGTAAAATCAGCCTATCCTCAGTGGGTTAGCAATCGCTTTGATTCACACAGTGGTAGGCACAACCAAATCGACGAGTGGCCCCATTGTACTGAAATACGTTTTACCAGCCAATATCATAGTCCACAAACCCACTTTATAAATCAAATAATGCACAGGTTTAAGTTTGTGATGTAATACGGGAAATGCAGCACACTTCAAGGTATCACAATATCATGCAAAATGTTGCACCATTGTACATGCTCTTGAATGTGCTGCATCTCCACTAATTAAACACAATCTCACTTGAGCATTATTTGTATACTAACCTCATTAAATTCAAATGACACTAGTAAGGACCAGTATTATAAGGCCAGGTGGGACCACCGTGTCACACAAGAGAAATTGAACCCTCACACATCGCTTACCTGGTGAGTACATTCAAACAGTAGACAGTCGTAGACCTCCTCCCCCTCTTGACCAAGCTTGACCGCCATCAACTGCCGGCCCAAGCTGTCCTCGTAGTGGACGGCGCGGATGATTTCTACCAGACCATGTCTCCAACGTACTACCTGTATTCGTGTTCATCATCATTATGATAGTTTTGTTTTGTTTTGTTTTTGTTTTGTTTTTTTTTGGGGGGAGGGATACGGAAGTGTGGCATTGGGGAAGGGTATAATGAAAGAAATAAAGAGGAGAGGTGACGCTAATGTCAAACTCTACTGTCACCCCTGAGGGGTGATAAGAATAGAATTGAAAGACTATATTTGCATCATCAATATCAGTATTTATAATTCCGCTTTACACTATGTAATTTTAACATATATTCTATATGAAGACAATGAAAATAGTAAAGCATAAAAAAAGCAGACACGTTTCAGGCGTTTTAGCGAGTAATCTTGACGGGAGGTTTCTGGCAGTTCAATTACTAATGGTTTAATAGACAGGATAAAAGTGGGTGACACAGCATTTGCTCTTGCAACTATTGCTTTGGTCTTTAATATTTTCTCCAACGACTTCGGGTTTACGGCTAGGATTGTAATAGGGCTTTAGGTTTAGTCTGGTGTAGGGATTAGGATTAGGGCTAGGTTTACAAAATGTTTGTGGGTAGAATTTATGTTTGGCTTAGCGTTTAAATATTTCATGGAAGCAATTGTCGCAGGAGCAAATGTCGTGGAACCAAAAAGGGGAAGGGGGGGGGGGGTATCTTGTCCAACCTACCTGTGGCGGTCTCATGCCAGGTGGAACCTGATACCGGTCCTGCGGAAGTTTCTCCACTATCTTCATGCCGTACTTGGAGAGGTTGAGCGTGACAAAGTCCTGGTCATTCTCCGCAAACTTGAACTGACCATCCATCTGTTGAGGGTGCAGATTAACACCTTTTAATATTCAAAGTGACATTCACCTCAAAGAAAGGGAGAGTTACAGTTACAGCAAGGATGGATGATAAAGCAAAGCTTGTCATCTACTGAGTAAAATCTACATCTTGTACATCCACATGGACTCTTTATTTTAGCAGTGATATTCAAGCAGATTAAAGATTAATGTAAATTGTTTTTTCCTTTCTTGTGTTTCTCTTCATACATGTACAGTTGTCTTTTATGAATTTTGATGCATTATCCTACAGGCTACATGTACAATGTACGTATATTCAACCTCCTCAACTTTTCTCCACATTCTTTTTAAGGAACATAATAAATTGCATGATAATTTACAAGACTTTTAATTTTCAAGTACGATAATCAACAAACACTTATTTTATTCTTGTATTTCCTATTCTTTGCATAGTAAATTACAAAGATTTATACACCCTAGTTGCATAGCGAGTAGCAAATTGTTTTTACACACTGCACTCTCATGATTTTTAAAAGATAAGTACAAAAGCAAATGTTGACCCCCTAGAAAACCCAGGTTGTTGCTTTAAAGATAATCAATCAAATGAAATGAAAATGGAGAAGACTTCTAATGGGTCTGACTCCTCCTACGAATTAAACCAAGAACCTGCTCCATCTAATGCAGACGGACCATCCAGTGAACCACTGAAGCTCCTAGGATGCTACCCTGTATGTATGTCACTATAATTACTGGCAACCCCTTCGCTCCTAAAAAGGGGAGGGGGCCTCAAAGGGGGGCCTCTCCTGTTACTTCCTGCTTTATATTATGACAGCTCCCCAATTAATAGCTCTCCTATCAAATTACATGACCAATGTGTGGTGTGAGCACTTCTGAACACAACTTCACTTGCTGCTGTGTCAACTTGCACAATGTACAATTGTCTGTCCTTGTCCCATGAAGTCCCATGTATCTGCCCCATGAGGCCTAAGTCTCATTATGTCCTCTCTGATCTTTATGTCTCTATTCCACCACTCCAAACTGTGATAAAAGAGCACTGCCCCATAACATCATACTCACTTTATACAGTTGTACGTATCAATCACAAACAATGGACTGTACATTGCCATTATTGTATCCTACATTTCCTAGTGTGTCAGGTAGAGTAAAAATCCTCTTTGATTTGAGCATTCTGTTCCTCTGTTCACTTCGACCGCAGAATTTTTGAGGAGCCTTTTTTTAGGAACCTGAGGGTGTTAGCTCATTCTACAAAACTTGTAAGTAATGTATTGTAAAATGAGGAATATTCGCGTGCAATTTAATTTTGCGAATTTCGCGAGAGCCAAGATTTGCGAAATTAAAATGCACGCAAAAGTTCTTGTCTACACTATATGCATAGAATGTCAGAGGCAACATGCAAAAATGTCAAAGGCCGTTGGCTCGAATTTGTGAAAATTTCATGCCACGAAAATATCGTGTTTTCCAGTACATGTTCTTTATTGGAAGAAATATGTTATCATGCATTATAAAATGGGTTCAAGAATGTAGCCAATAGGAAGCGCTGAAATGAGTCACACGTGCTTTGGTTACTCAGTCCCATTGCACTGCGTGTTAAATCCTATTGCCGATCGTCTGTGCGCGCGGCAGCTCCTTTGAATTGCATGCATACGCGCTGTCAATCCTGTTAACAACTTCTAGTTCGGGCTGCCGGCCAGCCGGCCTTTCTTCCCTTGTGCATGTGTGGCGTACGTATCATACGTACAGTGTACAGTAGACCAAGCGTTGTGGGACCGGACGCGTACATGGAGTCACTTTGAAGGGCAAATCCAACGATTTAGCAGGTTAATTCTCATGCCGTTTTCAGAGTATGTTGTCTAGTAGGCCTATATGAGGAGTCTATATCAAGTCTTTAAGGTAAAGGGTGCATATTCTATGTAAAATAAGTAAGTTTTCATGCGGGAACTTAAGTGTCCGGAAACCCAACCCCCCATCATACTTATGTGCGGGAGTTCCGAGTGCGATGTGCGTACAACAGTAAATGTTTGGGACGAACATCTTCGGACGTCTTGACCCACAAAGGTACGTGAAAAACGCTGAAAAATGCTGTTAGTTTTCGAATTTTCGACCCATTTTATAAAACAAATGATGCACAGGATTATTTCGTGGCGTTAGTGGAGGCGTATAGCTCACTCTCGGGTATTTACAATGTAGTGCAACATGCACTCGGCTTCGCCTCGTGCATGTTTCACAATTGTAAATACCCTCGAGTGCACCACGCCTACACTAACACACTCTATCCTGTGCATCATTTGTATAGCAATGCATTGTTCTACATCAATTGATTATTAAAGGATGTGTTCTTCCATTTAAAATCGGTCACATTTGCTGAATCTCAATTCAAATGCTAAAAAAAATTTAGAGGTGCCTGCCAATGCACTGATGACAAGATAGTGACTTTAATGCAGCAAAATTCCTTTTTGATTTGATACGGAAATACTTGAAGAGGGATTCTTTTTCTTATATAAAATCTTCCTTCATGGCACCGCTCCATGGAGGATTTCGCCAACAATGGCATAACAGGAGATCGGTGCCAAATCTTTTGAAGAGTGTGAGGAGTTAGTGAGGCCATGTGACAAATAAACTGACGAAAACCACATGGTGCGAGTACAGTTGTACAGTGTAATCCCTCACATAATATTTGGCTCGTAGACTCAGATCTTACCGGTTCAGGCTTGGCCATCACATTTCAATGCTGACATGGCTCCACAGCTAGAAGGTGAAAGACCTCCATAAATATTTCACTGCATGCCTTTTAGGCCCAATTCACACCAAATGCCTGGTCCACTTGCCCGCAATGTTGTGCACTTACAGTAAAATATATCAGAGAAAAGGGGCTGTACGTAGCTAAAATTGGGCCGCGGCTCGGACTCACATTACTGTTTACGCCAAGCTTGGGCCATGGCAAAGCTTTGGTGTAAACGGGGCCTTTAGGCTACTCTGAATTTATGGAATTTGGTAGGAAACACTAGATTCGGTCCAGTTTGGCCTGGTCTATGGCCTGGAATTTGTTTGAAAAGAATAGAACAAAGTAAAGGACTACAGCAATTCTTCACTAGTGTAAAAGTGGATTCTTTCGTGGTGGTTTTATTTTCGCGCTTTTCGCGCTTTGAGGTTGAACCGCGAATTTAAACATCACGCGAAAATGTTTTGAACTCGCCGCTTGTTACAACGCTATTGCGCACATGCACACACAAAGATTTCGCGCATTGAGAGTGTTGATGGTCAACACACACACAGCGATACCGCGCAATGTAGGTACAAGCATGTTATAAAGTACTTGAGAGACAGGATTTCAGGTAAGCCTGCATTTATTTTTAATTTCTATTTAATAAATAAAAGAATAATTGGATTATAGTTTGAGTTTTCATGTGCAAAATAAAACAGTTTTTGCTGACTGTGAATTCACAGATTTTGCCGACCGCGAATTTAAACACACGCGAAAAAGTCGGCACTGATGGAAACCGCGAAAGTATCTGTACGCAAAAGAAACCACTTTTACAGTATGTTGTACTTGTACACGCAGGTCTATTCAGAGCAGGCCCTGAAACTGGAATAGCAGAAAGTTTTTATTGGTCCAAACCTGTGCCTGGTCTAGGGCCTGGATCAGGTCTAGGTGGTCTTCTTGTGAGTGCTGAAGCCCCTGGGCAGTGGCAATCATCCCAACATACCTCACCAGGAAATCTACAGAGAGAGTCAGCGGGTCCCGAACAACTGCAAAGAATAAGTGGAAAAAAATCTATGAAACTAAAGTGGGTGTTATTCCATAAAAGAAAAAAAAAGATGAATCGAAATGTAACATGGGATTACATTGTAGTGTCTCTGTAGTTTGCAAAATGACTATTAAAACTGAGTAGCTTGTACAATGTGCTAAAGATTGTGAATCAGACTCTTTTCTTTTTAATCTTTATATCACAAATAATCCCTGAAACATTGTGGAAAAGGAAGAGCACTTCATAATTTCTGTTCATAAAAAGGCTAGCACAGGTACTCTATTGAAATCTTCCAAAGACTAATCATATCTTGTCATATTCCCTCCAAGATGCTGACATCCCTGTATAGACTGCACATGACCTGTCAAGTTTTTTTAAAAAAAGGAGAAACAATACTTTGTACACAGTATATCTGCAAATTAAAAGCATATCTGTACAAGTCACATTCACAAAAGCAGCCATGCATTAAAATCCTCAACATCTCAACCATTTCTTCATTGCTCATATAAAGCTTGGGTGGTCAGGAAATATGAAGAGGAATCATAGAAATGAAAAAAATCATGTGGGTGAATATTTCTCTCTTTTTTTTTTTTTGCCCCTTTTCAGCTATCCATACACGCAGCACAAGCTCCTATGACATTTGGAGTTTGTGTCTCACAGTGAGTTAATCCACACGTCTTTGCTGACTGATACTATCAAGCTATAACTGACTTCAGAGGCTTGTATCAATTTCAAATCCCCACCCGCCCCATCGATCCACTTGCCTCAACATCAATCAGCTCCGAAGTCACTCACATTTCTTCCCCGAAAAAAAGAGAAGAAAAATGATGATTATGCTGATTGAATTACTGATGAGCGAAGCGTTCCTTATCGTTAGCTCTCCGCGGCGACAAGTGCAAATCAAGATATATCTGAGCTCGTGACGGAGGCACACATGTTCCAGCCGAGACGCCGTTCGACTCTCTCTGGCTCAGATTCTTCTGGATCTGGGTAAAACTGGAGGTAGATCCCTGCCCCCCTCCCTCCCTCTCCACAGGGGATGAGGTACAAATGAGATTAGGAGTGTAACAGGAAGGGGGTGGGTCTGGGCTGAACGCAATTATCCACTCCTATTAGAAGGTTAATAAAGTGATGGATGAAACATCCCGGTATATATATGGATCCGTGCCTTTTTCTTTCTCTCTTTTTTTTTTCCCCCTCGGTGCATGTGTGTCTCTGTGTATGCGTGTGTGTGCCTTACACGTGTGTGTCTAAAAAGTGTGTCACGTACGTGTATTAAAGTGTGTCCACATGTTGTGCATGTTTCGGCGTGATAGGTGAGGATGAGCTGGACACAGTCAAATTGAGATGCATCTACTGTTCATTCAGAGCACCAAGCTGGGGGGGGGGGGGGCACCCTGTGAGACTCAAACCCATGCCTTACAGCTTCCTGCATAAGAGCACAACCACAGTGCCTAATGACATAACCCACAAAAGTATTATGATATCATGCTACTAGTAAAAAAGGGAAAGTATGGACAATGGGCCTGAATTTCAGTTTGGTATTTGAAAGACTCTTGATTGACATTTGGTGGTACAATATTTGAAGACAAGGAAATTCATATTTCAACTGGGATTACAATTCAATGTATCTCCATTGTTTCCTATACTCTTGGAAGTAAACACAGACATGAAGACTCGGTAAAAGCAATCAGGCACTGAAACATACACATCTGTGTACAAAATTGTATACCAAAGATCTTTAAATCTGTGTTGTCCCTATTTGGGAGCATGACCATACATGTACATAACCTTGAGAGAGTTTTCTGCAAGATAGCCAGTTGTGTTTGTGCAAGGTACTGTAATTCAAGTTGGTTTGTGGTTGCTATTTTGGTTTTTGAAAAAAAAAAGGAGAGAAAAAGTATTCTAACGAAGATAAAAGTGCAAGGCATTGAAGTAAAGCAGAGACACTGAACAAATTTGCTTTGTTCTGCAAAACAACCAGATTCATATAAGATTAAAATACTAGTTCAAACAAATTTGAGATCATGAAAACTGTGACTTATAATACAGTTGTATTAAATTAATGAGATTATGGTAAGGATAAGTCTGTAAATCAGAACAACTGGGAATGTCTGAAAATGCCACCATCGAGCTGCAGTCCTACAAGTATGATGAAACAGGTGTTTCTTGGACAGCTTGGAAATATACGTGGTCCATTATAATTCAAACAATTCTTGGGACGAGGAGGGGGACAAAAAACGGCAACTACGAAGACTCAAAACAGAAACAGACAGCCGAGACAAAAAAGGACCACAAATGACCGCATAACCGCAGGAGATATAAATCGTCCCCAGCAGAATCTCGGCTCGCCATGAAATCCCAACGGTCGACTCCGACAGCAGCTGCACATCTCCCTTGTATGGGACAAGATTCTGAAAGTGTACTTTTGAAAAGTTTTGGTTTCCTGAGATTTTTGTGTTCTTCTTGTCGTTTCTCCTGGCTGCGTTTCGACGCCTCGGCTCTGCCGAGAGAGAATGAGAGAGCGATGGTGGCTTGTTGGAGGAAATTGGGGTAGGCATTCGCCCCTCCTCCGATCCCTTTCTCTTATTAGGCTCTCGACGCGAGGGAGAGATCAGTGTCTCCTCGGCTGATTGCCGATTGCGCTGCTGTTACTCCTACGACTGAAGAGTGCACTCGACAGTCCATGGGTTCCTCTAAACAGGGCCCACTCGGCTGGATCTGCGTGGACAAACCTTCAGCCAGACATATTTTAGAGACATTTCAAGATTCGTTCGTTTTCAGAGCAGTTTTGCAGGTGGCATGAAAAACACTTGTAGGTATATTAATCCCACTGATATCACAATGACGAGTTGCAGGGTGTTTAAAGGAACTATTTACAATTGGAAGCAGTGATTTAAAAAATGTTTGACTTAACACATTTGATGCATAATGTGAAAGTCAGTTGTACACCCCGTATCACAAAACAACCTACTGCATAAAAATTTCACAATAGAGCCTAAAATACAGGAGATATTACTATTTTTTCTCAATAAACCGTAAGATGTTGGTGGTTTATTCTAGATACAATTTTATCACAGTATTGTTCACATTTTGTATATCTAACAATTTACTTAAACATTGATTGTACAGATTAAGAGTTGTACATTGGTTGTTTATATCATTAACTCGCATTTCAGAGCTATTTTGAAGCACTAAAGCTACATTGTGTAGGTTTTTGTTTTACCCGTTGAGGGCGAGTCCCGGGTATACTCGGGCAAGTGTCTATGGGTACGTGTGTACGTAGTAGAAAAATCAACCTGTCCTCAATGGGTTAAAGCTCTGGGAACAGAATTTTCTGGGTACAAGTACATGCTGAAAAGACAGCTCTCTACAACTCTGTCCTCAGAACTGCCATGAGACTCAAACTCTGACTCAATAATACTTTGTTGGCAACCTACAAAAGGAAGGGGATGAAGAAGAAGGCAACTTACTTGTACAAGAACCTGCTCTGAAAACTTATATCTACCTGTAGGATGGATAATAGTGTACATGCAAACATACATGCATACACACACATCCATGCTACACATCACGATGAATACATTGTAGATCAAAGCCTGGCATCATGCAAGATGTGTACATTATTCAGCTGGTACACTCTATGCCAAAGCAGCCATAGGCTGGGCTTATACATTAATTGCCTAGACTATGAAAATTTGACTGTTATGGTGTGCCTGAGTTCCACTCATTTTTGCAGGGCATGAAACTGTGAATTGCTACATTCTGAGTGGGTTGTCTTTAAATAGATATCCTCTACTCCACTTGTTAGATAAAAAGACAACAATTTCAAAACAAACCAACAGCTTTATTCAATCTCCTGACTATGTGAATTTCTGTATAAGCATACTACCTACAGTTTTATTACACTGACTGAGCGTATTACATTGAATGTATTCTGTCCAATTAACAGAATCCAATCCAATTCTATTCAAAGCAATTCAATTCAATCCCATTCAATACTATCTGATCCTTTCCGATCAAACGTGATTGAATCCAATTGAACCCAATCCAATCTAATCCAATCTAATCCAATCCAATCCAATCCAATCCAATCCAATCCAATCCAATCCAATCCAATCCAATCCAATCCAATCCAATCCAATCCAATCCAATCCAATCCAATCCAATCCAATCCAATCCAATCCAATCCAATCCAATCCTATCCTATCCTATCCTATCCTATCCTATCCTATCCAATCCAATCCAATCCAATCCAATCCAATCCAATCCAATCCAATTTAGTTACTATGAGTTTCGTATACTCAGTGCTGTTGTGAACAGTTATAGCTGACCTTCCAGGATCAAGTTTAAATCTTTAAGTCCCAGTCACATATAAACACGGATGCTCAAGGATCTACAGTTTGTACACAGTGATCCGGGGAGATCCGCTGAAGTCCGGGGAGATCCGGGGAGATCCGGGATAGTTTCGACCTCGATGGAGTGTCGACGAGCGTTGGTATGACTGTGCACACGGTATCAACACGGCAGCTACACGGATAGGGCAGAAAGACCACGGCATCTACACAGACAAACACGGCATCTACATTTGTACACGGATCAACACGGCAGCTACACGGCAGCCACACGGACCACCCCGGATTGCTTTGCCAACACGGCAATCCCCGGATGACGCCGGATGTTTTTGACAGCAAAAGTTGCTGTGCTGGCCTCCCAGATGTCCGCGGATCTACACGGACATACACAGATGTCCAAGGCATCAACACGAATCTCTCCCCAGATCATCCCGGATCAGATCCGGGGTGGTCCAGGGTGATCTGGGATGTCTATGTGACTGGGGCTTTAGTTTCGTTTGTTGGGATAATACACACACACACATGGAACTCTCCTGTCTACATGGGGTATCTAAGGCTACTCACAGGGGGGCTTTCGCTCCGCTACCATGCCTCCTGTCTCTTTGTAGCCCGTCCTCAGCGCAGAGTGCTGGTTTGGCCGCAGGGGCGCGGCAGCCGGGGGATACCCGTAACCAGGATCTACCTGCAGGGGGCAAAAGGGTCAAGGACATGAGAAAAGGGAATCATTAAGATGGTAGAATACTTTGTAGAATAAGTGATACTATGTACAACTGTACATTGATTAGCACACACATCTGAAAGGCTACTTCCTATAAATATGCTAGGCATTCTATTACCAATGTTCCCAGTTTGAGGAATCTGAGCTGCTAGGTTAATACTACCATAATTAAAGATATTGCGTAGATACGAAGCAATGAAATGAGAAAAACAAGCTCCACAAGACAAAGAGTGCTTCAAAAAAGTGATGAAATTTGTTAGTACGTGTATTATTCACTATGTTTAAGAACAGCTTCTTGTGATTATTTAAAAATTATCTTGATTATTTGAGAAATAGCGCCCTCATTCGATTATCGCCACAGTGAGTGTCTGAACACTACAGCAAATTGTGATTTCCCCCACAAAATTAGCAAATTCCATTCTTGTTAGGTTGGGCTATTTGAGGTTAAGCTGCTATTTAAAGAACAAAGACAGGCAATAATGCTATTATCTCCATGCAAAAACTTGGCATCGTGACAGCTGGAATAATGAGCATTTCACATACATCATCAGCATTTGGTAACATACAGCGTATAAAAAGCGAAATCATTTCAGGTTTGAAATATAAAATAAACACCGAAATGGAAAATAATTCTTACCCAATATGTACAAAATGTACACATACAATGTAACAAAAAATTTGGCACAGCTTTAGCCTTGAGATCCCCCGCCCCCCCCCAAAAAAAAAAAAAAAATGTTCTGCTACTTTTGTCACTGTGTTTAACTATACATGGTGTGCTTTGAAGGTGAAGGTTCCATCCAAATTTATGATTTCCTTTTTCTAATTAACAAGAAACATTATTCTTACAAGGAATCTGCATCAAACAAACACGTCATCATAATCCATTTTTTTCTCTCTTTTTTAAAAATCACATCTTGTCTTCTTTAATCAAATCTGTGAACTACAACAAGCACAAGCTTAAGAAATTTTTCATCTCTAAACAAAACAGAACAAAAAAACAACAACTAATCATTTGACATGGAGGAGGTCTTCTGAGACTCCAAAATTAGCCATTGTTGATTCCACAAATCGAAGTCGATCGACTCGCACCTGGCTCTGTCAATGACTTCCTTAGCATCCAGCGAGATCAGATTCAACATTTTTCAGATTACACTGCGCTTCATCGTGATGCTAATGCAGTTGCAAATTTAGCTCTTCCCATAATCCCACCTACGTGCAGGTCAATCAAGGGTCGCTCGGCACTTTGTGAGGCCCTGAGATAACAAGGTACCGTCTTCATACTTCTTTACGGTTGATGAACGAAGTTTGAAAAACTGCTTGCACATTAAGATGTGTTATAATCTCAATTATTATCATGTTTTTCATAGCTGCCATTATTAACATATTAAAGAGCAGAATGAGATGAAAAGAATATTACTACTTTAATAGGTTTTATATACAACGTATTATTTTGCATTTTTTGTGAGAAGTCTGACATTTTTGAAGAAAAAGGCTTATTTGGGGGTCTCACAAGGCCTATTGAGAGTCTACATCAAGTGAGTTATCCTGTCTGTTGTGAGGTTGTAGCACCTGATAAAAAGCACCAGTATTTTACCTAATAGTCGCAAACAAGTGGTAGACTTGGTGATAAAGTCCTTGCCCTCTGACTTCACTGAAGTGTACACCAATCTTATGAAATGTCCCTTTTTTGGCATTTAATTATTAACCTGTTGAGGATGGACTACTGTAATTTTACTGTAAGAGCATGCATTTCCCATCTGACACCTGCGGGAGTATACTTGGGACTCATCTTCAACGGGTTCAAATGAAGAAAATAGTATGAAAGACACACATGTATGGATAGATCAAATTTGTATTGTGATCATGTACAACTGTAATATTAAACCCAGCACTGATGACTTTGTATGTAATGGTGAGTGAGCTGTAAGCTGCTACAAGTTGGATTTTGATGACTCAGTGCCCCAGACCATGATTTGAATCTAATATTTGTGTACAAAGCCACTATTAAGGGAGATTTGAAGGTGATGACATCACCAACTTCCATAATTTTCATGCAATTCGCGAAACATTTGAGTGATATTACTAAATTTCATAACTTTCTAGGTCTTCGATATAAAATTGGTGAAACTTGGACTATCATATTCATGTGATTGCACTCTCATTCATCTCAATATTGTGTGGGACTTTACTTTAGGGAAGGTCAAAGTAAAGTGTTGTTTATCTTTGAATAAGGGAGCTTTTTGTACCCAAAACATGGTGGAAAAGCGCTACATATGGATACTGCCAAACACAATGAACCCAATACATGACCATACTAATACGTGTATTGTCATTTGATCCCATGCACATTCATCTATTAAGTCATAACTACTGTACAATTTGTATTTTACATCACTGGATAACTGACAATGGCTTTCACATAATAAGGTTCTGAACAACAACAACAACAACAACAACAACAAAGGAATTTACAATTCCATCTACCACATGTTTATTGTTGTAATCCCCCCCCCCCCTCTCTCTCCATCCCTTTTTCTGTTTCTCTCTCTGTAGCGGAACTACAACATGTATCCCTCTCTTTATACAATTATGTAGTTGTTGCATATTTCTCATACGATGTACCAAGGAGGATTACGGGTATTATAATTCCAATGCTATTGTTACAAACATGCAGTAATGTGAAGTGTCATTCAAGTAATGATGATTTCTGCCTTTAATAATCCTGTGGGGAAAATGCTACAAATTGAACACCCAAACCCTTTAAATATTGTACAGTGTATGATTGTGCACTTTTTCAGGTTAAGTAATAGTTTCATTTGATGCATGAGAGAAAAAATACTTCAAATCATTACAAACTGCCTGGTCTCAGAGGACATGTACAAATTGTACATTGTATACGTGTGTACGTTAACGATATTCGACAAAAGAATTGATTCAATACTACAGCTAACTGTACCCCTGAAAAGATTCTAGTTTCTGTTTCTTTTTCTATTTCATTATCTCACAGGATAGAGAAATCATCTGTGGATCATAATGTACTTCTTTAAATAGAAGAAGGAAAAAATATTCACACTTCCTAATTCAGTATCCCAAAGTTCTCTCTGATGAATTAACCACAAAAGGCAAAACAAACAGAGCATAGACAACTTCAGAGAGCTGAAATTATGATAAAAATAATTCCCACCCCTCCATTGGTATGTCCCCTTTGATTGGTGTTCCGTTTCCCCCCTCTTCCAGCACGGAAACGCCAAGGTGGTGAAAATCCACCCCTGGAGGGGCGCAAGCTTCCAGTTTTGAATTGAATCATAACAGGATGGGTACAAATTGCTTACGGGGTCAGTGAGGGTCGTGGTGGAGAAGACGAGAGTGAGAGTTTCAGTCGGGCTGTCGACCCACAAGGTTCATTCTCCCTCCAAGTAGGAAAGTTGGAAAGTTCTCTTCATCAGTACTGGCACGAAGATGAACACATGACTAAAATAGGTACAATTGTATGTGCTTCCCTGTACTGTCAACCACATAATGTATGGCACATTCATTCATAAAGCCTGCATTTACATTACTTTTTTCAAATGGCTTCACAGGCATTTTATCCTGAACATCATATACATTAATAACATTACCGGGTATATTGAAGAGTTTGTTCGCAAAAACCGATGAGTCCATATTTGCCAAATGGAGATATTTGTGATTAAAGGTCAAGAAAAATAAGGAGAATAATAAGAACATTTTTGCTTCTTTTGACCATAACTTCAAAAATATACCTTTATAATGTAGTGACCAATACAGCTGTATATCATTTAAAAGGTATTATTTTGTACTTTATGACAGAGACCGTACAGTACTTCAAAATCTTCAAAAATGGACATACCGGTTTTTGCGAACAAACTCTTCATATGTAACAATGCGGTACAACCGTATCATTGAAATACACAGTGTTCATGTACTTCAGATGGTTCACAGTAAAATCATGTAAGTAATTATAGTTTAAAGCATTATATAAGGCTTCTAACTTTTTTATCTTTCTTTCATCGCAGAATGTGTCACAAAAGGAAAAGCCACTTGGCAGTTTCTATCAACTAGTTTAATGTAAACACGTAAATGACTTGTATGCATTCTGCTTGTAATAAAGAGAATCTAATATTGACAACTTTGACGGGGTTGAAATCCGCGGTACAGTTTATCTCAGACAAAGATCAGGTGTATGTATTATAGTTCAAGAGATGGGGCAATGCCACATTAGCCCTGAAATAAATCACATTTCCCTGATCTGAAAACACGCAGATGGGGGGGGGGGGGGGGGGGGGGGGGGGGGGGGCAAAGCACATATTCTGTGCATGTTTCAGTTTTGGCCGCGATAAAAATCATGCTACAAGGTCCCGCAACACTGTTCTTACATGGCACAGCTTCCCCTTTCTATGCGACTCTTTTCATCGCGAGTCAACACTGCCATGGTGGCCAATTCCACACGGACGAACGGACCATGTACAGGGGGTTCTGAGCTACATGTACCCTTGGTTCTGGTAAAGCCGAGAGAGAGCAAGAGAGAAGGGGGGAACTTGCCAACTCAAGAAGGGGCCTAAAAAGCCAGAGAGGAAACCCATCACTCCACACTGGGTCTTACTCGTCCAATCAGTCATAAGGCGAAAGCGCAACGACAGTTTGATATCACACTTACTTTGACATTTGGGCTTTGCATGTTATTTCTCGTCGTCCCACGGAAGTGCCTCCATCAATGCTGCTGGGCTGATAGTGAACTATGAAAGTCTTTCTACGATTGAAAGATAGGACCTTCTGACACATCGCTCTGTATACAGAGAGCATCCTCCCCCCCTCCTTTCATTCTTTCTTTTAGTATGCAAGACTTGATCTGTTTGAAGAGCCCCAATCCCGACTTCTCAAGTCTTTATATACACCAAGAGCTTTCGTGAACAAAGGGGCAAATACTGTAGGAAGCAGAAAGGGGAATGCTAATACATCTTAGACTCAAAGTCCACCAATTTTTAAACAGGACAAGCACTCTTGTGTAATACTGGCCAAATGCCACAACACATCTCCAGTAAAACCACTTTATATTGCTGCCTATACAAATCGATGCAAATGTCCCCCCCCAAAAAAAAAATAAATAAATTATAATATATATATATTACATTGTATGATATTAATCATAAAAAATACACATACAAGCTGTACAAATAAATATGATAAATATTACTTAGCAAGTTGATGATGTCATACCCTCTCAATTTTTCATGTATGTTATATGAAATTTGGATTTTTTTTTCTTTTATTTAGTTTAGCTAATACAAGTAAAAGCATGTTCTCATATACTTTGTACCAAGATATATCAGAGTTAACATTTGTTTTTTGTTTTTTAATTTTGGGTGGTTTTAAGACAAGTTTTCTACACAGAACTCTGAAATGTGAGATTTTTGTCATTTCTACACATGAAATGAATTTAAGAAATTGTGAGAGCATGACATCATCAACTTGCTAATTCGAATATTCACAGGGACTGGTCAAGAAATGTTTTTCAAAAAAAAATGTGAAATTTCACAATGTCACATCTTCCTTGTTATGTCTCTTAAATTTGATTTTCATCATTTTCGTATCATTCTGTAGGGAACATTTTTCTCTTTCTTTTGAAGTTTATTTATTTTAGGAGCGGATTTCCTCTTTAATCTGTTGACCAGGGGTCCATTTCATGAAGTCATCACATGATAGTCATCACAGACAGAATTTAGTAAATCTCAGAATGGCCAAAGTCACTCATAGTAGTAACCATACAAGAGACTTTCAGAGAGAAGTAAAATCCATTTGGGTAATTCCATAAAATAGGGACCCACTTTGTGACATGCCTATTTTGCCAATAAAATCAGAAAATCAGATTTTTGTTCAACATAACTTTAAAAAACATTCATATTGAGTAAGTCCCTTGAAAACTGACTGAAAATTAACATTCTGAATTGAAATTGAAGGAAGTCAGCATACCAAATTGCAGTGTATGGGGAAAAACTGGTTCACCATGTAAAGGGGACACCATTGGTGTCCTTACACGGTGAACCATCTATTTTGGCATCTTACCACATATTTCAAACTAGTTCCATGTTTGTTTCAATAGACGTGATTATTTTGAAGTAAGAAATTAACTACTAGTATACTATTGAAAAAATTACACAACCCCTATTTTTTGCCAGGAGAAAGATTCTTCCATGTTTCTTGTGTATAAGGGGGACACCAAATATCATTTTTGCTTTTTTTTTTCAAATTAATAGTGTGGTCAATTTTTTATACCTGTTACAAAGAAACCACAGCTACATTGTAAAATATGCCAATGAGGAGCAATTATTGTTGTGATAAGACACAAAAAAATTAGCTATCACTGTGCCCTGACGTAATATTTAGAGGGACACCAAAGCCACGTGAGTGAAAATTATAATTTGGTCTTTTTTTTTTCAAATTTATCTATATTACCCCAATTTTCTCTTGAAATCTTTTAAATTATGTGATTGCTACCAAAATAACAACAAACAGTTCAACACTGGTCCTTAATATGGATTCCACACTCATAAATTATAGGTTTCTCGTGTAAGCAGTTATGGGGACACCAAAACTTACACGTGAAACTTCTTTCTTGAGATTTACGTGCGCAAATGTGTATCAATTGATGCATGAATTATATTTATAGTGTTTGCTCGTCTTTTATCATTTTTGACCCCTTAAAAGAGAGTTTAATCCACAAACAAGCTGTAAATCTGTCTAACTGGTGTTACAGTAAAATGTCACACAATTTTGCCCAAAAACGTTGTGATTTTGCACTTTTTGTCAAAATTCATGTGGAACTTTGAAGAAGCAATTTCTATCTTACTATGAAAAGGAAGATACTTACCTGAATAAGAGTATTCAGAAGTAAAATTGATTTAGGGTATGTAATTTTTAAGCAATGACAATATGAAGCAAATAGAAGGGGCATTTAAAAGGATCGTACAGTTTTGGTCGAGACCTAATTTCAGGTTTCTAAAATTTTTTTGTGAGATAATGAGTAGCCTCTTATGAAATATGAAAGAGCATGTAATTCTATGAGGAATTCAACGTTTATTTGATGAAAATTGATTTTGAAATGGCTGAGATATCCAAAAAAGAGCGACTCTAATAAAGAGTGGGACCCACACTTTATTGTGATCGTTTTGTTTTACTTTGTTTTTGGATGATTCAGTCATTCCAAACCCGATTTTCATCAAATAAACTTTGAATTCCTCTTAAAATGGTATGCTCTGTACTGATTGTATTTCACACATGTTTTCTTTGTATCTCGCAAAAAGTTAAAAGCCCAATTCTCATGTCCACCAATACTGTACTATCCCGTTAACTAGTGGGACCCTTTTTAATGGAATTACCCATTTCACAGTTCCTCATAAAGACTTTCATGAAGTGGGCCCCAACTCTCTTTTGTATCATGACTGTGGTATTTTTGGAAGTAAAATTGGGCAAGTCATGTTTCATTGTAAATCTGTCAGGGTATGACTGTATATATAACATGAATGGTGCGAGGCTGCTCCTTTTACAAGGAGAAGATTACAATTGTACCTAAAGATCCGCATAAATTCAATTTAAAAGTACAAACAGAACTGTAAAATATTATAGTAAAAGTTTCAGGTAACTAAAACTTTACAATCCCTTCAAAAGTTGTGACAAATGAAGTTTTGCAGTGTGGCATCTCTGAATAATATAAAGGAAATTGCCAGGGGAAGTACAATGTATCCCTCTAAAAGAGTAAAGCACTGTTTATCATTCAAAGCAACAGTTGAAAATAATTACAAACCTTGTACCATTGAAGAAGACGAAGAAGAAGAAGTTCAAGAAGAAAAGGAAATTACAAATAAGCCTACAATGCAGTCTATATTATGACCATATGAATGCCAGAATATATTTTGACATCATTGTTGATGCCATTGTAATGGTATCCTCAAGACAACTGTTTTGCCAAAAAACACACTCCAATACCCCTTCTTTCTGCTACAGGCAAAAGCGAAGGGCATCTCAATCGGCGGCACAGGATGAGTCGCTGCTCTACTGGCTTGTTGGAACTTCTCATTAATTTTGGCAAATTTCCTGCCATCTCCACCTCTCTCTCCCCCTCTCTCTCCTCTTTCTACATACTGTATCATGTACAGAACTTTGTATAGCTCTCTCACTCTTCATGCTGAGAGTCTTGTGAATAAAATCCAAGGTCCCTGTGGCTGACTGTGGTTTGTGAACATAAATCCCTAGATGACTATGTATACAGTTTGTAATAACACTGTGCATGTACACCACATAATATCCATGTAGGACACTGCTTGGTCTTGCATGTTGTAACTCATTCCTCAAGGGAACCTAGTACACCAGTATACATACAGTTTGTACATGTGAACCAGGTTCCCAAAACTAGATACACAATCAGTGTCTGCATTCTGGGACATAAATTTAGATTTTGTTAGTATCATACAGAGTTGAAAATTATTTCCATCAACAGATTTCAGCTAATACTGCCATCAACTTTTGTGCTTTTTCTGCCTCATAATTGTGGGTACTTTTGGCACTTCTAAATCTAATTTACCTTTTCCAACGAACATGTGTACCTGCATGCTTGTTTTGCTGCAAAACTTTGCTTGAAGATGTATAAAGCAACAGTATAAGTTGAATGCCACTCCATCATTTAACAAATAATCACCCCTCCCCCCCCCCAAAAAAAAAAAGATAAACGATCTTGCTATACAGTGTGTGTAAACACACACAAAAAAATGCAGCTGTCAGTCAATATTCAAAACCTCATTATCACTTAAAGGGAAGATAAACCCCAAGAGCAATGTGGATTGAGTGAAAGCAGCAACATTAGTAGAACACATCATTGAAAGTTTGAAGAAAATCGGACAATCGATGCAAAAGTTATGAATTTTTAAAGTTCTGGTGTTGGAACCGCTGGATGAGGAGACTACTAGAGGTTATGACGTATGAGTGGACAACAATACAAAGAAAATATAAAGAAAATACTACAAAAATCAATTTTTCATGAAAATTACAAATTCCACCAACTTGATATTGACATATGTTAAGGGTAGCAATTATTCCCCCTGCTTTCTGAAAGCGGTTGGTCCATTGCTCTTTCATAATTCTAGAAAAGTGAATTTTTGTTGAATTTCCTTTATATTTTCTTTGTATCGTTGTCCACTCATACGTCATATCCTCTAGTAGTCTCCTCATCCAGCGGTTCCAACACCAAAACTTTAAAAATTTATAACTTTTGCATCGATTGTCCGATTTTCCTCAAACTTTCACTGATGTGTTCTACTAATGTTGCTGCTTTCACTCAATCCACATTGCTCTTGGGGTTTATCTTCCCTTTAATTCTCCTCTCACTGTTGATACAGCGACTGGACATCAGCAATGCACAAACATGTATTTATGATCATTAATCATCAGAGTGTGTACACTTAATTCACAGCGAAGAAGTCTACACTGTAAATAGTCTCATTTGATAATGAATTCGGATTCTACAGAGTATGTACATGAACTCTTTACAAGAAAGGTTATTCATGACAACTGTGCAGCTTCCTAGAGCCTTGTCTGACTTAATTACAAATTGTAGCAACATCATATTTTGGCACCATGCCCTCTAGTGGCTTGAGACAAGAAAATGTTACTGCTCTAAAAGCAGGTGGAGCAAAAATATGGGCTAGGTTGTCGGGATAAAGCATGCACACATTTTGAACTTGCACTCATTTGCTAAGTAGCAAATGAGTGCAAGTTCAGAATACATGTGTGCATGCTTTTATACTGATCTTGAAGATACAATGCATTGAGATAAAACAGGGCTGCCAACACTGGAAACTAGTTGAGAGTGAGACTCCCATATGCCAATGCTATAATTTAGGAGTCAAAATGAGTGAGATCAATAGAAATGCATGCGAATGAAATAAAGTTTTAGAGTGAGAAAGGACCAAAATGCGTGAGAGTTGGCAGCCCTGGATAAAATGTGCAAAACTGAATAAAAATCAAGAAATTGAGACAGTATACAAATGGCTATATTTGACGCAAAGATCAACGTTTGTATTAAAATGAAGGAGGCACAAAAAGCAGATAAAGAAAAGGACAAATCAATTTTGTTTCGAATTCCTCAAATTCTATATCACTGAATACACAAACAGTAGATCTTAAAAAAGGCTCAGATGGTACAACAGTGGAACAGTGTCTCCCTCAATATTGTAGTTTCCTTGAGAACTGTTCAAAATACTGCAAGCATGCTAAAGTTGGTCATGAATTACCCCTGGGTGGACCGCAAAGATGACCCCACGGGCCTTGAAGTTGAACGCAACAACCTCCACGACACATGATTGAGACATCGTCCCCCTTCACAACGTCCGCATCACAGATGGTCCCGACAACGCCGCCACGGGAGGCACAAGAGAGGTTGATGTACTGTGTGATAGGGATTGCTGCCACTGCTGGCTCGACGACACGACTTGCAAGTCTCGGCGGCTTTACTCTATCCCTCCCACTCCCCCTCACAGCAACTCAGTGCTAGAGTGCTTGTATCTCAGTTAAGGGTGGCCAGATGCCACTGGAAGAAGCTTGACAACCCCAAGTGCGGCCTCAGTGGCCCGGGGTTAATCCGTCTGGAAATTCCGAGTCACGCCGCTTTTCCAGATATATCACAGAAAAATGTGCATCCATGGCAAAATAGGATCAGCAAATGAGCATCACCTTTTTCTGATAAAACAAGTCACAATTAAATTTGAAAAAAAAAATCGAAATTGGGTTTTTCTTCAACAAAGGAAAAAAACAAACAAGATGCAGGAGACTTTGCTGCTTGCACTTTTCCTTCGAGTTCAGTGACTTCGCGAGATTTCATCCCAGTCTTTACTTTATCTTCTCTAGATCCCCGAGACTCGCAAGGGCAGGTGTCCCAAAATATTCCTTTTTCTCCCCCAAAACTGCATCCACTTTGACTTTGTTAGTCTAATGATACAGGCATCATTTCTGGTTGTCCGCAATCAAATGACAAAGAGCAATAACCAGTGCACAGATCAATGCAAGACTTCTATGCATATTTTAAAACAGTGGCTGCATTTGTCTTGCAACCAAAGAGCAGAGGTGGTTTTAAACTGGCGTACTGTACAATTAACACCACCTGGACAATTGACTAGGGTGTACTAGCGTGAACTCCACTCCTGGACTATGGTAGGATCTGACGTCGTAGGAAGACCAGGCTAGAATGGTAGACTAGGCTGACTGATCACAGCCAATGCAGCATTGCAGCTGGCAGTTTGCTCTCAAATTTTGGCAGACCACTAGGACACACACACACACACGGTCATGTACATGTACATGGGCACCAAAGAAGAACTCTGTGCATATCATGTGCGTGCCCATAGCGTTTACCCCTAACTACTCTTGACTCTAGCACGAGGGGGCAGTGTTGGCATAAGAGTTCATCAACTCAGTTAATATCCCCTCCCCCCTCCCCCCTTCTCTGATCTCTCTCTTCTCTCTGCTAAAAAATCTTGTCACCGCACTTATCAGCCTCCTAGCCAATCCAACGGTGGGCGACAAGAGCTAACCAGGCCTCCCCGGTCCCCAAGGAACGCAAGGGGTTGGCTGGAGGAAATCCTAGCACTCCCCTACAGTGATTCGAATTTCCACCTCCCGGCAAAGCTGAAGGGAACAGGTGTCTATGCGGCTCCGCGCATACATGCTAATTCAGACTGCAGAGGGACGGCTAGGATGGATCGGGATGGCTACAGTGGATGTACTCAAGGGGGGGGGGGGGGGGGGGGGGGGAGGGGAGGGGAGGGGAGGGAAGGGGGAAGTGTGCCATTAGTCTTAGCTCCAGACTCTTTGAATAAAGCTGACCGGGGGGAGGGTAAAACAAATATGAAGGGGAAAATTAGATTTGTTCTCATATCCATCTCTTCCTGAGACATGTATTTTCTATAGGCTATGTTACTTTATTGTACTACCCATACTATGAATATCAATACGACTATTCTCAATTCTGAACGTATGAAAACAAATAAAAATGTATTCGATCTAACATTCTAAAATATGTTCTAAAATTTCATCTACACAATCTGCATAGATCTTCCAAAAAATAAAAAATGAATACTTGCAAATAAATAGATAAGGTTTGAATATTGGCACTCAAATTCCTTTACCAATTAGTGCAAATATGATAGAATGTAAAGATTGGTGCAAATGGTTTTTATCAGAACCAATGCACTGCAGAATATTGCTTTTTAGAGTGGGACTCTATTCCCCTAATCTTTTATGTGACTGCATTTTCTTGAGCTCCCATGTATTTGTAATTGCTCATTTCTTGTTGTTGATGTTTTTTTATAGGGGTGGGGAAGGGGTTTAATACCCCCCCCCCCCCAAAAAAAAAAAAAAAAAAATCAATAAAAATCAATCAATAAATAAATAAAATAAAAAAATGTAACCTGCAAAACACCTTCAAGCAAACAAGATAAAAAGTGACCTTCTGGAAAGTTAAAACTGAAAAGGCTGATGTTGATGTTGAGCTGCATTTTTATTTATTCATTTACTAACTAATCAATTTCTTTATTTATTTATTCACTTCAAATTTATTTAGTTACTTATTTCCTTCATTCTTTCTTTCTTTCTTTCTTTTTTTTATCATTTAATTAATTTATTAATTTATTTATTCATTTACTTATTTATTTATTTATTTATTTATTTATTTATTTATTTATCTATTTATTTATTTATTTATCTATCTACATGTATCTATCTATCTATTCATTCATTCATTCATTCATTCAGTTATTTTGTATTATTATTTTTTTTTTTTTTACCAAACACTTCTCTAATATTTTGAACCAGAAGTGACATTCACCCCTTAGATTTTAAGCATATGTAACAGATTGGTAACTGCTTCAAACTAGTCACAAATTTGAAACTATTTTACCACAACTTTCCTGGCCTTAGAAGGATGTGTGAGAACTCAATAGACTACAGGATTGATGCAGAGGTAACAGTGAATTTATGACACAGATAAAATATCATAAGTGGAATAAGGGGAAGAACTATCAGAGAGAGTCATTTCATAATCATGGGACTAGGAAAGCTATTTTATATGAACTACAAAGATTGTATGAACTACATGTATAGCTCACTTGGACAGCCTCAATGTTTTCCCTTAACTTAATACTGATTCAAAATATTGTGAAAAAAAAATGTTTGATATATACAGAAGACAGAAGTATAGAAAGACATCAGAATGAGTTTGTTACAACGATAATTTAACTTTTTAATATTACCCTCAATGTGTGTGATAGTCCTTGCAAAGTGTGTTTTAAAAAAAATCTATAATCACTCTATTTACAACTTCTGGACATGGCACACTCTTGGAGAAATTCTAAGACTACTTGAGACAAATTATGCGATGCCAGCAACAATGTTTAGTACTGTAGCCAAAAGGACAGGCAAGGAATCAGGGGTCACATCAATAAAGTGCATGCACAGTGATACCAGCAAGTGAGCAAAAGAGGGCGCTACAGCGCAATCTAAATCATATCCTGATAAGTCTGCACATCCCTACAGGTATTCAAGCTTATGGTAAGCAATGGAAAAAAAAAATGACGACGACAACAAAAACAAAACCAAAACAATGATTGAACTACAAAGTTACAAAAGCACTGTGGAAAATGTAAAGATATCATGCAATGCATACACCTGTATCTCCTGTTGTTTCAAGATCTTGCTACTTCAGCTAATTCCCATAATTCTTTTGAGATCACTTTTAACACACTGCCAGCTTTTGCTAAATGAATCAGAATTGAGGTACAAACTGTCCATCCAGCCCCCTCCCCCCCCCCCCAAAAAAAAAAGAAAGATATAATTCAATGAGATTTTATTTGACTTGACTTTTATTGCAGATGGGGAAAAAAGAAAAACAAACAAAGTACAACCAAAAACAAAACAAAAAACATTTTTGTCCATGAACTTACTGTTACAATGCATGCGCATAACAGTAAGTCCACGGACAAAAAATGTTTACTAAAATACAAGTTGTAATATGTGCAGTACAAAGCTAAAATTTGTATAATGGGGAACATAAAAAAAAAGATTAATGCTTGGTTTTGATAGCTGAGAGACATAACCACTTTAGATCTCTTCACTGTAGTATGAGTAGCCTATCAAAATGGAGATCCTTCCTGTACAAAATGTTCTGCATTACTAGGGCAACGAAAATTTTCATATTTTACGTAAAGAAATGACAGGTAAATGTACACATACGTGTGTACAGCTGTAGGCAGTGTGTAGAATACGAGGCTAACAAATGAGTGTTGGAACTCTTAGAGTCATCCAAATTCTTCTGAAATGCAACGGAACTCCTGCTCACCTTCAAGAATGACCGAATTGTGGTCGCCACAAAAAAAAAAAAAAAAAAAAAAACCTGACTAATTGAGCAACACCACCATCGTAAATCAATTCCTGCTAACAAGACTCAGATGTGGCCGGATGGCGAAACAAGATATAGTAGATCAGCACTGGCCCTGATATCTCACTGACCACGGGCAATTAGGCGCCTCGTCTGGAGGAAATGGATGGATCGAGAGAGGCGCGCTGGCAAGTCAGAAGAATTGCTCGGGGGATGGATTTCCCGTCCATTTCCGCGGGGATTAATGGCCGGTCAGACGGAATCGAAGTTTAGGCAGCCCAGATCCCTGATTTCTTCTGATTTCAAACTCAGAGGAAATACACATGCTTGAAACAGAAGAGTTTTGTCTCACACCGGTGTACACATAATCTCATGTGTTATAGTGGGAAAGAGGACTGGCCCTTCAAACTCTTGTTACATATTGTACTACATGTACAAAGCTGTATGTATGATAATCAGATAACACACATGACCTCACAATCAAACCATGAAAATGTACCGTAGTTTCATTGCACACCCTAATGATTTCTTTTATCATGTCTGTAAACTCAAAGGCACCCATGCATTCTTTAGCTTGTTTCTCTGAATAGCCCAACAGGTTTTGCCTGCTAATTGCAGCTTTTAAGAAATCAAAATTGATGGTACTGTGTACTGATGTGCACCTACAGGGTACAGTACATTAATTTTAGAGTTTCGACCTCATGCAGGCCAAGTATACAAATAGTATTAAGGTACAATCTACGTACATATACAGTGTACTCTATGCAGTTGGGTATATCTTTCTCTTCATTCTTCTTCTTCTTCTTCTTCTTCTTCTTCTTCTTCTTCTTCTTTAATACAAAGGTGTCAATGCAAACTGGTATGCTGTGTAAATATTTTACTCAGGTTTCAAGGTTGACATCATCCAAGTGTATTACAAAGTTGGCATGCACTTTGAGGAGTAAAAATGTGGCAATACACAATATGTTATGTGCAATGTACATCTGTAATCATGTATAAATGTAGTGAATGAATTACATGAAATTAAAGATTCATCTATTATGAAAAGTTATGAATTTAGGACTTCATGCTATTATGAAATAATGCTATACTTTTAAAAGAAAGGCAATATCCCATTATCTTTATCATGCTTTGTGATGGGAAGAATTCACGACCCAATAGAAACAAAAACAATTTCATCTATTATCATACATGTGTATTCCCAGTACACTACACGTGTACAGTATTCTCCCATTATACACTCCGTAGGTGAAAAGCCAAAGGCATCACTTCATGGATGCTTCACATAAAGAAAGGGCTTTCATCGACTTGAGCAAGATACGAAGAGTCGATGCTCCCATGCAATATCTTCCAGAGACAGATTATGAAAACTTGACGCAAATTTAAGCAATCAAAAATATGGCTTTGTCATGTCATAATACAGAATTGATAATGAGAATCACACATGAGATAGCAGTCTCCACTGCCCATTGCATGCATCTGTTGCTACACCCATTTTTGTACATGTATTGTAAAATTGAAGCAGTCACAAAAATGTTCAGTATTTTATGTTTTGTTTGCTTTCTCTGGTATTTATTTTTCTCTCTCTCGTTTCTTTTTTGTTTGCAATTTTGTCACACGCTCTAACGTTCTACATTGTAATGTTTGTCATCAATTGAATACAAATTATGCACATTAATGTCTGAGAAAACACTGTAAACTTTGTTTGGTTGTTTGCATGTTTGTTTAGTGTCCATCTGTTTTTCATGTGCACCGTAAAATAAGTTATGTCTGTCATGTATTTGAAATCTTAGAGCAACTGCAATGTACAAGAAACAGGCAACTGAAATCTTGTAACATACACTGTAACATCGAGCTAATGTAGTTTTGGAGCAACTGAAATGAACCCCTGTTTTTCTTTTCGTTCAATATCTTTCAAAGAAACACAGTCTGAACCATTGATGCAGTTTGTGGATTACAGTAAGAAAGAGAAACCAATTCTGATATTAGAGGTGCGAGTGTTCTAAAAGATGTCTATGAAAAAAAAAGGAAACTATTTGTTGAGGCGAGTCTCACCCTCACTTGTGCTGAATTGTTGCTGCTGGGGTAGCTGAGATGTGGATCCTCTTGGAGCAGCGAGGAAGGGCGGGGATGGAGCACATTCTGGTCTACTGACGCCACCGGGTGATTGGTCACGCCGCCGTCGCGCCGCCTCTTGAACATAGAGCACCCAGCGCAGCAGCTCATGAACACATGGGGGCACTGTTGATCTGTGCTGCTTTCAGCACAGTTACATGTATGTGTGGGCTAAGAGAGGTGGGTTAAACCAGCTGATATCACGAGGGAAGGACCATCTGTTGTGACCTATAAAAAACAAGGATGTAACATTTTTTTATTTTTTTTTTTCTAATTAATACTCATTTTGTGTATACATGTACAGTACAGTGTAGGGTCTGAGCCAAGAACAGTGTTCACTCCAAGGACTAAATCTTCCTATTGACACATATTTCATGGTGTATTTTTTTTTTTATATCATAATATGAAATGTGAGAATCTGCAGTTTTCAGAAAAGTACATGCTGTATCCCTTGTACAGTATCCGTCACAATAAAGTTTCACTTCTAACGTTAGCTAACGGAGATTATCGTTAGCTAACGTTAGCTAACGGAGCCGCCGGGAAGTCAGCTAACGTTAGCTATCGATAACTAACGTTAGCTGACTAACGTTAGCTATCGATAGCTAACGTTAGCTATCGATATCAACTAACGTTTGCTCATAATGTAGGAGTAGTGAGGGCTAACGTTAGACGGAGAATTTCGTCTGTTTGGAGTTTTATTTTACTGTTCAATATTACGGTCCTCCTCCGAGCTCCGGAGATCGAGACACACGGAAGGCCGACATAATTTACAACGCTGCGTAGCGGGATGCACCACTGTCCCTACACTGACTATACGGACGTGATAGATCGGCAAAATTAATCTTATTACATTGTATGTATTATCTCATAAACACATCGGCAGTCACGCTCATCGACTGTTCGAAAAAGCGAAGATTTGGGTGTAGTTTTCATGGAAAACACAGCTACCAGCTCGCGCTCGTCGACACTGTTTGCAAACTCACGATGCATACAGATACAGTACAATAAATCGTACACTCAACGATCTATCTTGACAGTGAAATGTTCATAATGTATAACGTGTTGAGTGCAGGAAATCCCCTTCCCACATACTTCCACCTACCTGTACCAAGTACTAGCTCTGCCAACAGCATGTGTGTGTCGTGTAGTCACGCGCACGTGCGGCGCTTCTGAACTAGTAACTGATTACGGGCGAATCGGTTTCCGTGCTAGAGCATCCCACCTGTTGTACAATGTACTTAGCCTTCAGTTTGTATCATTATGTAATTTGGAGGGGGTTCCGTGAAGCCAGACGTACCAGTGATGCCCACGGAAAATATCCCCAACGATAATAATACTGATACAATGTCAATGTATTTCGGTAGCCCAGCGACCTCCGTGATATAAAGTAGCGTTCCGTGTACTGAAAAACATTATCAACGTTTGTATATGACTAATTTTTTCCCATAATCTGTTATTGATTCCATATTCAAAACAATTTCACAACAAATCAAATCACATGTATTACAAAATCCACGATTTAGCATGACATAATTATAATGAAATCAAACCAAGCTGTACTTTCAGCAGAAACAGTACATTCGTAAAGAATGTACAATGCACCAGAGAAAGAAAACATCATACACTGCTTACTTACTTTCGTTAAAATCAAATCGAACTGTACTTTCAGCATGACAGTACAATGTTAGGCCTAATGTTAGAACTAATGTGAGGCCTAACCGATACTTGGGGTGAAAAGCGGCGGTTCGCCGGGCAGACCGATCGAGTGTATCGCCATTTTATTAGGTGATCCGAGTATTTAATTTTTTTTTTTGGACATTTCCCTGTCTTTTTTTTATTTCGATGTCGTTTCCGATCTTCATTGTGAGATCGGCAAGTATTTATGTTTAGCTAAGGCATTTTTTCTCTCTCTCTCTGCTGAGAAGATATCGAAGCGTGGATGAGCGTCGGTCCCGTAATTTTGAAATGAATTCTATACCTCTCAATGTGCACCAACACTTTATTTTTTTCTCTCTTTACGATCGCCAAGCTATTAAAAGTGTTTATACTGAGTATTTACAGGACATTATTTGCAGGTTTTCCGAAGAAATATAATTATAACAGTATGACATTTATTTATGCGCGCGGGTACCGGGTGTAACTTGACAGTAAACGTGCCTAGCATGTTCAATACGCTGTTAATCTTGCAGTTTATTTATATGCTACGGTAGAATGACTGAATATTATAAAGACTCACTTTTAATTGCAAATAGTTATGTTTATACCTATACCGAGAAAAAAAAAAACTTTCATTTTCCTTTTTCTATTAAACAGTAAACGGCATGTATGAAATACAAAAACCAAATCAGCTAACGTTAGAGAGACAAAACTACATGTCTACCGGGTAGCCAGCGAGTTTTTCTCTGTGTAGGCCGAATTCAGTGGGTTTTATTCTGCAATTGCATTCGCTACGAGGTTTTGGTATCAGACATTAAAGTAGAAAAATAACAAAATTCAAATGTTGATAGTTGTAAAATATTTCATTATGCATGCTACATGCAATTGACACGCTTCATCGTGCTTGAGACTGGAGAATACGGTTGTGTTGCCATTATTTTCGATTCTATAAGTTCCGTGCACATCGCGTTCGATACGCGGATGAAGTGCAAAGATTGTGAACATTGGTCTTAGATTGATATTTGTACTTACTTATAACTCCACACGTTCAAACCTTCATCGACATAATGATTCATTATAGCATCACTTTAATTTCATTTTGTCTTCTTCTCTTAAACTCAGTTAATGGCAATGCCATGTAAGAAAAGCAAAAACTAACGTTAGCTAACGTTAGCTAACGTTATTCTCTACTCTCAGGCAGTTCTGCACTAACGTTAGCAAACGTTAATTTTGATACTGAAGCATGTCAATTCGTTCTAGAGCATATACATAATGAAATATTCTTACAAGTATCAACATTCGCATTTTGCGATTTTGTCTACTTCTATGCATGATACCAAAACATTTTGAAGCAAATGTAATTGCAGAATACAGACCATTGATACCAAAGAGAAAATTCGCTGGGTATCCGGTAGAGACGTGCAGTTCTGGTCCCACTAATCTGACGTTAGCTAACTAACGTTAGCCATTGTGGTTTTTGTTTTTCATACATGCAATTAACTATGTTTAAGAGAAAAGACAAAATGAAATTAAAGGGATCGTAATATTCTCTTAATGAACGTTTGAACGTGAGTAATTTATATTTGTGTACAAAATTAATATAAGACCAAAGTTCACAATCTTTACGCTTCATCTTCGTGTCCAACACGATATTCACGGAACCTCGCAAAAATTATGGCAACTCAAGCCGTATTCTCTACTCTCAAGCACTAACGTTAGCTAATGTTAACGTTATACTGAATCGTGCCAACTTGTTCTATGAGAGCACGCAAAATGAAATATTTTTACAAGTACCAAAATTGGCATTTTGCGATTTTTGTTTACTTTTATGCATGCTGTTATAGAACAAGTTGACACGCATCAGTATTAACATTAGCTAACGTTAGTGCTTGAGAGTAGAGAGTATACGAGGTGAGTTGCCATTATTTTTGCGAGGTTCCATGAATATCGTGTTGGACACGAAAATGAAGCGTAAAGATTGTGAACTTTGGTCTTATATTTGTACACACATAATCAGCATCCCTTTTAATTTCATATTGCCTTTTCTCCTAAACATAGAAAAACGTATGATAAACAAAAACCACAATAGCTAACGTTATAGCTATAAACGTTAGATTAGTGAGACAGAACTGCATGCACGTCTACCGGGTACCCAGCGAATTTTCTCTGTGTTATCAATGGTCTGTATTCTGTAACTACATTCGCTTCACAAGATTTTGGTATCATGCATAAAAGTAGACAAAACAAGATTTCGTGAATATCGTGTTAAATACGAGATGAAGCGTAAAGATTGTGAACTTTGGTCTGATTTTTGTGTGCACATGTAACCAACACACATTTAGCATCACTTTCATTTCCTTTGGCCTTTTATAGTTAATGGCATGTATAAAAAAAAAACAACATTAGCTAACGTTAGCTAACGTTAAAGAGACAGAACTGCATTGTCTGTACCGGGTATACAGCGAGTCTTGTTGTTATATTGGTTTTATTCTGCAATTACATTCGCTTTACGAGGTTTTGGTTTAAGGCATAAAAGTAGACAAAATCGCAAAATGCCAACGATGATACTTGTAAAAATCATTTTGTTACTGTGCATGCTCAGAAGAAGTTGACACGCTTCAATGTTATAGGGATATGACATGAGAGAATACGGGGTCTGTTGCCGTTATAATTTTTGCGAGGTCTCGTGAATACGCTGTATCATGCTGGTTACGAAGATGAAGAGTAAACATTGTGAATTTTTGGTCTGGAATATACCATATAAAAAAAAAAACAACTTAGACACGTTCAAAAGTTCATTCACACTAACAGAATTATATATTAGCATCACTTTCATTTCATTACGCCTTTTTTTTTTCTTAAGCATAATGACATGTATGGAAAACAAAAACCACAATAGATAACGTTTGTAGCTAACGTTAAAGTAGAGAGACAGAACTGAGTGTCTGTCCCGGTTACAGGTTGTTTCGGCAAATTTAAAAGAAGGTTAATAAGGACATGCTTACCGAAACGTTGAGATAGAGAAGGTTCTATTCAGGACCAATCTCCTATCCACGAAAGAATTCAAGGCGTCCCTTGAAACCATCCGCCTGTAAAAGATTAAGACCTCATTGTCTCCGATCACGCAATGATGATGCCACTTCGAGATGCACGATGAAGACAATTTGAATCGCGGCGATCGTTTGTTGACGAACAATAAAAACCTCGGCAAGCGGGAGGGGCAACGAACAAAGGATTGTCTTAATGACTTGCTATAGAGCTTCTCAATGGCAGGAAGAGAGTGTGACAATGGATGCCACCTGTTACGATCCAGGGATGATGAACATGGGATGTAAGTTTTTAGAACGTATATATGCTTATAGTATATAGCAAAGTGAGATACACATTATAGAGAGAATGAAACGTTACCGTTTTTATCGGTAATCGGTAATGATAGACATCATTGAGACTACAGTCATGTTGATATATAACAGTATATATATATATATATATATATATATATATGTAACGAGCAGAAAATAGGGGGCTTCCGAATAGGATGGGTATTATAAAGAGAATAAGAAAAATTTAGAAGGTCAGGAAGAAGATAGGGCAAAGCACAGGGTGAAGGAGTAAAGAGAATAAAAGGGAAGGGAATAAGGTTCAGACAGCGGGCTTAGGGCATGGTAGGACAGTGTAGGGAATCAGACAAAGGGAATAAAGAAGAAGGACATTTGATAGACATCAGGTGATTTTTAAGGGAATAAAGAAATAGATAGGACCGGCAGGATGTTAGGAGTAGATGTTTGACGAGGAGTTGAGGTGTTTAACGAGAATATTGTGGTAGTGCGAGTTAAATTTGGAATTTTACTGGAGGAGTAAGTTAAAGGGCTCGTAGCGAAGCTAGGTTTTGTTTTATAAATATTAGGAGGAAGGGAGAGTGTCAGGTTGGGTTCGAAACGCAGGTAGGTTACGCAGGTGAGAGGAGAGGGTCAAGTTGGGGACAGGTAAGCGGATTGGTCGAAAGAGGGATGTCAATAATTCAGGTGTGGGAAATTAATTAAAATGATTGGATAATGGAATTGTAGGAGGGATTTAAGGGTTAGTTTAAAAGGGCATGCATTGTAGGGAGATTTCAGAAGAATTTTAGATTTTCAGGAGAATTTTGCACATTTCGAGATAGATTTCTGCAGACATTTCAAGACAATTTCCGGCACCCACTTTTGGGGGAAATTTCGCCCGGATTTCCGCACACATTTTGGGAGAGACTTCTGCGAGCAAATTCTTGCGAGAACTTTTGCCCGGCTCGAGAGAGAACTCTGTCAGATATTTAAGTTTAGCAAAGATGAAGTCCTCAGAGCAGCAGATTTGAAGATGTAGCCCGTTGGCATAATTTCTTTCTGAACGTAGAAGATGTAGTGCCGTGGGCCGAACTTTAATTTCTGATGTGGGGAACGGCTTGCAATTCCGAATGACAATATAATTAGCGGAACAATCGGAATCTGATTCGAATTGGAACGCCTGTCCGTACCACTGTCCGACGAGTTGCCGTGTAAAAAGTGATTGTGAATTGTGCACAACCCCCACCCCTGATGCCCACTAATATCCCGATGAGGCCGAGGAGCAAGTGAAGCGAAGCCCAGACAGCCAGATCGACGCAGCCGCACACCAGCCGTCAGGGAGATGCTGCGACGAGCCGCCGGTGCGACGGAAGCGGTACGGGTCGAAGGCGACGAAGGCAGCCATCAGCAGAGTTACATGTAGCGCCAGCGAAAAGGACTGAGCGAAGGAAGGACTTCCGTAAATGACTGCAGTAATCCACGGACAATTTCCCCTCCCAATTAACCCCCCCCCCCCCCTTTTTGCACTTGCACCCGAAGCTGTATGTAAGTACAATAACCGAGATGAGATTGTAATGTGCATGCCCAGTTAAATTGTGTAATAGTGTTTGAATCGCCAGTGTCAAGTAATCATTGATAGAAATTGATTGAACAAGAGGAGATTTTCCCCTTGAATAAAAGGCAATTAATTTTATGAATTAGATGTAACGTTTTCTTAATTTTTGTCCGTAAGTTAATTTAATGAATTGCTGATGATGTGGCAGGTGTGTCTATTTATAAGAGTGCACTAACCAAATCCCCTCGCGTCTTACAGACCGGGCGCGAGCCCAGCCATCCCCTGCCGCTGGTAGCCCCAGCCCAGGGCGGTGTGTTGGGTCGGGAGTAGAGGGTTAGACAGAACTCACGACCTTCGCGTTATCAGCACGATGTTTTGAATTAATTTTAATTAATTATAAATAATGCAAAATGATGCATTAGAAAAAAATCTCCTCTTGGTCTAATAGTAGTTTGCAATTTGTTTATTGTTGAGAATTGCGATGTTGAAGTGATTGTTCAATTTCAGCTTATATACAGTGGTTAGGATAGCGAAAGCAAATTGTTAGGAGGCACAGCATTCATATATAGGTAGGGTTATGATCAAGAATTTTGGGATACGATGAGTGGGCTGACGCTTGTGCAGTATGGGTAATGAAGTTTGGAAAGAATTTATTGCCAAATATTGGTGGATTATTTTCATTCACGCTTATGTCTGCGCTAAGCATGGCACCATAGGGTATTTCCCCTTTTTTATGACGCTTGGGCAGCACCCAAGATTACCAGTAGGCCTAGGTGCATTATTGGGGATGGGTTCATATGAGGAGGCGATTTTTTCCAATAAGTATGTTGCCCGCCCAAGAGGAGGCTTGAAGCTACGCAAACACTGGTGTCGGAAACCAACCAGTAGGTTTAAGAAAAAAATAAGAGGTACGATGCAGATACCAAGGAGATAGCGATGATAAGGAAGAGTGCGTTATGGAATATGAAGAGGTAGTAGATATAATGTGTAATGAAGACGTTGAGGAATAAGTAGAAGCCCAGGGGACGTGCCTGCCCCTCGGGACGAGCCAGAAGCCGCCTCGTTAGAGGAAGATCCTCCTTTGAAGGAGATCACAAAGGTGCGCCCGCACTCCCGAGAGGCTGGCATATTCCAAATTAAAGAGAGGTATTGCACAGCCAGCTGTAGAGACATTGATTAGGTCCACTATTGTTCATGTTTTGTGTAAAGTCTTGCTAGTGAAGTGTATTTTTGCTTTCTTATCTGTAACAGAAAGTATTGTTGTATTGGTTTTAGTGTTGCTTTGTAATGATAATGTGAGAAGAGTTGCAAAGCGCTATATTGCAGAGTGTTTACGTTTCATTATGCTCCAATTGGAGGAAGATGCGGAGTCTCCACATAGGGGACGCCCTAGTTCAGAATAAGCAGATTTGTGATTTTCATAAATCAATACAGTAATTTCAAAATAGGCGAATGGCCCAAATTCAGCCTGCTGGCTTTGCTGTTTTATGCTTTGTGTTTTATAATGTAATGTTTGGATAATGTTGTGTTTTGTGTTACGGAGCGGTCGGTTGATGTGCTATCTCTTTTAATCGATTTAGTAATCAAGCTGACGGAGTTGGAATTAGGGATATATTTTTTTGTACCTTTGCAAGGACTAAGGAGATTTGTGCTGACAAGTCAATGTGGCAATTCTGAATAGGAAATTGGCCAATTTTAGCCTACCAGTTTGCTGCCCTTACGTTCGCATAGGGAATATTGTTAATTTGTTAATGGATATGTGCCTTAGGGGCGGTCACCAATGTTCCATATCACATAATCGATTGGTCATCGAGTTGACGGTGTAGTGAAGGAGGATAGTTTTTTGTAATGAAGCAACAATTAAGGAGATGTGCTTCGGAAAATTGATGTGATGTTATTATATAGGAAGGAGGGCCAGAATTTAGCCTACCCATTCCTCGTTTTGGTTGACGTTATCTAATGTTGTGAATGATATTACGATGATTATATGCTTATTTGATTGTATTCGCGAGCATCAACCAGTGCATGTAAATAGTCGTAGCAGTAAGAAATTCGGAAAATGCTTTGGTTAAGCATGTGGTTGCCTCTTTATGGGAGGTTTCGTTAGCCAGAACGCTGTGCCTCCGTTTGAATAGTGTATAATGTCATGAGTGTTCAGTTTAGGAGTCATTGTGTTGTTGAAATTTATGTGGCATGTGGTTAGGGTTTGATGTTATGCATATATGTTGTAAATATTTTCGCGGACAGTGGCTGGCGACATGACAGTGTAGGTTCCCCACAAGCATTCCTGGTTAAAAGGTAGGGAAAGCAAGACCGGGCTGAAGGGAAATGATGAGGACATCATTTTGTGAACAGGGGGGAAGATGTAACGAGCAGAAAATAGGGGGCTTCCGAATAGGATGGGTATTATAAAGAGAATAAGAAAAATTTAGAAGGTCAGGAAGAAGATAGGGCAAAGCACAGGGTGAAGGAGTAAAGAGAATAAAAGGGAAGGGAATAAGGTTCAGACAGCGGGCTTAGGGCATGGTAGGACAGTGTAGGGAATCAGACAAAGGGAATAAAGAAGAAGGACATTTGATAGACATCAGGTGATTTTTAAGGGAATAAAGAAATAGATAGGACCGGCAGGATGTTAGGAGTAGATGTTTGACGAGGAGTTGAGGTGTTTAACGAGAATATTGTGGTAGTGCGAGTTAAATTTGGAATTTTACTGGAGGAGTAAGTTAAAGGGCTCGTAGCGAAGCTAGGTTTTGTTTTATAAATATTAGGAGGAAGGGAGAGTGTCAGGTTGGGTTCGAAACGCAGGTAGGTTACGCAGGTGAGAGGAGAGGGTCAAGTTGGGGACAGGTAAGCGGATTGGTCGAAAGAGGGATGTCAATAATTCAGGTGTGGGAAATTAATTAAAATGATTGGATAATGGAATTGTAGGAGGGATTTAAGGGTTAGTTTAAAAGGGCATGCATTGTAGGGAGATTTCAGAAGAATTTTAGATTTTCAGGAGAATTTTGCACATTTCGAGATAGATTTCTGCAGACATTTCAAGACAATTTCCGGCACCCACTTTTGGGGGAAATTTCGCCCGGATTTCCGCACACATTTTGGGAGAGACTTCTGCGAGCAAATTCTTGCGAGAACTTTTGCCCGGCTCGAGAGAGAACTCTGTCAGATATTTAAGTTTAGCAAAGATGAAGTCCTCAGAGCAGCAGATTTGAAGATGTAGCCCGTTGGCATAATTTCTTTCTGAACGTAGAAGATGTAGTGCCGTGGGCCGAACTTTAATTTCTGATGTGGGGAACGGCTTGCAATTCCGAATGACAATATAATTAGCGGAACAATCGGAATCTGATTCGAATTGGAACGCCTGTCCGTACCACTGTCCGACGAGTTGCCGTGTAAAAAGTGATTGTGAATTGTGCACAACCCCCACCCCTGATGCCCACTAATATCCCGATGAGGCCGAGGAGCAAGTGAAGCGAAGCCCAGACAGCCAGATCGACGCAGCCGCACACCAGCCGTCAGGGAGATGCTGCGACGAGCCGCCGGTGCGACGGAAGCGGTACGGGTCGAAGGCGACGAAGGCAGCCATCAGCAGAGTTACATGTAGCGCCAGCGAAAAGGACTGAGCGAAGGAAGGACTTCCGTAAATGACTGCAGTAATCCACGGACAATTTCCCCTCCCAATTAACCCCCCCCCCCCCCCTTTTTGCACTTGCACCCGAAGCTGTATGTAAGTACAATAACCGAGATGAGATTGTAATGTGCATGCCCAGTTAAATTGTGTAATAGTGTTTGAATCGCCAGTGTCAAGTAATCATTGATAGAAATTGATTGAACAAGAGGAGATTTTCCCCTTGAATAAAAGGCAATTAATTTTATGAATTAGATGTAACGTTTTCTTAATTTTTGTCCGTAAGTTAATTTAATGAATTGCTGATGATGTGGCAGGTGTGTCTATTTATAAGAGTGCACTAACCAAATCCCCTCGCGTCTTACAGACCGGGCGCGAGCCCAGCCATCCCCTGCCGCTGGTAGCCCCAGCCCAGGGCGGTGTGTTGGGTCGGGAGTAGAGGGTTAGATATATATATATATATATAATGAGCAAATATTTTCACTCGGATGTTTTATATATATATATTCATAATTAATCTTGCGTGGTCTAATATGAATACTCTTCAGTTTAGAAAACCAAGAGAAAGTTACAATGTATTAAGACAGTCATAAGTAAGTTGGCGCATCGACACGTAAACCTTTTCAGCTTATTCTAGATGTTGGTGACACAACATTTGCTCCTGCAACAGTTGCGCCGGATTATGTTAAGACTATAGGGCTTTAGATTTAATTTTGATATGATGATTTGGACTTGGGTTAGGGTTATATAATGTTTGTAGGTAGAATTTTGATTGGATTAGTCTAAGATATTTCATGGGAATTAATGATAACAGTAGGCCTAATAAAATATACGGAGATGGATTTTCATCTTTATCTGTTGAATAACGCGAGCGTGAGCGAACAGATTACAATTTACAACGAGTATAATTTCTGTCTGTCCATAGTTCATTTCCAGAAATGAGGTATCAAGTCCTGTAACCCATACCTATACAATTGTACTTTCGAAGCAAAATCTAGTTCGTATACAGTAGTTGTCAAGGACCTGTGTGAGGAATGTGCTTTCAATCCGTCTTTTGTCGTGTGTTTTTGTCGAAAATGCTAAACCATTATCGTTGATCGGGCGATGCGAGAAAATTCTCCTTTGAAACCGGCAGGCTTTTGTTGTTGTTTTTGTTTCTTGTATACAAGGACTTTGGTTTTGTTTCTGTTAAAGTCCGAACGTAATTAGCTGGCCCAGTTGATGCAGGGAGTTACCAGCTATATGTGACTCTTTTGAAATCGGCAGACCTTTAATCAATGTGCAAGATTTAGCGTCTTCTTTTAATGGAAATCCAATTAAGGAGGTAGGCCTTTATCACGGCTCGCAACTAAGATTTTTGACTTTGGATGATCTTGGTACGCGATATCAGCGTTGATTGACAAGGAAAGACACCTTTGAATCTCGCCAAATCATGCCATTACATGCAGTAATTAAATGAATTACAAGAAAGGCAATACGGAAATACATTGTACATTTAAGTTTGATTTCTGCTGTGCTTGTTCATTTAAAAAGTAATTGAACATCACGACAAACTACATGTAAATGTTTATGAATTTAAGAAAAGACATGAAGACAATACAACTTTGCCAAACTAATATAGAAACTACCTCCCTGTTTTGACATTCCGCGCGCCTTATATTCTCGCTGATGAACATGTCTAAAAGCGTCGTCCCCCCCCCCCCCTTGAATATCACGAAAAGATTTAGAGTTTCATCGTTTATCACACGCACAACATTGATGGTTCAATCTCGTGTTGTTGCAAGCGTTGCGGAGATGAAGCGAAGAAATGCGTTATCACAGTCATAATGTACATTACACTGCATATTTTTGTTATACCTATCATGATGAAGAAAGAAGATTGCACTGTTATTTATTGACCCACCCCCCCCCCCCACACACACACTCACACGTCCACATTGTTTACACGTTACCCCAAAATATAACGTTTTACATTTTAAAGACATGGCCACCTCTGCTATATTGTCTATGCTGTTTATAACTCTGACCAGCTGATGTGGCGAGACTGTCTTTGCAGAGCAATAATTCTGATGCGGCGAGACTACGAACAGTAGACGCGAGCGAAGCATCCTGATCCACTTTCACTGTTCGTACTTCGTAGTCTCGCCGCATCAGACGTGTGGCTCAGCAAAGATAAGTCTCGCCGTATTAGATGTACATAGCGTAGCAGCAAATAATAGCTGCATCCTCCGCCTATAGGCCACTTCTCGTTGAGTTTACTAGTATTACACAGGCGCAACGTGTGGAAAAAAAAATAATCATCGTACGAACGACGGATGATGCACATCCGCAAAAGTAGTTATTGTCTGAACAAAAAGAATTTTCTGCGCTCCAAAAAGACATTTCAGAGTCGAAAGAGTCATAACTACCTGCATTAACTGGGCCAGCTAATTACGTTCGGACGTTAAAAGAAACAAAACAAAAGCCCTTGCACAAAAAAGGTCTGCCGATTTCAAAGGAGAATTTTCACGCATCGCTTCAACATCGGACAATGGTCCAGCATAGACAAAAGACAGCAGAAGTCGGACTGAAAGAGACATCCTCACACAGGTCGTTGACAACTAGATTTTGCTTCGAAAGTAAGGCATGAGTTACATGACTTGATAGCTCATTTCTGGATTATGAAGAGACAGAAATTATACTAGCTCAAGTAACTGCAATTCGTTTACCAACGCTCGCGTGATTTAACAGATACGAAATATCCATTCACCATCTGATTATTTGCTACGTCTCCACTTAAAAAAAGTATACAACATGTACATTGAGGTATATTCTGTATAAGTTAGAAAGGTTTACTGTCGACGCGGAAACTTACTTTTAACTGTCTTACTTTCAATCTTCTTTATATTTACCATTTCAAAACTTTAAGTAAACTCACCCACGTATAAGGCGTAGATGCTCTAAACACATTACGACATAATTTATGCCAAAGTACGCTTTCATCTTTCACGAGAGCTTTTGTGTAAGCGAATGCAAAACTTTTTGGGGCGGGGTTGTTTTCAATTGTTTGCTATAGTCATGCGTTATTTTCAGGCTGTTTCATTTTTCAATTTCATGGATTTTAAACATCGTTTTCTTTAAGTATTCCAGTTCTCTCCCCCGCCCTCCACCTCACTGAAATCAGAAAGTCTACCATAAATCTGATCGATAAATACAACGTGGCATTTAGCGAACATGGTTATGGCAGATCACGGTTATGGCATACTCGATTAAGTACACTATAATAATCGACTGATATTTCGACTATGAGCCAAAAGAAAGGCTCTAAAAGTAAAATCATTATGTTGCTTAAAATTGTGATTTTTGCAATGATTCTTTTAACTCAACTCGCTTAGCTAATTCTTGGATCGACATTTCCAGGCTAATTACACGCTGTATATTACCAGAACTCCAGTGCGTGCATTCTTTCGTCTGGCACCTGATGGTCCGGCACCTGCTTTTGTGAAAAAAAAAAAAAATTCACAAGGGTTGGGGGAGGGGTGTCAAGTTTCTTCTATCTGAAGAGACCGCATACAATCTCTTTGCGTTTTCCCCTTATTCTTTGGTTCTTTGTGTTGTGTTTGTGTGCTTCTTTTTGTTGGGTTGTTTGTATTTTCTTTTAATCATTCATGGGAGGGGAAAGAAGAGTAAAAGAGGGAGAAATGAAATAAGTATGCCACGTATGTTGTACACCAGCATCACAATCATCACCATCACTTCGATCCTTAGCCTTTTTTCATTCAGAAACACGACCACCATCATCACTCGAGAAACACACCGAAGCAAACAAATCACATAACAAAGTACCAAGAACCTTCCCGACAACAACACAAACGCTACAAAGATCAAGCTGGATAAAACTTCGTTCAAAGTATTTTGTTAGGGCTAACGATCCACTGTATACACAAACGTATTCTGAGGACTAGTCTGAGCTAACGTTAACCCGAGTGATTGTACTACGCTACTATTATTATGTTACATAATAATAGGGTTATATTTATAGGTTTGTGAATTTATAATTACAGTATTTATGATAGTGTAACACCGAGGATCGTGAACTGATTTAGCGAGATATTGCCGATTTTTTTTCTTTCCGATTATTCATGATCTTGAATATTCAACGTGAAATCGGAAAATCCTTTTTTTTTACTTATTTTTTTCTTTGCGAATGCATATTAGAAGTTCCCCTTTTTTGACTAAACATAGGCCTAGTCTTCATCGCTAAAGCGTTTTATTGACAATACTTAATGAACAATGATAAAAAGAAGTGCTCTGTCCAATATACTCATTAAAAAAAAAAAAAAAAAAACGTTTCTGCGAGCTCGCTGATATCTGACACAGGGTAACCAACAAACTTCCGTTAGCTAACGTTAGATGCAGGAGAGGGATAGAAATTTCTCAGAGTGTACATCTAATGAGCTTTAGGTGGCTGTACATAATGTGAGAGAGAGAGAGAGCGTGTCTGTAAAGAATTATACAGACTAACGATAGCTAACGTTAGCTAACGTTACGACTCACGCTCCATTGTAGTTACACAAGACACAATTCTTTGCGAATTCATTAAAAAAAAATATTTTTGACTGAATATAGGCCTAGCTTTCATCACTTATGCGTTTACTGACACTAATTATTGGACTGAAAAGAGAGGGTTGGTCTGTCCTGTTCAATACTGTCTCCTCAATTCTGCCGTTAGCTAGTAATTTAATATTCATTGTTATCTGACAAAAGGTAGGGACGGGAGAAAGGAAAGATATTTCTCTGCAATGCACACCAAATGAGATTTGTGGATGGATGTGTGTGTGTATGTGTGTGTGTGTGTGTGTTTGAGCGTGGTTAAAATATGTAATGTATATTAAAAAAAAAAAAAACCAAATAACGTTTGTAAGGCTGTAGTTGAATAGGACTAAAGCTAACGTCAGCCCAAATAATTGCATCATAGGAATAAAAAGATCCGTCTGTCCGGAGTCTTCTTTTCTTTATTTATCCATTAATTCTTTCTATTTTTTTCATTTATTATAATTATTATTTTATTTATCTTTTTACTCTATTGCTCTCACCTCCCTGGGTCAAGGTACACACACCTGCACTACAGGTTGCCACGCGGGCCCAGCAGTGCCATGCGCCGCGTGCTACTCAATTGCGCAATGAAATCTCAGCTCACAGACTGATCGACATCAACACGTGTTCGCTACCAGTTATTGTATGCAGAGACATTAATGTGCTGTGGCGTGGTATTGTGTCCATACTCAACTCGCGAGCTCGCTATATAAAACGCACGGTACACAGCTATCCAACGAAGAAGTCTAACGTTAATGTTAGGAAGGCCGAATGTACTAACAGTTACAGCTACACAGTCGAATGCAGTGACATAGTAACAGTAAGAACGTGAATGAGAAGGCATCAATCAGACTGCCTGTAACAGTGTACGCTGTATTGCCTGTAACGTTAGGAATGATACGAGGCACGATCATGCTCGCAGCTCGATCCATGCACCACAGGAGCGTTAATTTACATGATAAACTGTCCACTAGCAAAGTTACGCTCAATCGAGTGAGCACTACGAATTCCCGATGCCTTCAGGACCGAGATATCGAGTGAGCTTATCGAAGATTAATTGTATTTCTTATAGTTATGCATGATGCAACGTAGGTCTGAGATTTTACGAGACCTAGATCTAGTGCAGTATCTGGAAGAAGTTACCTCTGTGACGCGACCTGCAGGTGGTGGAAGCGTGCGGCACCGCCGCCGCGCTTCCGAGTTTTCCGTTCCGAAAGCAAAGAAGAAAAAAATCACGATCGCGAATTCGCTTTTCGGAACCGAGAAAACTCTAACGTTAGTACTCGAGTCCGGTGCACGAGTTTCCATCGAGCCAACACACAAACGAGTTAGCTGCCAGCTAGCTAACGTTAGCTGGCATCTAACGTTAGCTGCCAGCTTGGCAGCTAACGTTAGCTACAGTATCGATAGCTAACGTTAGGTATCGATCGCTAACGTTAGCTTTCGTTAGCTAACGTTAGCCAGGACAATTTTCACGACACCAACGTTAGGTGAAACGTTAGGTGAAACTTTATTGTGACAGATACTGTATATAATGTTTATTGTTTTTTGTTTCATGTTTCATGTTTATAATGCTTAAGACATGTAGACTACAATACGTAATTCTTCTCTTGGTCGAATGAATAATGATGATAATAATCATCATCATCATCATCATCATCATCATAATAACAACATAGGACCACCCTGCGATCGATTTTGAAATTGGAAAGATGTGCTTAGTGACAATTTAAAGTTAGTTACATACAGGTATAAGCAAGGTAAAACTTAAGTTCTTAGAAAATTCAAACAAAATTTTAATTAGCAAACTGTAATACTCTAGGAAACTGGAGTATACAACACAATAAGTTCTACAGTATCATAATATGAAGATAAAAACATAGCTTGAAGAAATTTCACCTTTAAAAATAACAATGGTGGTTTAACAAGCAAATTATAAGGACTTTTGAAAAATGTATAGTCTGCAAAGCATGGAAGTTACGAAGGTTTGCTTAGTGAGCATTAAACAAATATTTGCTGGAAATATACCCCCCCCCCCCTCCCCATTTTATAATTCAAGAGGAAAGGTCCAAATTACAATCTCTAAAATATCGGCTTATGATTGTATGAAAGCAATCTGTCATTTTACAGTTACAGCCACAGGTTTGCAGACAGGACACACAACTTTAAAGTTAAACATTGTCTGTACAATAAGATTTGAACTTACAGATCGAGATCAATCTGCACCCTACCTTATGCAGGAAAAAAAAGGAATGAATGAATGAAAAATACACTCCTCGTCCTTGGCTTTAAAAAAAAATAATAATAATATTAATAATGATAATTTTAAATAAAATTCACTAGACTCCAAGGTTAGAGTTCTACCGGTACGTTGAGAATAAAGTTCCACAAAATTGAATTTCCTTTTGCACTGTGCAATTAATTGGGCTGACACCCCTAAAACTCAATATGGCCAAATACAAGTTTTGCAAGGTGTCGACACAGAGCAGTAGCACTTTTTAATACCAGTAGGACCTAGGCCTAACTGTGTGTTGCAGTGTTAAATCTAACTGAGTAACGTAACCCGTGTTACTGTTAGGACATAGTTGTACGTTGTAGTACAAATAAGTAGCAGGTGCCTAGCAGTTCGTGATGGACTGGCAGGCACTGCCACTGACCACTGCACTGTACTGAATATGCTGAAGTATAACGGTCCCGTTGGTGTCGGCGCAATATTACAGATGCTTCGTGCGGAAGTATGTTAGCGCACGAACCCCACCATTCCTAAGTGACAAGTCCTTTGGTTTTTAGTGAATTCTATTTTTATAGGCCATTGGCATTGCGGTTTCGGTAAAAGTACACGGGTATGACGATGAGAATACAATTAACACATACACAGCCCTATCGTTCATACTGTAGTGTAGGCTTACTACCATACTACACCATGTATCACTACACGTACACTACGTGGAAGAATCTGTAATAGGATCTTGGAGTTAGGAATCAACTGTTCGGATTGCTAACATCAACAACTCATAAACTTTGGCGCTCTGAATTCTGTGAAGTATCTGGACATAGAGAATGCGAAGGTTAATTAAAACAATGGTAACTTACAGCGGTATTCGGAATGGTGTACGCACAGAAGTTCGAAGAACTTTTTCTAAAGGCAGGTGGAGTGTGTTTTGCTGTGTGATATATTTACGCGGCCTAAATCGATAGAGGGCAGCATGCAGATCACATCAGAGCCGCAGGTATTGGGGCTCACACGGGTGAAATTCCCCACAGGGACGTGTGTTAAACTAATTCAAAATTTAAAAAAAAAAAATCTCTAAAATAGCTGGGAGAAATGAGGTGTTTCATCTTCACTAACCTGGATAAGTGAGCTGTACACTGTCATCCATCAAATTTCCAAGGCGGTTTGCTTCTTCAACTCAAACTCAGTCCAAGGGTCCGCAAAGCCAGACTACGAGTTCTTTTCACTCAAAAAATCGCCTATTTTCTGTACATGCACCCATGAAAATATAGTCCCTTCAAATTCCATGAGAAAAGCTTTCATCTTCAAACCAAAGTGCAGTTTGTAGAGGAATTCATACTCAATATCTGCAGCTATTCAGTTTTATGCCAAGTTGCATTATTGTTTTTTAGTTATTTTTTTCTTCATTAGTGTTATCTGGGACATTGCATTTTATTTACAGGTGTGAGCTCATCACTTTTTGGTACAACCAGCCAGACGTACAAAATACATTTTTTTTTAAATTTTTTTTTTCACACCAAAGAGTATCACTAAATCTTCACCAGCTGCACAACGGCTCCTCAATGATGGTTTCGTGAACGATCAGGGGGCATCATGAAGTGTTTTGTCAGATATTTTTTGTTTTTGTTTGACAAACTGTTAAAAGCTACTGAAATCCTTGCATCTGATTAGCTGACAAGGACGACGATGACAATTATCAAGAGTTGGGACTGTATGTGATATAATTGGGCCTAAATCCTTCTAAGGTCTTCACATGATATCAATGAAAATAACAGAAGCAACTGATTGTAACAATAATTACTATGATTAGAAAAAATGACTGACTGCGTATTGCTGATAAGCTGGAGATAGGGCAGCCGCTGCAAGAATGGAATTTGTGGAGTAATAGGCCCAATCCTTTCATCGAACACTCGTCTACTCACAAAAGTGATTTCTAGCTCTCATTTCGGTCATAGGTAGGCCCTACCTAATAAACGGCCTTTTATAAACTCGATTAATTTTTGTGATACATTGTATTAGACGCCTAGAAGGGCAGAAAGATATGAGTATATGAATATAAGAACGACCCAAGTCCATGGAAGATCATTTCGAGTAAACTAAAAAAAAAAACTTCATATCTTTTTTATTTGTCCAATAATATTCTATTTAACTGTGATGGGAAGGCAACATTGTATATACAAATTAGAACATATATTATTATGACAATTAACATTTACATTAATTGTGGAGAGGCCATTTTGTGTGGTGGACTTGGGTCGTTCTTTGATTCATAATTATACATGATATTCTGCTATAGAGATGGGAGAAGGATGAGAGAGGGCGCTATTATATGAATGTACGAATGACCCAAGTCCTTCATTCTTACATTATAAGATTTAACTCATTCATTTCAGGCACTTCCGGGGGTAACTAGGATTTATCATTTACACACAAGATGAGTCCATGCATAAGCTACAATTTCCCATGTCAAACTAAATTTAGCCAAAAATTGGACTTGGGTCGTTCTTATATTCATATACTCATATGAAGGGTTTGTTTGCAAAAACCGATAAGTCCATTTTTGAAGATTTTGAAGTACGATCTCTGTCATAAAGTACAAAATAATACCTTTTAAATGATATATTGGTCACTACATATAAAGGTATATTATTTTTTTAAGTTATGGTCAAAAGAAGCAAAAATTTTCTTATTATTCTCTTTATTTTTCCTGACCTTTAATCGCAAATATCTCCATTTGGCAAATATGAACTTATCGGTTTTTGCAAACAAACTCTTCATATATATATATAATGTTTGTATAATTAGCATGCTTCTTCTTGTACCGATATTGATCATAAAAATGTTGTTATGAAGAGCTAAGGGACTGTTTAAACATGATTATAACTAAATACTTATATCGATGAAAATTACAGTATACTATAGCAACAAGTATTATAATAATGGCCATAATAAGAAAAAACGACGATAATGACGATGACTGTATATTGCTCAGGCCTATAATAAGTAGGAAAAGGCAAGCACCAATGGATATTGTGACGGAATAGACCTATTCCTTTCATCGACAAATAAATTGTCTACTTACAAAAGTGATATTTCTAAACTCTTATTGATCAATTCGGTGATTACCTACTGGCTTTTTTAGACACGATTTTGTGATCATTAGAGGCCTATAGACTGCTAGAAGGGCAGAATGTTATACAAGTAATATGATATGTTAATTATTATGCTTCTTCTTGTACATACCGTATTCCTCACATAGTTGTTATTCTTTGTGAGCTGCCTGTGTATCATTCGAAGTCCATGCATGTCAGATTTCACATTTCTCTGAGCATACTGTTAAAAAAGGTGAAAATGAAGTTTGAATTTTACTGGACTGAATTACGAAGAAAGACGTCGGAATTTAAGTAAAGAAAAAAAGGGAGGGAGTATGCAATGTTTGAAACTCGACTTGTAACGATTGATGGACTCTTTGAGGCTTTGTGGAATGCTGTTTAGGGGGATGATTGGAGTTACATAGGGTAGGGGCTCCAGGGGTCTGCTTTGCACTCCTGCATTAATAGGGCACAGGAAAAAAAAAACAATACAAAAAAAATAATGCGTATCATGTGACAGAAGATGGCATATCCCCCCCCCCCCTTCACCCGGAGAATCAGAATAATACCGAGATCGTATAGATCTCATATATTCCTCTTTATTCTTTCATACAAGCAAACTTACAAGCATTTCTAGCTCCAAACTGAGGTATAGGCCGGTCACTTTAAACTTGAATTTGAAAGCAATTGTATTATGCTGTAATTCTCACTGGTGCGTTGCTAACTCTTGCTATGTTGTGTGGGTTTTTTTTTTTTAAGAATAGGAAAATAACTATGAATTGATGTTGTGTTCAGAACGACTCCAAAGGAAGACAGTGTTATTGAACAGGTCAAAATTTTATTTTAAAGTAGTATTGTGCATGATTTTGTCAAAGTATACCAACTTTAGGTGTGAGATTCTTCAGTCTGTCTCCCTCTACAAATTCTTTCATTTATCTACCAAGTTATTTACTTGATTGACATTACGCATATATACATGATGACAACTTGAACTTGGAGTGCTGAAAGCCGAGTGTTTAGTGCGTATCTTTTTCTACTCGTCATATTCTTATGATAACGATGATAATGATGGTGGTGGTGATGATGATGATGATGATAATAATAATAATAATGATAATGATGAATTATTATATATCATAATAATAATAATAATAATAATAATTATTATTATTATTATTATTATTATTATTATTATTATTATTATTATTATTATTATCATTATTATTATTATTATTATAGTCGTCAACGTGAGGGGCCATTGTATAGAATGCCGCGCCAATAATATAGGGAAATCATTCGTCGTCAGAAGGATGTTGTTTTGTAGCACCTGTTTCAGTCACAGAACTCTTGCAAGAGTTCTGTGGTTTCAGTGGCATAATACTGTATCCTAAACCAACAACACACTAAATCTCCTCGTGTTAACTGCACCAGCTTATTATTTCTGAATGAGATTTGAGGAGAGTGCAAAGGTTGAGCGAACTCGCAACAATAGATAGAAGACAATAGTAGCTCGCTACAGCTGCAACGCACGGAATGCTGCATGTCTTTTGCACATTAACACACACCTCAGCCGTACAAATAGAGCCAGGGTTTAAAGTGCAATGCTGTAGGCCCTAAATGGCGGTATGGATCTGAGAGATAATACCCATAGAGGTAGACTTGCAAATCCTGGATGTGATTGCTCACAGGGATAATGGCAATGCTTAATTTCTCCTTTATACGAATGTTCATTGGAATGAGAGGAACATAAAAAGTGGACGACGTGTCACATCGTGCCAAGGCCGCGGAACACAAGTGAGATGACAGGTATGTATACAACAACGTTCATGCATCAGTATTGCACCAAAGAGGTAAGAGTTCTATACTAGAGATAGTCCTTGCAGGAGGTACACCTCCCTGGTACGTTTAGCCATGGGGTACAATGGCAAGGCGCATTATATCGGGACCTATATACATAAGAGACTCTTATATATTTTATCAGTCGAAGTAAGCATAAGACCAGCTGATGGCGTCACACTGTTATTGGATGCAGACACAATGTTAGCAGGGAAATGTATGTGGTATAATCTAGCTTATATCCATTATTTTCATGCTTATAAAGCGCTGTATAAGTAGCTTAATATGCATTTTGTACGCCAAACACAGTTTACACAATACAAATTTAAACACCACAACAGGCACAGTGACCTGAAGTTACACGACAATCGATGTTGTTTTTGTTTTAATCATCATAACCATGATTACTGCATGTTTGTTTGTACAGTGTTTGTACAGTACATGAATTATAATCTTCTTTAGGCCTAAATTATGTGAATGATTCTGATTTTGATTTGTTCAACAAAGTGTTGGTTTGAGAGGGGTTGAACTTGAGAATGCGTTGAGAGTTATGTAGTCTAGTGGTGTGGTATTATAGAGTGTAGTTACAATGTATTCGAAGGATCGTATCGTCTCCCATGCGGAGTGTATACTGATGATGACTATGCATGATGATGATGGTGATGATGATATGAATCATAGAATTTAGGCTGATACTGATAATGAACACAAAACGCCAGTGATACAACATGTACGCTAACATTTAGCTTGTGAGGAAGATAATGGTAATGCTAACAACAAAAAGCTACAGTATGCCGTATTCAAAATGATGGCGTGGGAGCATCGTGTTTTGTTTTTGTTTTTGTTTTTTTTTTAATGTCACTGTGAAGAATTGAACGATTTAGATTTTAAGCTAAAGACCCTGCAACCGAATCTGAAGTCATCCTGGTCCCCGATGATGCTCCTTTGGACCAGGTCATGGGTACCTGTCAATGCTGGTTAAAAAAAAAAGAATCAGCACAATATAAATCTACAACTGGATAAGGATACGTTATCAAGACAAACGCAAGATTATAGGGCAGAGTAATACAACAGCAAATGACTGCATTGCAGACGGAATAGGCTAGACCTGTTCCAATCATTATCTTGTATTTGATATGACCACGAATAAATATGTGGATTCGGTGAACATAGCAATATTAAAAGTATACATTACGTAAGTTTAGGCAGGGAGGTGACACGAAAACATCTCCCTGACTTAGGTAAGATTGGTAGAAATTGAGAGGGTAAGATTGATAGTCGTTCATATCAAATAATAACAGCTTGCCTGCCTTTCTATCATTGCCATGAAAATGTATAATAGGAGCAACGAGAGAATGGGAGATATCCGTGCCCTAAAAGAAGAAGGAATGATCTTGCAGGAGGAGAAGGAGAAAAAGAAGAAGAGGGAGAGAGAGATAGAACAAAAAGAGAGATGACCTGGGAGCAGAGTGATTGGTGATTTACTTCATTAATAATTCAATCATTCACTTTATATCGTTGTTCTACGAACGTCACCCAATGGCCGTTTAAAGGTTAAAGGCAAACTTGCGTTATAACGAAGTCCTAAGGACCGATGGTTTTCTTTCGTTATACTATCGAAATTGCGTTATATCCGAACAAATAAAATGTAAAAACATAATGAAGAGTTTGTTCGCAAAAACCGATAAGTCCATTTTTAAAGATTTTGAAGTATGGTCTCTGTCATAAAGTACGAAATAATACCTTTTAAATGATATATTGGTCACTACATAATTATAAAGGTACATTTTTGAAGTTATGGTCAAAAGAAGCGAACATTTTCTTATTATTCTCTTTATTTTTCTTGACCTTTAATCGCAAATATCTCCATTTGGCAAATGTGGACTTATCAGTTTTTGCGAACAAACTCTTCATTATTATGTAATTGAAAATTTCGGGTCATGGATTCTACTTCGTTGTATCCAAAAATCCGTTAAAACCGTGCTCGTTATAACGGGAGTGCACTGTAGTTCGTGCTGCAAAACCAGTGTTATGCAAGGTAGAGGTGAATGAATATTTATGAATTTACACAGGGACATGACAAAAGAATCATAACAAATATTTTTGAAATAAATATTGCAAAGAATTCCAAAAGGGAGTATGATTTATCACCATGTAAGCTACAAAAAAAAATAGATACCATGCAAGGACGCTTGAGCAACCAAGGAATAAGTATTAATACATCTAAATGCGATTATTATTATTATTTTTTTTTTTATCAGCGCACTTTTCCGTCACATTCTTGCTATCTTATCTTGATTTCCCAGGAGGAACAATAAAACGGTGCTCTTCACAATAGCATCATGACCACCCCTTCCGCTCCGGACGACCCTACGGGTGGTCTCACAAGAGACGACAAAATCGCCATCATCTTCACGTCGATCGCCGTCGTTTGCCTCGTCGTACTCGGCCTCGTATTGTTCTACATCCGTCGGTCGTCGCACAGACATACGGAGCGTTTGCGCAAGGAGCTGGAGAAAGAGAGGGAGAGGAGGAGGTTTGAGATGGAGAACCATCGACGGAGACTGATGAAGGGGAATTCGCAGAATTATCCCTCCAACGTGCTGGGAGGCGAGCTCTTTGCGATTACGCAGGGAGCAGTGAATCTGCCATCCACCCACGAGCCAAGCAGTGGACGATCAGAACGCGCAAGCAATATGTGCATGGACGCCAAAGACAGGGAAACTGCAGTCGGGTGACACCATGCAGGCAATGATCATTCTATTCATCTTCATTTTTAACTCATCACTATTACTATACTCCAACGCGCTTTGCCAAAACAAAGGATGTCAGAATTTTGCTCCGCTGGGCAAGTTGAGAATATACGCCCTCTCTCGGTGTGGCGCCAACTGATCAAAATTTAACATCCATCCGACAAAGCTTCATTTGTGAAGAGACCCTGAGAACAGCGTGTCATGAAACTGCATTTTGGGTTATTTGATCAAGGGGAAACATCACAGACAAGCTGATAGAACAGACATGAAGTCTGTTCCAATTTCTTGCTTGTGATAAAAGTGCTCCCTCAAGTGAAAGATGGACTGACATCTTACACGATCTACACTTTTTTTTTCTCAAAAGAAGAGCGGTAGAAAAACATGCAATGCAATTCGATCCCATCACAAGAAATATGTTATCAACATCAACGAAAATGCATCGATTAGTTCCATGGCACTGCAATGCTCAATAGGTGGCGTGCTTTTCTCATCGACACATCCCACTCTTGACTATTGTCTTCTTGCGATTATGCTGCGATAGCTGATGTCGAGCGAGGTAAAAATTGTATGCATGGTATGGAGAATGTTTCCTCCCGAGTCGATACTTTGGAAAAGCAGTATGATGTGTGGCTATATACATTGTACCTTGATCTCTTCCGATTTACCAAGTTAATTAATTTTACAAACACCCAAAATTTGTGGCCAAAATACACAGGAGAACTAATACAGTGGCATGTAGGTCATTCGTGAATCCTTTGCTATAAACAATGAATGAAATCAAATGTGTTCGTCAAGAGAGTGGCTAGTATAAGAAAGTATACATGATACAAAATAAATACATGTATAATTACACTGCTGCTAGATCACCAATTTGAAGTTATGCATGTTATTTTAAATCATGCACCCAGAGGAAAGAGAATTTAAGACACACAAACACAAATAACCTCACCCTCTCGATTTTAGATTAAATCTAAAATCTAGAGAGTGAGGTTAATAGTCTGCCTGCACTCCTTCGTTCATGTTTTATACGTCCCAACCATAAAAGGAGCATTCCAGACAATTTTCACATTTTCACATCATGTAGCACATAAATCAACAGCTCCAGGTATATATTTGGATTTGGAATATATTGTTCCTGGTTTTTGAGCACAGAAACCAATACCCCCCACCCCCCTCAAAAAAAAAAAAAAAATCTTAAGCATATTACACTGAACAGTGTTGATGACATAGGAGCCTCACACAATTATTTCAGAAATGTAGCCGTGTAATTCCATCACAATACTGCTTGATTGACAAGTTCACCAGGTGTGTAGAATGTATGCATTCCTTCTTATTTTGTTCTGTTTCCTTAAGCCCCAACTCATGCATTCTTACGGTGAGCTGCATGTCATCATCATTGTTCATTGCAAAATGTTATGAATTTTGAAAACATTCTTATCCCTCATCCCAATCACCATAAATTCTGAACCTCTGTACTAAGTATAAGTAATTTATCGTTGTTCAGATGTAAAAATCTGAAAGTCATCCGGAGGTCTCCTTTACTGGATGATGAGACAAATTCAAACATTTATTCTCAAATTTTTGTGAATTCACTGCTTCAGGCTGAAGAGAGATATTACTCTGTTCTTTTGAAAAAAAAAATATATATGCCTTTTTCCGTTAATATTAGTGACATCCGTATTCAGGTTACATCATAATTCAAGGAATATTTATTTCATTCTTTCCCACAGAGAACTGAAATACATCCGTAGTACTATAAGGGCTGGCTGTCAAAAGGTTTATAGTTCATTTGATCCGACAGGCATCATTGATATAAAAGAATATTATACGCCTTTTATTCTTACAAGGTGAATGATTATATGAACATCTAAAGAGAACGTAAAGTACGCACCTGTCGATGCACTTTGCATTATGTGTGTTGTGTGTGTGTGTGCGTATGTGTTGTGTGTGTGTGCGTATGTGTGTGCGCGCGTGTGTGTGATTGATTTATAATCGAGTAGATCAAGGATTGATTTATAATCGAGTTGTTATGTTGAAGGGAGATGATTGGCAGTATACATATAAGTTGGTAATGGATTTGTCTTTTGAATGGCATTTATACCGTTTTTATGTTCATGTTACACCCAGAATGGGTTGATTTATGATTGATTTGAATGAAATCAATAAAATATTATTGAAAAACAAAAGCGAATGTATTATGCCAAAGATAGTTAACTGGTATGTGCTTTAATGAGGGAGAAAGGGAGAAATAGAAAGAGACAGACAGATAGATTCAAAGTTGGGATGGTGAGTTATAACCATATGCCCCTTTCCATCTGATATGATTCCTGATTTATTCTGTGTTATTTTTTTTTTTTGGAAGAAAAATGCAAATGAAGAATAAATGAATTGAATGAATGAATGAACGAATTGAATATAATACTGATGCACTCACCCTGATAGTATCATATTTGCCTGGGCAAACTCAAGGTAAATGGTGAGTGTGAGTGTGTGTGTATCTGTGTGTGTGTGTGAGTTTATTTTTGTCGCTCTAAAGGAGAAATGCAAGTCTCTCCGTGTATACTTATTTTAAGTATCCCGTGTCAAATAAATTTTTACAGATGTGCATGTTGCTGCAATTTGTTTATGTATAAAAATTAATGTGTCTTCTTTTTTAAAGTCGGAAATGCCGGGTGTGAAAATAAACTTTTTTTTTCTTCCAAGGGGTATATGACGTGTACCATTTTCATTGTTGCAGGCTACTTCTTGAAAATGATTGCTATGTTCTACTAAAAGCGTGAGTACAGACACTATGACATGGGTAACTAATAATTACTGAACGCCCTAACTCAACAAGATTCAACTGTGGTACCGCAGGGCTGCCAACATTGGAAACTAGTTGAAGGTGAGACTCCCATAGGCCAATGCTATAATTTAGGAGTCAAAATGAGTGAGATCAGTAGAAATGCATGCAAATGCAATAAAGTTTTAGAGTGAGAAAGGACCAAAATGAGTTAGTATCACTCTCAATAAGTGAGAGTTAGCAGCCCTGGGTATACCGACTTATTTGATTGCGTTCTATTTATCAAAACCATAGCATCAATTAGAAAATTAACAATGCCGAAATGTAGGTCTATTATTTTTCATCGTCAGATTGCCATTCTTACAGTTTACTACATAATGACGCATCTGCAACATTATTATCACGTGTACACGTAGTGCTCACCGTATACATACACTGCTTAACGAGGTCGTTGTACACGTATCAACCAATATAGTGATGTTGGGTCATTATACAAAATGCTACTTTCGTTTCAACGTGTGCATTCCTTACACCCCTATAATATTTATTATCATTTTTAATGATTCCAATCAAACCCACGATTCTCAAACATTTGTACACTCGACACAATCTTTATCCGTTTTAAAGACGCGTATTAAATTTCAAATCTACTTTTGCAGCCGTTGTACAAGGTACAGTATATAGGCCTATTGATGGTGAACGAAAAACAGTAATGTTTGAATAACCAGTCGATTATGCCTATCGAAACATTAGTAATATTTCAAACATTCCCGATTAAGCGAGGCATTTTGTGCAGTGGTGAGGCTTCGTGTAAGTTCATGAATCTGTTTTAATACACATGTCACGATGACAGCAACACCAACTAATTAAATCATGACATCTGCTGAATGTTTAGTTGTCTCAAAAAGAAAAGGAAATCGCCAAAATTCTACAAAAAAATTAATATCAAGGAAAAAAATAGAAAGGTGCACCTGTTCTGCGATTTCTTCAATTTCGAAACAAATTCCATAAATCGTAGGGTGGATGGATGAGATTAGAGAATGAGGAAGAGAAGGAGTCACAGGGAAAGAAAAGAGATAGCGAAAGAGAGAGAGAGAGAGAGGGAAGCGGGAGAGACCGGATAGTACAATGCACCATCTTTCCGACATTGATGCTGTACCAATATGATAATGCATAAGGTATATTTGCCACCTAATTCCATGGTTCATTTGTCTAAACTCTCAGATTACAATATTCATTTCACCATATTATAATCAGAAATCCCTGGTATACCGTCATGTTCCTGCACCGAACATTAAATGTGCACTTTGACTTCTCTTAACAATAAAAACAAACATACCATAAATCTGACGTCCTCTAAATATTTCGATTTTTAAGTGTAGTTAACGCTGTGTACGCGATGGTTTATGACGGATATAAGAAACGAGCAGAAATGCTAACGGTCTCCAAACAAGTCATTGCATGTTCATGAAGCACAAGTGCTCAAAATTCACTCGGAAATACTAATACAAGCATTCATGTAATAGAAGGTCAGGTCTCCGTCGTGTTGACTGCCATCCGAAATATTTTTGCTTTGCTCACAAGAATTGTGAAAATACTTTATCCTTTTACCGCATCAAAAAAGGGATGGAATCCAGATAAGACTAAAGGATTATCGTAGTTATCCGCAGGAAGAATTTTCTTCACTCTGTCCGCCGGGTACTGCATCAATCGATGTCGTTTTCAACACCAAAGTATTACTGTTTTCCCAGCTTGTGAAGGTAAGTCTATACGTATATAGTTTATCTCATCAAACTCAATTATAAAGATTACTACATGCATAATGTTATATCATATGCATGTAGTAAAGATAATGATAGTGATAAAAATTATGATGTTCATTACAGTTATTATTGTAATGATAACTATAATTGTAATCATTGTAATAACACTAAGTATCATGATTATGACGATGATAATACGATGATGAAAGATCATCATGTTAAAGACGTTGATTTAAGTGCTTTAACAGAATGGAACCATTTCTCGTGCAGCAAGTGTAAGACAACTATACAATCAGCATGGACATGCAAAAATGTTAAACAGAAATAAGTATAGCAAATACAAGATTTTGTATGGATAGACTCAAGTATTACCAGATATGGTTTTTTTTTTTGGAACATCTTTCGCAATATTTTTTCTTAATCTTTGCATGTTTTCTTTCCCTTCTTTCATTTGTATTAATTATGATGTCAGTTTTGTTATTGAAGCCGTTCTACATTCTATTCCTCTTTTCCTATGCGTAGTCATCACATCCTATATTTCGTACCTTTTTTTATCATTGCTCATAAATAGGGTTTCATTTTTTTTTTCAAGCTCCTTTCTGTGTGCGTCCTACCTTCCATTGCTGTTCCTCGTTGTCTGGACCTATATAGCTGTTGTCATATCATTTTCTGTAGTTCGAAAGTGTTCAAGAAAGAAGATATGAATGACTATCCGTTGTTTGTTTTGAGTTTAAGTTGAGTTTCTGTCTTTAATTCTCTCATCGATATAGCACTCAGATAACAACAACTCATGATAAGTGACCGTAATTTGGCTTGTTTAACATTTATATGCCTTTATCTGTTGTCTTTATTTTAGAGTCGTGTATTAAAAGGAATACAGAGTCATCAATATGGCGCAGGAAGCCACGTTATGGACAACGGTTCCTCCTCTTGATTCTCCGGGGGGATTCTCCGACATCGAAGTGGCAGTCATCGCCGCTTCGGTCGTGGTTGGAGTCCTACTCATCATCGTCATCATCTTATGCTACATCAACTGTACGATGGCGGAGAGCTTGTACACGGTGAGCATCGACCCTCAGAACGATAAGGAGAAAGTAGCTGGAGAGAAAAAACGCCACGAGCAGGGGTCGAGTGGAGCCGACACCGGTTCGAAAGGAGAGTCCTGCATTGACGGGGGTGCGAAGCACAACCAAGACACCAACGATGGATCGTCTGCAGTCAGCAGCGCTCACGGGGAAGGGGTCCAGCCCGATGCAGACTCTTCAGATCGAGGCAGGATTCAACGCAAGAAACCCGCCTCAAAGCAGGACAACGGGGAGAGTACCACCGCGCCGCGGGCAAGGAAGGAAGATCCCGAGAACCCTGACGGAACTACTCCTGGCGATGGGAATGCCGAAGTGTCCACTAGCACGACATGCGACGTAGTTGGCGCTACTTCGCAGACCTTTGAAAACCCAGCTTTTACAGATATCGACTTAAGTTGAATCATCGGATTATCTTGCATTTTCATTCTCATTCTATCATGTTTATTGTACTCAGTAAGAGTTGAGGAAATTGTTTGATTTACCAGACCTTGGATTCTGTTTTAATGTCGACGCTTTCCTCAAGTTTTTCTGATTTGGCAAAACCCTTTATACTTTTTTTAAAATAATTATAGTATTGTCGTTTGGTAAACGCCGATTAGCGACATCATGTGGTTATGAGTTGCCAACTTTCAGGTTCCTGCATTATGCCCACGTGAATGAAATGCCAATTTATTATTCAGGTCTGAGGCTTAAGGAAAACCTTGACTGCATAACTTGAACAGATGATTAACTTTTCCACTATCAAAACACAAAGGTGAACAGGTCTCAGCATGCGAGTGACAAAATCTATACATCGATTGTCTCCTGCATAAAACCAAAAAGTTATCCTTCGTATAAATGTGCATTACATCAAAGAAAACGCATGTAACTTACTATCGACATAAAGTAAACTTCCAAAGAGTAAGAAATATCAATTTGATATCCATTTCTATTGAGTTGTACACGCAGTCTTTTTCCTAATGAGTGTTTATGATATACATGTTTTGACAGTATGTATTAAATGTTTATATCATTACTCCCATCAAGTTGGCTGAGATGTCTTCCCAAGATTAAAGTAAACATGATTTGTATCATTATTCTACTGTGCATAGGTTATAGGGCTATTCTTAATGTTTCCTTCCGTTATTTCATGAATTTTATTTTGTTATCTTCCGTATATTCAGTTCTATTCTTAATGTCTGCTTTTATCATATTACAAAAAAAAATATTTCATGAATTTTACTGTTTCTTGATTAAATCCCATTTAAGGAAAATCCCATCTCTATTATACTTAATTCACCACTTGCACCTGCAAAATGATACATTTCATAATCATTCCTAAGAAATAAATCTCTGCCAATGCTGTTACTGTTCAAATCAAGATACATACTTTACTATTGACCATAACGTCATTCCTAGTTTGATGATAAAATTTGCATTCAAAATCGAACTTCTACACTAACTCTCCATTATAAGCGTGGTCGTTAATATCAATAACTCTAAGTAAGATTTCAAAACACGTCAAACAGATTAAGTGAAAAATTAATAGAAAAGTGAAAAAAAAAATGTAAAATAATTACCGATCACATCTGGCTACAGGGACAGCGTATAGATTGCATTACATCATCCATTACATCACCAATCATGTTGGGCTACAAGAAAAATGCGTGTGATAATGCACCACTCAACCAAAAGTGTAATATGTATTACAGGCACTTCCTACAACATTCTAGATTGGGTGAGCTATCCTTTCACATGCATGTACTGTAGCTATACCAAATAGAAGGTTCTCCACTAATCTGGTCAAGTTGTATACATGTATACACATTTTAAACAACCATAAAATATATCTTATATCTACCAGACATTTATGGCAACACATACACACACACACACACATACACACACACACACACACACACACACACACACACACACAACCACAACCACAACCACTTCATTTCATTTCACTTCATTTTCATTTTACTTCAACATGGTGATAAAAGGAAACTTGCTCAGCCATTGGCTGTTTTTCTGCAAGTCCGTGCATATCATGTTTTGGTTCTCCAAAATCAAACGCCTTTAATTCACTTCTATCATTCAAGAAAGGGCCTGAATTGAACGTTCACAACAAACATGACATTCGTCATCACATACATTCAGCTTATCTCCATAAAAACCTCTTCACAGTCCGTTTGGCATGATAAACTTAGACAACAAGTCAATGTTAACTTGCCATGTATGTGGAAGATTTAGAAGAAGGGATATTATTCAAAACGTGAAGATCATATTGATTGTCATGGTAAGCAACTATATGGCCTTGCACCAAGCATTCCGCTTGGGAATTGTATGGCTTCATTGACTCAACTTACCCTAATTATGCCGTCAGTTCTTTTGCCTGCAATAACACTAACATTGATGTTTTTTTTTTCTTTTCTAAAATCCAATTCTATGAAATATCAGTGCGCAGAGCGCCCTGAACCACAGATCGAATCTTTTTTCAGTAGAAGTTCCGCTTTCGCATTTAAACGAGGCATAATAAGTCGCAGGTATGAAGGGTTTGTTAAGTACACAGAGCTCATAACAGTGGCCGGTATACAACTGTCTTAATACCGTCGGCTGCACACGACCTCAACGCACAAAGAAGTTACACAAGAAAGGGGGACATTTTTGTCGCACGACAAGTTTGTTGTGCATCTCTTTTTCACCCTTTTCAGAAGTTGAACGAGTGCGATTGTATTGATTGTCCCACTCAGGTGAACAGACATAAGAGTGCTTAGGGGGTAAGTTACCTGGTGTGCAGGCTTCTGAGGTGGACGTGCATCGGCAGATTTCACGATGCCTTTTCCGTACACCCTGTGGGTCGTTTGCGTTGGGGAGTTTTTGCTGATGTGTTTGCTGTTCATCGTAAAGGCTGACCAATGTAGTGGTAAGAGGTTATCATTGTCAAAGAAGTACCTCTAATTTTCTTACACATGTCCATTGTTGATATGCCATTTGCTGCAAGCAGATCACCACGCAAAATGAGTTTGGTGATTTTCCCCGCTGGAATCATGAAAACTAATGATTCTCTACCTTCTACGGGAGACTTTCAATATTGTAGTCATTGAAAACCCTAGGGAGGGAAAATCGAAATGTATGATAAACGTGTGTTTAGAATATCACCCGGTATTTATAAAGATATCAACTAATACTCATTGCCTGGACCCTTAGATAAGAGACCCTATCATAATTATAAGAGCAGTTACCAAGAGCAGAGTTGTAAAGGTAGTTACATGAAAATAAGTTGTAATCAAACGGTATTGGAACGTGGAGACTCGACTTGCAATGTAGTTCTTCAACGACCATGAAATGTGTGTGTGTTTGTTTTTTCGCGTTTCTCAAAACTCTTAACTGAGGATTTTGACGCTACACACATCATATCACATCATAGAATATTGAATTGCGACCAGGCGAATGTTTGTACCTTTTCCCCATGCTTGTGCGTCAGTCTGCTAAATTTTATTACATATTTCCGGGTTCAAATGGTGAAATCCTTTTCATCGTTTTGGATTATTACGAAGTCTTAATACAAATTTGCCCAAGCAGTCTTTGGGAAGTCGCTCACTTCTGTCGACAGATCTTGTCATTAAAAGTTTAAAATTTGGTTTGATCAGCGGCAAAATAAATTGTGTTTTTATCCGAAAGTGCAGAAAACTGATCAGGTGTAGTCATCTTGCTATCTCCCATCATGTAGCTTTTCACCAGGGGCGGATCCAGGGAGGACCGCAACCGGCGCACGCCCCCCCCCCCTTATTTTTTGTTGAAACAAAAGCAATAAAAGGAAAAAATGGGGGGAGGGGTGCGTGCGCCCCCTTTAATTTTTGTAAACGCGCCCCCTCTTTACGGAATTCCTGGATCCGCCCCTGTTTCACGATCGCTGAATCTTGAAAGATGAACGCAGATGGAAAGCAGGTGCCTGTATTATTTCTCATCTATGACTTACATGTATTGTACGTCTGTTAAAAACAATAAACAAGTGATCACCTTATTTAATGAATGGGTAGGCAGGGACGGATCCAGGAATTCCGTAAAGGGGAGGCGCCTTTGCAGAATTAAAGGGATCGCACGCAGCCCCCCCCCCCCATTTTTTCTTTTTATTTCTTTTGTTCTAACCAAAAATAAAGAGGGGGCGCTCGCCCGGTGTGAATCCCTCTGGATCCGCCATTGGATAGTTCCTATATACAACAGATTTTATGGTCCTATGATATTGATATATGGCCAAAAGTAAGCCATCGGTATTGTTCCCTGGTAGGAGTATGTAATATCCCAGAAGGGTCTCTTCCAGATGTAATTATTTAGCCGAAAAATATGAATTGTCTTTTCTGCGTTGACGCTATTAAGTTCAAGGATAAACAAACAAACAAACAAACAAACAAAAAAAAACCCTCTTGAAACAGTTGTCGCGAAGGGATAAATTAGCTGAATCTGATGTCAAACGTAGTTGTGAGTTTAAAATATACAGCTGCAAACAAGTCATGCGGCCCATTAGTTTGACACCAAGCTAACAAGGCCCACGAGACCAACACACCAAGCCCCGTGTTGTATCTGTCGAACTCGAGGCTGTTTTTACCTATTCGTGTCAAGCTCATGGGCTTTATTTGCCTAGTGTCGAACTCGTGGGCTGCATGGCTCGTGAGCTGTATTACTCATGGAGCTATTTTCTGAATGTCGAACTCGTGGACTGTATGACTTGTGGGTGTCGGTCTAGTGTGATGACCCCATGTGCTCGCCCATGTCCTATACTTCAAAGAGGCAGAACTTATAATGCGACATTGAACCCTCTGGGATACCCGTCTGGCTGTATTCCAATGACAGGAAAAAGTTGATGTTGCCAGCATTTCCTCAGCCATATAATAAGAATCTACACAAGTGTTGGTGAATAAAAATGAATGTGGACCACTAAACTTGTATAGTACATGTATGAAATTACATTCCTTTTTTTTCTCTCTCTCTCTCCCTCTTTTTGAGTGATCCAACATTGGATCTATTGACACAGTATACCAATGAAAGGAGCTAGTGCCTGAATGTAGCTATAGGATGAATTGATGTCAACAATCAAATATGTAGACACAATGTTTGCACTCGTATGAAGTTTACATCAGTCTGTAGGAAACGGCATGCTAGCCGTAGTCCGACATCTATAGTGTAAAATCAGTGTTTGTATGCAAGCAGTTTTCAAACTATAATAAGCTCCTATATATTTTTCCCTGTCCCTGTCATATTTTCTCAAAGAGCAGTCTCGCTGAGGATATCTCCACTGAATTGGGATGGTATACCTATACTATCATTATTCTTTACATTCATAATTAATCATCATTGTCATCGAACGATACATAAAGAAAATGGACATGTTGTTCTTCGTTGGAAACCTCGATACATGAAAATCTCAAATAATGTTCTAATTCATTTGTTTGAGATAAGATTTAGAGAGTTTGATTGGACTCCTTGGAGGAACCCCTATGCAATTTTCTTTTCTTAACAGTAGAAATTCCTGGTTCGAAAACAACAAATCTTACTCAGATCGTTCGTAGGGTTATAGCAAGACTGTTATCAAAATTACAATCAGATTCATCAGTGTGAGTGCATGTGTGTGTGTGTGTGTGTGTGTGTGTGTGTGCGTGTGTTGCGTTTCTCTGTAGGAGTCCGTGGGTGTGGGGTGATCAATGTACTTATTACATGATCGTAATTCGATATTGCTGGGTCCCATTTCATAAACGATGTTAGGATAGCGACTCTTGCTGGAATGGCAACTCACGATAGCAGCAGCCATTCAGGAAGCTGGATTCTTTTCGTTACTGTGACAATTGTCATTCTAGCACGAGTTGCTATATATATATATGACTACATATATATAAATAATATATATAAATTACATAAATTATATACATAATATATATGTATATATACATATATGTAAAGACAAAAACAAAAATAAGAATAGTTGTGTTGTGAGAAGTGTTGGTAGAAACCAAAATCAACCACACATGCACATTACGAAGGCCAGACTCTTTTCTTTACACCTTCTAGGCGTTAACTTGGGGCTTGTTACTGAGTATTACAAAAGGTCGACTTTATATGTGACACTCATTAAGACCTGTATGTCCATCTTCAATCGTTCTACATAGATCAAGTCTCCAGTTCCGCTTGCAACTATCAGATATGCTGCAATGAAACTATGAATGATCAGCTGATTCAGGTGATATACCTCTCCGACGACTGTAGTCCAAGTGAGTATTGCCAGTTACTAGTACACCGTGTATTTGACGGGTTAACATTTTGCAAATGCAGCTCGCAATAATTTGTGGACGTGCACAGCGCGCAGTGGCGAGTGTCGCTGTGTGCGAGTCCACTGCGAGCTGCCTTTGCAAAAGGTTGGTATATGGTTCAAGTTCGTTATTCCGATGGCGCATCAATAAAATTCGTAATAAATGATGCAATATGATAATAAATGTGACCCTGCACCTGAAAACAAACAAAAAGTCGCCAGACATGAATTTTTAGTTAAGACCACATTCTGAAAGAGTAGACTTGAAGCTTTAGAATGATGTATAACTCAAATCAAATGGACTCTCCTAACCTATCTAAATATTGGAAGGAAAGCACAAACTCAGGAAAAGTGTGAACTGAGAAAAGAGGCTCTGAAGTACAGTGTCTATAATTATATTCAAGCGCTTAATCTTTACCAAACCGTGCTGGCAGTGCGATGAATGGGACAAAGAACAGGAAGTAAACCACCAGAGTAACAATAATGAAGGGATTATTAGATTAAACTGAAATTAAGCATGCCTCATCAACTTATTCTGTCCATAATTAATGCCACCTTTCAAAGCAGAAGCGCTATCCTTTCAAAAGTTATTAGAGTGGAAAGTGAAGAATGTGGACAAGGTTTTTCAGAAATGAAAAAGGGATTCTAAAGACACACCTAATCACACTATTCTACCAAAAATGTTCGAGATAAACTACTAAAAACACACACTTTCCTGCCCGTTTTATGATACAACATTTTAGCATAATGTAAAAGAAGACCCGCTCTTTCAGAAAATATGAAAAAGTCAAGTTCTGCTAGGTTGACCCATTTCACTTTATTTTCAGTCCTCACGCAAAATCAGTGTGTGCGACTTTATGTTCGTTTTGAGGTGCACGGTCACAATTGATACAATACAATGGCAGGAATAAAATAAAGTGATGTAAGATAATATCATGTATTATTTTTCATTTCATTTCATTTCATTTATTTCCATATCAACATAATACAAAATTATTGCAAAGTATAGCATTAACGATCTGTACTCGAAGGTGAAATGTCTTAAAGCACATACTAGTCTTGATACAAGCAATATAGTATAAAATGTCTAATAGCTGCACCTAACAAACATGTAGGAATATATGATTAGAAATTACATATTTTATTGATGTTTATGAAATCACTTTGAGTTGAAATAGCACTAGCTTGCAAGGGCTATGGTGTAACTAATGATTATAGATGAGAGAATATAACAATATGATAAAGATATGAAATGTACAGAATGTTGTATATTTGCAAACATCTGAATACTTCATATAGGTTAACGTTAATGTAATCATCGTTATAATGATTAATTTGCAAAGAAATTAACATTATGATGCTTTTAACTTGTGTACAAACAAGATATCGGTGAAGTGATGTGCACGGGGCTGTAATTAATTACAAAGACAAGGGAAACCAACTAACTCTCCAATATTTCATTCAGCCATCAACCTAACCCTTGGAGTCACCTCAACGATCAGCTGCTCTTGGAACAACCAGGACTCCGCAGAGTACATTTGGTTTATCAATGCGCCCAAGGATTGGCAAGTGCTCATTCGAGTCAGCGACAATCCAGGAGAGTCCGAAATCGTAATTGAAAACGATGATGATGCTAACGGAGTAAAGGAAGCCATATACGAATCCAATGGAAACCGACCTTTCAGGGGCTCGGGACGTTTTCTATCGCCTCTCTTTTCTGTTGAGCTGAAAACAGAAATCATGATGGGTGAACACGGGAATTTCTCAGTTTACGCTACTCCAGTTCAAGTTGTAGGTGAGATCATAAATCAATCTTTAACTTTTTTAATGTTCTTTATCGATAGATATAGCACATGCTTAAAGGGTAATATACAAACGTCAGTGCATTTGGGAAGCCCGTTCTGGAAGGACCCCGCACAACAACAAAAATAAGAAACATTCCTTTGAGATATTACTACATGCACTCTTAGTATATAGAGATCTTTGGAATTGCGTTTTCCATCATTTGCGACAGATTATGTCATGAATAGAGCTGCCGCGTGCTTCAATATAAAATTGTATATGTGCGCGTACTGCAATGATTACTTAGTACATTGGATAGGATGTAACTAGAAACCTCCAGCTTCGATAACGCACTTTAATAGGTGTGTGATACCTCCTTGCAAGTACAAAACTATCTTTTTACCGGACAATGATAGCTTAAACATTATATTTTGTGTTTTTCTTTTAGAGTTAACAAAGTAATTAAAGAAAGCTCTAGATACATCACTCATCATCATACGCCCGGCCCTTATGGAAAACAAAAGTGTTCTGGATCAGTGTCAATTCTTTCCCAAGATACTATACAATTAATTGGCCAGTTCGCAGTTCCGATTTGTACATAAGCAGAATAAAAAGGACATCAACCAACTGGCATGTTGGCACTTAAATTCACTGGGATAAGTATCTGTGATGCCATGATTATTCATGTAATCCTTCTAAAGAGTGCTTGCCAGCACATCCACCTGTCAGCAAAAGTGGATTTGGCAATGTCAATAGAAAAAAAAAAGGTTGTCGATACATTCATGCAAAATAATATAATTGATGCTTTTCCAAGTGTTAATTGACGTATCATTCTGATCATCTGGTCTACGCATGTTTATTCTTTGTTTCAACAAGATTGATGAATCCCACATATTGTTACTTAAAGCTTATGCATTATGTCGCTCTGAAAACCGACTGACGAAAAAGAGAATGGTCTTTTGTTCCAATGTGAAGGAAAATGAGGAATTTCCATACCACACGTAGTGAATCCCGAGATCATTTTTTTTTGTGTTCCTGAAATGTTGGAATCATTGCAGAGTCTATCGACTCGTGGGATCGGGAAATATGCGAATCTACCCTAGATGGAGAATGGACTCTCGAAGGTAAACAAGACCAAAGGATGGATTGCACATTCACTGTTTTATTCTCTTCCTGTCTGATTTATGCATTCCTTCACCTGGTGCAAACTGAAAAGTTATTTGTTCCCCAATCAATTTGCCTAATTGTAAGTTTTGTAATTATATTCTTTCTTTTTATGATGACGGGACTGCAAACTACAAGCCATGCTTTTTAGTAGTCCCCTCCATATCCATTCCAACAACTTTCTTTCGGTATTTCCAATAAAACTTTTCAACATCAGTTCACAGATTGCTTCAGTACATTGTTGGGTTTCTATGTGTATTCGTATGTAATGTTTGTTGGAAATGAAAGATACGAAATGAAATAAACTGTCAACAATAAATTTACTGTAAAAATGTAACTACATGCAGTAATGATGTTTGTCATATCTTCTTGATGGCAGGGTATGATAAAAAAGACGATGGGAAGAGCGGCTCTATGGTTATAGTCTGCCAGAGTGTGCCGCATATCCCCTCTGTCCTCCTGTCATTTGATTACACGTTGTGGATGCTGGGAGACAACACTTACTCAACTCAGCGGATGGGGCGATTCAGTCTCATCTGCGAAAGGTTACGTCACTCTTTGCTCCAACGAGATATGGTCTTACATCTCTCCGTCTCTTGCACATTTAACAACTCTCATACTGAGGTAAGAGCATCGCGTTAAATTAATCCCAAATCCACGAAGGCCACGAGTGGCAGACACTCTTGCCTACATTTTGGAACATGTTATACCAGGTTCCCGTATAGGCATATTGTATGAGTTGATGCTACGGGTTCTTGGTATGATTCACAATTTCACCAGTCGAATTCTAACATAGTCTACAGGGTACTATTACGACAGACAGCCATAAGCAAAAAGTAGCATATCTGTACGATAATGACAATAAACACCATTATGTCAAAAACCACGAAAGGAAATTGTGTCAGGTACAATATACGATATAAGATATACAATGTATGATATATAATACAATATCATAATTATTATATGATATACAATATATATGATATATATAACATGTAATATATTAATATATTATATAACATATCATTTCATATAATCCTTCATGATAGTTAATACATGTAAGAGGGCATGCCCTGCATTTAAAGTTTGTTCTTGAATGTGTGTAGTGTGTGTGGGCTCGTGTCGTCTGTGTATGAATTTTTATGTATAGGCATGAACAAAGTATAGGTTAAAATTGTTAAGAGCGAGGAAGTTTGTAGGTCCATGATTATATCTTAGTGGTGCTTGGAATCACGAGATGAATGCTGCTACTATTCTAACCCTTCGACTTGAGTGATGAGGAAAGGCAACTTGTTGCAATGTGTATAGGACGAATCAACGAAAAGGTGACGTCCTTAGCTACAACTCTCGTCGAGGCGCCTGACCCAAGACGAGAAAGCGACTTGATAAAAATCGCCCGTTATATCCATGGTTTGGTCAAATTAATCGCCAATTTTAATCAAAGCGCAATTCAATTCCATGTAACAAGTTGTCTCACAACTAAATTCAAAACAAAATAATGAAATGTTACAAGTTTCTATAATCTTATTAATCAGACAAAAATTTGCACGCAAATGAGGTTGGTCGCCATCATAATGCGAATTGGGCAACTTATGTGATAATTTCAAATGAATTAAAAATGGATGGAAATGCTGACAAACTTGAATTTGTTAGTTAACTCTACAGGAGAAGTTGCATATTCACCTTTAGGTTCTAGAGTAATTACCCCCTGGACAGTTACCCCACACCTTTCCCCTGACCCTAACCCTAGTCCTGAACCTAACCCTTACACTAAACAAAATCTAACCCTAACCCTGATATTTACTCTAACCTTATCACTAACCATGCTATAAACTGTGCAGTATTTCCGCGGGGTTGTCGGGGGGTGGGGGGGGGGGGGAGGGGTAATTGCCGGGGAAACGCACCTTTCCTGTTCACATTCCTCCCGATGTCTTCTGTTCCATGTAAAGAAGTGGGAGCTTTTAGGGATCCTGTGTGTGAGTTGGGGAGGGGTGTGCGATAGAGTGCTGGATGGGTTACCATGATGAAATCAACCAATAAGTTCGCAATCTCTCTAATGTAATCTTATTTCACGCCTCTCAATAGATTGCATTCAAGGCCACTGGGGTACTTGGGCTCACCATAGGAAATGTTACCATGACGGTTCTACGAAATACAACCGTTGAAAGTCTGCTTATTCCAAACCCGCATCAATTATCGTTTCAAATATATTTCCTAACGATCAAAACAATACGATGCACTAAATCAAATAGAAATGCTGGCGGAATAAACCACAATATAGGCCTATTGTAGAATCAACACAAGCCAGAAACTCTGATACATTAATCCATGATTGAAATCCCATACCAGACAACTTTCTAAAGGTCATGAAGGTACGACAAACGTCACGATTTTGTAGAATAAAGGTTTCATATGCGTAGATATTCCACCCGCCATTGCCTAATAGGCCTAAGCACCCATTCACTCCGTGTTTGTGTTTTTTCCCTTTAACAGCCACCATCCAGTCCTCACAACCTACGGACAGAACCGAGGGACAGTATGCTTCTCCTACCAGCGATGAATTGACCACTTCCGATGTCCTTTCTACCGACAGTAAGATGTACCTTTCAGTAGATTTCTACAGATATAGCATTATAACATATTTGTCATAATTATGTTGTTTAATCATGCCGTTTTTTAGGGAGGAGAGTGGAATAATGAACCCTGTACGTATTCTTCGAAGAGACGGACTCATCTCATTATTATGTAATCGCTTATACACTTTACCTACGAGCATCGCAAAATTCAACACCCAAGGCAAAGGTCTCAGTTTAACTTTCATACCAATTTCTTACAAAGAGAAATACAATCATGATGAAGGATCACCTATATCAGAATGCTACAATTCTGGTTATTTTGTATGAATGATTGACCTTCTTCACTCTTGCAAGTTTGAGTAATTAAGTTGACAAACATGAATGCGTTCATTGATGAATGAATTCTTATTTTGATTTTTTAGTCAGCACCATCTAGCTCGGGCGGGCTTTTTCCCGAAAGTCTAGAAAATGTGCACTACACTATTCAACTCATATATTCAATAAAACAACTTAATGCGCATCTTCTTTTTGATTATCTGCATTCACGTAAATACGTATAACAAACTTTGGAAATCCACACTAGGTCAAACACAGACACATACAAAGACACCCACATAAAACGTACAAACATGATGCTTTCAGGTGAGCTATTTCCCATTGTAACGTCGTATTTTGGCCTTGCCTGGATGATTTGTTCAAGCACATAAAGCCATTTCTGGAGCACATATCTATTTTTCTTCGCAGGAAGGCAAGAAACTCTCACAGCCGTGGCAGTCTCAGTGTGTCTGATCATCCTTGCTGTCGTCGCGTGTTTGGTTATTATCATATGCTGGCGAAGGTTAGAAAGACGTAGTGTTCCCATATCATCATCCTTCTGTTCCCCAGTTAATACATGCATCTTTACTGAGCTACTATTATTATTGTTAAGATTACGATGATGATGATGATGATGATTATTGTTATTATCATCATTGGGATTATCATTATTTCAATTTGAATCTCAAGATTGCCATTGATGTGAAGTCTGCTATCCACTCTCATAAGACTCTTGGCAATTGTTTTGTGAAAAATTATATTACAATCTATTCAAATGGAATCGCAAAGTTTTTGAGTACCATGAACTGCATGGGATGTACCAAGACAATGCTACATGTATAAATATCATGTACAAACTTTGAAATGTAAACTTTTTTTTCGTTTTTTTTTTATACGTGTTTATCAAACATTAATATCTGAGTGTTACTGGGGCCCCTGTCTATATAAGCGCCGTTTCTCCTGAGATTCTCACCATCAAGTTCAATTATTTTTATTTAAAGATTTTTTTTTTGTGCATATGACTATGTGTCATTGTGTGTCTTTTTATGATATACTCCTGAAATAGTGATGAATTAAAGGGATTAATTTCTGGTTTCTAAAATGTTTGGATGAGATAATGAGAAACCTCTTATGAAATATGAAGGAGCATGTAATTCCATGAGGAATTCAACGTTTATTTGATGAAAATTGGTTTTGAAATGACTGAGATATCCAAAAAGACTCTTAAAGCAAACAAACCAGCAATTCTAATAAAGTGTGTGACCCACACTTTATGACGATCGCTTTGTTTTACTTTTTCGATGTTTTAGTTACTCCAAACCTGATTTTCATTAAATAAACTTTGAATTCCTCTTAAAATGGTATGCTCTTTACTATATCATAAGTATTTTCTTGGTATCTCGCAAAAAGTTAAAAGCCCAATTCTCATCTCCACCAATACTGTACCATCAATTTAAACTGAACAGAACTGAAGGTACTCCTAATGAACAAATATTGATTTTTTTCATTCTGCTCTCAGGCGACATAAGCGACACGATGACGCCGTAAAGAAGAATGATGTTTTCAATCGAAGCGCGGAGGGCAACAGTATGCAGCAGCACTTCTGCACAGATCTACAACCATCAAAGGATCCTTTGAATGCAAACGTCTATCATGAGCTACAAAAGCAGGACACGCATGCACTTTTCAGGGACGGAGTGTCAAGCGAGTACCACGAGTACAGCAACCCAGAGGAATGGGAGGAGTCTCCCACAACTGCCGCTACCCGGGATAGTAGCAACAAGGAATTCGTTCCAAATTCCGAACCCAATACAATCACTAAGGCTGCCAGGTCTACTCCTTCTGGTATGACGAAGCAAGCGGCAGATGCCGAGAAACAAGCAACTAATGCTACACAGATAGATGAATATGGGTATCAGGATCTGAGGCAAGAGGACCACAGCTACGTGACCCTCGAACCCGGCACCATATCGCACCATTATCATCCCACCACGAACAACAAAACCTCTACTACTATCTTTGGTGAAGACAATGAGTACTCGCTTCTGAACCAGGATGCTCCAAATGCTCTTGGAACGCCAACAGAAACAGGGGAATCAAACAACAAGGGCCACAGACAAACTAACAGTTCACTACGAGAAGCTGACTACGATACTCGTTCAACTCCAGCACCAAATGCGTCGGCTTACGAAGAGCCTATGGCGAAGACATATCGGCCCCCCGAAGCGCCGGCTCCAGCATCAGTGGATGGGGATGATGATGGATACGAAGAAACTCAGATCAGTTCACTATCCATGACTAACCCTGAGACCTATGACACGCTCCAAAGGCCCACAATATCTAAGGTTGCACAATCTGCAAACAACAAGATCATTGACGATGGTGATGGCGAATTATCTACTGCAGACGGTGATTCTCCAAACGACTACCAAACTTTGGACATGCTCCCTTCTCCGGAGGCCGCTGATGATGACTCACAAGATTATCAACATCTGCAGCGACCTCTTGGCAAGAAACCTGCTGCTTCTCGTAAGGACTTCGGTAAAGCTGGTGGAACCGAGTACGGGACACTTCTCAAACCAACGGAACGGCTAAGTCAGCAACTTAATGATGAGGATAACGATGGCTATGAGAAGCCTTAATTCTACAATACACATGGATTGCCCCACAATTTATCAGTACCAAAAGCCTCTGACGGTCGCATCGTCAAGTCCTGAATCAGCAGGCCATATGTGCTGACTGCGAGAGGCCTAATCTTGCCGTTAATTCTCTCAATGACTCTCAAACTCTGGATTTACCCGAGTCCAGTCCAGACGCTGACAATGACAAATGATAGTAAAGCCATTTCTTTTTTTTTTCACTCAAGGGAAAACTCTTACTTTTTAGTAAAACCCCTTAAACAGAAATAATGATAATAGTACTGAAAATAGTTCTTTGGTCTTGTATTTACCCACACTGAAAACTTAAACTAGTCTGTTTGTCTGCTGAAGTAGCATAAATGCTAGTCCAGGATGACGGACTAGTTTTTACAGCAGAAATACGCAAATATAAAACTAGTCTGTCCTGCTGGATTAGCTTAAAACTAGTCCGTCTCGACTGGACTAGTTTTCACGAGAGAAACATGAACTATATTACAGAGCCTGTAAAAGTCTATTCTCCCAGAAACTCTTTGTCATACAGATACACGACAGATATGGGGGGGGGGGGGGAGAGACTGCAGTGCGACAAGTTACGTCACCTTGTCTATGAGTCGTGATGAGAATATCAAAGTAAGAAATAAACGTTGTTTGAAAAAAGATATTAATATCATTTCCATGTATACCTAAACTATGGACAAATTGATGTTTACCCTCAAGCACACGCCCATCCCACTAGCAGATCAACTAATATCAGGGATGTGTTCTGCAGCTTGCGGTATAAGACGAGCTTGCAGTTGATCTTCTTCTGTAGAATTTGATGCGACTGAAGAAAGATTTGTTGGTGGTGAACGAATCATCAACTCCAACTCCACTCCGTGTGTGTGTGTTTGCGTGTATGTTTTATGCTAATAAAAAGTCTTGGAAAAAGTATGTTGATTAACCAACAGACGCGAATAATAATAAAACACAGTTAAGATTGATGAATCAGTAATCGATACTTGATTAAGCATGTCATTTAGATAGCTAGAATAAATACTTGCATTGTCACTATGAATTACTGTTGCTCTTATCAATACAGGTAACTGAAGATTCAAGAACATGACGTATAGATTACGTGTAAATCTATTTTGCGTATACTAATGTTTGAAGTGTACATAGGCCACATTGTCATGCACATCGCAGTATAAAGATGAAATTCCATGTAAAGTTGGTAAAGAACGCAACTTGAACAGAAAAGCATGTACCTGGTAAACACTAATTCTCGTCTGTGATTCACTTTTACTTCTCACCTCTCTGCTTAACAGAGTAGTCGTTTTATTTGTATTTGAAATTCACGCGTTTCTTTTCTTTGATTAAATAGAAAGGAACTAAATTCATTGAAGGAGAGAGAACCTTAAATATACTTGGGAATTAAAAGAACACATTAGTGAACATATTTTTCGTTTTCTGGCATAATGAATGACACATTGCTTACCTCCTTCAGGAAACAGAGTGAATTATAATTCCCTTATTATACATGTATGTGAGTAACAATAGGAGGGAATGTGGACTTTTCATTCGAACAAAGAAGAAATGTTCTCACATTGTATTCTTAACGCTACTCAGAATGTGTTACAGGCCCCGCAATATCTTATATTTTACTCTTCTTGGCAATCCGTTAAAATCAGATTAAGATTCCGTCTTATCTTACTTCAACCAAGGGAAAATAAAATTTGATATGCTGTACATTATAAGTTGCATTGTAAGGTGACCACATGTAGTGTGTAGCTGAATGTCAAAACAACATTTCATTGCTTTGTATGCAATTCACGAGAATAAACGAACTTGGTGTCGGAATGACTTCCAACAGCAATGGATTGTGTGTATTATCAACTCAGCAGTGGTGGCTATCTTGTATATCTAATACAATCGCACACGCAAAAACAAACACGCGCGCAAACCCACAGCCAAGCATGCGAACGTGCATTACACTAACAGAAAGTCGCATGACCTATATTTTCGTTAAGCAGTGTTAAGACTCAAAACAAATGAAAGTGGAAAACCTAGTCATTTTTTTAAAGTAAACTGTGAGGATTAATCCTCTTCAACATAAGGTTTAGGATCATGAAGCGAAGAGCAAACTCACTCTTGTGCATTTTTTTTTTTTGTACTCAAACATTGTTACCTGCTTGATGAAGGCTTTATCACATTTACGAATTCAGAGCACGAGACTCGGACCCTTTAAACCATTTTCACTTTCAACTCTATTAACTTTTGCGAGGATGATGTTATTGGGTTGGAAGCTGTCGGTCATGAATAGATGTTCATAATGATGAGCAAATTTTCAGTTTTAGTTTGATAATCTCTTTAAAGTGATTGCCACGGAGCTTTATATCCCGTTCATTTTCCCATTCATTGCAGCGGAGAGCACGGTTGTGTGAAATCACTCACTTGACCAGACACTTAACTCTAAAGACTCTTTTCTCAGAAAAAAAAGGAAAAATTTTCAAGTTTTCTAGAATAAAGGAGTACACTCTCTTTTCATTTCTTAGAAGGCTTTGAAAAGTCGATTAAACTTTGTATGTATTGAATTACGTTATTGTAATCTTAAGCTAAGAATCCGTCCTTAACTAAACAAATTAATGTCTGGTGACTTCCTGGTGATATTTTCTTGGTGAAGTGTCTCGTATCTATCTAATATAGTAATTCAATTCGTTTCATTTCCTCGACATGTAATAAAAACCATCTACATTGTACGTTGCAGCATAAAGGCACATAAAAATGTACAAAGCATAGCCTTTATATCTAAAGAAATGGACGAATCAACTTAGGCTTAAAGCAACCTTTAAGGTTAATTCCCCCGAAAAACATTCAGTTTAACAACGGACATAACTAAATAAACATCACAGAAACTTAAACAGAAGACAATAGAAAAGGCAAAAGACAAGCAAAGCTAACATAATGTGACAGTGCTTGAACTTAATAATAATAATGAAAATAATGACGACAATAACAATAATGATAGTCATAATAAGGAGAAGAATAATAATTTCATAAAAAATATATGAAGCAGAAAAAAACTGTTGACTAAGGAGATATATTTTATGTCTTTTCTTGATTAAATACAGACAATTAGTACAATTTTTATCATTTGGTAAAGCATTCCATAAGAAAATATGAACCAGCATATCATGATGATTATATGGAATTTTGGAATCTACAAGTTGGGAAATTACCTAGTGTTCTGTGTAGATGGCAAATTTGTGGATATCACGTATATCACTGACTTGACCTTTTTAGATATATTGGCTGTGCGTGAGTTAAGGGTTGAGATTTCGAGACAATTCTTATTGCACGTTCTTGATGGACAAAAAGCACTTTCCTTATTAGGTTTATACAGCTAGCTTTTACAGCTAGCAGCTGTGATAGCTTAAGTTTACTTTTTATTCTCAGTTTCTATTCAGTTCTTTACGTATTATAACAGCGTAAGCGCAGCTCTTATTAGGATTTTTTTTTTGGGGGGGGGGGGGGTTTCTCTTTCTTGCTGGTGTCAAATATGATATGTTTGTTTAGCCGTCAATGATTTATTAATGTGGTCTTCATTAGCCCTGAACGATAATATCATGTTACAATGTTCTGAGAGATAAACGGATATGATTAAAGTAAATGTGCCCATATTGCTGGAAGCTATGTGGAAGAAAGCAGCAAGCCATGATATGAGAAAATTTCATGTACTTAAACGTTGTACATAACAAAAGAGTTTTTCACGTACTTTCCTCAGAATAAAGTTACGCCTAACAAAAAGTAATCGATGCCTCTGAAAACTCGAGGCATATATATATTATCTATCATTGTTATTTTTAACCATAAGGGGAAATGCCGAATAAATGATACTTTGGGGGAACTGTGAAAAAAAAAACACTTTATTATATTCATAACAATTTGCCATTATTGCCTTTTTTTGAAAAATTATGCGTTAATTATGGGCTCAATACCACTGAATTCTGTATGTTTATGAGAAAATACAGCTTTTATTTTTTAGAAAAAGAAGCTTACCTACATTCCCCAAATGTCCCGTTTTCTATGCACATCCAATATATACATATTTTTCTTTTTCTTTTTTGCATCGCTGACAATCTCCAATAAATTGTAATGATGGGGCAGTCCTCAGCACACACTACGCCATCTGTGTCCTACTGTGGAGTAGTCCTGAGGCCCCAGATCACAGATAAGGCATTTTAAAAATATTGTCAAAAGGGGAAGAAAAAAAAATGCCTTTGGAGCGATATCCGCTTAAGACACCTCGTTTTCAGACGTACATTCGCCCTTGCATAGATATATTGTATTCTTTTTTAGGCTCTCTGTTCAGTTCCCCTATGCGATGTTCCAAGTCTGTGACGTCACGAATTGTTGCAGCCTTCTCAATTGGAGGTGGCAACTGCACATGAATTTAACTAAAACGTTAAAAATCCACGATTTGATAGATGTATCTTAGTCTTAACAAATCTACAAGGAGATACAAAATATACATGTAACATTTTTGCATACAATGCTTACTGTTTGTTTATTTACGTGGTTTTTTTTCGAGAATGCAAGCTGTGCCCATTAAAAGTTCCTGATAAGAAAACTTATTCAAATCATTAAATCTTTAAAGGGACTAAAAGCCCTATTCCTGTCACTTTATTATATCTTCTCACAAGGTGGTAAATATTTTTGAAAAAACCCTTATAATATGCAAATTAGCAAAGGCGATAATTAGCCTACTTCATCTCACAAGGCTCTCTGTTTTCTTATCATTCTGTTAATCCCCTTAAGTGACTACAAAGCCAAGAAAGGATATCCGACTCAAATCACTTTTAAGATCTGATAGGAGAGCGATGATAAAAAATTATGTTGAAAGAACAATAGTTTTATGGTATGCAAAAGTCATATCTTTGGTGTCATGACGCATGTGTTTCAGGACTACACATAAAAACTCCCACAACTTCACTATCTCATTTCCGGAAGTAATAAACCTCCCCGGGTATACTTTAGTAAGAATTTCCTTGCAGGATCTGCAGGATGTACTTCCAAAGAGTCAGCGCAAATTATGGGCGGAGTCCATCTGAATTACTTTCATATCATCATGGTAATTGTAGATAAACCGTCACGCCATTACACTTTCTACACGATCCGAAAGTGCCCGAGTCGTTCACAGTTATTTCATTTCCTTTTCGCTCGCTGCTGGCCAGTTTGTGGTTATGACAAGAGCTGTTAAGGAAACATCTTCCTCGCAGGTTTCACATATCCTTGTTTCTCTACTACTGTCGCATACTCTTGGTATAGGACAAATAGAGTTGCAGTTTCCACATTATGCTATATACTATTTACTACCTGTCCTTTTTCCTGACGTTGCGTGATATAAGGTTTACTCATAGTCGGTGAAAGTACAGTGTATACTAGTCGGAGATTACGAGTTGTCATTAGAATCGTTCCTTCTTGTTTTTTTTTTCAATTTGGGATGGATTTGTCTGATCGAGTATGGAGCTTTCTCATCTGTTGTGGTCTTCTACTTACGGATTTAAATACTGTGAGATCTTCCCAGATTTCCGGGGGTAAGACTGCAACAATGTTTTCATACTGTGACTTTCAACCCTGGCTTTCTCTTTACTTTACCAATATATACGGTATTCAACATCATGAGGTAACGTGACATAAATATTGGAGATATCTACAAAGCCTACGCAATGAAATGACCTCATAATATCATAATGTACACAACTAATGTATTTCGGAGTGGTATACATGATTTCATAAGACCGAATATAATATACCGAACGAAAGATCACTTCTAAGTTTCACTGTATGGAGAGATACCTCCTTGCCCAATTTAACTTTGTTTCCAGGAATTTCAAATTTCTGGTTTTTTTTTGTTTTTTTTAGTAGGCCATTATATAGGACCTACTTACTAGCTATTATCTGAAGCTCATGACTTTTTTCGTTGATTTTAAATGAATGTTCATTGAAGTGGAATTAGATACAGACGTTTTATCAAAACTTTGATAAAGATATAACAATATGAAAAATACAATTTAGGTTCTTAGCCGACCCCAGAATCATATTTTTTTTTTCAGAGTGGAAGGTACAAAAGAACAAGGAAAAAAAAAACAACAGACAAAGCGGAAACAACTGTCCACAAAAAGATCTGGCACTTTCAATCGGTTTAGAAATGTTCAAGGCGAGCTCACTGAAGCTTACGTTCAGCGCCAAGGCGAGTTGTTTAAATCCTCAAGGCGCCTTGTTTCGGCAAAAATTCGACAAGGCGACTTTTACACACTCAATAAGGCGCCTTGCTTCGACGACAAGATGAGAAGGCGACTTTTACAAGGTCGCCAAGGCGCCTTGCTTAAAATGAGAAAGCGAGATGTCAAGGCTAAGACGAGATTAGGCGTTAGGACGAATTGAACGAACACACCAATACGCCTTGTTCAAGACGAGAAAGCGTTTCGCCTAATATAATAAAATATAACGCTTAATATTGATTTTTCTAATATCATTTGGATTCTAATATCATTTGGATTACCATTTATTTATTCTACCACATTGTCTAATCACCTCCTTGTCTAATATTCAATTCGACTTGCCTGACTGTATAACTTACGAAAGCAAAATAAGAAATATAGATTACTATCTCGTTGCAACGGTTATTAATATTGCTCTTAACTTTCCACACGCAGCAGATGATTGTGCTGCAGCCGAATGGTGATCACCAAAATCCTTCCCAAGGTCGAGATAGGTAAAGTGGGTATGAAGGTCTTGCACGAAGTGCTTAGCTAACTCGGTACATATTAATAGTAATAGATATCCATGCATCTATCTTTACGAATGTGTGCTTACATGTGTCTTCACGTGTTCAAGAGCATAATCTATAAAACATGTATTTCCATCAAGTCCCGAGTGACAGGAAAAAATACGATTATATTTGGGTTATAACTGAAATGTACAAATCAATGATAACAACAAAAACAACAATAATAAATAACAAAATCTCACACTCAACAACTTTTCCAAGTCTGAAAAAAAATTCTACTACACTAGACTACAAGTTAACTGCATATATTTCTTCGAACATGTGTTTACATATGTGCCTGCATGCGTTCGAGAGAACAGCCCACTATATTTCTTTGAAGTCTACAGCACTAGCACTTATGGAGAATAAAATAAACAGTCAGTTACGAATGAAATGCACAAATCAAAAACTTGCTCACAACTTTTCCGGGTCTGAAAAAAAAAATCTCCTGGACTACTTCCTCGTGGTGAATGGACTTCTAGGTCGTATAATAGTCTCTAAGGCAAGCTGCAAAAAAAAAAAAAAAAAAAAAAAAAAAAAAAATATATATATATATATATATATATATATATATATATAATACTAGAAGAAATATCAACAGTGTGACTCTTGCACATATTGATGGTCGTTGTCTTCATAGTATAAGATTGAATTTCACCTATCAATTACCAGAATCCACATTGCCGTGTTCTGGTGCTGTATCTATTTTAAACTGTAATCATTCCTACTTTACGTTGCAAATTGAAGAGAAAGAAAATCTCATCCTTGTGAACCTTTACCTTTCATAAACAATATTATTTCACTCTGTTGCACAGTTTTCTAAAAACCTCTTTATTGCTGAGTTTGCAATTGATCTTTGATTTCGAAACACATTTCAGAAGACTAAGTTGTTGTTTGTGTTTCTTTTTTGTGCCCGTATTTAATTGACCTGACCCTGTAAGCATTCTCTCAATCAAAATATGAAGTTAAGTTGCCATTTTCATGACAACGAATTGATCATTTGAGCTGCAAATATTTCCAAGCCTTTATAATCTCACATGCTGACCGGTAATTGTTCTGGGATCTGAGACTATCCACAGCTGAAGTTCTCTTATATTTGATTAAGAGAAACTGTAGTCTTGAATTATCACAAACATATAATCTTACGTTTATCCGGAGTTGATATTCATATATTCTTACATTCTTCCTGAAAGTCGTTAGATATCATTCCGCACTTGTTGATCTTGTAAATCTTTAATTTTTTCCTTCCTTATAGTGGACCTACTGAAGAAGTCTTTATCTTCTTTTGAGAAGATCTCAAAATGTTTTTCATGATTGATTTCGATGAATATTATCATAACGGGTCATAGATTTAGCAAATATTTTCCCGATATCCATTTAAACAGTGTTCATTTTCAAATACGCTGAATTGACCAAAATGTATGATTACATGCGACATTTTTTTCTTGAAAGTGTCTCCGAGCTTGCAAGATTACTAGAAGAAAAGACAATGTCTATTTTCTCAACCATAATTTGAATCTACACCAGTTTGGCTAAATGAAGTTTGTGTGACGTGCTAAAACCAATCGTACATGTGCCGTATTGTTTTGTTCTGTTGTCAACATTGGATCCGTTGACACTGTGTTGGCCATGGAAAGGAGCTGGTGCTTGCAGGCTGCATTAATATTCGTAATTGGGAAAGAAAAAGAAGACACAATATTTACACTTCTAAGGTTTCCGTTTATAAACGTGGGACAGATCCGACATGTATTGCTTGAATTGAAGATATGTGATGTGAAGTTGCCAACAAAGATATTTGCTCTGTCCGTTTGTGTTCCTCAACGAATTGTCTCGCTGTTCAAGTTCAAGTTCAATTCCTTATTCCGCTTCTCCACCTTCAAATAATCTATAAACGTGAATCCCACCTTTTCAGTGATAGAAATAATTCATATAATTTTTTTTTTAACAGAGAAAACAATAATCTTCATTGAACTTTCAATAGGGATACATTGTAATGGTTCCTGAGTGAAATAATTACTGTCAACGTGCGCTGCGTGAAAAAAAAATAAATTGACAAAGCTTGTTGAGTGTAGACCCCTCTTGGATAAAAAGTTCGATGCAGATATTGTTTGGTTGATTGATCAATTGATTGAATGTCTATTTCCACTTTAGTCGAGATGGAGGCTATATCAGCACTTAAAACGACATTCATCAGTTTCATCGAACAATGCAAACAAATAAACAAAGTAGAAGGGACTTATATTGCAAACCCTGGGATGCGAATATCTCATTTGCTTTCTTCTTTATTTATTTATTTATTTTTTTTTTGCCTGCATTCAATACACAGCTTGGTTGAATTCCTTGGTGGAGGCCCGATTTTTTTTTCTTAATAGTAAAAATCATGTGTTCAAAATAATTTAGCTGGAGTTTCCTGTTTCTTTTATATCTATACTGCATTCTATTTGTAAGAACGTATATATTTCAATAATTGAACATTTTTTTTTTTTTACTTAATATCTACAAGAAATCAAACAGACAGAAGTCTCCTAGTGCAGTACACGAGAGTTAACAACTGCCCTATATAGTCTAGTAGGAGAAAGGGGTTCCCATGCACCCTTTACATATATTTTTTAATCTGCTTCATCTAGACCAGTTTCGTGCGGAGATTTCAAAAATGCATTGTTAACAGGTCAAAGCGTGTCCCATAGTGGTCAAAAATCCGTTTCCATGGCAACGCATAGTGAAAATGTCAGTATCTCATAAAAATGTATGTAACCTTTGATAACATTGTTCAATTGTCATGGCTTTGGTCTCAAATTAAACTTAAATTATCTATACGATGATACCAATTATGTAGAGGGTTATACCAATCTTCATATTAATTTTGAGGCCAGAATACAATTTTTTCAAATTTTTTTAGTAAAAATGTAATTTTACCATAAAACTTATCTATCACTACATCATACCAAAACAAATTCAATTTGTTTGAATATTCTTCAACATTATACTAAATATGTATGCAAAACAATGTGAAAATTTCATAGATATTGCTCAAATAATAAGAAAGTTACGGCTATCCAAAGTTGACATTCACGCATGTCAAGAATTTGCAGTTGGGAGTGTGATGTACGCCCTCTATTTTTGAATAATCTCATTTAAACATTCCATTCATCATAATTTGGTTCCAAATGCATGAGAATGAAGTTGGATGTGATAAAGTGGGTCATCTAGACCAGTTTTGTGTGTAGAATTTAAAAAATGCATTAACAGGCCAAAGAGTTTCCCATGGTGGTAAAAAAATCTGTTACCATGGCAACGCATGATGGAAATGTCAGAATCACCTTAAAATGTATGTAATATTTGATACAAAGATTGTTCACTTATCATGATTTAAATGTCAAATTTAAATAAACAGTATTAAATTCTCTGAATGATAATACCAATCATCACACGGAATTTATACTAATCTTCATATCAATTTTGAGGTCAGGGTAGTAGTTTTTGCAGCGCACTACTGGGGGGGGGGGGGGGCGAGTAGACAAAAAATCATTGGTTCACGTAGGAGTACAGTACAGTACTAGTATACTATTCGGGTATACGGTGCACGTTTTCGATCGAGGGCACGCGAATACCTTGAATCGAACAATAGGATTTCGTATGGGGCCCTGTTTAAAATTTATTATATACTACACTGTAGTAGCTGATTTCAACTGTAAGTCTATAGGCCAGCGGATTGAGGCTGAATTTGGGGGTCAACTGGCAACTATCGTGTAACAAACAAATTTTGTAATTTTTTGAAAGTATATGTCTTAACAAACTTACCAGTAAAATTTACCCAGAAGTTCTGCTTCGGAACATGCCGAAATGCCGTCATCAACATGGCCACCCCACAAACCAGAAAAATGAATGGGAATTTTAGGATACCTCAAGTGTTCATTATACAACTGACATTAATCATGAGATAAGTTTCTAGTGTATGTATTTCTTATTTCCTGCCTTTCTTCAAGCAAAATTGGGCCCATCTGGCAACTTTATGCTAAAAAGAATGTTTTTCTCAAACAAAAAAATGTAACACCTTCTCAACGATAAACACCATTTTAAATTTACATAAGTATGCAAATTCATAGCTATTTAATTGACTGGAGTTGAGACTTAACCTGTTAGAGACCATAGCTACCATGGTTACACTCAAACTTGCATGTAGCCATTATAACACAGCTGTCAAGAAATCATAATTTTCATTATTAGTGGTGTATTATGTATATTCCATCTCAGTAGCTGGATTTTTTGTTTTTTGTTTTGCATTTGGCACAATCATAAGACAAGCTGACACTTGTTCAAGTCAATTAGGCATTGAACATAGATAAGTCAATTTTTCATAAAATGAGACCCTCCTCCACCTCCGCCCCCAGTCCTAATAAAAATGGTTAGTTCATGCCTATTCCTTTCTTGCAGTCCTGTAGGGTGTTTCAACAAACTTTTCATTGGTTTCAGTTTCACTTCACTGGTTTCAGTCTCGCTATCTCACTTTTCTGATTGGTATTTTTCAGTCACGAGGACTTGCTAAGTGAAACTGAAAACACTAAGTTGCACTGATCTCACTGAAATCAATGTTGGTGAAAAGGGTCTTGCATGGACTTCTGTACGATACCAAAGCAAGCTCATTATACTCGATGGACTATAACTACAACAAATACTGTACTTCTGAAAGAAATGAAGCACTGTTAACAGAAACTGGATACACATTTTGTCATAGATCACATTAGTCCAGTCAAAATAGGGTTTCACCCAACACTAATTGCAACAGTAGGAATTCCACTGCAGTGCTCCTAAACACCATACTAAAAGTCCCAAGAAATCCAGTGAGGCAAAGTGGCTAAATTTCCATAATATGCAAATTAGCTCCCATTATGATAATAATACAGTGTTTCCATGAAAACTAGGCTTCTAAAACAAACTTTACAGCATTAGTAAACTAGCATGAATAATATTATAAGATTAGAGTTTGTTATCAGACAGATAATGATAGCTTATCCATTAATATTACGTAGAATCAAAGTACGAAATTAAACAAGTGTCAACATCTATAATTTGTCTACGGTAATTTTGTAATGAATGAACTCTATTTGGAGGGTGGTTTGTTCGAATCTTGATGATTCAGCTCTTGCATCCTTGCGGGTTTTGAGATATTGAAGATGGTACAGTCAAAGGAAACCCTGTGGGTAGTGCCCAAAGTTACCCCAGTCGATCATAATTATTATCCCCACGACCGTTTGCAAAACATGCATCAACCAACACGATTTCCGTTGATCTAAGCGTACAAGAATTTATTCTAAAGTCGTTTGGCCGTCTAGCAAAGACTTTTTTATTTCCATGAAATACAATTGGCATTGACAGCGGAGACATTTTTCTACAATGTGTACATCTTTAAAAAGTGGTGCACAGTCAAAGCGGCACGCATGCAGGGAGGTACCCGAATTTATCCCTATACCCTCACGGCCCGGTACAAAACATAATTATACACACGTGAATACAGCTGTTTGAAGCGAAAAAAACCTCATTTCCATGAAAATTCAGTGGAAGTTCTAGAAGAATTGTTGTTCTACAATATCTACAAGGTGAAAATGGTTCACATACGAAGACAACCACGTGGAGGGTGCCCAAAATTACCCCACCCAAAGACAGTCTAAGACATGCAATAATCATGTACCAACGCAAATACATGATTATGTTCTATTGTTACATGCCTTTAAACAGTCCTTCTGGTCCTCTAGCAAAGAAACGTTTATTTAATGAAATTCAGTGGAGTCAACAGACGATATATTGCTCTGCAATTTTTACTTACACTGACATAGCTAAAGTGGTTATCATTCGAAGGGAGCCTACTATATATGGGAAGTGCCCACATTAATTGCCTCTATACATGACCTTTGTAACGCAAATATCAACGCAATTACAGTCGTTCCAAAAGTGCATGTCTCAAAAAAAAAAAGTCGTTCCTTGAGTTTTAGGACTATCACTTGAGTTTTGTGATTATGTATAATTATCGTATGTTGCCATAATCATTGTACATTCTTCTCATTCGACATAATTTTACGCACCTCATTTTCTGTCACAAAGAAAGTGATGTCTACCTGTTCTTGTCGAAAAATGAAATAAAAATTGAATTGAATTCTATTGAATTGGATTCCTGCCATATCAAGACATTTTTTTTTTCTATAAAAATTGCCGGGGTAGAGATAAAATAACAACATTGATCCACAATATCTATGCAGTCCAAAGGGTTCACTTGCAGAGACCACCTTGTTGGAGGTGCTCAAAGTAACCCCATGCATCCTAAAGGTAATAAAAAACATGCAGTATACAACCGCGAAAAATGTTCCATGGTTACATGCCGCTGAAAAGCTCTTCCGCCTGTGTAGCACATACGCTTTTATTTTCGTAAAATGCAATTAAGGTGATATAGGAGACGTTGCTTTACAATATCTATTTTGTCAAGCCCTTGGGAAGTGCCCAGATCACCCCTGCCCTGACCGTCGTGGTCCCAAAACAGATTAACAAAACATACATTATATGCCAAAGCAAACTCACTTGTACATGCATGTAAAGTCGTTTTGCCGAGTGGTAATAAAGACAATATACTTTTCATGATTTTTAAATGGTATAGAGACACTGCTTTACAATCACCATATAGTCAAAGGGGTGCACATTCAAAGGCAACCGAGTGGGATTTGTTCAAAATCATCCATCCCCAAGGCAATATAGGAAACATGCACTAGCATATAGCACAAATATGTTTCAATTTACCATGCCTTCACGTTGTCGTTACGGTTGTACAGCAATGGCCCTTTTGTTTGTAAGAAATGCAATATAATTACAAAAAGAAAAAAAAATGTTCTACATTAACTATATTGTCGAAAGGGTGAACATTCAAAAGCAATCCCTTGGGAAGTGTCCAAAATTACATCGCCGCTCAAGCCCCGTAATTACATCACACGGATACTATGAACGCAAATACCGACGTTCTTTCGTGCATGGTTTTTTAGAAGTAGCTCCAGCAACACAGCTACACACTTTTATATCAATGAATGTCGTGGAAATGATAGGAGAAGCATTGCTTCAAAATATCTATTTAGTGGGAGGATGCACAGTAAATGCCAATCCTGTGGGATGTGCCTCAACCCCCCCCCCCCGATCCGCCACTTTTAGCGCAGAGGCAGGAAAATATACCTCATGAAATATTGCAAATTTAGATAAAATTTGGGTGCTTCTGTTTACTTTTAGTTTTCACCATCAATTAATTACATAGTACTAGACGCTACCATTACAGATCTATTCTAATGAATACAAAATTATGTAGAGTCTACAGAACTAAGGTCTACACCAAAACTAGTATTATGTTACAGACAATATCATTCCATCAAACTAATCTTGTAATCTGTTACTTTCACACTCAGCAAAGTAACTATACAAATAACAATCTATTCATAGATGTTCTCTTTAAATATTAGTAAATTCAACTCAGTTCAACACAGCACATCAACAAGTTCTGATTTCATGTCATACCTAAATCATAACACATTTTTAAACATGTGAGACTGAAGTTCACTGAACATAAATTTATAGTGAAAAAGCTTCAATAAATGAAGGTTTTTTTGGTTTTTTTTGGTACTTTGCTTTCAGGCAAAAATGAATGTATGTTGCAGAATGGTTTTAAAAACAATAATATGACATAAAATGCAATCAGATACATACTAGAGGTTTGACTTATGGCTGATTTCTTTGACTGATCTCGGTCTGATCCAAACAATAAAGCTTCTCACCAAAACTTTTGTCCTATCACAAGCAAGCTTGCTTATTTCTCCACAATAGAGGGCGTAATCATCATCCATCTGGAAATTCTTGACCAATTCTTGACAGGTGTCAATGTCAACTTTGGATGGCCGTAACTTTCTTGTTATTTGAGCAATATCTACGAAATTTCCACATTTTATTACATATATATTTGGTATAATTTTGAAGAATATTCAAACAAATTGATTTGGTTTTGGTATGATTTAGAGATAGATTAGTATTATGGTAAAAATTTGCATTTTGCTAAAAAATATGAAAAAATTAAATTCTGGCCTCAAAATTAATATGAAGATTAGTATAACCCCCTACATAATTGGTATTATCATATAGATAATTTCCTTTTCTTTGATTTGAGACCAAAGCCATTATAATTGAACAATTTTATCAAAGGTTACATGTATTTTTATGAGATACTGACATTTTCACAATGCGTTACCATGGAAACGGATTTTTGACCGCTATGGGACACGCTTTGACCTGTTAACATTGCATTTTTGAAATCTACGCACAAAATTGGTCTAGATGAAGTAGATTAAAAAATATATGTATAGGGTGCATGGGAACCCCCCCCCCCCCCTTTCCGACTAAACTAATAGGAACATTAGCTACATTCTTACCATTAATATCATTTTACAGATTGCACTTTGTTTTTCAACTGGTTACTGTATACTGTCAAAGTAGTCTTTGTTGTTCGACTATGAACTGAATAAGGATACGCAACGAACACCTGTTCCTTGTCACACTATTAAAATGCATGCATAAAACGTGCCTTTCTTTCCTTTTTGAAGGGTAATTGTCATGTAATAAGGACTAACATAATTGATTACAACTATATGTATATATGAAGAGTTTGTTCGCAAAAACCGATAAGTCCATTTTTGAAGATTTTGAAGTACGGTCTCTGTCATAAAGTACAAAATAATACCTTTTAAATGATATATTGCTCTATACATACAAAGGTACATTTTTGAAGTTATGGTCAAAAGAAGCAAAAAATTTCCTATCATTCTCTTTATTTTTCTTGACTTTTAATCGCAAATATCTCCATTTGGCAAATATGGACTTATCGGTTTTTTGCGAACAAACTCTTCATATATTATATATATATAATTTTGGTAAATATAAAAATATTGGTTATTGGATACACACACACACATATATATATATATATATATATATATATATATATATATATTCTTTTCAGAAATAGAAAATATTCCAATGATGTGTACATTGTGTGTGCATGTGCAATAATTTGAGTGTACATGTATATTTCTATATGTATTTCTTTCTATGAGTCGATGGGGCGCGTTGATGGATCTAGTGGATGATTATTGTATTAAAGGCCGATATTGCTGATCTCCTGTGTGGCTGTTGTTGACTAATACAAATTGTTGTTTGCGCGATACAACTTTATAATGCAAGGGCCTTGTTATATGGAGACCTATAGTTTATTTCTATCATAAGTCTATAGCAGCCTGTGTATAGTAAGGACATTTGTAATCGATTATATATTTTCATAATTAACGGGCCCAGAGCGGTTAATCAATTTGGACGGATAACATGGGAGAGGGTGACCATCTACCAAAAATGACTGAATTAAGTAATGGAAGAAGATTCTTTCCACACACATGCGAGACTTTGATACTTAGAACATAAGCTTTCAAACCTGAATTTGTCTCACAGAAGGTTCGTGCATGTATGTGATTGGTTCAATTTCTCAACACAGATGGAGCTCCCAGTTCAATAAGCACCCATCAGGTACCATGTATCAGAAGGATACATAATAGGCTGATTCAAGAGATACGCGATTCCGACGAATGTCCAAGTGAGTATATTGCCGGCGTTATATGTTCGAAGGTCATACTCACCTCACTCAAAATTTTTAATACAGTATTAAACAGATGTGTCACACAGAGTTTGATAAAAGTGAGTATATTGCCGGCGTTATATGTTCGAAGGTCATACCTCACTCAAAATTTTGAATACAGTATTAAACAGAGGTGTCACACAGAGTTTGATAAAACCAAAATTAAATTGACACGTTGTTCTACAGTAGGCCTACATGTGTACGCATAATATCCACAGATTATTATGCATGATTTTTTTTTATTCATACAATTTATGCATATGAACGTAATTATATGAAATTTCGGGCATACATTATTTACATAAACATGCTATACAGCGTTATTCAATGTTTTGGTAGAGAATGGCATATTGGAGTTTACATGGCAATTGATAGAATGACGCCACTCAACTTTTCCTTTTTTGTGTAAAGTCTTGGTTACACCGGAGCCGAATCAGCTGCGAATCCACCCGGATACACATATTCGGATGGGTTCGGGAGCATTCTGCTCTCCCTCCCCGAAGTGGCGAAAATTCGGGAAGTATTCTGGAACATTCGTTGAGGGAATCGGCTCGTTTTCTGATCTACTAAATCAGCCGAATACTATAAAAAAGTTGCCTCCAGCAATGCACACACAAAACAATAACACCCACCCGCCCCCTAAAAAAAAAACAACAACAACAACCAACCAACCAACCAACCAACCAACCAAACAAACAAACAAAAAGAAACACGCAAAATGGTGTTAACTTTTGCAGGAAAAGGTTTAGAGCAAAATAATTTGGTAGCGGCTGTTGTGGTGCATTTTTTTTCAACTTATCATCTGTCATGGAGGTATCCTGTGTGTACTATTGTGACATTTTATGGGCAAACTGAAAAGAATGTATTTTTACAGGATCGTATTTCCTTTGGGTCACACTGATCCCGTATTCTTATGCATGAACAGCATTAAAATCTCTGATTTGAACATTCAAGTAGCAATCATTATGTTCAAGAACATTAATGATCAACTTCCACATCTTTTGATAACACCTTTATGTTTACATACCACTTTGGTTTATTTGTAGCGTACTTCCATACAGTGGAAAATCGAAATTATTAATAACACACAAAGCTCTAAGCCATTCTGGTCCAGACATAATTATGAAATAATCGTCCCGACAACATGAAGTCTTGTTCAACCACCTACTCGTTACAGGGTACTCTTCGACGGCATTTCTATCAATCGTAACTATGCTTCCCACTTGTTAGATAAACACAATGTATGTCAAAGCCCTAAGCCCTTAAATCTTCACCGAAAATCTTCCTTAAAAGGATTTTTTTTTTAAATCATTAAATTCCTTTCTTACCTGCACTTGCAACTACAGTGCACCCACTTAATTAAACTGTTCAACTGTTCAATATTGGCACCAGTATACAATGATGTAGGTGCTTTCTTGTTGGCAGGGATCTATGACTCTCGGCATATAACTTGTCGGCGTGCGCAAAGTGATTCTAATGATGTCCGGATGTCATGTAATTGCTGCTGCTACAACCCGACAAACACATGTTCTCACAGCGGGCAACTCAAACTAAGGAGGTTCATAGACTTGTCTCTCTCTGCCAAATGCGCACTCAACAACTCTCATAATATTGAGGTAAGCTGCTGCTGCAGCCCGTCAGTTAAATCAATTCAAACAGTTCAATCCTGATCACTTCGATACACTCATAATTCAGTTACAATGTACATTCACTTCTGTTATAATTCCCATCTATTCAGTTGAGTTCAGGCAACTTTGATTCAAGTGAGTTCTATTCTATCGTTCTCAATTTCGTTAAATTTAACCTATTTTTTAGTTAAAACCATGTTCTTAACCAAAAGTTTGACCAAGCTAAGTCTATGTCACTGGGGGTTGCTATGTCGATGACTTTGTAGGCCCCTACAGATTGTTAATTGCTGAAAATTCGGTTACAGCTCGTTATTCCGAAGGTTCGTTATTCCGAAGGTTCATTGTTCAATTTCATTTTCGGATTAACCAATCTTCGGAATAACACCACATATTTTCGGATTAACGAACCTTTAGGCATAGGGAATTTGAGTGTTTCGGATTAACGACCCTTCGGAATAACGAACCTTCGGAATAGCGAACCCTCGGAAGAACGAACCTTCGGAATAGCGAACCTTCGGAATAGCGAAGCTTCGGAATAACGAACAGCACCCGAAAATTCAAAGCAAACCACATACGATTAGGTACAAAAATGACTAAGGACACAAAGTTCTGACAGTAACTCGTAACAATCTTTACCATGTAAAGGTAATTTCTGATAGCCAGTAGTCACAATGGTGGATTTTTTTTTAAAGGAGCTATGCTTGACTCACCAGTCAATAAATGTTGCAAGCGTTACATGAATTCTTTTGTATTGTAACCCCTTTTCTCTGCCATAATCATTATACAAAATGCTCCTTTTTACCTATGTCATTGCTATCCCAATCTTGGTTATTATTGCTCTTAAACTTGCAGTAGATAAATGTCTCAGAAATTTGTCATGGTAGCAGATTAATTAAAAAAAAAAACTTCAAATGATGAAATATAAGTATTCCTGTATAGAATAAAACAGCAGCATAAAAACACACAAACTACCAAAAACGTACGATGCATACCCTGTTAATAAGGGTTACAGCTCGTTATTCCGAAGGTTCGTTATTCCGAAGGTTCTTTTAGTCCGAAGGTTCGTTAATCCGAAAATGTGATGAGGTTTGCTATTCCGAAGGTTCATTAATCCGTAAATGAAACAAAGCTCGTTATTTCGAAGGTTCGTTACGAACCCAATATCACTTCGGATCAACGAACCTTCGGAATAACGAGCCCTTTTTCATTTTCGGATTAAGGAACCTCTAGGTATAGGGAATTTGTGTGTTTCGGATTAACGAACCTTCGGACTAACGTACCTTCGGAATAACGAACCTTCGGAATAACGAACAGCACCCGTTGATAAGAACACCGTGTCCCACAGTGTTTTCACAATGTGTTCACATGGTTTTATATAATGCGAAAACGCTTAAAAATTTAAACCTCTGCCTGCCACATTAATTCCCTATCCAGAGGTATGCGTGGGGAATTCGTTCATATTCGACTCATTGCACACTAAGGGTTAACAGTGAGAAGATAATTTCACACTGTGGTGTGGTTTCCACACCCACGTGTTCACATACAATTGTAGTTATATTGTTTCACACTGTGCATTTATGATTCACGATGTCTTCACGCTAGTTAAGATGCTAGAATTTAATAATGTGAAAATATTTCACACTGTGTTCACACTGTGTTAACACTGTGTTTCACATTTGTTTCGCAATGTAGAGGGCTGTATTTTGTTTTTTGTTTGTTTGTTTGTTTGTTTGTTTTTTAGCAGGAAGACACTGAAGAATCATAGTTACAGTCAAAATAAACCCAGGATGTGTTTCCAATGATAGACTCATCCAACAAAAAAACTTCTCATGTGTTATGTTATTTCACCACTATCAAAAGATTACCTTCAAGGCTACTTTTGCGAGGGGGTGCTGCATAAATGTAAACCTGACGATTCTAGGACATACAGCAGTGGAAAGTAAGTGTAACATGATTTCTTCTGCACAATTCAATCCCACCGACTATTCTTCACTTATTAAGGTAATGATACACGATGTCCCGAATTACATAGGGATGCTGGAGAAGTAAACAATGATTTTCACCTAATCGATGCAAGCTGTGAGAGTGACAATCATTCCTTGCTCCATGAAAGAAAACAAATACCAAACACATCTCTCAATAGGGTATCAAAGATACGCGGGAAACGCATATTAAATTATTGTAATAATATTTTAATTTTGAGTGGATTTTCAGCGTTAATAAGGATTGATTCATACACATCGTCTTCTCCTTTGCAGTCGCACAAGACACAGACGAAAGCGAGGAATACGATGATTTGGACATACTAACTCTCTCTTCTGGCGGCAGTAAGAAGTGTTTCAGTATTTCCCGACAAATAATAATGACGATATTGATAATTTATGTGTATATGAGACCGTGCATACAAAAAAAAAAAAAAAAATACGACAAAAAATCGCAAACCCCGATTTTGGGAGGTCTTAAAATAATAACTTGACAACCTATAGACAATCTTGAGGTTATCATATTAGAACAATTCTTCTTCTTCAAAATTCTTAAGCTTGGGATTATAAAACGAAGGTGCATTTGTGTTCTCACAGTTTTTCTAGAACACATTTTGAGGGGATAGTGTGATTAGGTACGAGATGTGTCACAAAAGTTCCAGGACTTGTGTCATAAATTTATTTCAAACCTAAACTTCAAACTGACAGGTTTTTACCTTAAAAGTAATTTACCTGGAGTATGTAACTGTAATCTTAGCTCTCTGCAGCTAGAAGATTTTTCTTTCTACATAATTTTATACACATCCTTTGTTTCAGGTCGTTCAACAATGAACACAGAGCAAAGAACAACTTGAAGTTTCTGGTACGATTGGGGAAAACTCCGTCAGAAGTGCTGAGATTGCTGCAGCAATCCTCCACATCCTCTCGTCCTTCTGTAAATCTGTTGCACCATCCAACAAACATGTTTGCGTGACATCGTCTCATCTTCGTACACTTGCTGCAGCAATCTCAGCGCCTCTGAAAGTTTTCCCAACCGTACCAGAAACTTCAAGTTTGTTCGTTGCTCTGTGCTCATTGCTGTGTATATATAAATGATGCAAAAAAAAAAACAAATCTGATGACTGCAGAGAGGTAAGATCAAAGTTACATATTCCAGATATATTACTTTGAATGTGAAACCTCTTAGTTTAAAGATTGGGTTTGAAATACATCTTTTATGGCACCAGTCCTGGAACTTTTCTGACACACCTCGTATGTCTTAGAGGCATCTCTTCATTTCTTACAATTCTTTACTTTCCTTCACTTTCAACTGTAATAACTTTTGTAAGGATGATGCTACTGATTTTATAGTTGGTATTATATATAAGTAGTCATGGATAGATTCGTTTATAATACACGCTTAACTTCAGTTTAATCTGACAGTGGCCTTATTGTTGAAATGGTGCATAATTTTTCAACAAGGGTAACATTTCCACTTGATATTTTCATGATTTCTATGAAAATTCCCCCAAAACTCTCACCTATTCCGCATTTCCCCTTAAAGTTGAAAATAGCATTATCTTAATATATATATATATATATATATATATATACTGTATATGTATATATATGTATATAGATAGATAGATGATAGTGTGTATGATATGTGATATCTTGACATCTATCCGTCTCGTGAGACAATGGCATAAACCCTGAATAAAACACCAATTTATTTCTGGCTGGACCATTTCCTGCTATGACCATGATGACTATGAATAGACCAACTCTTGAAGGGCAGTATCTGCTACCCTTGCTGCAAGTGAAGGAGGTCGGCTGTGGAGATGTTGTGGGCATAGCAGCTGTCCTCTTTTTTCGAGCTTTCCTGGATTCCAGTGTCTCCTCATTTCTCAGCGTTTCCTCATGCATGTTGCCATCACGTAAGACAAGTCTCCACATTGTGCGATCTGCAGCAGCGGTGGTTTCCCACCTCTCCGCTTTCAAACCAGTTGATTTCATATCGCGCTTGCAGACGTCCTTGTGCCTAAAGTTAGGTCGACCAATAGCTCTGTAAACAGTGGCAAATTCATAGGATGCCCTTTGGGATACGACCATCAACCGTTCTGCACACGTGTCCTAGCTACCGTTATCGCCTTTGACTCAGTAGGGCAAACATGCTTGACATCTTAGGATGTTTTAGGACATCAGTGATTGGGACGTTACCCTTTCAAATTATGTGTATTATACGTCTAAAGTAACGAAGGTGGAAGCTATTCAAACGTCTTTCCTGGGTCGCATACAGCTGTGTGCTAAGGATGCAAGCTTGATAAACACAGACTTTGGTGCTTATTGTAAGCTTCCTGTTCTTTCATACTCTCTTGGACCCGGTTCAGTGTGTGAAAAGGCCGCGCTGGGCTCAGCCCGGCCTTCCTTTCACTCAATAGGCCAAATACGGTACCAAAAACGGCCGCGCATTTGGCCAGGCTCTGGATGTAAACTCGGCCGGGGCTCATCCCGGGCCCGGCCTGGCCTTTTCTCACTGTAAACGTAGACTGGACAAAATGCGGTACCAAATTGCGACCGGCGCGCTCCCAATGATAGTGGTTTGTTTACAAGCAGAGCGCCACTACGACAAAATATTGAAAGGTTTGAATTAAAAGCCCGGGCCGAGCCCTCCACTGTAAACGGACAGAATTGCGGGGCCGAGTACCGCAATTGAGACTAGGCTCAGCTCGGGCTCGGCCCAGCCCTGCACTGTAAACGGGGTATAGGTGAGCATAGCCATGACAGTGTACATGCCTTACCAATACGTTTACCCAGCTCAGCATCTAGAGACATCATGTTAGTAATTGTTTGCGTGATTCCAAGTAAGTGAAGCTGTTGACAACATCCGATTAGTAGTTGTCAATAGTGATGGAGGGTGGAGTGTCAACTCCCTGGCACACGACTTTGGTCTCCTGCAGGCTGATTGTAAGTCCGAACTCCTTGCATCCTTGCATGATTGAGAAAATCTATCCATGGTAGTTTGGAGTGCTTCTTCTGTATGAGCTGTGGATGTTGCATCGTCTGCAAACAACATTTCTCTGATTAGCACATGGCGCACTTATCGATATAAAGGGACAAAATTGTGCTAGTGGGCAATCTAACTGCTTATGGATTTTCCAGTCTGATGTAAGGATTGATTTATCCCCTGTGTCTTCTCCTTACAGCCACCAGCCAGACCTCACAAGCTACGGACGGAACTCAGAAACATTTTGCCTCTCCTACCAGTGAGGGAATGACCACACCTACTACTGTCTCTTCTGGCGGCTGTAAGAAGAGAATATTGATATTAATGTTTATAATGATATATATCTATATATTATACATATTAAATATATCATATTATATATATATATTCATATATATAATAACTAATATATAGTGTACATACAACCTCATAAAACAAACAAAAAGTCGCAAAAGTAACAAAACGATACGTGAGGACTCAAAACAGGTGAAATGGGTCAACCGTGTCAATCCTGAGTTTTTCATATTTTCTTAAAGAGTTATCCTTTTTCTACATTGCTCTTTAGTTTGGGATCATAACATGAATGGGAAAATGTGTTTTTACTAGTTTGTATACTACCTTTTTTTGGGGGGGGAGGGTAAAATAATCAAGTATGTCTTTAGAGAAGCCCCTTTCCATTTCTTGATATTCTTTGCACACTCTCCACACTCAAGTCTAATAACTTTTGAAAGGATAAGGCTACTGCTTTGAAAGTTGGCACTAATCATGGTCAGAATGTGTTAAGAGAGCATGCTTAATTTCAGCCTAATCTAATAATCTCTTCATTGCTGTTGCTCCAGCTACTTACATCCTGCGTTTTATTCCTTTCATCGCACAGCTAGCAGGGCTTGGTAAAGATTAACCACTTGAACAGACCCTGCACTTCAGAACCTCTTTTCTCAGTTCACACTCTTCGAGAGTGTGTGCCTTCTTTCCAGTATTTAGATAGGTTAAGGGAGTCCATTTGAATTTAGTTATACACTATTTTAAAGCTTACAATGTGATCTTTCAAAATTTGCCCTTAACCTTAAATCCATGTCTGGGGACTTTTTTGTTGCTTTTGTGATGCAGGGTCAAAGAGATACAGGCGTTAAAAAAAAAAAAATATATATATATATGTATATATATATATATATATATATGTACTGTATAATGGAAAGTAGAGTGAAATTAATAATGCCAGCCAGCTGGTAGGAGGGATCAACCCCGTAATCTCAATAACTTCCCTGAACTGTGCCAAACATGAGGTAAATGGATTTTATTGAAGGATCTTATCAAATTTGATAGGGATCGAGGAGAAGTAAACCACGATTTTTACCCATAGGAATTAATGCAATATGTAACCATCATTTCACGATAGATGAAAAAAAAAGAAGATACCAGACAATTTTCTAGGGCTCTTCATGATACGCAGGAGGACGCATTATTTTCTAATAATGCTTTAGTTAGGTGGATTTACCAGTCTGATATAAGGATTTATTTATCCCCTGTCTTCTCCTTACAGCCACCAGCAAGACCTCACAAGCTACGGACGGAACCGAGGAACAGTATGCTTCTCCTACCAGCGAGGGAATGACCACACCTAGTACTGTCTCTCCTGGCGGCTGTAAGAAGAGAATATTAATGTTTATAATGATATTATATATATCTATATAATATACATATTAAATATATAGTATTTTGTATTGCATATAACATACAATGTAATTACATTATACAATAACTAATAATTATATAGTATGAAATAATACGATATATACTATACAAGTGTATATAGATTATATATATATATATATATATATATATATACATATATATGGAAAGTAGAGTGAATATAACAATGCTGGTAGGACGGATCAACCCCATAATATCAAATACTCCTTGATCTGTGCTATGAGGTAAATATGTCTCATTAAATGGTCTTAGCTTAACTTTCTTGCGAAGGTGATGAAATATGTCGTTTTTACAGTGCCAAAATTAATGTGTATATGTATATATATAATGTGTATTATATATATACAGTGTATATATAATTATATATATATATATATATATATATATATATATATATATATGGATGAGAATTTTGAACGATGTACAATTGCCAATTTTTGTACCTTATGACATTCTTTCCCTTAGAACACGACAGGATGATCTAAGAAACCAGATTTATTTTTTAATGTTATCTCAAAGATTGGTAAATTTCCTTTCAGGAAATATATGGTTTGGTTGACTTTTGCCTGATATTTTTCATTTCACAAGGACTTAAAGCGCAAAAATACGGTAAAAACGCTATTTTCACAATAATTTTTGTTTTTCAAACTAATGATGTGCATTTTTAATGGTACGTGGCATCTAATATCTGATCATGTTCTGGATCTGACATATCATCATGGGTATGTACCACAAAATTATAAGAACTTTATAAGCACGTATAAGATTACAGAGAACAATTAAAATATCAAAGTCCTAAACAGACGAACGTCCGTGATGCTTTTATTTCTATCGCTGCTGCAAATTCTACTTTGTTGTCCCAACTGTAACGTATACGAAAATTTGGTGTTCCACCTAATGAACATATCCTGCAAAAATTGTACGTCTGCTGGCTGTACATGGGACGTAATATTCTTTTATGCAAAATTATACTCAGTTTTCGTCACGGACGTGCTTCCGCTATTTTCTAATAAAGATCGTAGCCCATGAAACGTTATTGGCGATATTGTTCTGAGTCGTAATCAACTAAGATCTAGCAACACGATAATATGTTTGTTTTGAGTTTCTGTCCATCCTTTGTCAAATAGGAACCGAAATTATATTTTTAGACGAACCTCCAAGAAAAAAAGAACGTCCGTGATGATTAAAACGTTTTCGAGTGGGACACCATCTTGCTTTGATGGCGAAGGTACATTTTACCTTTGGCTCTCTAGCCAAGGAGCTGCATGCCATTTTTGGAGCGGACTGAGGTTCGTCCGCAGTTTTTGGACCATGCAATTCACCAAAAACCAAGCAAATAATTAATATTTTCTCTAAAAAATTCACCTCCTGATCCCCCTCTGAGCAATACATATGTTGTAAGGATGTCAAATTTCTTATAATTTGCATTGACAATGCCTTTTCAAATTTTTGAAAGAGTTAGGAAGGCTAGGTACTCTCTGCCGATTAGTTATCCGTCCTGGAACATGACCCTAGTAGTAAAACGAACGTCCGTGACAATTCCAGCGAACGTCCGTGACGTATGCAATCCCTCCGATAGGGATAACTTGTCCCGAAAGTGTCCTGTATTCTTTAAAACTTTTGGCTCGAATAGCGACAAATAAAGTTTTACAAAGTAAACAATGAGTGTAGAGCAGTAGTTTCAGAATTTTTAAGGCGGTATATGATTATGATGAACAAACAGCTCAAAATTCACTCGCAATTTTACACTTGTTTTCCTTCTAATTATACAAAAACAGCTATTAACACTTAAAACAAAGTTATAGGAAAATGGAATTTTGCGTAATCTGTAATTTCTTTGCGTTTAAATTTCTTTCTAATGATGTTCTGGAGACAATTTGTACTGTTACAGGTTCTGAAAGTTTCGCTCACGGACGTTCTGTCCGAGAAAGGAAATTTATGACCATTACAAATACATCACTGCACATAAGATTAATGTTAGTTGAAAATATTACCAAATCACCGAGCCGCTCATACCCGAAAGTGAATAGCGTTCAGCACTCAATTTACCTGTAATAACAAACGGAAAACGTTTTTTTTCACGGATGTTCGTTGGTTGAATAAGTCAATGGATTACATAGTAGGAGAAGGAGGATCAGTGCCACTTTTTAGTGACAGGTGCTCTAAGTGTTTATCTTTTGATTATGGTAGCTGCCGTCTCAAACAGAACACATTCAGTTTTTGGTCTCCATAACGGACGTTCGCTGTAATTGTCATGATATTAAATGCCTTAATTCATTCTTATTTTTCTCTTCATGACGATTTTTCTCTTATTCCCTCAATAGCCTGAACATGCTGCGACCAAACAGAAAACAAAAACAAAACAAAACAAACCAAAACAAATCCGAAAAGTGCTACGCAATCACATTCAGGATAATGACGGAAGAAATCTGTAATGAGCATGTGTTGAATAAGAAACGGAAAAGTTTCAAAAGGACGTGGAAGCTGTTGAATGAAAATGACTGAGAAACAGAGAAGGGATCGAGCTCCAACACACAGAGAAAAGAATTGTTAGTGCACTCTCGTTATACCAAATTCCTCTGGAGAAGTTTTTGTTTGTTTGTTTATGTTTTTTATTCATCGAAATGCCGTCACAAGCGAACAAAAATCATGCAGTATACAATTATTGTCTGATGAAAGCACACAAATCCTCCGCTTATCATCACATGGTGTTGTTTTATACTCATCAATGAAAAGCAATATTCATTTGTACTTTTTTCCAAGATTTTTTTTTTCATTTTACATTTAAGAGAGAGAGAGATCGTCAATTTGTTTGTGCTTTTGTGCTTACTTTGAAAACACATGTTAAAAAAAAGTACTGATTAAGGTTGTACTTTGATACGTTCGCTCTTCCAAAGATTCGTTACTCCGATGTCAAAAGGTTTGTTATTCCAAAATGAACAAAAAAAAATTGTAGTTAATTCAGGAGGTTTGTTATTAGAAATGTTCTTCGAAAAATAGATATTAAGGATCTTTATTTTTAGGCCCGTTCTTCTAAAAGTGGAATGAGCCTGATATTCGTTTAGGTGAAAACGGTTATTATGAGGTTTTGAAATTGGAGGATTTTAGTTGTTAACTTGTTTCTCCACATTTGGATAAGCGAACATAATTTGTCATTTTCCAATTAATAAGCCTTTCGGTTAACCTTCGGAGATTCCTATCATTTACCGAATAAAAAAGCTTCATAATTATACGAACTCTCGATCAAGTTTCGTATTTACAAACTGTATGAATAACGAGCCTCCGAAATGACAAACATCCATCCAAGTTATATGGATTTATGGTGTCTTGTTATGAGGAAACTTCGCAGTATCGAACCTATTATCATTTCTGACTAATATAATAACACAAATTCTCCTCGGTAACAGTGTGTAACACATGGAGCAAACACAGAGGGATTTCTTCCTAACGTATTCGTTTGCCCTCCCCAGCTAAACTTCGTATTTCTATAACGGAGCACATTTCTGTTGTTTTTCTATATTAATTCTTTGTCATAATTTTAGCTGTGACCATGTTCGTTATATAAAAAGCAAATTTTGCATTGTAGACTTTATATAACAAGTATAGGACCTGAATATTTACTTCATGATAACGAAATTTTGATAAATATATTCGTTCTCAAGGATAGACTACGTCATTGAGATTACACGTACGTTTGTACGTTCATTTACGAGAGATGGAAAATTGTTTTCTTTGATTCCTCAGTATGAGAAGATAAACAAGCTTATATAATTGAGAATTGGTAATATCTATTCAGGATTTTGCAGAGGAGTTTGTTCTCGACATGAAATTGCTGTTTGTTGTGAGTAGAATGCGTTTCCAACTCAAGAGAGCTGCATTGTTCAATATCTTGTTTGTTCCGAACGTCCGTGAGCTACATGCGAACCTCCGTGATGAAAACTATGCTATGTTTGTTGGGTTATAGAGACTGCCCAGATGAGATATATCTTAAAAAGGTATATTATTATTTGGGAGTGAGGATTAAAGTATGGGATAGTGAAATAAGAGGTCAAAATATTGAGTTTCTGTAAAATGTGCATAAAGTGGAGAAAGTGTTTAGCGGAAGAGTAATATTTCAACAGAAATGACGAATTTAGTTAAATCATCAGTTGTCTACCATTACGTACAGGTTAAGAGTACAAGCTTTGATATTCTGCAATCACGTACACATGTCCCTTAAGATATTTCGTTAGGATTTTTAACTGAATCAGATCTTTGGAAACTATGTTAAATGGTATTCAAATGTATGTGCAGTACTATTCCTCACGGACGTTCGCTGCTCTGGACATGGTAAACTTCAGCGGTGAATAAAAACTTGTTCCTCTGGGAAAATCCTAGTATAATTGGGTTCATATTAAAGCGGGAGTTATACTCTTTCAGGTAAGATGAATGATTTGGAGAATTTCCTACTTTTTAAATTTTGCCTTGTTTTGGCTCAATTGTACATCGTTCAAAATTCTGACCCATATATATATATATAATATGTATACATAATTATATATCATACATTATGTAAATATATACATATATCTATATATATACATAAATAATTATAGAGAGAGAGAAGGAGAAGGGGAAATTGGAGTAGAGTAAACCTCTCTAGTCTGCTGGTGTTACCGACCCACTCTTTCATCTCAATTTCTCGCCTGCATCCAATGTGCCTAACTGTAAAGCATTATGGAATATTATTTAGCTTTTGTTAAAATGGTCAGAGACAAACTTTCTTCCCAAGGTGATAAACAAAATCGATTCTACAGTGCGTATAAAAAAGTTAATGCAACATAGAGTGCAGCCCATTTCTTAATTGTCACCTATGGAGACCATTGATATCTAAATGTGTTGACAACTGTCATGCATGACTGAGCATATGAACTAGAAGACAATATTGAAAGATGCAATATTTTTCCAAGTTTAAACGTCATCATGAAGGAACTATAAATGTCTCACTGACATGGATGAGCCCTGTCACTGAGTGGTCAAATAAAAGGGGATAATTAGGTACCAACGAAAAGAGGAGGAGTTTCCCTCTCCACGAAATAGTTGGCATTTATGAAAGAGTAGTCCTCTAAAGTTGGATTACTTTTTTGATACTCACTGTACAGTGTCAAACACAAAATAAAGGATATTTAATTTGGGAAGCATTTTGTGAAAGATTCACCTCTTCCACTCCTCAGAGTTAAAATAATTTAGTTGTTAAGCATGAATGCTTTCATTGACTATTTGTTTATATACCGAAGGTCGTTGTGTACCAAGATAAACTTTAATCTTGCTCCAACGGAGCTACCAATGTTTATACCAAGCGATGCTATGCTTTAATATGCATGTTTTACATTCTAGGTGGTGGGCCTGTAGAAAAAAAAAAATACAAGATATTTCGCGTGGTGCATTATTATCCAACTACGCAAGATAGAGATAGTTAAGACTACAAATGATTTCTTTTTATACATTGCCATTGAAAAAATGGAATGGTTCTTCAACCTTACCTTTAATAACTTAAGTATTGGTTTACGCCACGTGATATAAAAAAATACAACGGATACAGCATAATACTTTTATGTACAATATATATACACACACATCATACAACTGAATAGTAATAATAGTGTCACATTAGAGGAATGCACTAAATGCCAATTGCCTTGACTTTATTTAAAAATCCGAATTTTCGGGCGCCTCCCCTACCTCAGGGATTCAGTTCAATTTAAATATTTAAATTAAAATCAAGACAATATTGCATTCCTCTATATTGCATTCCTGTACTTTGACATTATTATTATCATTAGTTTTCTACTAATACGCTGAGTAGACACAATTCGTATACAAGTACTACTATGTAATATATTTTGGATCAAAATTTGTCTTCCATTGATTGGTTAAAAGAGCTTCACGTGATTGTAGGTATTTTGAACTATTTTAGAGTGTTGGTGTGTTTGACACTCCATGAAGTACTATTTGCAAAATGACGTCACTTTTATGACGACATTTTGCAAATAGTATACTATTTGCAAAATGATGTCACAATCACCCTTCTTTACAATCAAGTGTACCCGTCCGCGTCTGGTCCCGAATTCTAGTGTTCAGGTTTGCAGCGGCCATACGAGCGCTTGGATACATGCGACGGGCAACTCTGGCGGTGCCACGGCTACTACGTTTTTCAATTTCCGATCTCTCGCACTGTTGCGTATTGCAGGTGCTGCGCTGCCGCCGCAGTGCGGCTAAGCCTAGGGCCTATATAAAATGATTTTCACTTTTTATTCAAATTTTTGATCCAAAATATAAAACAAATATACTTTGCCTAGTTTCGAGTTTCTTGTTAAAACTATGGGCCTCGGTGACTCCAAACTAGTACTATTCACTTCGGGGCTGCGCCCCTCAGTGAATAGTACTAGTTTGGAGTCACCTCTGCCCATAGTTTTAACAAGAAACTCTCAAGGCCAAGTATATTTGTATACTATATCATGCATATTGTAAATCCTATACGAGGACTGTTACGATGCTGTGCCAGCATACACAATATTGATATGATTATGTATTCTACCGTATTGTACTTTATTTTTCGACATTACAAGGTATACAAGCAAAGATATATTAAATGTAAATTGATACTTTATAAACGGAAGGATGATCCTACTTGGTGCTCCTAAGAGAGCTATTCATAGAGGGGTCTATAAGAAATAGAACTCCATTCCTGCTGAAATGATTCGATTGAATTAGTATTGACACTCCTGAATTAAGGTTAAAAAAATATTCAGTCGTTTAATGCTGGAACACTAATTGCATCGCACAGCGATTAGGCAAGCTGTTGTGACGTCCTGAATGTACGTCGACTTCCTCTTCTCATGACCTTTTTGTTTTGTGATTATTTGATGGAGTTTGCTCGGATTTTCTTTGTGTGTGACCGGGGGCCCGTTTCATAAAATTTGTCATCGGTCACAACTGCCACATATTATCTATGACAAATTTGCTCTCAGCCATTCAGATGCAAGGATTTCAGAAGCATATAACATCTATGGCAACTTGTGACTGATGACAAGTTTTATAAAACGGGCCCCGGGTTTGTATGTTTGTTTGTTTGAATATGTGTCTGTCATTGTACCATTGTTTTACTTGTACCTCTTCGTTTTATCCCTTCTGATTTTTTGTGCCCACTCGTTCATGTATATGCACGTAGGCAAAGACTTTAATATTTTTCTTTTACTCAGGAAACTTGCTAATTGTACAAGCTCTGTTTTGTGTGTGTATGTGTGTGTGTGTGTGTGCACGTTCCCTCCGTATTCCCCTATATTCCTTATTATATCCCTCATGTAAAGCTTCAAGCCATAGGATTGTACAGAGCACGAACATGGTGTAGTTTTATTAGCTAGATACGAGCAGCTGGATGCGGTGCAATTGGTTACCAGCCAGAGGGATATAGTACTTTTGGGAATCCACGATCTGCACCCAATCGTGATCGTGTGATCGATATCGACATTTCTCACCTAAGAATGTATGCAGTGCGCGTAGTAGCGATACTTTTGAGCGACAGTCCTGTGCGTGGCTTGTAGCTAGCGCTAGCAGCGCTTTGAAATTGCGCGACGGCATTACAGAAATCTGTCGTGCGATGGCGTGTGTAGTGTGTGTAGACCATTCGTTAGTGTGATCAATGCAGTTCAGCTCATTATTGACAAATTAAGTGACTGCGCTTCAAGTAACGGAAGAATGATTGCAGCAGAAGGACACCATATCAGATCAGGTACGAATTAGGAATAAACTAAAAGCGATTTTGAAGATGATGTGGGTAACCAAGCCGCTTTAGACCTACTTCTAACGCTTAACGTAGTCCTGGACCTCCTCGATCTTTCGGAGTTTTGCACGCTGTAGTGTAGCTCGTGTGTAGGAACCAATGGTCTCGTTCGCTACGCGCTGCACGCACTGCTGCTGCACTGCCACTGCTAGTAGAGTGCTACGGCCTAACGTTAGATTTAACGTCAGGAAACCTGCACATTTTCCAAAAGGGAACCATCATCACTCTAGTAAAATGCTCGAGAGTGATATAAAACAAATATCGACTGCTTTATTTCGGGCCATGGTAAAACTATTTGACCTCGGTGATTTCTCAACAGTGCCATGTCCCTCGACTCCGTCTCGGGACATAGCACTGTTGAGAAATCACCTCGGTGCAAATAGTTTTACCATCTCCCTCTGCAGCAGTCGATATTTGTATACTAGCTACGGGTATTTAAACTCACAGTAAATCCATGATGATCAACTATGTAAATCACGTGTATTTGTTTGTGCTTGTAGGATTGTGCAGCTGTACATGTGCTATCCCTTCGTATTACCATTGTGCGTGTTTTGTTTTGTTTTGTTGTTTTTTTGCATTTGTATCAGTGTGTACAAATGGATTATGCTACTTTAGAATCATTTGGTATCATTTAGATGAGGAAACAAATGAATTAAAAGGAATGAAATGAAAATGAGAAATGCAAACAAACAGTTGAAAAGGGTAATGTATAATCTTATGACACCTTCTTCTAAAATAACAGCCTTGAGTCATCTACATTTACGTACTTTTAGTCCGCTTTGGAAGTGTTCATCGGGTCAGAAACATAAAATACTAGTATTTTTACTCATACACCAAATGGATGCTGGAACAAACATTTTCCCTTGTTTAGTTTAGCCGCTGCTCATGTGACCTTTTCCCTTTTCTGACTCGGTATCGCTTCGTTTTGATTACTTTTATTTTGAAGACACATTGAACAGGACGATTACATTTGCCCAGGATCTAAAAAATCGGTTGATCTTGTCAATTTCCTTTTACAGATAAACAAGGTAACCCTACACTTGTGGTAGTCATAGTGTGTCTGATCGTCCTAGCTGTCGTCTCAAGTTTGGTGTTCTTCATGTTGTGGCGAAAGTAAGAACAAAATAGTGTTTCCAAATCTTCAGTGTGCGTTCGCTCCGCTTTCACTACCACATACTGATTTTGTTTTGTGTGTGAGATTTTTTTTTAAAGTCAGGATAACCATGAATGTAAAGTCTTCCATCCACTCTTTTAAGATTTCACAGAAATGCTCTTGTCCATTTTGTTTGTCAAAAAACAAAATCATCCCTTTTTTTTCAAATAGAATAAAACAATTTCCGTGCCTGTGAAGTTCAAAGTAATCTTAAAGAAAGACTTTTTTTTTTCATTCTACTTTCAGACGACATAACCTACCGGAGGGCGTAAATATCCCTGCGACTGCAGAGAGGAAAACGCTGGAGAATGTAGATATAATTCAAAGCTCCGAAGGTACAAATCTACCAGTATCAAACGATCCTTTGACTGCCAGAGTCTACTACGAGATACAAGAGCAGGACATCCACCTACACTTAAGGTCAAAGGAGCATCATGAGTACAGTAACCCGGGGGAACGGCAAGAGAGGGCCCCGACTGCTGGCATCGTTGTTAGTCCCTACAAAGGCCTCACTCCAGATTCCGCATCGAATACGATCTCGAAGGGTGTAACATCGACACAAGTTGGCATGACAAAGCAAGGTCCTGAGGATAAGAAGCAAGCAACGGCTTCTCCAAGGATAGGAGAACATGGGTATTTGGAGCCGAGGCACGATGACCACAGCTACGTAACCCTTGAACCCGGTGGCGTATCTTATGGTTATCATCCCGCGACGACCAACCTAAGCTCTACTGGTATCTTTGGTGAAGACGATGAGTACTCACTTCTTAACCAAGGTGTTCCTGGTACTTTTGGAATATCTACAGGAGCAGAAAAGTCAAGCGACAAAGGCCAGGACCAAACTCAAGATTCATTACAAGAGAATGACTGCGATATACTTTCAACTCCGGCACCAAATGCGTCGGCTTACGAAGAACCTATGACGAAAACATCTTGTTCCCCCAAAGGGTCGGCTCAAGCATCATTGGATAGAGATGATGATGGATACGAAGAAACTCAGATTAATTCACTATCTATGGCTAACCCTGAGACCTACGATGCGCTGCAAAGGCCCGCAACATCTAAGGTTGCACAATCTACAAACACTAAGATTGACAGTGGTGGCGATGACGAGTTGTCCACTGCAGACGGTAATTCTCCAAATGACTACCAAACTTTGGAAATGCTCGCTTCTGCTCCGGAGGCCGCTGATGATGACTCACAAGATTATCAACATCTGCAGCGACCTTTTGGCAAGAAACCTACTGCTTCTTGTGAGGACTTCGGTACTGCGGATGTAAACGAGTACGGGACACTTCTGAAGCCTTAATTCTCCAATACCCACGGATACCCCTGGAACACTCCGTCAGAGCCAGACGCCTTCAAAGGTCGCATTGTCCACTCTAGAATCAACGGACCACTTTCATGAAAAAGGAACGACTAGAGGCCGAATCTTGCCGGTAATTCTCTCAATGATTCTCAAACTCTGGATTTGCCCGAGTCCAGTCCAGACGCTGACAATGACAAATAATAATATCGTCAATTTTCGACACTGGAAGGAAAATTGTATTTCGAGTAAAATCCCTTTAGCTCAATTAATTACAAAAAAAAAAAAATACTGATAACAATATCTTTTGAGTCTTGTACTTATCAAGGTTTACTGAACCGGTGAAAGTCTCTTTATCCAGAAACCTTTTTTCATAGAGACATAACAGATACAGGACATGTAACTTAAACGCATTTAGCGATATTCCTACATTGTTTACATTATTTTTTTTTTATAATTACAAAGCAAATAAATTTGATGAGGATGGTAATAACAAGTCCCGAGTGCATACTTCTAAACTCTTTTCTATTAACCACGTGAAAATGAAAAAGTGCGGCATGTTAGAACACTTTTTACACGTGAGAATCTAAAAGTGATAACGGTCGAAAAAAAATCGTAGCAAACATTGGTAGAAAAAAATAGTTTCATTTTAATACATACCTATCAAGAGGATGCTGAAACACATATGCACATCCTTTTCTACGCTCAACAGATCAACAGAGAAAGAGTATACATGTAATTTCAGGCAGCTTGGTTGGTAGGGTAGATCGAAGTTGATGATATGCCTTCAGGGATCAAGAAATAGTTGTGGATGAAAGAATCAGTAACTTCAAAGGCTCTATTCTTTTTCGTTTTAGCTCAAATGCTCAAGTGAAGAAAAACAAAAACACAAATAAGCAATAACACTTCTTAAAAAGTATGCTAATGAGCCAGCAAGGGCGAAATAATAAGAAAACGCAATAAAACCAAATTGACGAAATCAATATTCAATAATTATCTCAACACTTCATCAGCAAAGCCCTGGTAAATACTTGCATTGTTTAATATCATAAACTGTCGTTGCTTTAGTGATAGAATAATTAGTATCATTACGTTTAGCCTACATGTAACAAATTTTGTACATAATATGTTGTTTTTGAAGTTTATATACCCACGTTGCCATGTATGTCGCAAGAGAAAATGCCAAATGTTGAGGCATTAGATTACATTAATAAGGAGAGAGAATAAATATGTAAATACTTTTGTGTATGATTCATTTTTAATGTTAAATAATTATGTGCAGTTGTCAAATTGTAAACCTATATTTGATCTCTCAGCGTCATAGACACGCTGTCAATGTGTTTCTTCTTTTCGATTAAAAAAAGAGGAACTAAATTCATTAAAGAAAATTTGACTTCAATAAACACGTGGATTGTGTGAATGCAGTGATATTGGTACAACACATAAGTGACGTTTAAGGAAATTAGGCAATCCGTTTAAACGTAATGAACATTTAGTGCTTAGGTTCGCCAGATTGCTGGATGAAAAGATCACAAGATATATAAGATCACGATATTTATCATGAAAATACAAACTCCAGGAACTTCACGATATTTTCAATCTTCTAGCAGAATGAAAAAAACACTTAACCCTTCCCCCCCCCCCCCCATTTCAGGAAACGTGGGAGGTTCGGATGAATCAATGTGAGATTGACTCATCCCTTAAACGTAATGTCATTAGCGATTTGAGGGAATGTGCAGTTCATTGAAAACAAAATGTGGAAGTTCCTTTTTATCTTCTTCGAAAAAAACATAACTTCACTGACAGCGAATGATGTGTTCAACTATTAAATTCTGCGTTCACTCTTCCATATATAATTAGTGATAGTTTTTGTGAATGTAGAAAATCTGCACATTACGTAATCAGAAAAGAGTGACATCACGCCAAATGACTTACCTATTAATATTACTGTATTTAGAATAGGCGACACATTTTGTCTTTTATCAATTCAGTTTACAAAATCAGAGGAAGACCCGATTGCATTGTTTTCTTTTACTTCAATTGAACAAACATTATTGCGTGCGTTGTATTGATGTATGCTGTATAATTTGAAACGTATATTGTAATGTATGTGTCATGTGTAGCTGAGACAATAAGGACGATTAAGTTATAACATTTATCTTATTGCTTTGTATGAGGCTCACGCAAATAAACGAATTTGATGTCTGCACGACTTCCGACTGCAACAGATGATGTGTTTTTTTTTTCCTTCTTCTCCTTCCCTCAAGAGTAGTGGCCTGTCATATCGTACACACACACCCTTTATAAATGTAATACATACACACGTTTCATATTATATATGATATAAACACATAATTAGGTGCATATCATTTATTATACTTTTTTTTGGGGGGGGGGGGGGTAAAAGTCGTAGGTTTGAGACCTTTTTTTATTTCCAATTTTTGTAATCTTGGACATCAAAACAGCACTGAATGCTATGAATACAAATTTCTGATATTGAACACAGTGCAATGCTGCATAAACTGACATTTTGATTTCGATTTGAAATTGACCATATTGAGCAACAATGTATCCCTATCTTTTTTTTTTTTTACTTGAGTCAACGTTTTAGTAATAATGATAGTGTATTCAAATATTAAGATTTTTCATGAATAGAATTTTGAAAGCCTGGTGGTGTATTTACTGGATTTTTGAAATTCTAGAATACAATTGTTTGTATTTTTTTCGGGAAAGAGGGATCCACTCTTCAGGATTACCTCCAGAATACGGAGAATGTCGAGAGATTTTTCCTTTCTTTCTTTCTGATGTTTGGAGAAGTTACTAAGGAAAACAATCCAATGATTTGAGAATGCACAGAAAAAAAAACATAAGCCCTAACTAATTAAAAGAAATGATAAGACGGGAATGGCCAATACCTGATTGCACTCAATTAAAGCCATTCATGCACGGAGGGTTGTTTATCAGCGAAAAAATCACACACACACACACACACGCACACACACACACACATATATATATATATATATATATATATATATATATATAACGTCATTTAAGTCTACACTACTTTCTACAAAAAAAAAGTTAGTTTGTTTTCTTTTCGTTCGCTGCCGCCCAACTTGTGGTTTTCGACAAGATCTAAAAAAAAAAGATCGTTGTCTCAGATTTCATATCCTTATTTCTCTGCAGCAGTCGCACACGGACTTTGTTGTGCAGTTCCTACATTTTCAGTGGCGTGCCATTTTGAAT